>NW_026294551.1:9422433-10132433 GCF_007827085.1 Peromyscus californicus insignis
CCCCTCCTCCCCCCAGCAACTCCGTGGGAATGCGGCTCTTCAGCCAACACCACTGAGTTCTGGACCTCAGGGACTCCCAAACACTCCACTATTCTTATCAGTAAGATGGACTAAATCCCGATCCATAGGGTGCGTATGAAGAGCTTGATGGACAGTCTTTTCCTTTTATCATAGTCCTTTAATCCGTTCGGAGTTGGTTTTTGTCTGCCAGATGGACAATCGTTTCTTAAAAAGTCGGTGCTTACTAACCTGCTTCCTCAGAGCCCAGAGCTGTGCTACGGTCTTTCTATTTAATCCGCCCAAGATCCCAGAAACTCCTGGATGGTGTGGAACTGCTTAGACGGGCAGTTCTCCAGTCACCCACATGTGTTGTCTTAGAAGCAGAATCTGAGCCCCAGAGTGTGACCTGTCACCTTTGTGGGCCTGCCCATCATTACCTTCCGTCCCCACAGCACCCTGCCTCGTGTGGTCTGATCCAGTGTGGATCTCTGCCGTGTCTAAGGACTCTGACTTGGAGCTGTTGGGCTCTTTCTCCTCTAGTCACGGGGTGGACCTCCCCACTCAGACTCTGTGCAAGAAGCTACCCTGGAGAGTTGAACAGTGGATATTCCAGGGGAATTTATTAATGAAATCTTCAAGTTGGGGATATACGGCATGCCAAAAGGAGAGAGGCTCTACTGTGTCTTCCCTGTGTGAGTAAAGACCATTATTTTCAGGCGTGTTTATGTTTTGTGGGTGATATGGGTGCCTGTGTACGTGTGTGTGTGTGTGTGTGTGTGTGTGTGTGTGTGTGTGTGTGTCTGTATGTGTGTGTCTGTGTGTCTCTGTCTCTATATGTGGTGTCGTTTCTGTCTCTCTGTCTGTGTCTATGTGTGTGTGTCTCTCTCTTTTTCTGTGTCTCTCTGTGTGTATCTCTGTATGTGTGTCTGTGTCTCTGTGTGGGTCGGTGTGTGTGTCTCTTTCTATCTCTGTGTCTGTGTGTCTCTGTGTGTGTTTGGAATTCTATTCTGAGAATTAGCACCGTGGAGATGTGGCCTAGGCACTAGATAGGCCAGGCAGAGCATGGAACACTTTTCCAGGCAGGTGGAGCCATGGGTGGAGGAGAAGGCAGCTGCTAGGTCAGGCCAGGGCAGATGCAGGTCTGGGGTGGCTCGTGGGGCATCCTGCCTGACTGCCCTTGTCTGCTGTGGCTCCTCAGATTCCTTTGAAGAAGAAAAAGCCCTTTCATTGGGGAGGCTTCACAGGGCACTGCCTGAGGTGACACTTGGGTGTGAATGAGCTTCAGTTGAAGTGCCGTCCATCAGAGGTTCAAGAGTGACTCAGTCCCTTCCACGAGGGGAAGGTGAAGATGGCGGTGAAGGATGACAGGTGGGCAGCGAGAGGAAGCAGCCATGCAGCCACTGAGGGACCTGCTTTGGAAGCATGGTGACAGCATTTGCTTTTCTGCTGGACCAGGTGTCCACAGGGAGGGACTTTTGGTAGACTGCTGTCGACCACAGTTGTCTGAGCCCCTCCACTGGTACTGTCACTCTTTCAGGATCTGATAACTGAGGTGTCTTTTTGCTCTGTATGACAAAACATGGAAGAGTATGGTCTATTTTATATTTTTGATTGTGACCTACCTTTAATGGCTGAGCCATCCCTCCAGCACTATGGTCTATTTTTGATGGCATGCACACATGTTATAAGAGTCAGTCTCCATGGAGATGGGAGCAGGGCCTGTGCCTGGGCAGGTGCATCTGATCCCTGAATATCCCTTGGAGCTGGTTTCCATCCTTTCTGCCAGGACAAGAGATAACTCTTGTTAGTTTAGGTCTGCAGATAGCTACAGCTATACTTGCAGGAAGCTTGGTGCGAGTATCCCGAGAGGATGTCAGCATTTCCTGTCTGTCTGGGGTGAGGAGCTGAGCTGTTCATTGCTCTGGCTACACCATCCCATGGAGGCTCCTCCCATGTGCCTTACCATGAGACCTCGGTGCATCCTTGGGTGTGCCTTCCTGGGAACAACCTGGCTGTGGGTGGGGCTGGTATTCTTAATAAATCTGTTTAGGGCCAGTTTGTGGGGAGAATAACTCTCTACAAAGAGTCGTGGAAGTCTGTCCTTAGGGGACTTTAGGTTGAGACACTGTAAATGACTGTCACTACAGGTGTCTCCCTCATCTGCCAGGATATGTTTCAAAACCTCTGTTAACACTTGGAACTATGGACAATGCTGAATGATATTTGTCTGGTATTTTTCCTGTATATGTATACTTCTGATAAAGCTTGCCCTCTGAGCTAGGCACAGTAAGAAATGAGCATTCGTTTGATCATAGAACAGTTACAGCAATACTATGGTATGGCAGATGTTATGTGGATGTGATCCCTCTCAAAAAGGTCTTTTTATTGTCCTAGAGTGCCCCATCTTCCTATTGATGATCTGGTGTCCACATCTATTGATGATGTGGGGTGAGATGGAGTGAAGTGGGCGACATGAGTTTGTGATGTAGCATTAGACATCTGTGGATGGCATTATCAGGAGGAGGAGGGTCTTGCAGCTAGGATAATGCTGTTGATTGAGTAACTGAAACCTTGGAATTTAAAACTGCAAATAAAGAGCTGGCTGTAATAGTTTCTACCTACTGACCACATACAATGCCCAGATGATGTTCCACACAAGATCTTTGGTACCTAACAGTGGAAGGTAGGGATCATGTGTGTTTTTTTGATAAAGTAGTACGTTAAGAGAAGTGTAGCTAGTTGGCTGAGGCTAGACAGCTTATTGGTGGTGGTGGTGGTGGTGGTGGTGGTGATGGCCTGTCCATGTTCTGTTGGCTTCCCCAGCTGGTAAATTTTTTTTTGATGTGCAGCATGTGACATCTTAGATCTAACAGTGTAAAATCTCACACCCAAATGTGATGATGACACACAGACATGTCTCAAGAAAAAATGAAGTGGCTGAGTTCTTCTCATTCTCAGTGAGCCTTCGACTGCTGAAGACCTTCTGGGGTGACACAGAGTGTTCACTGTTCAGTCCTGGAGGATGCACAGAGGTCCCGGGGTCAGGTTCCAGGAGAGTTTCCGTGTGGCAAAGAGTCCACAGCTCAGCTCCCGGCCCCAGATAGATCATTTCCTTGGAACTTTTGTACCACGTTCCCATATAATCATCATAGTCTGGGGCTGAGTGGGAGTTTGGTAAGCTCCCTGGACAGAGAATAGGGGAGTCTTGTCACCTGAGGTTTGATCTGTTTGGAAGCTGCTTAGGAAACAGTCCAACAGTCCCATAGGTGCTGTGGTCAGCCCTCTCTGATGCATTTGCCCTCCTGAAAACATAGCCAAGCAGGAAGGTGCCCGTGTGATATATGATGGCAGCCACCAGCATGCTTGTCTACACCTCTCTGGGCCTAGTAAACCAGCACCTGCCTGTGGTTGAACTGTCAGCCCTCTGCCCAGCCTGAGCTCTCGTGTGTGTCCTCCTTAACCAGGGTCCAGCTGGAGGCCCTTTCTTCTCGGGGATGGACAGAAGCTGTAGTGAACTTCCTGGGTTTGCGACTGCAGCCTTTTGGGAGTCCATCACAGCTTGCGGCCTGCCCTGTTGTGAGGTGCTATCCACCATCTGTGCAGAGTGGGCTCAGGTGCTCTGGGTATGTATGTACCTGGGGATATTACCAGTCAGACTCTAACCGAAGCGCCCCCTGGACTTTCACGGTCCTTCAGCAGAGGTGACTATTTTAATGGTCATTCCCCGCCGCCGCCGCCACTGCCGCCATGATATCGAGCAATGTGCCGATTTGGTGAGCGTCATGGGGTCCTATAATGCATTTCTGAGGAATCCAACATCAAGTTTCATAGCAGGCTCTTAAGGACTCAGGTTCTATGACAGAGATACTTAAAACAAAGTTCTTCAAGTTGAACTGGCATCCAGTAAGGGGACCTTTGGAAGCCCCCAGGCCATCGTTTTTTTCTCTTGAGGCAGATAGCTCTTCAGACACTTGTCTCTCCATAAGAAGGAAGGAAGGGCTTCTGCGACCTTGCTGGTTAGGAACTACCCAGTCCTTCGGACCCATCTGCTGGAGCAAGAACCTCCTAAGCCATGGTTCCCGGTCTTCCTCATGCTACGACCCTTTAGTACAATTCCTCATGTTATGGTGACCCCCAACCGTGAAATTATGTTCGTTGCTACTTCATAACTGTAATTTTACTACTGTAATGAAACATAATGTAAATATCTGTGTTTTCTGATGGTCTTAGGTGACCCCTGTGAAAGGGTCATTCGACCCCAGAGGCTGAGAGCCACTGCTTGTAAGCCTCCCAAGTCTGGGTTTTTGGCTTGCTCAAGGCAAGGTACTGGTGGGGGTGAGGAGTTGGGGAGACCTCCCTTGGAAGCTAAGCAGGAGGCCCTGGGGACCCTGGACAAGAAGGCGATAAGGTTTTGATGTGATTTTTAGGGTGTGTCCTTGTCCAAGTCGCTCTTAGGGGCGCTGTGCTCCTGGTTCAGTTTTCACATAGCAGCTGAATGTCACAACCTGTCCCTCCCTTATCTCAGCCCAGGACCTGCTTGCTCTCACCTGCGGCTGCCTGAGCTTAGATCACAAGGCTTGTTTAGTTGACTGTTGATGCTCATTTTGGCTCTCTTAGATCACAAGGCTTGTTTAGTTGACTGTTGATGCTCGTTTTGGCTTACTTAGATCACAAGGCTTGTTTAGTTGACTGTTGATGCTCGTTTTGCCTCACTTTCTTCTGCCATATTTATTTCTCTTTCCATGATGACAGTGGGGTTGTCCATCTGTTCAGAACCTCCACCTCCTCATCTGTAAAGTGGGCATGTGTACAGTGCACAGGGCAGAGCCAGGAAGCAGAGCCAGATCTTTGGAAGCTCCCATCTTTGCTTACCAACCCCATCGCTTCCCTCTTGCCCCTCCGCAGAGTTTTCTCTTCTTTTCATGGTCTTTTGTCACGATAAAATGAGAGCTTCAGGTTGATAATTGTCAGGGGAAGGCCTGACGTTGGTGTTATCCTTGTGAAACTGGGGGTGTTATTTTGAACATATCTCTATACATAGTTCGTTCCAAGGGAGGTTTGTAGTTTAGTTTGCACTCGTTGAAACTTGGCTTTGAGCTTTGGATACATAGATGTATTCCTGAAAACCAGGACGCTGTGTTGTGAGAACAATCATTTAAAACATTTATTTTTATTCCTTCTGTGTTCTTCCATGGACTGAACTGGGGTTAAGAACTCCTTGGAAGCATTCAGCCACACTTGCCTGGGCATATGTGGAGGGCACTTCTGTCTCGGGGAGGCCAGAGTGGTAGGTTTTCTACAGAGAAAGAGAAGGTAATATCTAACCAAGATACTTAGGCCATTTTCCCCCCTTTAAGTCTGCTTTTAAAACTGAAACATCCCTAGTGTGCTACAGGCTGTGAAATGAGCTGATGTACCTTGAAGATGTGTAGTTGGCCTGGACATGTCTTGGCAATTTAGACATTGCTTAGATGTCTATTGATTTCCGTTTTAAATTCCCAGGAATTTTAAATCCTATTTCGCCCTGAGATGTCAGTGCGTCCAGCTATCTGTGAGTTTCCACTGTCTCCTAGCTAGTGCTTAGGAAGATGGGCAGTGCATACCCTCCTACGCCGCCTTTCTCTCTGAACTTGTGGGTCTAGGCCCGAGCCCTGGCACCAAGAGGACGTGTTCTGGTTCCTCCCCTTGGCTTCTGTGCTTGGCCAGCATTTTCCCATCATTTGGAAAATTCCTGGGCCATGGCTGGCAACATTATTGCGGATTTTGTTCTTCTGTCATGAGCCCCAGATGTCCCTGCAAGGAATTTTTTGTAAGATGCACATGGGGGTGGGTGGGAGGAGAGGACTTGGGGTTCTTTTGTGAAGACAGAGATGGGAGTGACAGAGAAGGGAGAGGCCAGGAGCCCATGTTCTGGCAGATAACCGAAGAGAAACAAATGGGTTGAGATAGTGGCCTGAAGCACTGTAGCAACTATGGCGTTCTTCATTTTCCCCTGCGTGAGCTCTCTCAGCTCTTCGGGATGTAATATTTTAAAGTTCAGAGATGGCCTGACATGCCTTGTCCTGGCCTATTCCATTGCCTCTTGGTCCTTGGCAACCAAGGAACTATTCTCTGTCCCCATCTCTTCCCTTGGGAGTTATCTCAACATGACCCAGGACCCTCCTAGTAGCTAACCTATCCGTAAGTGAGTTGTGTAGCCAGAAGCCAATTGCTCAGGCACAGGAAGACTAGGGGTGGGGGTGGGGTGGTTTTCATACTGCCAGAGACAGACCACTCTGGGGACTAGAGTTTTTATTTTCCTAAATAAAAAATTAGGTGTATGGATGTTTTGCCTCTATCTATGTCTATGTACCATGTGTATGCAGTAGCCAAAAGAGGCCAGAAGAGGATATTAGATTCCCTAGAACTGGAGTAAAAGATGGTTGTGAGCCACCATGTGGGTGCTGGGAACTGAACCTGGGTCCTCTGCAAGAGCAGCCAGTGCTCTTAACGGTTGACTCATCTCTGCAGCCTCATTATTATTATTATTATTATTATTATTATTATTATTATTATTATTATGTTTAGAGAAGGTCTTGTTCACTTGTCTATTCTAGTCAGGCCTTCAATTCATGATCCTCCTGCCTCTGCTTCCTGAGCATCCGGGAAGGTCCGCCAGGCTCAGCCAGTGGGGTGGGAGTGGGGTGGATGACACCAGACTTAGAGGTTAAATATGCTCTCAGTTCCTCCTCTGTTTTCCAAATTGTTAAGTTAACTAAGAGCAACGGGTGTGAGCTGAGCACTCTGAGGACTTGGAGTGTGCGCTGTTGTGTGTGACTTTGAAAGGAGATTCGATTGACAAACTCTTTAGGGTGATTTTTGAAACCGAAAAACTGAAAACTAATAGGTTCTCTCAGGGTCTGTGAGTAATTGGACTTTTTTTAACTGTAGTGTGTGTACCTACGACTAACTCTTGGGTTTCTGTGTGTGGACATGTGTGCACCCACTTTCGTACCGAGGCCTGCTCTTCTGGCTGGCTTGTGTATTATGTGTGTGCAGCTTTATGTGGGACTCTAAACACAAAGCGTCAGCGAATGCCCGGGGCAGAAACACAAGAGTTGCGCTTTCTATTTTGTGCAGTAAATGAGGCATGTAGGGAGAAACAGCAGGTCCCGGAAGGGGCCAGTAGAAGTGGCCGAGCTCTCTGGGTTTCAGTGCCGTGCGGTGCTATAGTTAGAGGGGACCCAGGTCGTTGGGGCTGGTGACATTCCATTCCTTACTCCAGGGCTCCTCTGGGACTTCCTGCTTTAACTTTCAGGCTGACTCCTGACTCAGTGCTCAGAGGGATGTGATGTAGGACCTGAAGACTTTGTCACTCTTTCCATGTATTTTCTATGGATGACTCTCGGAGTTTTCTACAGCCAGCAGAAGGGGTGTGTGTGTGTGTGTGTGTGTGTGTGTGTGTGTGTGTGTGTGTGTGTGTGTGAGCGTGTGCACGTGCACGTGCACATGCAGGTTTGTATACATATGTACATGCACGTGGGGGTAGGAATAAGCTTTGGGACCAGGTGTAGAGATGACATGAATATTGAATGAGTGCCTACCGGGTGCTGGACCCTGAGCTAAATCCCACAGCCTCCATCACTACTCAGGACAAGTTGTGTTATCCTCAATCTGTAAGTAGGTAGAGGGGCTTCCAGCGGCTCATCTGGATGGAAACAGAGCCAGATGCCGATTCAGAACGGCGCATTGCAAAGCCGATAGTCACCTATTTTCAGTCCTCTTGCGTTTTCGTTCTTTTTCTCATGGCTGTGACCTGCAGCTTGCTTTGCTCACGGTTGAGAGGATACAGACCGTCACCTCCATGCTGGCGGGACCTTGCCACTGCTCACATCACAGTGGCAGGTGGGAGGCAGAGAGCTCAGACTGGAGGTAGAGTCAGGCTGTAACCCTGTGCCAGCTCTAAATGCCCTCTCCTGAGAGGGACATGTCCTATGGATACCATAGTCCCCTCCTTCATACAAGTTGGGTAAGTGCCTATCAAATGATGTCATAGAAGATTCTAGAAAGGTCTCAGCACATATGCATACATGGTCCTCAAGGTGTTTATCATCTAGTCTGTGCCTGTGGGCAAGTTTATTTAAGCTCCCTGCCATGGTTTCTTCATCTGTAAAATGGGAATTTTGTATACAACCCATACAATTGTGGGAATCAGAGGAGTTAATGATAAAACACTTGGCAGTGGCTGCTGGTACTTGGTGTGTACTAGGGCACCATAGCAATTGGTGAGGCAGTCTTTGTGATCACATGGGCACTGCTAGATGAGACAGAAACCAGTGGCTGCTGGGGTGGCTGGTGTAGGCGTGGCCAAGTTTTCAAGGATGAGCCACAGAATGGGGACAACAGAGAGAAGCCATAAGGAAATGGGCCTCCATGGAAAGGGCCTGGTTGCAGCTTTGAGAGAGTGGGCATCCTGAGGGACTTGTGGGGGTGGGGCTGAGAGACTGCTCCTCCCTGGGTTGTCTGGGAAAGTGCCAGCTGAAGAGAACATAGGATGACTTGGCAGGAACTTGGGGAGGTGTACAGGGAGGAGGCAGAAAAAAGTCTCAAGGCTGGAGAAGTTCAGAATGAGTGAGTGGCTCTGAGCTCTTGGTAGTGGCTTGGGCATTAGTGAGGTAAGTGAAGCACAAGGAGAACATTCTAGAAGTCCCTTTGTGTGTTGAGCCTGATGCTCTCTTTGGGCCTGCAACAGAGAGAAGGCAGTGGGGGGCCACCACCCACGTTACAAAGTCGGTGTGTGTCAAGGACACCCGTCAGCCCGGGGTCATTGAGCCTGGTGGGTCCCATGCCAGCGCCAGCTGTGGCCTGTGTTCTCCAGGTTGAGTGACTCTCAGCTGCCTGCTATTCATGCGCCAACTCCAAGTCTCACCCCAGACTGACTCAGGGGAGCAACAGGGAGCCAGGCCTGGGGATCTGTATCAGACGCAGGTTCATAGTGACCTAAGGCAGAGTGACCACTCGAGGATGGTGACTGGGTAAATAGGAGTCAGATTTCTTTCTCAGAAGCCGAAGTAGCAAGACTCACAGGGACTAGAGAGAGAGGGATGGATCAGAGTGGACAAGACCAGCATGCAGCTTCCTCATTGGGCAGGAAATCAGTGCTATAGAGAGGGCCATCTGTCTGCCTTGCTCGAATCTTTTATAGTTTTTTTAGGCAGTGGCCAATGCTGTGGATTGAATGCTTGTTGCCATTCCCATTTGTGTGTTTGAGGCCTGATGCTCCATTTGATGATAGTAAGAGGTCAAGTCTTGGGGAGATGATTGGGTACTGAGGGTGGAGCCTTCATGAAAGGGATTAATTCTCTTATAAAATGGCTCTATTTAGGGCTGGGAGATGGCAAAAGTGCAACCCCAAAGAACTGAGTTCAGTTCCCGAGCATCTACATGAAACCAAGGAGTGGGGGCTCATAGCTGAAAGTCCATGTACTTGGAGGCAGAGGGGAGACAGGCAAATCCCAGGGGGGTCACTGGCCAGCTAATATAATCAGTCAGTGAGCTCCAGGTACAGCGAGAGAACCTGTTTTTAAAAAGAAGGTGGATGTCAACAGAGGATAACACCTGATATTCATTCCTGGCTTCTACACACACACACACACACACACACACACACACACACACACACACACACACACAGGTGACCATTCCCCAACCTGTTGTCAATCACACATAACACCCCCACACATACACACATATACACCCAGGTGACCATTCCCCAACCTGTTGTCAAGCACACATAAAACACACACACACACACACACACACACACACACACACACACACACACACACACACACACACAAAGTGTATTTGGAGTAGGGTAGCTAGTGCCCTGAGGGGCTCTGGCAATCATACTGTGTGAGAACTCGTTGTAATATTATGGTCATTTCTTGACTGTCACATATTGAATAAGTGGTTTGGTCATGTGGTCAAGAGGCAGCAGTAGTAGGAACACTGGTCTGAACACCTGATACTCTGCCATGCTGAGACTCTTCCTTAGTGTAAGAAAGGCTCGAGCCTTCCTGCGACAGCCTGCGGCCCAGTTTGGGGGTAAATCTTCAGTTACACTATCATTGGTTTTCAAGCTCTGTCTTGCAAAAACTGTCCAAATGAGAAACAAGCTGCTTGAAAAGACTGGCTTCCTTTTCTTTTTCCCTCTCTTCTCCTCTGCATCCCCCCCCCCCCCCCCGTTCTTCTCTTCACTTCCTTTCTCTTCTCCCTTTTCTGGTTCTGAGGATTGAATCTAGGGCCTTCTACATGCCAGGCAAGTGCTCTGTCTCCGAGTTACATCCTCGGACCTCTTTTACTTTGTGAGTTTTTTCAATGAGCTCTTGTTAAATTGTTCAGGGTGGCCTTCAGCTCCCTTCTGTATCCCAGGCAGGCTTTGAACTTACCATTTTCTGGCCTTAGCCTCCCAGGATTCCAAGCCTGTGCCACCAGGCTTGGATGGTGTGTCCATGACTTTTCTTCAGGTGCTGCATGGTGTGGTCTGGTGGAGGGGGGAGCGACGGGGGGGGGGGGGGGGGGGGGGGACGGGACGGGACGGACTTGGATCTGAGTGAGTGACCTGTTGACTGAGACCAGACCCTTGCCAACAAATACCTTGCACAAGTTGGGCACAAAATAAACCTGTAGTGATTTTTTAAACATCCATGTCTGTGCGTGTGTACTCATTATTAGAAGAACAAATCATAGGAAGTCCGCACAATGTGTTATGTATGTACCTCCATGTAGCAGCCATCAAAACTAAGACAGAATTGAGTATTTCCAGGATTATGAAAGGCACTGTCTTCTCCCCTCTCAGCTGACACTTCTCTCCCCTTCCTCTGAGGAAGCCCCTGTCTTGTGACTTCATGTTGCAGGAGGGCAAGGTGACTCTCACAGCTCGGGGATTCACAGACAAGGCCGGCTGGCAAACCAAGAGGAAATACCTTCTTGCAGAGGCATTTCTAGGTTTGGCATAGGTTAACACGCACCTAGGTGGATCCTAAGGCCTTTCATGTGCTGAAATGCCCCGATGCTCTATGCATTTGCTGGTCTTTATCTGGCCAGGTTGCCCTTCCAAAGGCTTTCTTTTCCACTTATCTGACAAACCATAAATTTTATTTCCTCTAAGGACAAAACCAACCTTGGAGCTCATTTACAGCCCACGTTTTAAGAGCCTACTGCCCTTCCATCCTGTGAAATATGTTTTCATTTTCTCAGCATAGACTATTCTGAAGAGGGCTGAGATGTGCGCTGTTACCTCTCCAGTGGGAGTGAGCATGCCCAGAAACCTATCTCCATCCTCCCCTGGAAACCAGGACTCAAGCTAGAATTCTCTCTGCTGGTGGGTGGCCGTGGCATCAGAGTCTCACTCTCACCTAGCCTTTAGGGTTCTCTCCCTCCCTCCCTCCCTCCCTCCCTCCCTCCCCCCGTCTCTCTCTGTCTCTGTCTTTCTGACTCTCTGTCTCTCTCTGTCTCTCTGTCTCTGTCTCTCTCTCTCTCTCTCTCTCTCTCTCTCTCTCTCTCTCTCTCTCTCTCTCTCTCTCTCTCTCTCGTGTGTGTGTGTGTGTGTGTGTCTGCTCCTGGATTTTGGGTATCGAATGTGATTCTCTTTGGTTCCTCAGCTGATCCTGTATCCTCAGACTGGATGCCTCTCTGCTGAACTGTGCTGCTCAAAAGCCTAAAAGCTTAACCAGGCTGTAGTTCCTCATTCTCACACCTTAAATACCTTTCTGCTTCCTGCTATCACTTCCTGGGATTAAAGGCTCTTGTTACAATGCCAGGCTGTTTCCAGTGTGGCTTTGAACTCACAGAGATCCAGAGGAAAGCTAGGATTAAAGGCGTGTGTGCCACCATTTTCTGGCCTCTGTATCTAGTGGCTACTCTGTTCTCTGACCCCAGATAAGTTTATTAGGGTGCACAATATTTTGGGGAACACAATATCACGACATTTCTCCTTTTTTGTCTAAAGTTAAAAAAGCTTATTACTAATGCAAGAAAAACTATATCCAATAAGTATGGACAATATATACAGTCAAGAATTACATTAACGATGTCTAGTCCATTAACATTTGACAGATTCAGACAAAAAACTCCATTAATATATAACAATGTCCAGTCCAGTAACATTTGATAAACTCAGACAAAAAATTTTCATTACTTATTTAAAACAAGTAGTTCCTTTTTAAAAGTAGATTCAATAATCTCCCTTTTTATCTTATTATATTCATATTCTCTCTTTTTTCTTTTCATAATAGATTCAATAATCTACCTTTTTCATTTTTATATCTTCCCTTTTTCTTTTTAGAGTAGATTCAATGATTTATCCATTTATCCTATTATTTCTTCATCTTTTTTCTCAGAGTAGATTCATATTCTCTTTTTTTCTTTTGTCTTTTTTTTTAAACAAAAACTCTAAATCTAATCTCCTTGTTCAGCTTTTTTCCTGATCATTAATAACAATTAACAACTTGTAACCAACCATCGTAAACAATGACAATTATCCATAACTCATTTAACAACCAAAAACCTTCCACCTCACATTTTGGGAATGTGAGCATCGTTTTCTTATAATTACTTCCTGCTTTCTGGGGGTGAAGACATCTTTAGGGGATCCTGAAAAGAAAATTTTTGGGTTAATTGTCAAGTCCTGTATCATTTGTCCAGTCTCTGCATAATGAGAAAGTGCAGGGCTTGTTTCAAGTCCTTGTTCAAGTAGTCTGTCAGGCTGGATCATCTCAGCTAGCCATCTCAAATTGTCCTGAGTAGTTTGTAGTCCAAAGTCGATCTTTCTGTGTTGTTAATCAGCTTAATGGCTTTACCATAGTCCTTGTGGAATCATCGTCGTGAGGTCCCATCATCCTTTTGAAGATTTCAAAGTTGCTGTTAGGTGTGGCCATGGTTCCCTGCTGATTTTTTTTTTTTTTTTTTTTTTTTTTTTTTTTTTTTTTTTTTTGTGGTTTGGAGCAATTACCATCTGATAAATGTCTGTCTCTCGGAACCATGAATGTTCTTCCCTAGAAGAGAAAATCTTCACAGCAATTTCTTCCCACCATTTGTCTTGCCAAACTTTTCCAAACTGACCTTTGCCGATGCTTTCTTGTAACACGATGGTCCAGGCAATTCTTCTCTGAACAAGCAGTAGTAAACCCTTCGTCCCAGGTAGCAGCATCGCCACAGTCACCAACATGATGAGAAGCAGCCAGCAACTCGGAGCAGCAGCTGCTGCCTCCATGGTCCCACCACCACTTGTGGTTCTGCCCCAGCCTAAGCTTCTCCTTAGCAAGTCTCCTAGGCTGGCCTCAAACTCAGGATCCTCCTGCCTCTGCCTCCTTCAGTAAATCCACCCCGAGTGTATCACCACAACTGGCCGAGTATAGCTCGGGCCTGAGCTGGGGCCCACAAGGCCACAGGCAAGCAGCTTTTTTGCGAAATTGTACCACAGATGTTGGGCACCAGATGTAGGATGAATCTTAAAAGTTCTTAGGATTTCTGCCTCTGGAATGCTAGGATTAAAGGTGTGAGTGCCACCATTTTCTGGCCTCTGTATCTAGTGGCTGCTCTGTTCTCTGACCCCAGGTAAGTTTATTAGGGTACACAATATTTTGGGGAACACAGTATCATCATAAGGGTCTCTGGCTAGCCAGCCTAGCCTACCTTGTAAGCCCCAGGCTAGACCCTGTTATAAAAAGCAAGGTAGATGGCACCTGAGGAATAGCACACCTCTGTCCTCCATATGTACATTTGTGTACATGCACCTGTACACACACATGTACATGCATGCACATACACACAAACACTTGTTTGTGCTTAGTGGTGGCAAAATACAGCATGAAATACTTGTCATTTTAACTGCTTGTAAATGTGCAGTGCAGTGGCCTCACTACAGTGTTTTCAGTAGTGTCACGTGGCCTTATCACACCATCCGTCCATAAGATGAATTTTTACCTTATAAAATCAAAACTCTACCTATCAAACCCCAAATTCCACTCTCCTCTCCCCACTAAGACTCTGTCACCTTCTACTCCACTTTTGTCCCTGAGTTGGTTAGGGACTTCCTGTGAGCAGAGTCATATCCTCTTTGTTCCTTTGTGATGATCTCACTGCAGTTAGCTTAACGTCCTCAAGGATCTCTGTGTTGTAGCAGGTGGCAGAGTTTTCTTCCTTTGCAAGGCAGAATGATCCTCTGTTGGACAGACTGACCATGTATAGACAAATGCATCAGCACCCGAAGCAGTCTTCATTTTGAAACTGCTGAGCACCTACTGTCTTCCCGACTGAGCACCTGCCATTCTGTCTGGAGACTTCCAGGTGGAGTTTCAGTGTGTAGACGGGGAACAGAAGCTTGCCAAGGGAAAAGTGGATTTGGGGAAGGCTGTTTTGTAAGGTTGCTTGTTCCCAGGGTTCACTGCACGGAGAGCTTTGAGGTGTGGCCTAATGCTTCTGCCTTGTGGCAATCCATCTTCCCTGGATTTCTGGAGATGAGATTAGGCTTGCTTAGCCTGGACTTAATGGCCATGGTGGTGACATAGGTTTAGACATCAGCTGCTGGCAAGGCCAAGGGCATATAGGATTAGTTCATCACCTCTCAAGTTAGTAGACTCTGAAAGCTTTAGATGTGATGGGTGAAATGTATTTTTGGAGTGATATTAAGACTCTAAAATACCATTCAAAGGGTGAAGAATAAATTGAGTCTATACTTAAAAAGCCCAATGAAAGCTACGAGAAAACTCTTAGGTGTAATAAACACAGTAAATCTGTAGGGTACAAAATTAATATAAAAAGTAGCTTTATTATTCCAACAATGAACTCTCAGAGAGAGAAATTAGGAAAAATATCTCATTAATAATAGCTAAAAAACCCCTAGTAATAAACCTTCCTAAAGAAGTGAAAGAATTCTTACAAGAAAATAGCAGCCCTTTATTAATTCATCTGGAGCCCCTGGGCAGGCATCTCATTATTAGCTTGTTCCTTCTCGTTGCTCTTTGGTAACGTGTGGTGGACAACACCACACTCATCCTGCTATGGCTCAGAGCTCTTTACATGGAAGTGTTGCTAGAGTTTTCCTGCCTGGCCCACAGTCAGGACAAATCTCTCTCACCTGCCAGTCCCACAGCCACTCAAACCCGACCAAGTAAACACAGAGACTTATATTGGTTACAAACTGTATGGCCGTGGCAGGCTTCTTGCTAACTGTTCTTACAGCTTAAATTAATCCATTTCTATTAATCTATACCTTGCCACATGGCTCGTGGCTTACCGGCATCTTCACATGCTGTTTCTCATCATGGCGGCTGGCAGTGTCTCCCTCACTCAGCCTTCCACTTCCCAGCTTTATTCTCCTCCTTGTCCCGCCTATACTTCCTGCCTAGCCAATGGCCAATCAGTGTTTTATTTATTGACCAATCAGCAACACATTTGCCATACAGAACATCCCACAGCATGGAAGGGTAGTTCAGAGCCTGGAACATTCTAGATGGAGGTCTCCTCTCAAGTCTTGGATTTATTTCTAGTCTGTACCACTTCTGTTACATGTACATCTCATTAGTTCCTTTAATTGACCTTACCCTAGAGCAGTGCTTCTCAACCTTCCTAATGCTGCAACCCTTTAATACAGTTCCTCATGTTGTGGTGACTCCCAACCATAAAATTATTTTCATTGCTACTTCATAACTGTAATTTTGCTACTGCCATAAATCATAATGTAAATATCTGTGTTTTCCAATTGTATTAGGTGACCCCTCTGAAAGGGTTGTTTGATCCCCAAGGGATCTCAACCTACAGATTGAGAACCATTGCTTTACAGGTCAATTTATATGTCTACCCAATACTTTTTGACTATTCTTTCTTTTTTGGGCATTGAAGTATGGAGCTATGACAGACATTGAGGGGTAAACAAAATTTCCAACATTATATACATGCTGATTATACTTTCTATTGTAAAATAACTGGGGTGGAATCATATCATCAGATGGTTACATCAGGTGGAGGTTCATAGGTCTCCACTTCCCTGGTGGTACAATGGCGAGGTTGACCAGATGCCCCTGTGATTTTTCACAGTCATCTCTGGTTCTTTCCGCATTGAGCTCTTGAGTGTACTGCCCTAGGTCTGTAGCTAGGTCTCTCATATATAAGCCTTTGGGATCAGATTTCATTTCTAATATCTAGCTTTGTTTTCCTTGGCTACCAAAAGAGTTGTGTTTTACTCTTCAAGTATTTTTAAAGATTATTTTATTTCTAATTATGTGTATGTATGTGTGTCTATGGTTGCATATGAGTGTGTATGTGTGTGCCCATGTAGGACTGAGGTACCAGACTCCCTGGAGCAGTGGTTATAAGCAGTTTTGAGTTTCCTGACATAGGTGCTGGGAATGAACTGGGTCCTCTGCAAGAGCAGTAAGTGTTTCTTAGGCTCTGAGCCCTCTCTTTAGCCCATGTTTGACTCTGGACAGTTCTTCATTTGTCTTTGTCAGGTGTGTTCTTGGCACACGTAGCTGTTCAGTTCAAGCTCTTAGATGCAACTTTCCTGTGTATACATATTTTTCTCTGGTACAAGGAATTCCAACAATCCCAGATGCTTGAGGCCTGTTGGTATTGGTGGATGGGAGAAGGAATGAATGGCTTTGGGGAGATGTTGAGTACTGAATCCTCTCAAGAGGATGCTATTTGCTTTCAGACATCCTCCATGTGTGTTGCAAATGGGACTTTCTAAACCACCAGAGCCCTTTTAGGTAAGATTCACATGATGAAAAAACAAGACACATTTTTCAAAGTAAGGATAATGATTGAATCTTAAATGAAGTAGGAAGGGTAGAGGTTCATGGGGATGAAGGCTGCTGTGAGAGTGCTGCTGGTACAGCCATTGGGGAACCTTATTAATGTGTTGTGTGCGTCATGGAACTGAAAGAAATGATGGGCCCTCAGGATAACTTGGAAAGCCTCTGCCAAACAGAGCCTAGGGGAAACCTACCTTGTGTTCTGTTTTCCCTGTGGCCAGCTGTGGATGAAAGGCAAGTTTTCAAGTTCCATGGGTCTCTACTTCCCTAATGGCACAACGAAGAGGTCGACCAGATGTCCCTGTGGTTCTTTACCAGTATCTCTGGTTCCTATCAAGTATATCTGGTTCAGTTCCTGTGTGTACCATCCTGGGCTGTAGTCTGGGTCTCTTGTGTAAGCCTTTGGGACCAGTTTCAATAAAGTGTTTAATACACAACCTTGCAGACTCTTGCAAACCTTTCTGGGTAACACTTACTTCATTGCACTTTTAAAAATGAAGAAAAAAGAGAGAAAGAAAACGCAGCTTAGCAGGCTCAGAGTAATTGAGGCTGACAGATGTCACTCAGAATTTTATTATTTAAAGCCACAATGATTTTCCAAATAACCTAAAAATATATAATCCAACCTCAAAATAGTGTTCTGTAACAGAGGCAGGCAAGCCTGTAGGAAATGAAGTCATAATCTTGGCACCCCTCGAGTGCTGGTCCAATGGCTTTGAACACTTTTATGTTCTCTGAGAAATACATGAACATGGAGCCATATCTAGTTACTCGGTGCGGCTGCCAGGGCCTCAGAGAACTGGGGTGTCTTGGGTGTTTTTCCCTGGCTCCTCAGTCAGCACAATACCTCTTCTGGTGCCTGCAAAGAGATTTCTCTCTATTCTGTGAGAGCGGGCCTTGAGATGCAACAAAGTGCTCAGCTTTTAAACATCAAGTCTATAGGTTGTATTGGTATATTCAGATCACCCTCCTGCTGGGCAGCAGAGACTTCTAGAAGGAATCTAAGATGCATGTGGCGCCTCCTGTCATCCATCCATTTTTCTTCCTTTAATCTGCGTGCTCTTTAGTCCTCGTGATTATTTGCATATTGTTTGCACCAGTGACATGAACACACAATAATTAACATAATTAACATAATAATTAACAACACATTAACCTGGTAGGAGTTACTGTGCTGCTCAGTCGATACAGATATTGAGGTCCATAGACTTTACCCAGTCTATGAGAGTGAGGGGATGGCAGAATGGGGCTTTGGATCTGGGTGAGGTAGAGTGGAATTTCAGAGCTGACATGAATTTCATTGGGTAACTATTATGAGCCCTGGGACAGTGGTGGGGTTAAGTCTCCATTGGTTAGTTGGCTATTATGTTACTTTGAGGTTTTCTTTTTCTTTTCTTTTCTTTCTCTCTCTCTCTCTCTCTCTCTCTCTCTCTCTCTCTCTTTCTTCTTCCTTCCTTCCTTCCTTCCTTTCTTCTTTCTTTCTTTCTTTCTTTTTTTTTTGATAGGGTCTTACTATCTAGCTCAAGCTGGCCTCAGTCTACCAGTGCTGAGATCACAGGCCTGGGTCACCAAGCCTGGCTCAAGTCTGGCTTTCTAAGATGAGTTGAGGAGTGGGTTTGTGTTGAAGTAGGAAAGATGCAGGACACGTGGTTCTGGTGATCTGAAAAGGCAGTTAGAAGCCAGGCTGTGTTCCACGTGGCGGTCCCTGGAAGATCCAGGCTGGAAGTTCTCTCTCAGATGGGTGTCCCGGAAGCATCTCCGGGTGGCTTCCGAGCCGGAGGAGAGGCCACAGGGCTGCCAGCGTGGGCCTGGCTGTATTTGGTTTTCTCTGACTGGATCTTTGTTCGCCGGCAGGCCTCAGCTGCCCAGGCTCTCGTGCCCCAGCTTCCTCTGCACTGCGTGAAGCGCTAGCCTGGTTAAGTAAACACCGCTGGAATATTACCTGTCTGTTAACTTGTCAAAATTGCTTTACAGCCCCTTTTATCTCTCACCCCCACCCCACCCCCAACAGAATTTCCCCTGGAGTTCTCAGCTCCCTCCCTGGTTCCTTTCTTTCCAGCCCTCCTCCAACCTACAAAGTATCCCCACCCCCAGTCATTAAATATTGTCAGAGTTCTGCCACCGCACCGCCTTGTTCGCCCGCTCCAGATAAATGGTTGTTGACTCTCTAATGCAGACCAAGGACACTGGGCTCCCAGCCCCATGAAAGTAGCCGTGATGCCTGCCAGGTGGGCCAAGGCCAGGGGGCTGCAGGGCATGGGCTGCCTGAGCCCAGGAGGCCGCTCTAGCTCCTGGCCAGCTGCTGGCTGCTGGCGCCCTCCTTCCTTCCCTCCCGCCTGCCCCACCCTCTCTCTAAACATGACTGTATAAACCTTGAGGGTCTTAGGGGAACGTCCAGTTCTGAGCTCAGTGGTCACAGAGCCCGAGCCCTGGCTCCATGAGTAGGTCTCATGCTTGATTGAATAAGGTCAGAGGCTCTGTAGAGAGTTGCTTCCTTTTAGCTGTGGTAAAATGCATTTAATATCAAATCGACCATTCTAACCATTTCACAGTATAATTCATTCACAGTGTTATACAGCCTTGACTACCTCCACTTTTCTTAAGCTATAATTGACATGCAAAAGTTGCATGTATTTAATATCTGCATTTTTGAAGAGTTTGGACAGAGACACATAGCATTCCAAAGGAAACTCCATACCTCAGCAGTTGTTCCCATCCTCACCAGACAGTCTGCCCCACCCACAGCAACCACTGATCTGTGTATATGTGCTGTCTATGGATTTGCCACACACAGGATCACTGTGTGCTCTGTATGTTTGGCTTCTCTTCCTGAGCAAGATGTCAAGGTCCTGCAATCCATGTTTGCCTTCCGAAGCTCAGGTCTTCCAAGGGACAGCGTGGAAACTGGTAGGAGCTGGTGGGTGGCTCAACTTGTTTCTGGCAGCAGTTCCTTGTTCCTGGCAGCTTGGACTCCTGGTGTCACCATCAATGGCTGAGTTCCCCTTGTGCATTCAGCAAGGTCATTTCTAGTTTGCTGAAATGACCAGGTCTCCCTCTCTCAGGTCGTCCCACAGTTACTGCCCATCCAGCTTCCTTTTCCAAACTTGACAACGGTGGAGAGCATTCCTCTTGGACACTGGAGCTGAGCACATCCTGTAGAAGCCCTCCACCCTCAGTCAGAGTCAGTATAAAGTTAGGGTGTGGATTTTGGAGTTGTGGCTCTGCCATCACCTGACTGTGTGGTCTTGGTATGTTCACCCATGTGACAGGATTGACAGTACATCCTCTCTGGGGCCGGGGTGAATGAATTCACTAACAGCAGTCAGTCACTGTGTGTAGTACCTTGTGATTCAGACCACAGAACCACCAGCTATTGTTAGTAAAATCTGGACTGAAGAAATGATCAGTAAGAGTGCCCTCCATTCTTACCCGGTTGATGTTTGCGCTTTTGGAAAGTTTTAGGAAGTCCATAGGACTTTAGTGTGTCTTTAAATTAGATGCATGTCATGGTTTTCAGGACTCTGAAAGGCTTCCAACTTAGATCTGGGACAAAGAGAAAAACCTTGCTTCTATTCAAACCAGCAGCTAAGTGTCCCCCATTTCTTTCCACTTTCCTCTTTTTATTTTGCCATCCCATCTGTACACTTCGTCCCAGTCTGCAGCCATCCTGCATTCACCGATGTTTTGATTCCACCAAGCCAACCTTGCAGGGCCACTGTGACAGGGCGTGTTAATCTTGTGTGACTCTCCATGGGTTCCAGGAAGTAGGAAAGAGTTAACAGGTCCCCCTGAGTGCCTTGTCCCTTTTGATGTTGGTGGAAAACTAACTTTATGGACTCAAGTATGGTTCTGTGAAGTTTATTATTATGTTTATACTGTTTATTGTTATATATTTATAATCTGATTAATCATGGTTGTTTATTTATCATGTGAGCTCACACGAAAGGACTGGGGAGACGTTGGTGGGCTTATGACATCAGGTCCTGTCTTGGCTCTTGTGTGATTACTGAGTTGTGTAACCTCTTTGTTCATTTGGTTTCATGCCTGGGGATCATTGGCCGTTGGCTGGTGTGTCCTGTGGTGTGAAGAGAGGGGGTGGACCGCCTCCTGGGCGTTGCCCGCTGCCCAGCTGTGGTGCCCATTCTTGGCCAGTGCACAGTGGCTTTTCAGGGAGTCACACATACCTAGGTCAGGTACCTTCCTGGGGGAGGACCCCGGAGGGGGACTGCTATTGCCTTGCTTGGCTGTTTGAACTCACGTTTTGAGGCCCCTTTTTCTTTTCAATTTAAAAACACTAAGGGCTACACTCAAGCACCTCTGTACCATTGTGAGTATATATGTGTGCAGTTTTCGCTGGAAAAGGGGACCCTGTGCACTTGCTTTTTAAGTCAGATTTGCTGTAGTGTGGTATATATATAGCCGTAGTCATCCTTGGTTGGTGTTTGGTGCAGTTTGGCTTTTAATTCTGGCTTTTCTGTCTCGGGTCTCCCTGAGAAGCAGGCTTGGAACACTGCAGCTCTGATTTCACGGCTGACTCTAGCCAGACCCTCCGATCGCTGCTGTTATTGCAGCCCTGGGTCTCTTTAAGCAGCCACTGCCAGGACTATGTTCAGAGCGTTCAGTACGTTCAGATGTCCACACTCGGCATGCAGGCCCTGAGCTGCAGTGGCTTTCAAGCAGTGCAGTGGTCTCGGAGACAGACACAGATGAAGGATCGCTTTGCGTCCTGCTTTGGGGAAATTGAGGGACAGTTGTTAGATCTTTGCCCTGTGTATTTTAAGGATAGTCATAACTATAAGAGAGGCAAAGAGGTCAGGCACTCTTGCTCTCCCTTCCCAGTGCACATTCTTGCCAGAGGACCCTTGCATGATCTACACCAGGGATCCGTGGAACAGGAAGGTAGTACATGGGCAATGTCCTGGAGTGAGCTGCCTGGCCTCAGCCCTGCTCAAATAACCATACCTCGCCTTTAAGAGTCTAGATCCCCTCCCTCCCTCCCCCCTCCCTCCCCCCTCCCTCCCCCTTTCCTCCCCCTCCTTCCCTCCCCCCTTTCCTCCCCCTGCCCCCCTTTGCCTATTCTTTGTCTCATTTCCCATACCTGGGGTTGAATGCGGGGCTTAACACATGCCAAGCAACCTTTCATCACTTAGCTACTGCCCAGCCTCCGTTTCAGTTCCCTAGACAGGGTCACACTAAGTTCCCAGGTCGTCCTTGAACTCACTCTAGCCCAGACAGACCTTGATCTTTTGATCCCTTCTACCACAGTCTCCCGAGTATCCGGGATCCCAGGTCTGCACCGCCAGGCCTGGCCTCATTCTCTTCTTCTTGGGGTCACTGGGAGCCCTGGGTAAAGACTGTGCCTTCTTTCTCATTCTGCATGAGCCTCCCCACAGACTTGAGTGTAGGGAGTCTGGGCAGAGAGCTAGCTCTTCAGTGCCTGCCTTCCGGCTCACTGACTCCGTGATAAGGTTCCGATGGATGGATTGCATGTCATGTTGCTTGGAAACAGGGTGGAAGCTGGCCAATGAGTTCTCAAAGCAGTGTTTCTGAGCTCCCAGGACCAGCACATTTGAAGGGGGCTGATAATTCTCTTTTCTGCCCCCCTCCCCCCTCCAAAGAGGAGAACATGAGCGGTCTGCTTCCACACAGATAAGCTTCCTGAAGGGAGAGCGAAACGGGCTTGATTTTTTTTTTTTTATTCTTTTTTTTCTGTGAGTTGTCTGATTTCTCTGCTGGAACAATTGTCTTGCCTTCAAACCTTCCAGAGAGTAAAGCTAGCCTTAGTCCACCTTGGGGATAGAGGCTGGACAGAATATGCTTGCCCGTCGAACGCAGCGGGGGTCAGGGGGAGCTTGAGAAGGCCCGAGGACAGCTTTGTTTTCTCGCTCGCAGCAGCAGCTCGCAGGCTCACGGCCATGTCCTGGCTGAGCGATTGTGTGTCCAGCTCACTGGGCCAGGGCTGAATCACCACGAATCCCCCACAGTCCTGGCAGTGGCTGCTTAAAGAGACCCAGGACTGTAATAATGGCAGTGCTCAGAAGTTCTGGCTGGAGTCAGCTGGAAGAAGGCGTCTATCACGGTCTCCTGAGAGATGAGGAAAGCCTGGGTCTGGCTGCTGGGGAAGAGATGAGCGCGATCTCTGGGCTGTGCTGAGAGACATTCTGAGCCTTAGCAACTGGGTTCCAGAAGTTTCTTCTCCCAACACAAGCTAGCTGTTATTGGGGGCTTTCAATTAGCTAACTCCTCAAATGTGTCTCTCTGTGGTGACCCATTTTATAGATGAGAGTGAGGTTTAACTTATCTGAAGTCAAGGGCAGATCAACAAGAGTTTTTTTGGCGGGGTCCAGCTCTACCATGGCTGTCTTGAGTTTGTTAGCTATCCTTTATTGCAGATTACCAACTCTTCCAATCTGAACTTCTATATGTATTATTAAGTTTGTTTGGTACATGGCAGTCCCCACCACTATGTAGGGGAGGTGATGGGGTTTAGTCCATAGTAAGTCTCCAATGTCTGGTTCACAGTAGGATCTTTAGCTATTGAATGAATGACACTTGCCCCCACTATGGCTAACCTTTGTGTCACTCGGTCTGTGTCCACATGGAAGGAACTCTGTGAACATGGGCAGCCAAATTCAGCCCCCTCTGGAGAAGACTGGCGTGGGAGCTCTGGGGTACTCAGCTCACACTGCCTGTCGTCTGCGGCAGGATGGCCTTGGTGGTGAGGGCAGGCTGCTTCCAGAATAGTCTGGCACGGTTGTTCTCTTACCCTGCTCCACTCTCTGCTCACCTCCAGCGTTGGTGGGAGCAACCCAGAAAGTAAGTTACCCCACTTATCCTCTGGTACGGGGAGTAAGAGGGCCATGGAAAGCTAGGAAGCAGCTTTTGCATTGGAGACCACCCACATTACTTCCTCTGCTTGGCTCTTTCAACACTGTTAGCCTCTTGGGCTACTTTCCTGGTTTTGCCCACTCTTGCATTTATCTTTGGAAGGGTCTCCTCTTCCATAGTGGCCCCTCCCTCTTTCTTCTCCAGTCTATAGGAAATATGGCTGCTGCCCCAGGTCTAGTTTTATGCAACAGGAGAACCTTGGAGAAGGGGAAAGGGTGGGACTTCTTCCTAGAACATGTTCTTGTGTTTAGCACATGTACTTCTTCAGGGTCCCCAGGTAGACCAGATGAACCAAGTAAGCCAGATTGGAAACACTGGGGTATTCTCACAGATATTTACTTTACATTGATAAATATAAATCTGCCTGCTGGTGGTTTACAAATGGCAGCAGCATGGCTCTCTCTAAATAACTCCTCTTGTTCTCTGATTTGGAGGCCCAGACAAGTATCCCCCTAAGAACTCCAGCCATCGTATTATCAGCAGTTGTTCTGAAGCCAGTCCTGGGCTCTTCAACATCCTGCCTACCTCCACTGGAGTAGAAAGCCTGAGAGCCTGAGTGTTGGGGACTTGCTTATCCTGTGACGTCATCCCAAGTGGAATTCTGGGTGCTCTACTGGATCCTGAGCTGACAACATCTTTATGAGGTCCTACTTTTCTAGGGACCTACACGGAACTTGCTTCAGTTGCTGGCTCCCATCTTCCCTCCCACCATCTGTATTACTCCTGAAGAAGTTTGTCTTTTGGAGTGGAGTTCCCTGTTGCTCAATCACACTATAGCTATTCTTCAGTGTCCAGCTTTGTTTGCAAGTTGTATTTGATTCCAGTGGCTTGTTTTATTTACAGGTAGGGGGCTTTTTCACAGTTTACACCGACAGAAGATACACAACTATTTATAATTAAAATGGTAAACACACACACACACACACACACACACACACACACACACACACACACACACTCACCACTGACAGCTGGTGGCTTTGGTCAAGACTCGAATGAGTGAGCAAGGCCCTTGGGTCAGATTCTCCCCATGGTAGAGCTCCCTTCCCAACAAATTCAGAACATTCTGGTCTCGCTTGTATTTCAATATTGGTTGATAAGACTGAATCACATAAATGTCAAAACTGATAGACTCATACAATTTAGACAGGTGTACCATTTCTCCCTAGAAAAGACTGTTGAGAACAGAGCTCTGATTTCTAAGGATTTTACCTCTCTCTGCAGAGACCCGTTGAGCTCATACTTGCTAAGCTGAGCATCAGCCAACCAAAAAAAGTATTGTCTTTATTTTTGCTCTTTTTACAGCTTCAGTGAAGTACATTTGACAAAACAGAATCTGTTCAAGGAATACACATGACGTGGTGATATGATATATATCTATATGTGTATCCATAAATATATATTCACATACAATATGCATACATAGTGAAATGATTAATGTAATTAAAATAACCAACACACTTATTACTTCTCTTAGTTACCATTTTTTTTTTGTGTGTGTGTATGTGTATGTGTGTTTGTGTTTTGAGATATGGCCATGTAGCCATGTGACCTTGGACTCATGGCCTTCCTTCCTCAGCCTCTCGAGTGCTGGGATTACAGGTGTGCACCCCACACTCAGCTCTACATGTACTCTTTTAAGTATTCTTTACGTCACATGCTGTATAATAGATCCTGGAGCATTCTTCCTATGATCTGAAAGCCACTAGACTCTCAGTGTTGTCCCTCCTCGGATGTCTTCTCCTCTCTGGTGACCAGAGAACCCTGTAAGAAAGGGCCATGGTTGTCTTTTGGACAGATGTCCTTGTAACCAATTAGCCTTTTCTCTTGAGAAGGCAGATCCTCCTGAGGTTTCTGGGCAGAATTCAGACTTGGAACACATCCTACCAGTCACTATAGCAGACCACAGAGGCCCTGGGAGATAGCCAGCCTTAGCTCATGGGGATTGTTCTTACTGAGGACGTAGAACTCACACCAGTACCCTTGTGCTTCAAAGACATCACCCTAGTGACTTGAATATGTGGCCTTGACCAGAGTGACAGGATCACAAACACCAGAGGGAAGAAAATAGCTCGTGTGGCTGCTGTTTTCCTTCTAGAATAGTCTCCACTTCCTGATGCTTTTCATCGGTTACGTTTGGAGACTCTCAGTTTAGAGCAGTGTCCCGCTTTAAGAGGTTGTGTTGTGTATTAATTCAAGCTGAGCTTGGCATCGGAGAGCATTCCCTCTGCCCAGTAGCTTGTTTTCTTTCTTTTTTTCTCCCTTCTTTCTTTTTATTTTCCTTTCTGCAGGCCAGAATGGCACATAAGAATTCCCCGGCATGGGGCATGGCTCAGTGGCTCTAAACCCTCCCAGGCACCTCTTTTCCAATCACCCAAATGTATAGTGTTGGGTGTATTTCTGAGCATGGGGCTGAAGTGGTTTGCAGGGAACATGAATCTCTGAATAAAAGAGATCTGCCCTGGGAGGAAGACTGTGGTGTGCTGGACAGGTGGTGGTTCACGTTTGACCTTTACCCTTCTCCTTGTCTTCCCGCCCCCTTTTATTGGACATTAAAAAAAAAGAAGAAGAAGAACGGTATGTTACTTTGCTGCCCATCATGTGCTCTTATCCTTCTTGCTGCTTGCCCTAACAGCGCTGGCTCAACGCTTTTCTCCTTTGGGGAGTTTCACTAGACACTACCAAGAGATGAGAAGGAAATTAAACTCGGTAGGGGTAATTCCATGATTGGAATACCAAAACCCCAAAGATGTCTGTCTGTCGGTCCCAGAGAGGAGACCATGTACCAGCTGGAGTCCAAGAGAGTAGACGTTTAACTTTCAGGCAGGGGTTGGAATTGATCAGTCTGGTCTGTGGGGGAAATGGTTGTCCTAGAAGTCCGTTAACTCTTCCTATGCTAATCTCACTTGAGGAGTGAAGGGAGGGCTGTCTCTTGTCTAAGGTGAATCTATCGTCATCATCATCTGCTGGGAGGACAAATGGGTCCCGGCTTTCTGGAGGAGACAGCGGTAAAGGAGAAGATGTAAACTGGAACCTGTGTGTGTGGTACATACATAAGTGATGGGTCGAGGACACACCCTGATGGGGAGCTTGTCTGTTTTGCATTTATGCAGCACTGAGGGATGAAGGCAAAGGAAATAGCACTTAGGAGGAGAGTACCACCCACCCCCAGAGTGGGATATTAGGAAGTCACTGGAAGTCAGGCCATGTATTTATGTTTTTCGACATAGAAATGTATCTCTGAGGCATTCTTCCGTGCAGTCTGCTGAAAAATAGTGGGTGTCAACTCCATTGAATCCCAAACTAGAGTGTGAAATAGGGAAGAGAAATAGGTGGGGGAAATCAGGTTTTGAATAAAATTTGTAGTGTAATTTCACTGTAAAATTTACCTTTAAAAATTTTTGTGTGTACGGTGTTTTTCATGCACCCATGTCTGTGGCACGTGTGTATAGTGCCTGAGGAGGGTCCTCTGGAACTGGAGTTACAGGTGGCTGTGATCCACCATAGGTGGCCAGGAACTGAACCCCAGTCCTTAGCAAGAGCAGCCAGTGTGTTTAACCACTGAGCCATCTGTTTCTGTTTATTTCTTTGTTTGGGCAAATATGCTGTGGTTATGTAAAAAGTTTGCATGAGCCAAAGATAGGTAAAAGCATAGGAACTTTTTTTTTAACCTTTGCAGCTTTTCTTTTAATCCAAAATTATTCCAGAATAACAAGTTAAGGAAAGAAAGGTGACAAGCACTTCTATTTTGGAAAGATTATTAAGGAAAGATTAGCTAGTTGCCTATGGCTGCCGACCTTCGTTTTCTAGTTTATAATGAGAATTATTTTATGTTAATAAGTCAACAAAGTGCATGATTTGGGAAGAAGAGAGTGGCATGCAAAATAGAATCTGGTGGTCCTTTAGTTACTAGAACCTGTCTCCATCAGACTTCCCTGGGTCTGTTAGAGTTAAGCCTACGCTCCTGGGTGCAGCCCGACAGGCCAGATAGGCTGCGATTAAGAACATGGACTTTGGAATGAAGCAGAGAGAGCTGGTCTGAAGCCCTCACTTGCCAGCTGCATGGCCTTGGGCAGTCATTTTGTCTGTGGCTTATTTTCTTTAAAAAAAAAATCTGTAAAATGTGTTTAATGATCTCATAAGACTATTGCCAGAACTAAATGAGGCAATATAGTGCTTCATACATACGTAAGCTACATAGGGAATGCCTGCGACCTTTCTCTGTTACCGTATCTTGTATTTGACATGTCTTACTCGGAACATAGTTTTTCTGAAATCACTGGTCCTATCTCCCAATGTGTGAATTCTATTTTTTGATAATTCCTTCAATAGGTTTTTTTTTTTTTTGGGGGGGGGGGTGTGTTACTGAATGTAGAGTATTTGAGAGTCATTATCATTCCTATTTCAGTACCTATATGGGCCCTGTCTCATGTCCCATGCCCAGGTGATGTTCCTGGGTTGTGCCTGTGTGGACTGTTTTCCAAATTATGCCACTTAAGGAAAATCCTTCGTAAGTGTTTGACTGTTCCCCTGGGTCTTTGCACAGAAGCTTCTTTGCACAAAAGCTGTTGACTTCACAGGCTCTTGCTATCCCTTATTTCCAGGGACAGGAGGGGTCACTGAGTGTCCCCAAGGAGGTAGCCATTGTCATCAAATGGGCTCACACCCTCAGCACAGCTGGTGCCCTGGGTTGCTGAATCCAGTGCCCCATGGTGAGAGCAGAATGCCTTGCAGGTGGACCTGGATCCCAGGCCACCTGTGTTCTGTCCCCAAGTAGGCCACACAGAGCCCATCTGTCACTCTCTCTGGAATCTGTGTTCAGTGATTTTAGGACATTGGGCAAGAAAAAGCACCATCTTTACTCATTCCACACTAAACAAAACAAAACCCCAAACCAACATCAGAGGCCAAAAGGCTTTGAACATACCATTTAAGAAAATGTTTATTTAATACTGGTTAAAAAATATACTGCCTTACCTTTGGAGAGAAGAAACAATTAAATAACTTGGAGGGCTTCAAAGGTTTCCTTTCCCTCTGCTTTCCAGGAGGGGAAATATTTTACAGAGTCATTTGAATATTAAAGAACTGGGCCCAGAAAAGAAGCCCGGGCTGTCTGTGATGGAGATCAGCAAGTCAATCACGTATCTTCCAAAAGTTCATTTTGTGCAATGAAACAGCAGGACCCTTTCACTGCCACCACTGAAGCTGCTGTCCTTCTGTCTCTTTTATTTGCTTATTTCAGGCCTGGCTGTGTGCTGAGAAACATTTGTTTCTGATGCGTTCACACTTAACTCATCGAGATACTATTTAGTGTGAGTCCTTTCAGGGCCCTGAAGCGCTTGAGCCCTTGGAACTAGAAGATGTTGGTCAGGGTAAGTGAATGCAGATGGCCTTGGGCTTGAGCTCCATGGTGAATCTCTCCACCTGGCAGTTTGGCTCCAGCCTGGTGAATGCAGGAGTGGCCTCCTCTGCCTCATGGCTCCTCTGTCACCTCTGTCTGGAACCTCCAGGCTGGGTCAGTAGCCTGGATAATGCTCCTGACAGCACCAGCCTGAGAGCCTGCTTTGGATGCTCACTTATCCCCTCCATCCCTAATATTTCCATTTGTTTCTTATGGGTTTTTTCATTTTTATGTGTGTGTGTGTGGTATGCATATACATGTGTGTGCATATTTGCAGGTGCACATGAGTGTGTGCGGAAGGCCTGAAGTTGATAGTAGGAGCCGTCTTCCGTCTCTCTTCAATACTTTATTCAATAAGTCAGGGTCTTCTAATCAAACCCAGAGCTCACTGATAAGGCTCGTCTCCCTCGTCTGCTTGCTCTGGGGTTCCCCATTTGTGTCTTCCAAGGCTGGAGTTAGAGGTGGGCACTCCACCCACTTGGTATTCACATCAGTTCTCAGGATGGGCACTCCAGGCCTCAGGCTTGCACAGCAAGGGCCTGAACCACCAAGCCATCTGCCCAGCCTCCAGGATTCTAGTTTAGAAAGTACAGACATGTAGAAAAGCTGAAAGAATTTGCGTCTGGCACCCTTACCACATAGATTCCACAAGCGTGCTTCTCTTTTTAATTCTATAATTGGCTCACCCTGCCCCTTACCCGGCCTGATCCCCAGGCCCGGCTCTGTCCATTCTAAACCTATGTGATCTCCTCTATCTAAGTGGCCTGCTTCCACCCACCCACTGCTCTAGAGTTGCTCACAGATGTTTTTAAAATTTGCATGCACGGTGCTGCCACAGACCTCGGATCTCTGGTACCTACGGCTGATACCACTAGCCTTGGCAGTTGCCATGTGACTTTTCCTCTCATGCTGACCTTACTGTTCGAATTTTTTCCCCCCTATACTAGTTGTACTATTCTAAGGGAATTTCATATCAATGGAGCCAAATAATGTATATGATAGCCCCCACCCCCATCCACCATTTCCCTTTCATGTACTCTGGGTCCGTAGCGGTTTGAAAAGATTAAATGGAAAATTTCAGAAATAAATAATTCATAGGTTTGAATAACTTTGATTACACTCTGGTATAATTTTCCATTTTACTATTAATTACTGTGTTTAGGATCTTACAAGTCTAATTAAATACATTCAGTTGTATCATAGTTAGGCGTATGTAGGGGAAAGTGTGGGATAAAAGAGTTTAGTGTCACCCACAGTTTTACGCGTCCACCCTGGGCTCTTGGATTCTGCCTGCCTCAGACAGGGAGAGGATTGTATTTCTCTGTGGCCCTGGTCCACTCTGCAGGAAGCTTTTGAGACTCCATGCCATTGCACAAAACAGAGGGTGGCTCCTGGCATCTGCTGAGTCATGTTGCGTCTTATGACTTGACCCGTTTTCATGTCTGAGCTGTTTTGAATAAAGTCATCTCAAACGTTACTGAACAGAATCTCTCACAGACACGCGTGTGTTCATGACGCTTGGGTGGATAACTCGGAGTAGACTTGTAAGATGTTAGCGCAGCGGTGTGTCTGATTTTTATAAGAAGCTACCAGGCCCCTCTGCAAGACCCCCTGTTCCACTCTGCGCATCCACCAGCAATATCCAGGAGTTTCAGTTGCAACAACCCCTGGTCACACGTGATGCTGTCAGTTCAAAATGACAGTCACTGGCTGGTGTGCCCAAGTATCTTGGTGTGTCCTCACTGTGTGCTGTGCACATTAGGTCCAAGCCTGCATGGACAGAGTGGTACACATGGTAGGAGGACAGATGCTCTGCAAAGGATGCTCTGAGCCAGGCGGGCTCAAGCTGGACTTGGGAAACCTTGCCCAGAGCTGGGGAGATAGCTCAACTGGTAGAGTGTCTTGTAATCCCAGTGTGCTAGGAACATGGAAACAAGGGGGTCCTTGGGCATCCGTGGCTGGGCAGCTTAGCCTGAAAACCTTCAGCCTCAGGTCCTAGTGAGAAAGCCTGTCTCCAAAAGTAAGGTGGCCCCCCTTTTAAGGAATAACCCTGGAGGTTGACCTCTGGTTTTCACATGCATGTACACCCACACACAATGCCTCCACCACACAAATAAATGAGTAAATAAATAAACATATACATGCATACATACACGCATAGTCTTTCTCTTAGAAAATGAGACCGTCTTAATTCCACTTCTTTCCCTCTGGATCTGTTCTTTTTGCCTCCTTGCAGAATAAATACCTCTCAGGAGGGCATTTCCAGTGACTGCCTCTGTACATCGCTCTGAGACTTATGTCTGACTCGTACTTTCTTGTGACTCCTCAATCCCCCTCACCTGACTTAGCCTTGTGATCTGGACCCCTCCTCCCTCACCTGAGTCTCCATGTTCAGGAGAGTAAGAGACACACAGTAGGCGCTCAGCAAATGTCTTACCAAGACGCCTTGCTAGCTTTCCCCTTCTGCAAGTTGTTTTTTATTCCATACACGTTGACTTGGCATCTGTGGCTTATCAGGTGCTAAACAAGGAGGGTGGAGGGCAGAGGGCAGCTTGGAGGAAGACTTGGTGTCTGCCCTTTGGGAGGCCTGCGTATCAAAGAGAGGACGGAGGCAAAAGTAGGTTGGCTTCTGGGTGTTCCTGTAGGACAGGAGGGAACGGAGTGCACACTGGGCTCAGGGTCACTGCTGTTACTTTTCAGCTCCGTGAGCTGGCAGGTTACTGTCGTCCTTAGCCTTCCCCTTCTGTGCAGTGGGATAGTAGAGAGTCTCGTGTGCTGGGCGGGTGTGAGGTTTGATCCTATGCCCAGTATATCATGACCTCCAGGAGGGAGAGATTGTAATTTTAATAAATAAATCTGCGTTCTGAAGGGATGTTTTCTTAGACAGGGGGAAGAGGCAGGGGCAGATCTCCTAGGGCAGAGGTGCCAATTACTTACTCAACTCTTGAGCTACCTTGCCTAGGTCTGTGGGCTCTCCACTCTTCATGACCTTTCTAAGTTGGCAGCTGTGAATTGCATGGAGATGAAATATTGTGGCGGTTAGTGTAAGATTTTAATTTAAAAGTATGTGTTGAGATATACGTGTGTAGAAGGAGGCCAGAGTCAACCTTGGGTACCATTCTTTAGGAGCTGTTCACATTGTTTCTTCAGATGGGTCTCTCACTGGGGCCTGGGATTCACTGATTAGGTTAGGTGGTCTATCCAGCCAGCCCATGGGTCTGCCTGTCCCTATCTCCCTACTGCTGAGATTACAACTACTTACCACCATGCTTGACTTTTCTCATGGGTTCTGGGGGTTGAACTGAGGACTGTATGCTTACACTGCAAACATTTTAAGCCCTTTACAGACTGAGCTATCAGCCTGGGTGTTTTGTTTTTTGTTTGTTTTGTTGTTTTTTAACAGTTTAGAAAGGAAGCATGAATTCCACTTCAGGTGTTAGTGCTGACTCTGCCCAGGGACCCAGATCATTCCAGACAGGTTTTTTTTTTTTTTTTTTTTTTTTTTTTTTTTTTTTTTTATAAATGGTGTTGTCCAGTAGCATTGCAATATTTGAGAGTTTGCAAGGATTTGATGCCTGGCCTGGTCCTATGTGGCTCACGCTGCTTGCTATGTCTGGTCTCTTCTTAGTGAAGAGTTTATTGATGATCATCATGCCCACCAGTGCCTATGAGTTCTTGGCCTATGTGTCAGAGACAGTCCAGGAAAGAGGGAGCTGGCTAGTGGCTAGGAGCCAGGTCACGTGCTGTTGGCCCTGCCCTCCTGCAGTGAGTGCTCAGGTCACTTTCCTCTGGCCTCCTTGGACTCTCCAAGCCAGCCCTCACTTTCCTTTAGGTTTAGGGAAGCGGAGAGCTGTTCTAACAACTGGACCTGGTGTGGAGCCGAGAGCTGTCTGGATTCCCCACCCTAGCCTCCCCTCTAACACCCTCTGGATCCAAGGTTGAGTAAGAGATGTTGGCAAGAGCTCGGGAAGACAACTCAATTGTTTCAACTTGCAGAGAGAGAGAGAGAGAGAGAGAGAGAGAGAGAGAGAGAGAGAGAGAGAGAGAGAGAGAGAGGTGGCGGCGGGGAAGCAGGCAAATGGTCCTAACCTTAGAATGACTCATGCGCACAGCACCCCACCCTGCCTGTTGAAAGTTCCCTACCTGATGCAAAACCAGAAACAAACCACAAGCAAGTTGCCCCCTTGTCTGTACACACATGTGGAGTTGGAGACACCCTTGGAGCAAGTTGCTGAAGATGAGTTCTCTGGAGCTGTGCTTCCCAGCCTTAGCTCTGTTCTGGAGGGGGTGTGGGGGGGGTGCGGGGTGGTGGTGACTCCATGTCCTGGGCCTGCTGCTAGGAGTTGTTCTCAGGGAGAAGGAGGGGGGCCAGCCTGGTCAAAGCCAGGTTCATTGCACAATCTCGCATGCAGCTTGGTCCCTGTCCCTCATGGAGGTCCCTGCTTGGTGCCTCTGAGAACAGCTTCTGCTCTGCTTCCTGGACTCTGAGTGTGGTAGCTGTAGGCCCCAGCCTGCAGGGAGGGGATCTCGTGTAAGTCCTGCCGGCTTCATTCCTATGCAGGACAGGTAGGCTGCAGGCTCTAACACGCCGCCAGCCTGGCTCCACAGAGGCCTCTGCACCAGGGGAAATTTAAAAAAAAAAAAAAAAAAAAAAGGCCAGCAAGAGGGAGGGAGTGAACAAGCGAGAGAGGGATTATTTTGTTTCGACGTGTTTGAAAGCTGGATCTGTGGCCAGTTGGGTTTTTTTTTTTCCTCCTCTTTCCCCCCTTATTTACACAGTCTGTTCAGAGACACACTCGGGCCTGTTTGGATTGGGTGTTTGCTCCGGAGACGGGCCAAGCATTTCAGCACTGTGCGTTGGCACTGCCACCTCGGCGGCACCAGGAGGCCCGGTCGGTCACAAGACCTCACGGGGCCTCCTCACTCCCTATTTACCCTCCCTTCACCTCCTCTCCGTTTCTTGCTGCTGCTTGCGGATGCTGGACAACTGTGGGCAGCCAGGGAGTGAGGTCGCCATACCTGGTGCTCGTCTTTCCGAATGAGGGCATTGCCACACCAAGGCGAGAGTGGAAAGTCTGTCCACAAGCTTGGGGTGCAGACCTAGAGACTGAGATTTCCCTAGCAGGCTTTGGGGTCCCTGAGGGCCTGGGCTGGAACTGGCAATATGTGGCATCTGGCCAGGTCGGGGAAGGCAAGCAGAAATTTACATAGGGCTGTTCTCCAGGGATGCTGAGCTGGTTCGGGGAGGGGAAGTAGGGCAGAGCCAGCCAACACCATGCTATGCCAACACTATGCTATGTATCCCGGGGTGTGTGTGGGTGGGTGGGTGGGTGGAGCTTGTTTGAAATGCAGGTCCTCAGGCTCACAAGATCCTCCCTTAGCTGTTGCTAGACTGGGTTGATGTTTGCGACCCTCAGCTCTGAGCCCGCATCTTACAAAGGGAGTTAGTTTTCTGGACCTCATCCTGTGTCTTGAGATGCATTTGTATGAATGATCCTGTAAGTGCATTTCGAGAATAGTAGAAAATGCAAGACCCTCTTGGAAACTTACCAAGCTTACAAGAGCTTCATTTAACATAAATTAACTCACCGTTTCCCAGATTCGACTCGGGGGATATCTCCCACTGTCCCCTGCCACACCCCCAGGTCTCTAGTCTAGTGTCACATGGTTTCTGCTGGAGGGTATTGCTCTCTCGGCGAAGCCCTCCTCATGGTCTAAGGTGTTTAGAACCTTCGTTTTAGATCTAGAACATGGTAAGATATGGGCTCTGGAGCTAAACTAACTGGATTCTAATTCAGTTCAGCACCTTACTGGGAGTGTGACTTTTGACAGGCTGTGTGGTTGCCCCGTGCCTCAGTTTCTTATTCCATAAAATGAGAATAATATGAGCATTTATTAGAGAGGGCTGTATTTGTATCATTGTGTCATTGATAGTTCTGGAAACAGATTACTGCCCCCTCACCCCCTGTAAATACTGTCTAACTCGTGTCTTTCCTTCTCAATCAGGCTCACAGCCTCTCATGTATTCTAAATGTATAATCCTGAGTCCAGTCATACGTCAGAGTCGCCCACAGAGTGCTTTGAACAAGTTACCCACAGCTCCATGCCAGCTGAAGCCCACTGCAGGAGTCTCCATCCGATGGGGAAGCCTCGGGGCTGATGTTAACATGCTCCCTGGGTGATTTCATCACAGTTCCCTGACCAGAGGTGGCTGGAGAGCCATGGCTAGAGCTCCAGGTTTCTAAAGCGAAGAAGGACCTGCTGGGGGTGTCATGCTGCTGCGTGGGGGACTCACACATTAGTGGGGAGAGTCCCATCTCTGATCCGGGGGGCTCAGCCTTGAGTGGTAGAACCTTCCTCTAACTGTTCTCACTCCCCTTGTCATAAAACAAAGGGAGGAGCCTTGCAAAATGTGGTCCCTGGGGCAAGGATGGCAGCACCCACATTCGGGAGCCTGTTACGGTGTAGACTCTCTAGTCTCACGGCAGACCAGTGAGTGGTCTCAGAGTCTGTGTTCTGTCAGGGTCCCCAAGAGATTCTTGGGAAGCAAAAGGAACACCTCTCTAGATGAACTGGAAAATCAAGTTCGTGGTGTCAACCTCAGAGCCTTCTTCCTGGATGGGAAGAGGGATGCTGAGAAAGGTGTGTTATCCCCATTGTTGCCATAGTAACCAGCTGTTATCCATCCACACTGGGCTGGAGGAAATGAGCCCCAGGAGCCTGGTCAGATTTCTAAGGACATCTCCAAATGCAGAAGTTTAAGAGTCCTTGGGGCAGCCTGCAGGAATCAGTGAGCTCGGATGGCCCTCTCTAGAGTCCATCAATATCAAATCGGTCACCAAGCATCTTGATGACTGTTTATTAGCTGTCAGTTGTGTGCCAAGCATGGGGACCCCTAGGTTCTATGTGGCAGTTGTCAGTGTCCCTACGATTTCAAGGCTGTTCTTTCCCTGTTTGTTCTTTCTGTGCTGTCCTCATAGTAGGGTAGTTGACTTCTTACACACCTTCTACGTCTCCTCCAGACTGAGGCCTTGCACTGAGAGCCACCGCTATGGCAGATGAGCACAGTGAGTGTTTGCTTGAGCCCCTGACACTTGGCTGAAGCAGGAGGACTCCCCTTGGTGATGCGGTTGTTTCTAGACGGCAGCCCTCACTTCTCCATTCATGCTTGCTTTTCCTTGGTCATTTCTGTCGTATGCGATTATGCTCCCCATCTTGAGGTTCATTTGCAGCGCCATCCACTGCACATCTGATTATCAGACTGCCATGCAAAGCACGGTTCAACCCTCCCTCCTTCCTCTGGCTCTTACCATGGCATCCCACCCAATCCAGCACAAGAAAGGGTATTGAGAGGGAATTGGCAGGGCTTAGTGGCTATTTCCAATACCGCTACCTCATGGAGGCTCTTACTCATGCCTGGCTTGTTAAGGGAACTTCTCACCGACTGGCTTGCCCCACCTACCCTCCTGCGGCCTGTCTGCTCCCAAAATCACCACTTCCATCTTTCCCGTCCTTGGTGGCCAGCGATTCCTGCCAACTACACGACAGGGATGGGACGTCCTTGTGTCTGGAACAGTGGTTCTCAACCTTCCTAATGCTGCGACCATTTAATATAGTTCCTCATGTTGTGGTGACCCCAACCATAAAATTATTTCATTGTTACTTTGTAACTGTAATTTTGCTGCTGCTATGAATTGTAATGTAAATATCTGATATGCAGGATAGCTGATATGGGACACCTACAGGAGTCAAGACCCACAAGTTGAGAGCTGCTGGTCTAGATGGAAGGCCTGCTTAGCCCCTCCATGTCTGCACGAGGTCTGGCTTGATTGCCAGGGTGGCCTCAGCACCTCTGCAATTTGCTGCTTCTCTTCACCTCTGCACGTTCGGTTCTTCTCTCCCTTTGTTCTTCTTCCTCTCCTATGGATGAGACTCATTCAAGCTTTGAACTCCTAACCCCTCCTCGGAGCCTTCTTTGGATATATGTCATGATGATATCCTTGGTGATCAACTCTGACTTTATATGCTATTTATTAGAAACTTGAGGCTTCTCTTGGTTGGATTGATTCTCTTTCTTTGAAGAACTCTATTCTCTATCTCTCTCTGTCTCTCCCCCCTCTCCTCCCTCTCTCTCTCTCTCTCTCTCTCTCTCTCTCTCTCTCTCTCTCTCTCTCTCTTTCTCTCTCTCTGTCTCTCTCTCCCCTCTCTCTCGTTTCTAAGTACTTCCCTAGAAAACTGAGTCTGGTGTTTTACCTGTGTGGGTGTTATATCTTAAAGGTTTACTGCTCTGCTAGGGAGGGACTGTATTATGCATGAGATAGGGATCTGTTCTCTTCATGTTGACATTATTTTCTTGTAGCACTAAAGTCAGAACTCATAGGACATTGTGCATTCCAGCTAAATGCTGCCCCACCGAGCCACACTCCAGTCCTTGCCCAAAGGACCGATCAGAAGCAGTCCACACAGCACTGTTACCAGCGCTGACACAGCTGCGTGGAGGCTGAGGGATGGCAGGGCCTCTAGAGGCAAGCACTCCGGAGTGCAGGGCTTGGTAAAACGCTGGGCGCTGTTGACATTAGCCAGTAGAGGTTCTGCCTGGCTCAGCCACTGAGCATCTGTGTCAGCATTGTCCCGTGCACTGTCACAACTCCCCTTGCCCCCACCTGACCCCACATCCCCACTGAAGCCCTTTGACGGGAACTCAGTCACCTCTTGGGCCATTCCTTAACTGCCCAAGACTCTTTGGTTTTTCGAGACAGGGTTTCTCTGTGTAGTTTTGGCTCCTGTCTTGGAGCTCACTCTGTAGACCAGGCTGGGCTCGAACTCACAGAGATCCGCCTGCCTCTGCCTCCCGAGTGTTGGGATTAAAGGCGTGTGCCACCACCACCACCACCTGGCTCCAAGACTCTTCATCGAACCTTAGAAGACTGTCGTAAGAACACAGGCATTCATGGTGTTAGGTATCTAGTACACAGCTAATGTTCATTGAGCACTTACAATCTTAATTTATTGAATACTTGCTGTAGTCGCCAGATGATAGGCTGCCCCTGTGGGTGAAGTGGGTATCCTGAGTTTCAGAGCTTTGGATCTCTTTTCTCTAACTTTCAACTACCCTTTGGCCCGGTGACCTTATCACCTTCACATGCCCGGCTGTCCTTTCTGTGGGAGCATCTGCCTCTGTCTACGGAATGTGTCGGGAGCAGCAGTGTGGCTGCCTGCTGCTTTTCTGTCAGTATCCAGGGGTGGACACATCTGTTTCAGGAACTACAGGATTTTTGCCACAGATGTATCCAGATCCTGAATATACCAAACAGCTGGAAAATCGTCAGTGGGCGACGAGGCCCAGGGAAAGCAAATGCAGATTTATTCCCAGGCATGTTCGCTGCGAGGTTGTCCTGACGGGCTGTCAGAACTGCTGCATGCATGCATGTTTGTGTGCATATAGATACTTGTGAGGCGTGTGTGTGCGCTGCGCGCGTGCGTGCGTGTGTGTGCGAGTGTGTGTGTGTGTGTGTGTGTGTGTGTGTGTGTGTGTAGTGGAGAGAATGAAGGCAATGCAGGAAGATGCTCTGCTAGCTGAGTTGTTAGGAAACAGTAGAAAAGAAGAGTTAAATGTCCACCCCCACCCATGCCATGGCAGCCAGCTTAGCCTAACATAGTCGGAAAGTTGGCTGATTGGAAGCCATGTGTGTCAAAAGAAAGCTAGCCATAACTTCCTTATTGTCTAAATTGTCTTCTAATTCCTTGGCTGCTCCAGGTGAAGGGAGTCCACCGTTCTGCTGTGTTAAGTAAGGCTGGGGACCAAGCCATGACTTAACAATAATTATAGGGTGCACAATTGCCAGACATAAAGAAAAGAACACAGAGATTTGGGTTCCTTCAAGCCGGAGGTACGTTGGCTGTGGTGCTGATGCCTTTAAGAGTCTTGCCTTCAATGATGAGTGTGTCAGGGTTGCAATAGGGGCTGTAGGTGTGGAAGTGTTGGCTCGCTCGTGTGAGGAGGAAGGAGCTGGGATCTGGTCTCTTGTTCGCATTTGTGCATGCTCTGTGCCATGTAAAAGACCTCTCTTGTAAGTCGAAAGTTCTAGGCCTTTTCAGGTGAGCAGTCCTTAACTAGTGGCTTCTGGGTTAGAAGTCACCTACGCCTGTGTTTTCATTGGCTAATAACAGTCAGTGTTTCACTTTTTTTTTTTTAATCAGAGTTTGAGTTTATTAAAAGACATTTTTTAGGCTAGATCTTAAGCACAGGGGTTAGCAGAAGGAGAGTGCTGGGTGGGGAGTAAGAAAGGCTCAGGTGTGACTAAGGGCATCTCTAGGGACAGTCGCCCGTCCCAGTGTCTCACCTCCTGAAGTCAGCCACCAATATTGCGTTTTGCAAAAGATCATTAAAAGTCCAGTTTCCCGGCTTCTCCTGAAAAGTCAGAAAATCTGGCAACAATGAGTTTCTCTTTCCCCATATGGCAAAAATCAGCAGGCTGAGAAATAAATGTCTCCTTAAGACAGGACATTCGCCCTCGATTTGTTCAACTCCTCCCTACCCCCATCCCTGCTTCCTATGGCTGGGCCTCAATCTGGCTTAACTGACTTCTGGCCCACAGGCATTTAGGACCATGATCCTGACTTGAGTGTGAGCCATCCCCTTTAGCAGGCTATGAGTGTGGTATGTGGGTGAATGAGGTAAAACAGGGGTACATAACTGCTGTTTACCTGGGGCCACTGTTTCTGGGAAGAATGTGAGTTTCTGCTGCTGGGTCAGAGGTCAAGAGTTCAGAAGTCTTATTCCAGCTGTGCCCTTAACTTTCAAAGGGACCCACCAGCAATCATTTAGCCCAGGTCAAACTGTTTGCAAAATGCCAAATACCTAGGTCTCCCTAATACATCTGAGGAGGAATTGGTTTGGGAGATACGGAAAGGCCTCCACGCGAAGGTTGGTTTCCCTTTCATCTCCATGGCTCATATCCTACACCCAGGATGGTCGGTTAGGAATTTCTTCTAACGGACATGGCTACTTTGGAAAACTTTTTGCTTACGTCTCCTAATGTTGATGTGGCTTCTTCGCTCTCACAGGATGCTGCTCTGTGTAAAGTTTGGCTGCACTGCTGCTGGAGTTGCTTAAATAATCAACACCAGGAAACACCTAGCACAGAGCTGGGAAGATGGTGCGCTCAGTAAGGTGCTTGACTTGTAAGCATGAGGACACCCCCCCCCACACACACACCTCTCATCCGTCTGTCCGTCCATCGTCCAGTCACCAGAGCCCAGGGAAAAAACTGAAACAAATGAGACAAAAACAAAACAAAAAACTAGTATGGTGCACACTTGCAACCCAGCACTGGGGAGGTGGAAACAGCTGGATCCCCAGCTAGCCTAGCCTAATTGGTGACATCTTGGCCAATGAGAGACCTGTCTTGTAAAACAAGGTGGAAGGCTCCTGAGGAATAATCCCCTAGGTTTACCTCTGGCCTCCACATGCCTGGACACATATGCACACACATGTATACACACACACACACACACACACACACACACACACACACACACACACACACATTTTGCAGATTCATTTACATTTCACTAAAATACATACTCTGGAATGCTGGAATAGACCTTCTAGCCCTTTTTGTAGTAGCCCCAATTAAAACTCGCTATCAATAGTGGAATGAATAAAAACAGCTGTAGGATATTTATTCACTGCAAAATACTATAAGCAATAAAAACAAAGATGTTACAGCTGCATGCAACCCAAGCAGATGAATTTCCTGAGGGTAACCTTGCTTTGAGTGACAGGTAAACAGAGAAGCTCCTGGGCCGGATGAACCTGTTACCACACAGGTATTTCAGAACTGGCAAAGCTGAGCTATGATGTCAAAAGTGAGAATGGTGGCTGTATTTGGTGGGTGATAATGACAGGAGGAGATGGGCTTGGGGGAGAATTGGAAGTGGATCTGGTTTTGTATGAGTTCTGTTTGCATAGTTTTTTTTTAATTCAATGAGTTCTCATCTTATGAAATATGCATTTTTCCGTTGTAGATTTTACTGCAATAAAATATTAAGGTTAATCTAGGGAAAACACCACCAACAACAAAGCCCACTGAAGAAGCTTAGCACTGTGAGATGCGGCTTCCAGGGCTGGGAGTTTTGTACAGAATCCACATTCATCTGACTTTTTGCATACATGCAACAGAAACCACCTGTGGCTGATTAAGCCAAAAGTGAGGTTATAGAAATCACATGGTATAGCTCAACTTTTCTGGCAGAGTAAGAAAATGAGATTTGGAGGTCCTGCAATCAGGGACACTACAGACCTGGTCAGGAGATGACATTGCTTTTGCTCCTGGACATGGCCATCTCAGCCTACCTGACTGGCCCTGGGTGTAGGAGGCTATGCTAGATCCACTGCCTCTGCAGTCAGAACATAGCCCCTGCCACTTACCACTGTTAATCAAGCTAGAATGGTTAACTGTGATGTTTATAATAGCCTCAAATTAGAAGGTCTGCTGCTCTCCCACACTCACCATAGTGAGTCTCTTGGGGCTTCTGTTGCTTTGTGTTGCTGTTTCAGGCTCAAAGTTGGGTATAGTCATGGCCTCCTGGGAAAATCTGGGCTTGGTGCTCTGTTCTAGCTGCAAGGGAGTCTGGTACTAGAAAGACTTTGCGTTTTCATACCCAGTGCGATGGAGTTGGTTCTGGTTCAGAAAATAAGACATTCCCTAAATTCATGTGATTAGCAGATATCCACAAGAAACATGATCTGCTTGGGAATGGCTAACTGTTCTTCTGCCTACTGGTAGAAAAGCTTACAGCTAAACATATTCTTTTTGCTGCAAACATTCATAACCAGCAAAGAAGGGCAAATTCAGGGGCTGAGGAGTTGGCTCTGTCAGTACAGTGTTTACCACACAAGAATGAGAACTTGAGTTTAGATCCCACCACCTACATGAAAAGTAAGGCCTGGTGGGACTTTCCTGTAACCCAAGACTGGAGAAACAGAGATTGGAGGGTTCCTGCACCTTGACAGCCAGCCATGCCTGCTAAAAAGACCCTGTCTTAAAAAATAAGGTGGAAAACAATTGAGGAAGACACCTGACACTGACCTTTGGGCCTTAACATGCATGTGTATACATGTGCATGTGTGCATACATACAGACACGCAAACATGTACACATGCACAAGCACACAAAGACACGTAAGGGTGAATTCAACCCAACTGCCGAGAGGCAGGATGGGAGAGAAGTTTGTGATATGAATTAATGTGTACTAATGCTTCTCTCCCAGATTCTAGGGACAGGCCCCAGGGTCAGCATGGTTAGCCTGGCAGATTGATGTCAACAGGGTTACTCTGCCTTTCCACCCACTACAGGAATTTCGGTGTTTACTTGATCACATTTCATTGTACCAAATATTTCTTCTTGTTTTCAAACATAAATTTATGTATCCTCAAATTTATCCGTAGTGGGGAAAATATTTTTTCCATGTTTATAATTGATCTCCTTTATAATTGAACCAATGTGGTTCATTTTAGTAAATTGTGGCTTCTTCTGGCTCATGAACTGGATTCCTTGGGAATCATTTTCCTCATCTGGAAACTGAAGATGATAAAGCTGGTGAGGGAATTCGGAGTGATGAGGCACAGTTGACCATAAGAGCTTCCATGAGCTGCTTGTTCAAATTAGTCCGTAGTGACAAATGGACTAATGATCCTCACCCTGGGGAATTCAGTGATAAAATGAGATAACATATTAAAGCACTTAGCTCCGAGCACATGCTGTGGCAAACACCCCATCAATTATAGTAACAATAGCTCTTATTATTTGCAGATCCGTAGCATTCTGATCTTAGCTGTCGTGATGGCTGATGGACTGGTGGGGAGCATAACTCCATCTTGCCCTCTGTTCACCCCAACCCAGCTGCAGACATTATACAGACGAGGAAACCTAGGTCTTAAGCAGCTAAAAGATGAGGCAACAGCATAAGTGAGCTCCACTGGCCCACAGCCAGTCAAGTACTGCCCGAACCCTTGACTCTTGCAGCCTCTGTATCCCCAGGGGCATTGCTTTGATGACCCTATCTAAGCAGAGCAGTGGGAACTAAAAATGTCTGTCCTCAATGTCAGTAAATGCCTTCAGCCTACACTAATTTTACTTTTATCATTTAAGGTCCAAAGTATTGAAACTGCTCATTTCTCCATTGGCTCTCTGGTGGCTGTGCTGACTCTTTCATACTGGCTAGAGCTAGGCGAATCACCTGGCCAGACTCTTTCATCTGCTGAGCTGGCTCTGGTGTCTAGAGATTGGTTAAGTGGACTGTGCTGGCAGATTGTGATGGCCTGCAGTGTGGGAACCTGTGGACCTTTGGCTGGAGTTATAAACAGGATGGAAGGCAGGGGGCTTAGGAAACACCATGTGGTGTCCATCTTCCACTGTGTCCCTCCCTCAGTCTCTTACCCTGTTGCTGATGCTGCCCCGCAGACAGCCTGGTAGGAGCATAGCCTCCTAGTTCCAGGCACAGGCTCCAGAACAGGAAGATGCCCAAGTATAAGAAAAGGCTTTGCCAGCGATGGTCCTGGACGTACACCTGAGCCAGGCCCAGCGGGGAAAGCGATGGGCCTGCAAGAGGTTAAAACTCGCCCCTGTGTTTACTTTTGTTGGCTGCCACACTGCATAATAATCTGTCAGCACGTCAGGTGCGGATTTATTTGTGCATTAAAAATGGCCTAGAGCAGGCGGATGCAGACACTCTCCAGCATGCTGGAAAATCAATGTGCCTCCAGCACAGAAACAGCCGCTCCAAATATTTCACCCTTTTTAATAAGTGCATTTAATTAAAGTCATAGAACTTTTTTTATTATGTTTGAAAAAAAAAAATCCTTTCCCGTGCTGAAGCTGAACGTGCACTTTGGAGCACAAAGGGAGTGTTCCCCTAGTGCCTAGTCCTTAAAATGGAAAGCCCAGCAACGGGTGTGCATCTCTGGCCCTTAGCAGGCCTGGAGGAAGGTGTCAGTGTGGCCTGAGAGGAGTGGCCTTGAGCGGCAAGGAGACAGGCCTAGAGTGCTTGGTTGTGTGAGTCCTGTTACAGTGTTCGCTTCTGTGAGTTCATTTCGCAGTAGGCAACTGACCTGTATATTAGTACGGGGGAGGCTGTGTGTCAGACCCCTGGAGGCAGATGGTCCCCCTAAAGGCAGGGACATGGACTCAATGACTTCCCAACACCCAACCTTCCAGTGATGAATGTGGCCTGTGGATGGGAAGAGAGGACCGCTTCAAGATGATGAACAGGGATTTCTTGAGGCCTCTCTTCCTATCCTGGCTTGGGAAGTCTCTAAATGGGCCGAGACAAAGTTTGGCTCCGAGGTGGTGACAGCGGGGGCGGGGGGAGGGGGTGGGCTCGCCCTGCAACCCACTCTGCCTATGCCAGCAGATTAGGAAACATGTCAGGATGAGGGTGGCCTGGAGTAGAGCTGTAGTGCTGAGTGTGGGGACCCACACTTGGTGAGGTGGCACGGGGGGGGGGGGGAGTTTGGGGGGCGGAAGGGCGGGATGTGTGCACAGCAGGGCAGAAGTGGCGCCACTGAGAAGGGGGCTGGGGGGCAACCACAGCATACCAGGCCTGGTGACTCGAGGCCTGCTAATTATGCAGCCCAAGGGAGTCATGCTGGCCTGCCAGAGCTGCCCAGAAAGGTGGCATGGAAAACCTCATAAGGGGGTCTGTGTGCTTCGGGGCTGACCAGGAAATCGCCTCCAGGTCCTGAAGGCTGGGACTGAGGGGCCCAAGGCTGGATGCTGGGGCTACTTGTATGTCAACAGCAGCGGTTTGCAGGGCTCCTGGAGGCGGTCCAGGCAGGAGAGGACACGGTTTGCAGGGTGTCTCCTCCTGCTAGGTGAGGTCTCTGGAGCATCTGAAATCTCGGATGCCCATTCCAGAAATATTTCAGGGCCAGCCTTCTTCTTCTTTAGCCTTCTGGTTCCCACTGCTCCCCCGGGCATGCTCATTAGCGTCTTTTTATGGCTGTAGAAACAGAAATCCCAGAATTAGTTCACTCGGGCCACCCAGAGAGAGCAAGGTGACCAAAGACCAAGCAGGCTTGAAAGCTTTTTTTTTTTTTTTTTTTTTTTTTTTGGTTTTTCGAGACAGGGTTTCTCTGTGTAGCTTTGCGCCACTCTTGGAACTCACTCTGTAGCCCAGGCTGGCCTCGAACTCACAGAGATCCGCCTGGCTCTGCCTCCCGAGTGCTGGGATTAAAGGCGTGCGCCACCACCGCCCGGCTTGAAAGCTTTTTAAAGAATATTCTTAGCATCTTCTAATGACGTGGGAGCACTGCTGTTAATGATGCTTGTCCCTGCTCACAAAAGGTAAACAAAGTCAAGATTCTCCTCAATCTCCCAGACCAGGCTAAGTTTTCTCGCTTTTGCACCTTCCCTGGGGCTTTTCTTTAACGTATTAATTGAAATGATCATACATACATTGTTGTTTGAGAATTTGGTAACTCTTATGCTTTTTGAAAGGAAGTTACTTCCATTTTTAGGAAACTAGGTTATTATAAACTTCAGTCAAAGATAGGTTTTAAATGTTGGCCTTTGCACTGTAGGAGTCAATATGAAATGTAGGCATTGAGTAACTGCTACAGTTGGTTGTATGTGCATGTTCATGTGTGTCTGTGTTCAGGTAGGGGGTGTTTTAAAGTGTGTGTGTGTGTATGTGTGTGTGTGATGCATGTGTTCCTGTGTGAGAGTATAAGCATACATGTGGAGGTCAGAGGACAGCCTTGGATGCCAGTCTGCACTTTCCTTCTGCCTTGTTTGGGACAGGATCTCTGTTTTTTGTACCTTCATGCTCCAGGCTAGCTGAACAGTGAACTTCTAGAGCTTCTCCTGCCTCTACTTCTCACCTCTTAGGAGTGCTGGCATTACAGATGTATGCTACTTCGACTGGTCTATGTGCATCCTGGGGATCTGAATTCAGGTTCTCACAACTGCACAGCAAACACTACCCACTCAGCCGTCTCCCAGCCCAGGAGGAGGCTTTTTGGTCAGCAGTCAAACCTCCCTATGGTATGGTGAGAATGCACTTGTACTAAGTGAACTGGTTACCGTAAACAGTGGGCTCCGTGTGTCGGACCCTATCAGGAGCTGAGTTACAAAGTCTGAGAAGAAAGCTTCAGAGATATTTTAATGCATTTTCTACCTATTTGCATGTCTCCTCATCTATAAACATCAGATATAATAGTCTCTGAGTACAAAGAGAGAGTTAGAAATTGGAATTAGAAAAACCTAAAGAAAACAAAAATACTATTTTCCGTGTCTTTTCTAGTCTGTTTTCCGAAACTTTAGGAACATCCTGTGGCTCTAGTCCTCCAGTTGTTACTCTTATACACTGGCAAATCTCAAATGCTGAGACTCCCTTACCCTTCTAAGTTAGTTGCGCCACCCCCCCAACATTGTTTTTAATATGCTGGTTATTACTGATCATCTTTATTTAATTAGAAATTAGAACTAAACATTAAGAGCTATGTATTCATTAATTTTGAAATGCCAAAAATAAGCCCATTGCACACTAACATTTTTATGACAAATGGCTAAGTTATGGAACTAAAAATCTATTAGTCAGCTATCCTTTAAAACATCTTTGTTGGGCTCTGGGTTGTCTGGCTCATTAGAAAATGGTGGATCTTTGATGTTTCTGCCTCATATCTGTAGAGAGATATATGGTAGGATTTTTTTTTCTTTTTAAGGACAGAGTTTCATACTCAGACTCACTATGTAGCTAGGGATGGCTTTGGACCTCAGGTCTCTCTCTCTCTGTCTCTCTCTCTGTCTGTCTCTCTCTCTCTCTCTGTAGCTATGGATGGCTTTGGACCTCAGATTGATCTCTCTCTCTCTCTCTCTCTCTCTCTCTCTCTCTCTGGATGGAGTTGAACCTCAGATCTCTGTGTAGCTGTGAATGGCTTCGAACCTCAGATCTCCTGTTGGGATTATAGGCATGTGTCCCCACACCTGGTTTGTGCAGGGCTGTGGATGGAATCCTGGGCTTTGTGCACCCTAGGCAAAGACTCTACCACATTAGCTATGTCCCCATTCCCAACATGAATTGGAAACTATTTTCATGAACTTTCTTATTCTTATTCTCCATTAATAGCTTTCGGTCACCCTTGCCTATTGAATGAATCTTCTATTTATGCCAAGTTCTGAAACAGCTTCTCTTGGTCATTTGACAAATATTTACTCCCTACATTATGCAGGTCTCCCAGACATAGGCACCTTTTACTTCACAGTGCCAATCCCTACCCCATTCTTTAACACTATCCAAAAATACCCTAGTAGACCAAAGCTGTGAAGCTCGTGGTGATGGACATGAGTTGTCTAAAAGTCTAAGTCTTGATTGAAGTTCAGATTGTATCAGTAGTCAAAATTGCTCTTTTCCTCAAATGACAGGCATTCTTAACTCACTATGGGAAAGTGTCTCCCAGATAGCCCAAGGATGAACATCCATATTTTATCTACTTTCTTTAGGTAAAAATGGCATTTGATGAAACAAAAATGTAGCAATGTTGATAACAACAATCCTTGAGTGTTTTTCTTACCAGCAAAACATTATATCCCACTGGGCACAAGCAATGCCTTATGAATGCTTCTCATTCGGCCATTTATTGTATTAAACATATATCTTTCCATGAGAGTATTAAGGTGCATATTCATGCACCAAGACAATAAGATTAACACTGGAAATGATATCAACAAACACAATCTTAGGTTAGATTATCTGTATGCACATATATGCATATGTATATTCAAGTGTGAATCTGTGGCATAGTATTTGGAGATCACTACCTCTAGTCATAGTAAAATGTTAGTGATGATACCTGCCACTAAGTATAAACATGAATTCAGGGAGAAGGGTGAGCATCTTGATATATATGGCAGTTTGAATGAGAATGGCCCTCATAGGCTCATATATTTGAATGACTGGTCCCTAGTTGACGGAACTATTTGCGAAGGAACAGGAGGTGTGGCTTTGTTGGAGAAGGTTTATCACTAGGGTTGGACTTTGAAGGTTCAAAAGCCCATTCAGAAGTTCATCTCTCTCACAGTGATCCTCCTTTCTCTGCCTCCTGAGTCCTGGGATTAAAGGTGTGTACCACCATGCCTGACTCCCACCTCTCACCAAACATTTAACTCAGTAGTACCACATGAGAATGAAAAACAGTTCAATGATTTTAAGCTCCTAGAGAATCTCTCTTTTCCCAGCATGAGAATGCAGCAGTCTTTGCAGATGCCACTCTTTCTGATGTCATGTCAGTACTCTGACTATTATTGAACTAAGGCCATGAAGACATGATGAGAGATGGAGTTGGCGATATGAGGTGCATTTCATTGGGAAGCAGAAGATGTGGTGACAGCTTCCGCGTAGGGGACATGCCTCCCACGAGGATGGGGTTCAGTTTGTTCTTTTCTCCATCTTCTGAGGGAAGAGTCTCCCATTCAAACATGGTCTTTGGACGCTAATCACACAGTGGTGAATCAGCAGTTTTCAGTGACTGGCTTGAGAAACAGCCTCATCTTGAATAGCTTTCTAAATGAATGTGGACTGAAATACAAAGAATAGCTTTGGCTTTCTTTATCGAGACAAAGTTTCTTGAAAACCTTCAAATTCTCTTGTTGTTCCACATTTTTCCTCCTATGAATACCCCCTGCATCAGAGTCTTAGAGACGCCTGCTCATTATACCAGCCTTAAAGAGCCCTGTAATGATCCTGTCCAGGTAAAACCCGGAAGCTAGGAAAGAGGAAGGCTCCATGTATGCCTTCATGGAGTCCAGAGCCTACTCTAGTCCAGCTGCCCATTGACCAAAGGATGTGGTTTCTAGTTTGGTCTCAGTTGCTGTGATAAAACCCTCTAACTGCAGCAACCTGAGGATGAAAGGCTTTCCTTGGCTTACGCTTTCAGGTAGCAGTTCGTCATTGAGGGAAGTCAGGGCAGAAACTTGAATTTGGAACTTAACGCAGAAACTATGGAGGAATATCATTTGTTTGTTTGTTTACCCACTGACTCATACTTAGCTAGCTTTATTGTACAGCCCAGGACCACCTGCCTGTGAATGGTGCTGCCCGTGGTGGAGTAGGCCCTCCTACATCAATTGAGACAGTCAAGACAGACGTACAGACAGTCCTCTATAGACATACCCATAGACTAACATGATAACGGTAGTTACTCAGTCGAGACTCCTTTTTCCAGGTTATTCTAGGTCTGTACCACATTGATAGTACTAAGTAGGACAATGCATTTCTACTATGTGGAAGGCACACTGGTCTAGGGTGTCTGAAAAAGGATGTCCTACTAGATCTTTGTGATACTAGCGATTGGAGTTCTCAGACGTGCAGGAACATTCCAAGCCTCAGTACTGTCTTCCCAGGGTTTCAGCATTCATCTGTTCATCTCTGCAACTTCTGCACCTTGAGACACCATCTCCACCCTGCTCTTCATCCACTGGTACTGCAGTCTGCATTTCCTTAAAGAACGTGCTAGCCATGGGAGATAGGAAACACTATGATTAAAAAAAGACACTTGTTAGAAATTTAGGGACATTTTAGGCAATTGCTTTATTTATTTATTGGGAGTGTAGGGATTTCCCTATGGAGAAAAATTCCCATTTCCCCCCAAAGACAAATCCTAATGTGTTTCTAACTCACAGGGTCACAAGTGTATGTGTGTCAAAGTCCTCGCTAGCCCAGGGAGATTTTACTTGCAAAAAACACTCAAGAATTAGAATATAATAGAGTATTCTTGACTTTCTCTGTTTTGGAACATGAGGAATTACAACTTTATTCACTTCATCAAATAATCTTAAGAACCAATTTATGCTGTATATTTGCCTTACTGGAGTTTTAACAATAAATAAGAAGAATGTCCTTCTTCATATGTTCAAATGGAAGACGAGGTTAATTGATTATCACGATATAAATAAATACATAGTTTGGGAACAGTGGGGATGTGGAGGGCAAACACAGGCCAAAGAGATGCTAGAGGGGTATACAGGTCAGGTATGCAGGGAATTGAGGATGGACATTCTCATGGGGTTGTTAGGGAGAGTCTCTGAGAGGTGGCATTTAGACAGAACGGATATATAATATATGTGCCAATGAGTCAACTACAAGTCTGGGCTCCATAGTTTTTATACTAAAGGTATGGTTGACTAGGGGTGGGGTTGAGTGTGTATGTGAGGGGAATATTATACTAACTTATCAACCCTCTTAGCAACTAAAGACAGCAAGAGTCTATTCTCTTACAGTTCCGGAAGACACAAGTCCAAAACCAAGATATTAAGAAGTCAATGCTGTCTCCATGGGCTCCAGGAAGGATCTGTCCCTGCCTCTTCCAGAATCTGCTGCCTCTGCTTTCTGCCTGAATCTTCATGTGGTCTTCTCTGTGAGTCTGTTTCCTCTTCTCTCCTCATCAGGACACCTGTCAATGTATTTAAAGCAAACCTGGGTAATCCAGGATAGTCATCTGGAGACCCTGAATTTCATTTGCAAAGACTCCTCTTTTAAATAAGGACGCACCTACAAGTTATGATTGGGGGCTGCCATTCAACCCAGCAAAAATAGAATCTTGGAGAATCACTTGACTAGCAGTTTGTAAATCAAACTCAAAGGTGTTCCTATGTAGGGTAGGGATTCTCCTTCTCTCTAGCCACATGACTGATGTGTAGCTCATTTCAGCAATGGGGCGTGGGCAGCCATGATCCCTAGTGAGCTGCCTGGGGCACTCTAGTCAGTATGGTGACTTGATTGCTGTCCCATAAAATCACCAAGTAGCTTGCTCAGCTGCCAGCTCAAACAGCTTTTAGTTAGACTTTACAGTGGCAATTTCAGGAGGGAAGTCATGGTATTAAGGTGCAGGGTTGTGGATCTTCGTGGGAACACCTCATAAAGAGATAGCAGTTCTAGAATTGGGAAATTGAGAAAGCACAGCTGAGCCCAGAGGAACGGAGTATGGGAGCTGTTAAAGCTGTCTAAGGAGGCGGGACAATAATAGCATTCCCTGGATATTTCATAAGCACATGACCAGGAGTTCTGGTGGAGGCAGGAGACTGGAAAGCTCCAGAAGGCAGCACCTTGAGAAGTTGAGACCTCAGTCTAAGAGGAAGCTTCATTGCCCTGAGCAGCCCTCTTTTCGGGGGATGTGAGGTGTACAGGTACACAGAGGTACCTCCTATAGGGAACCCATCTCCAGAGGGTGGACACTCTGCACTAAGACTTCATTGTTTGGTCTTTTTCTCAGCCGTGTTTCATGCCAGAGGAAGGCAGTGAGGAGCAGGATGGCACACCCTGAGCCTGCCTGAGTTGGGGGTGATGTTTGCTCAATTCTGTACACCCCCAGCTGTTGCTCCAGGTGCTAAGTTAGACACTCAGTAATTAGCTGGGCTAATTTATTTAATCATGTTGGTACTGTTTTTCTCCTCCTGGTTGTTCTTGCCCTGATCCTTCAGGTTTTCCTGGATCCACTCCCAGGTGTGTTTGTTGGACTGTGGTGTTGAGGGAAGATGGATCCTCCTTGATGCCAGAGATTACAGCAAGCTCCAGCTTGGCTTTGGGAGGTGGGGGCATGCCGATCTCGTTCGTGTTCTAGGTCAGAGTTTCTCAAACTGGGCACTAGTAACATTGGAAGCCAGAGAATTCTTGGTGTTTTTTGGGGGGGTAGGCAGGGGCTTTCTGTGTATTATGGGGTGTTTATCAGCATTCTTGACTTCTGCTAGATGCCAGAAGTGTACCCCCCCCCCCCCACTGGTTGTGACAACCAAAATGATTTTCAGAGACTTTAAGAGAAGGTGCCTTTTGGAGGCTCTGAGCTGCCCCTGTGGGGAATCCCTTCAAATCATAACAGTGACCAATGATTTATTTTATTGGGACTTTTTTTTTTTTTTTTTTTTTTCCCGAGGCAGGGTTTCTCTGTGTAGTTTTGGTGCCTGTTCTGGATCTTGCTCTGTAGACCAGGCTGGTCTTGAATTCACAGAGATCCGCCTGGCTCTGCCTCCTGAGTGCCGGGATTAAAGGCATGCTCCACCACCGCCCGGCTTCTTGGGACTTTTAAGCTAAAGAGTATTCTTCAGGAATCCATGCAGGGAATTGGGAGATGGCTCAGTGTATAAAATACTTGCTGCCTAAGCATGAAGACCTGAGTTTGAATCCTCAGCACCCATGTAAAAGCTGGGCGTGGTGCGGTGAGCCCTCCAACCCAGTGCTGGGGCTGTGTAGCTAGGCAGATACGCCAGGCTGATTGGCCAGCCTGTCAGGGAGCTTTTAGTTCAGTAAGAAACCCCGCCTTAAAACTAAGGTGGAGAACTGTAGGAGGATGCCAGAAGTCAATCCCTGTCTTCCACATGCGCATGCGCCCTGCCCCCACTCTTTCATACAGACAGACTCTGTGCGGTGGTTTTTTGGTAATGACTGTCCTTCTTTACCGACTTCTCGTATTGCTGTCTTCTGTGCCTGCCCTAAGTGGAAGCCCTAGGCCAGGGCAAGGGCTGTCTTGGAGTGTAGGACTTGCAAGTCTAGCAAGGGCTCTCCTCCTAGAGACGCCGATGTTGTGTCAGACAAGGAAGTAAGAAAGCTGCGCTGTATTGGAGGGCAGCAGGCGGCGGAGCTGGAGTGAGCCTTCGGGAAGACATGCTGAACCAGAAAAGCCACTTCTGAGTAGGTGGAAACTGAGCTTCATGGACTGCAGGATGGAACCAGTCCAACATGGCAGTGACCTGGGGGAGGGCGTTGTTGTCTTGATGTTGTTGGATCCCCTACTCTCTGAGCCGTGTCGGATCCAAGATTCTGACTCATTTTGGGGTTTCCCACAGAAGCTAACTTAGGGTTTTTGGTTGTCTCGTTTTGTTTTGTTTTGTTTGTTTGGTGTGTGGTGTGTGTGTGTGTGTGTGTGTGTGTGTGTGTGTGTGTGTGTAGAACACCTAAGACTGTTTAGCAAATGAAGGCAGGTTGCTAGAATCCTGGGAAGGGCCCAGATAGTCTAGGAGTGTCTTCAGGGACAAGAGAAGGCAGGGGCTACAGAACAGCAGCTATGAACTCAGCCTACAGCAGCCTCTTCCTTAGAAACACCACGCTGTGCGTTCAACTTCCTGATGGCCATATTCAAAGGAGAGAAACCCATTACCAGGCTCACTAGGTGTTCTAGGCCAGCTTGGGCTGCAGGGGAGTCAGGCTGCGTAGAGAGAGTCTGCTCAAAAATATCAAAATAAATAAATAACAACGAAGATTAAAAATAAGAGAAAGGAAATGAATGAAACCCATGTTACTCTTATTTTTACACAAATGTCTTTTATTTATTTACTTATGTGTGTGGGTCATGGGGTAGGCAAACACGTAACTGTGTGTGGAAATTAGAAGACGACTTGCAGGAACCATTTTTTTTTCCCTTTGTGGGGTTTGAACTCAGGCAAGCACCTTTATCCACCAATCCATCTCACTGGCCCTGAAACCAACTTTAATAAAGGGTTTGAACATAAAGTCCAGCATATCCCCACTTGTTTGGGTCTTCACAAATAGTCCATACAAAAGTCATTAGTGAGATAATACGCATTTTTAAAGAGTCTTTGTCTTCCCCCTGCACACAGGTCTGTGCTTAGACTGGTTTGCCTTCAGGGTGTCCCTCCTGGAACCTTCTTCCCTGGGTAGTGTGGGTCAAGAGAGGAAGGTGAGGAGAGTGCTTTGTGGAGGTGGACTATTGCTCACAGAAGAACAGTACAAAATGAACAGGACAAGGTCCCCCCTCCCCCCAACACACATCCATTACACAAATACCTGTCGCCAGGCTCCTCTGGGGTTCCCTGCAGACAGCGTCTGTCTCTTGAATCCAGTGGCTCTTGCTTCCTCTCTGTGGTCCCCCCTGCTTGCTTTTGTTTCAAAGAAATGAGCACACAGAATAGAGCCTGCATGCCCCTGGGCAGTCACATGGCATTGCACCTTCTCAGTTCATCAGGAATCAGATTTCCCTCTTTATTGGCTTAGTGTCTTAGTCAAGGTCCCAACTCCACTCCAGAAGTTCTCAAACTTCCTAATGCTGCCATCTTTTAATACAGTTCTCATGTTGTGGTCACCCTCAGCCATAAAATCATTTCATGGCTACTTCATAACTATAATTTTGCTACTGTTATGAATCATAATACAAATATCTAATATGCAGGATATCTGATATGCAGCCCCTGTGAAAGGGTCGCTCGACCCTGATGGGGTCATGACCCGTAGGTTGAGAACCACTGCTTTAGAAGCTGTAATGCCACCTGCCCAGGTAAATGCCAGCAGCTGAGGTCTTTGCAGAGACCTTTTTCTTCTTATCCTGAAGAGAAACCCAAAGAGACCTTTCCTTAGAAGGGACAAAGGAAGATGTAGGCTGGCTGAGCTGGAGTTAATGATGTTGGCCAAGAAGGACCTGAGAGCACAAAAGCAGCGAAGACCAGGCCCATCTTATTTAACAGGTGAGGACTTGGAATAGGCTCCTGGCTTCTTAGCAACGTTTGAGTTCAGTTTCATTTCCCCAGGATCTCTTTCTTCTGCCTCTGCCACGGATTGAACTCCAGAAGTTTGATCTTGTCTGGATGTAGGAAGCCATTGTGCTCCCTTGCTGGGTCACCTTGAGGTTTGCAGAACACCCCGTTCTCAGACTTGCTGCCCAGGAGGGGTGATCTGATGGGTCCTCTGAAATAGTTCTGTATTTGAGGTTCTTCTTAGGCCACCTCTACCAGCGGGTCAGTGGCATCAACCAGAATTGGTCAGTACCGCCCTCTCCCTCAAGGGACACACAGCAAGGAGTGAAAACATTTCTGGTTGCTACCAGTTGTCAGAGAGAGGGCTCAACTGGCATCGGGTGAGCCAGGGGCATCGCTGAGTTTCCTCTAATTCACAGGCAGATCCTCCTCCTGCCGCAGAGCATGAGCAAGCTCAGGTGGAAAGTGCTGGCCTTGCAGACACGAGGACCTGAGTTCTAGCCACAGAACCCACATTTAATAAAGCCAGGCATGGTGATGTGTGTTTATAGTCCCAGCACTGGTGATGCAAAAGCACACAGATCCCTGGAGCTTGCTAGCCAGCCCACCTAGCCTGCTTAGCGGGCTCCAGACCAGTGAGAGACTCTGAATAAATACAATTTAAAAAGTGGTCGGTGTCCGAGGAACGTCATTTGATGTTGTCCTTACACACACACACACACACACACACACACACACACACACACACACACACATACCTGTACATAAACAAAATAATGAGCTCAAAACATCAGAAATAACAAGACTAGGAACTCTGTTAGAGAACCTCTCCTTTGGATGTTCCAGAATTTTCTCTCAAAAAGAGCCTTGCAGAAACCCTTGGGTACACTTAAGCGCATAAGTGATGAAATGGCCACCGTGCATATCAGTTAGTGCTTTTCGTGGCTTTGGGGGCACCCACTGAGAATAAGAGCTGGCTCCCCACTGGTGCCTCATGGAGGGTTGGGTGACCCAGGAAGGAGGGAACTAGACTAAGTGGTCAAAGTTAAGTGTCACAGCTTTCTGATTCTTTCCAAGGAAGGAGCCATACTTCCCTGGCAGGGTCTGGTTGTTGCATGTCTGTCTGAGTGATGTATGTGTAGATGTATAAATGTGTGCAGGTTTGCCCATTTGTGTATGCAGAGGCCAGAGGTTAATATCCAGTGTCTTCTATTTATTTTTTTAAAAAGTATTTACATTTATTTATTTGTGGGTGAATGGACTCATCCACACACACACACATCTGTCACAGCCCAACATATGGAAGTCAGAGGACAACTCGCTTGAGTTGATTCTCTCCTTCTACCAAATGCGTCCTAGGGATCGAACTCAGGTGGTCAGGCTTGGCAGCAAGCCCCTTTACCCATTGAGCTATGTTGATGGTCCTGTCACTTAGTTTTTGAAACAGGGTTTCTCATTGAATGTGGAGTTTGCTATGTGGTTAGACTGACTGGCCATCAAATCTCCTGGGATCTACCAGTCTCCACAACCCCCCATCCCTGCAGCAGTAGATCCCTGTCGCCAAGGTCCTTGTTACCATACCCAGATCGCGTGTGAGTGCTGCCGATGCAAACCTGGACTTTACCTACCGAGCCATCTCGGTAGCCCCAAAGGGGTCTCATTTTACTCTCTCCAAGGCCATCATATGGGTGCATAAAGGCTGGGTGAGATTTAGTTCAAGAATCATTTCTGCGTCTCTAAGGCTGGGATGACGAACCAGCCTTTGCAGACGTGGCAAGGAGATGGCTTGAATGAGTGAAGCAGAAAGGAAAGGGCAGAATCCTCTAGTGCCTCCTGTAGGTGAGCACCAAGCAAGAGCATTTTCATGGGAGGAAAAGTGGGAGCAGCAAACCAGCCTACCAGTCTACCAAGCCGGAGGTATCTGCTGGCTTTGTTAAATGTGGGTGGAGTCCCTGTGCCAGAGACTGGGTCTTCCTTGCTTTCCTACAGGCCAAGGCTGGCACAGTCCGATTCTGACTGCATGCATGTGTCTGGCCTCTTCAGAAATGTTCATTGCACTTCAGTAGACCTGGTCCTGCTTACCAGCGTAGACACACCCTGGGGCCCAGTGCAGCAAAGGGCAGACTCTGTCCATGGAGAACCTTTTTTTCTCAACAGGTAGGGGTAGTCCCCTGGCCTAAGGACCCCAGCCCAGCCTTCCCTTTGCCCCTAGACTTTCTCAAGGGAGCCATCTGGACTAGGGACCTCCGGGGAGCTTGTCCAGAGCTATGGGTGATCTGGAATCTATCATGCCTGACAATCTCTGCATAATGACTCTCCTTGTGGAGTCACTACAATTAAAAGGCATTGGGGGCCCCGAAGGGAAGAGAAGGGACATAATTCTGGGATGCCAAATGGGGGAGGAGCCAGGAGAGCTCTCCTATTGTTGAAAACAAAATGTGACTTAACAGAATACATGCTTGGCTCTTTCTGTCCCAAGTCATCTGAGATGGACTTTCAAAAATTTAATTTGACCTTTACAATATTTTTATTTTGGGGTGTGTGTGTGTGTGTGTGTGTGTGTGTGTTATTTCCTGTGTGTATATACATGTGTGCTCCAGCCTTTTATGTGGGTGCTGGTTATCTGAACATGGGTCCTCATGCTCGTGCAGTAAGTTCTTTATCCACTTTATTGAATATATATATTTTAATTTCTCTTTGCTTGGTCTTCTGAATTTAGAAAACCTTGGTAGATGAAGCCAAATAGGACTTGGGTCAAAATTGTCACTACCTAGCTGTAACCTGGGATGAGTCTCTGGGCTTGGGTTCCTCATTTGTCAGCTGAAGCCTATGGGCGGAGCAGGAGTTGTTGTAAGGCTCAAATGAACAAATGCCAGTCAAAAAGCTTTGTAAAGAACGACAGACAAGTGTTTGTAATTACTTGCACCTAGGGCTTATTTTCCCCCCTCTCCCTAGGAGGGAGGAGATCTCCTAGGCAGAGGCAGGGACCCTATAGGCAGGCATGTAACTTCTGAGCCCTCCCCTTACTGTCTAGCCTCTAGCCTCCAGGGTTCAGGCAGTTGCTTATTGGGGAAGACAAGAATGGGGAGGGAGTAAGAAAGGGTAGGAATTTGGAGTAATTGCAGTGGTTGTCTAATTATAGATCCCAGTCTCCATTAGTCCCCAAGCTGTGTGCATGGAGCATAAATCATTTGTGTCTCCCTTGTGGGAACTCATGGCCCCATCCCCAGGGCCCAGCCACACTCTGAGCTACATTCCCATCCCTCACCCAAAGGCCAACCTTATTCCCTGTAATAAGTATTTTTCCCCAATAAAAGCCAGGTGGGGGTCTGAGACAATCCCATGCCTGCCAGGCCTGGGTTGTCGGCAGCTTCCTCTGGCTTCAAGTTTTTGTTTTTAAGCATTTCTGCACAGTGACGGGCTCTGTCCTTCGGAAGAGCGAAGAGGCGGGAGAGGCAGCGAACACACTCAGAGGGGGAGATGAGAGGGAATGGAGAGGCATGGCAGCCCATTAAAGAGAAATAAATTTTGCAGAGGGGAACCGAGAGGTTCCCTCCCTAGGACTCTGTAAATCACTGTGTTTTATGGGTGGGATAGGAAGGGAAGTAGGAGATGGGCTGGCCCTGATAACTAGGGTCGTTTCTCCTGTGTACGCCTGTCTGAATTTTAGGATCTTCAGTCAGAGAATGACTTGAAGCAAGAAACCACTAGAAATTTATTGTCGTCATTATTGCTCTCAAATCAGAACCGTGGTTACTTAAGAAGGACACTTGGAGAGTTTTGATAGAGACACCACCGGCTTGTTCCTGCTGTCTGTTTTCCCCAGCATGCCCTGCAGCCAGCCCGCATGTGGCTATGTGGGCATTGTGCATCCAGGAATAGAGGTTTTTGTAGGTGATTTGATATCGCCTCCCAGGCAGAAGTTCCATCTTGTGCCAGAAAAGCTGCATTCAGATCCAAAGTTGTTCCCAATCTCGGGATCTCAGGCGTGCTTCTCTTTGTCTTCGGAATAGATCTTCCAACCAGAAAGACATTCCTGGGGGATGGATTCATAAGCCAGAGTCCCAGAGGCCTGAGTTTGGGTGTGTTTAGTTCTTAACTTATACCTTGTACTAAAGTGGTTTGGGTTGGCTGCCGATATTTAAACGGTGGGGTATTCATATGAAATCATGCATCTCTGGCTTGGCTTCCGGGACCCTGTAAAGTCAGATTTCATGCGCCACCCCCGCCCCCCAACCCCACCCCACCGCGCTCCCGATAACTGCAGACTTCAGGAATTGCAAAGTACTACCTCCATGGGCTGCTCACACCTTCCTCCTCTTTCGTCCTCAGCCCTAGCCACCTTTATTCATTTCTGTTTCTCTGTAGTCCTTGAAGAGTGTCTTCTGCCTTTGCTGACTTGAATTACCCACTGAAGGAAGTGCAGGTACAGGAGGGACCCATGGTTGGAACTGGGGTGATTCTCTGCAGGGTCCTCTCTTCTGTGTGCACAGGGTCGTTTCTGGAATATGGGTATACTTGGAGGTAGCCATGCAGTGCTGACAGGAAGTAGATTTACCTCCCCCCCCCAGTAGCTGTATGACCTTGACCAAATGACTTCCTCTCTTTTGCCTTAATTTTCTTCCTAGAAATTTCCTGACAGATAGGCTCAGAGCTTTGTCTCCTAGATGATTCTAGACCCCGTCAAGTTAGTGATGTTAACCACCACAACCTATGACCAAAGAAAATGACAAGACTGTCATTGTCATTGAGTGAGGTGAAGGCAAAGGGTGGCCCTGGGCAAAGGGGTGGCCCGGTAGGGACCGTGAATATGCATCTATACCCATTGGAAGGTAACCATTGGGATGGACTCACTGGTGAGAGAATCAGGCGGTTCCTGGATGGAGACAGTGCTGAGGTGGTGGAGGCGGAGTTCCCTGGGTGGGACACACAGACAGATTTCACACTGATAGAGGAAGGGCAGGTAGATAACAGTCGTGAATATTGAGTCATTCCTCTACGTGACAGGCACTGCTTGCTTGGGATACTAAGACTGGGGGTGGAGGAACTTTTTGGAAGAACACCTTCAAGCCCAGAGAGGTCGGGGAGGGGACCTGGCTCTAGGCAGAAAAGTCCCTTGCAGTTCAGATGCTCACATTCCAGAGTGTGTTTCTGAGCCAGGTATGGTTGTACACTTCTCTAGTCCCCAAACTCAGGAAGCTGAGGCAGGAGGACCAGGAACTCCAGGTCAGCCTTGGTTATGCAGCAAATTCAGGGTCAGCTTGGGCTACATGAGAGCCTGTTTTTAGAAAGAAAAAAAAATTAGTCGTAACAACTAACAAGTCTTTCTGAGGTCATCAGAGCTGACTGAACCAGAGAGGAGGCAGGAGGGACCTTGAATGGAGATCTTGAATGTAGTCCAGCCTCACCCGTTCACAGTCTCTCTTGCCCCTGTCCCACAAAGCCAGGGGAAAGGTGCTGGGCTGATGGCATCTATGCTGTTACACCTGTAAAGTGCCAGCCATCTCCCCTGTCCAGGCATTCCTCGCCATCCTTCTGTGAAGTGTCTGGTCTCTGCAGGAGGGGGCAGGTGCAGTCCTGCAGGGGTGGTGGCCAGGCTTTTCTGTGTCTTGGCTGTTGCAGGTAGTAACATGATCAAGCCCTTCAGCCTGCACATGTGTGGTTGGACAAAAGACAATTGCAGATGTTTCTGGAATTCCCAAACCGGATACAAAATTGCTAGCAGGATGCAGAAAGGGAGGAAGGAGCCAAGTACTTTACATAATGAAAAGCTTGCCTCCTGTCTGCGCGATCTCTGTGAGAGAGCAAGCGCGTGCCCAGGCGGTCTGGCCTTCTTTTCCTGAAGTCCCAAGGATTAGGAAGCCTGCATGCCTGTCTGGAGGGCAGAGGGCTGCTGTGGCAGACAGCTCTCCCTGGCTTGGGTTTCTGTCCAGGATCCACAGCCTTCCTCTGGGTGTGGTAGGGCCGGAGGCAGCCAGCCAGTGTGCTCTTCTGCCCAGATGTACCTTGGTGCCCAGGGTGGAAAGGAAATCAGGCAGTGGGCCTAAAACCAAAAGCCGCCACCCATTTCTCTTCCCCGGGGGCCCCGTTTTTTTAGCCAAATTCTGTCTGGTGGCAGCAGGAGGTAGAGCCAATATGGAGGGCATTTTGTATCCAGCCTGGACAGTGGAGGCTAGGGAAGGCTAGAAATGGAATATCCTAAGGCCAAGGCTTTGGGAATACATGGGACAGAACCCTACCAAGGAAACTGGGTCAGAATCTCACCAGACAGTGGGCCTATTTATCCCTTGGAGTAGAAACTAACCCTCCCAGGCTCATGCCCCTGCAGTTACTCCCTAACCTTCAGTTCTGTGACTCATCTTATAGGATAGCTCTTCACAGATAGTTAAGTGTACCCACCCCTCTCCCCACCTAATCCTGAGCAATTCTGGGAGGCCATTGGAACCATGGAATAAATGTTTGGGGGAGGAATTTACACAGAAGAGGGGAATGGGGCTCTTCTGAACAGTGGCTCTCGTGGGAGGGTTCTCCGAATTAGTCCACCACACACAAGTGGTGGTTTTTCGGAACCCTTCTAGTTGCCCACTTCACCCTGATGCACCTGTTAAAGGTGGAGAGCACACGTGGGCTAGTGTCTCTGAAGTCAGACTCCCTGACTTTAAATCCTCCCTACGGGAACTTGGCAAATCCATTGTCTTCTTCTAAGTCTCAGGTCTATGAAATCAGGGACAGTATTTGCTTATCTCCTGTGTTAATCCAAGAATGCAAAGAGGTTTTCCATGTTGGCATCTGTTCATAGAGCCAAGTGCTATTACGATTATATTCCTTTCAACAGAAAACTGTCGGACACCTTCCTTTAACATGGTTGATTCTTGACCAGTGGTTGGCAGACTGGCTCCTGGGCCAGAACCAACCTGCAACCTGTTCTTATGAGCTGAGAATCAATGTCACCTTCCAAATTAAAGAAAAAAAAAATCCTCCATCCCTCAAGAGGCACCGGAGAGGACATTGGTTCCTATACGGTTACTCTCTGCCTTATTCTCTTGAGGCAGGGTCTCTCAGTGAAGCTGGAGCTAGACTGGCAGCCGGCAAACCCCAGGAATCCTCCTGTCTCTGCCTTCGCAGTCCTGGGGTGAAGGGCACATGGACAGCCACACTCACTTAGCTTTGTATGAGTGCTGGGATTCAAACAGAGGTCTTCATGCGTGTGCATGTGTACCAAGCTTTTACCCACCCAGCTGTCTCTGCAGCCCCTCCGTTATTTTTGCTCCTATAAGAGACAACTGGGAAGGTCTTACAGTGATCCACATGCCTTTAATCCCAGCACTTGGGAGGCAGAAGCAGGTGGATCTCTGTGAGTTTGAGGCCAGCCTGGTCTACAGAGTGAGTTCCAGGATAGCCAGGAACCTCCAGATTTCAGTCCTGGTATCATGTAGGTCCCTGGGGCAGGGACCCCACTGGGCTGTTTGGACAGCAAGGGGTGGGGAGTGGAGAGTACAGTCTCTGATTCTCCACCCTCCGTCTTCCTACCAGAAGGACACCTGTAGAGACACAGCCATGCTTGGGAAACAGGAGTTTAGTCATGGTTGCATGTGTTGGCTGATTCTCAGCCTCGTTCTATTTTGTTATAGAGAGGAGGTAAGGTGGCCAGGACCCTCCAGGAGCACAACGCTGAGGGCTGTGATGTAGGAGTGAGCACAGGTGTCGTTCTGACTTAAAGGAGGCCACCCGTGTGGTGATTCATGGGTTTCAACAGAGGGAACATTTTTCTTGCCTCTGTCACCCCCACTTGGATTTGTCCTCTCAGTTCTCCACACAGCGTATCGTGTTTTCTCGGGTGTGACAGAGGAGGGAAGCAGGGATGGAGAAGAGGCTGCCCTGAGTGCCCATGGCCGCCCACCGAGTGCAGAGCCTAGAGCAATGGCTGGCAGGTCTGCAGAGCAGCCTGGCATGTGAGCTCTGGACGGAGGCTGAGTAATGGATGGAACAGGGCTGGGATCAGCACTTATGAATCACCCCCTGAGCAGCTGCTCTTTGCCCCAGGGGACCCACTCACACATTCCCAAGGGAGCCAGTGCCTGGGAGACATGACATCATTGTCACCAGGCAAGGAGTTTCATCCACGTGTGGCCTTGGAGCTCGTTCCCAGGGGTTACACCCAAGCTTCTCAGGATGAGACAGCCAAATCAAAGATGATGGATATCCTCCTCGTGGAGTGTGTGTGTGTGTGTGTGTGTGTGTGTGTGTGTGTGTGTGTGTGTAGGTGATATGCATGTACAAATGTGCACATGCAAGGTCATATGTCTATGCAAGGGTTTGTCTATGTTGTGTGCATATGTGTGAGTGTGTGTGTGTGTGTGTGTGTGTGTGTGTGTGTGTGTGTGGCGACTGTCTGTCTGTCTGATCTGGGACCCTCATTATTAGGTTCTGGCTCTGGTTCCTTTCAGAATGGCAGGAACTCTCAGGAGCTCATTCATGGGAAGGAGGTGGCGCTGTAGTGAATAGGCTGTCGGTTCATACATTTTTCTCAAAGATGTTCCTTTCACAGAGTCCTGCCCCAAACACACAATTTTCATGAGACATTCTCTGTGCAACCACTGTGTCTGCTCTTCCGGCATGTGCTCCCCTATCGTGTGGTGAGAGGGCCTGGGCATCCTTAATTGATTTCTGAGAGGCCAGGCCAGCCCTCTGCAGCCTGTGGAGTTTCTCCCAAGCATCAGTCTTAGGGTTCTGACGTCTTTTGCCTCCGTAACCGGCACCTAGGCCCTTTTGCTGCATGAGTAGCTCACACGGCAGGGAGGAGAGCCCTTCCACGGTGTTAGCCCGCAGAGCAAACCCAGTCACTACACACTGCTGAGCAGGCGTTTATCCCCCCCATTAACCATCACCTAGTCATTAAGCCTTTCTCCTGTGCACATGTTTTGGTTTGGTTTGGTTTGGTTTGGTTTTCTTGCTAGTGTTGGGCCTGCTTGACAGCTATTGTACCACTGAGCTACATCCCTACGCTTTGTTTCTTTGAGATGGGGTCTCACCATATAGCTTAGGCTAGCTTGTCACTGCCTCAGACTCCCAAAGTTCTGGGACTACACATGTGTGCTATCACACCTGGCTTTTTTTTTTTTTTTTTTTGGTTTTTCAAGACAGGGTTTCTCTGTGTAGCCCTGGCTATCCTGGAACTCACTCTGTAGACCAGGCTGTCCTCGAACTCACAGAGATCCACCTGCTTCTGCCTCCCAAGTGCTGGGATTAAAGGCATGTGCTTTACTGCTTGAATGACTTTCTTTTATAATTTTATGTTTTTCTTCACCCGAATTGCACTCTTATTGAAAACTTTTTGGCTGTCCCTGATTTCCTGGTTTAATCAGGACCCCAAAACCTTTAAAATATTTCATCTCTATAGATGACTGAGGCAAAAAGAGACTGAATCCAGTGTCCACACCAGGAACAATTAAATTAAAAGATGGGGTAGAGATGAGGCTCACAGACATGGCGAGTGGGTTGGGGACATGCTGGGCTGGGGGGCACCATCCATCCGTGACGTTCACCATGTCACCATTGGCAGCATACACTGGAGCATGTTGCTTGTTTAAAGAAAACAAACCTTCCTAAAAAAAGACAAGTCACTGTTACAGCTCCTGTTTGTCAACTGTCATTTCAGGGGGTCCATCTCTACAATGTGGGTCTGTGTTGACAGTCCCCCTTTGCCACCCCGAGGTCCCTCCTGGGAGAGAGGGTGGACACTTCCAGTGGAGACATCATTTCCTCTTGCTCTGTAAGAGTGCTTCCAGCTTGGGACTGCACCGTTCCTCCCAAGCAGCTGGAATGCTTGTGGACACAGCGCCTAAGCTAATATCCAGGAACTGGGCTTGGTTGGGGTTGCTCCACCCACACCTCCGTAGAGGCCCTGATAGGAAGGCCACGTTGTGGGCATAGCAAACAGAAAAGGCCAACGCTGCCCTGGTAGGAGGCACATGTGCCCTGCGGCTCCTTGGGTCGTGGGGAGTGACCTGAATCACATTCAAAAACCACTTTTCCTTTTTCTTAATCACAGACTCTGCTTTCTGTTTCCTCTCTGCCACGCTCTTTTTGAAAAGGGAAACACACATCAAGCAAATTTCCCAATGCTGGGCAATGTACAGAACCTCCAGGGACGTGCTCCTGGCTGAGTTTCCCTTGTGGATGGTGGTCACAGCTCCAACGTCCTCTCGTGGGCTCTTACTTCTTTTATTTCTTTCCTGATTTATGATAGATAGAAAACATGGCCATGTTTCCCATTTTCCTGGGGAGGGGGCTGCTACTTTCTGACATGCTTCGCTTTAAGGGATTAAGGGTTGACTCCAGGTGGGTTTCTTTCCCCCTCCTGCCTCTGTCACCAGGACGGCCATCGCCATGGTGATAATCCTCCCTGAAACAAAAATAATGGGCAGAACCGGTTGGACAGAAAGTGTGGCCGAACACTCAGCCTGAGAGGCAGGGACCTGGAGGCTGTGAACCCCTGTAGGTCGGGTTCAAAGGAGGGAGGGGCCTGGCGAGCGCTGGTGAAAATGTCCACCACTTTGCACGTTAGGGAAAAGCGCTAGTTGAGTCCTTCGTGGATTCCATGAGAGAATTCCCTTTCTGTAGCCATCGGCCCTGTCTGGAAGGCCGTTGTTTTGTGACTCACAAGGAAGAGAGGGGTGCTGGGGCTTATAATCTACTCTGTAAAACCCTGTGAGCTGGGCAGGCAGGGGTTGAAGTTTTATTTTCCTTCTCCAAATCCCCGAGGGTCACAATGTTGTATTTCACTATGTTAGCATGGAGAAACAAGGGAAAACCCACAGTAGCTTGAGGAAGAAACATGTTTTTTTTTTTCTTTTTCTTTTATTCTGCTTTTAAAAAAATGTATCAGTCACCAAAAAGGAGGTGGGAGTGGCTTTTGGTGGGCATTGGCTGGGCTGCCAGAAAAATATTGTTGTTGTTTTCTGTCTTATATTTGGATCTCAAGGAAACATTGGCAGCTTGTGGAACGGTCTCCTGGCTGCAGAGAGCAATGTCCTGGGCTTTGGGACCAGGGAGCCTTGAGCTTCCAATGTTATACTGCCATGTTTCTCTGGTGATCTGGAGCAAAGAGCAAAGGTCAGACACCCGAAGTCTATTATGGATCTGCACACAGCCTCCGTGGGGGCGGGAGGTGGCCTTGTGGCCTGGCCATTGAGAGTCTCCATCTTCAAAGAATGAGACATGTACATTGAGGAGAGAGAGGGGTGTGACCTGGCAGATGGGTAAGACTCATACATTCACTCAACAGCTATACCTCCAGTGCTTATTAAGCACAGGACAGTTGTGGTAAACCAAGGGGAAAAATTCTTGTTCTCCATCTCTAGAGGGTATAGACAGACTCTCAACAGACAGACAACACATAGAGACAGAAGTCATAATGCTGTAGAAAACAGAACAAAAACCAAGGGCCAGGGCTGGGGGATGGCTCAGTGGTTAAGAGCATTGGCTGCTCTTCCAGAAGACCCAGGTTGGGTAACCAGCACCCACATGGAGGCTCAACACCATCTGTAACTCCAGTTCCAACACCTTCTTCTGGCCTCTGTGGGCACCAGGCACACAAGGTGCACAAACATGTATGAGGGTAAAACACTCATGCACATAAAATAAATGATTTTTTTTAAAAGAAGGGATCAATCTTATAAAATCAAAAGAGCAAGGGGGTAGAGACCAGTGGAGGGCATCCTTGGAATGTGGCCAGGAAAGGCTTCCTCTGGTGGAAGCATTTGAACAGAGTACAGGCAGGGGCCAGGGGAAAGAATGTTCTAGGGCAACAGACAGGAGACGGTGGCTTTCAGGCCGTATCCTGCCAGCCGATATTTTTGTGAAGAGATTTTATTGAAGCCTGAGTTGTGGCAGAGCTGAAGGGTGGTCATGGCTTCCTCATGTGTTACTGTGGGAGTCTAAGACTCTAATCAGGCAAGGGAGTTGCACAAAACTGTCTCTTGGTGACGTCAGTCAACTACAGAGCATGCCTTACCCAGTCCTGTCTTGCCTCATTCTTCTTTGCCTGGCTAGATGCTCACAGGGACACACATGTTAAGTGGCTTTGTAGAGGGTCTGTCCTATGCCTGATTTGTTCCTTCACAGGGACTTGTCTGTAAGGTCAAAAGGGTCCACATTCCCACAGGCCTTGTTGTGGAGGCAGGATAGGGTAAGGATATATCTAGCCTAACTTTTTAGAATTTTTATACTTTCTCAAGGTTCCCAGTCTAGACTGGAAACTTCTTGAGAGTAAATGTCCAGGTCTTATTCATTCTCTGTTCCAGGGCCCAGCAACACATGCTGGCTTCTGTAGAGATCCTGCAGACACCCTTTAATAAAGAAAGGCTCACATTCTTGAAACTATGTGCATGTGGGGAAATGCCACAGTGAAATCCATCACTGTGCCCAGTCGGTATACACCAACCTTGAAAACAAGAGAACAAAAATCACTGATACCCTGAAGCTGGACAGAAACGATGTCAGGTATGAGTGTTAGCATTTTATTTTTCTTTATGTGAGGTGGTGTGTGTGTGTGTGTGTGTGTGTGTGTGTGTAGTGTGTGCACAAATGTGTGTGCAAGCACAGGTTCCGGAGGTTAGAGTGGGACATCGGGTGTCACTGGCCTGTCCTACTCCACTTACTGCCTTGAGACAGGATGTCTCACAGAACCAGAAGCTCACTGTTGTGATCCCTTCTCCCCATCCTGCCCTGTCCCTTCCCAGACTGGTCGGCTAATGAGCCCTAGCAGTTCTCCCGTTTCCATCCCCCATAATGCAAGTGTTACAGGTGCACACATGACCTTGCCTGGCTTTTCATGTGGGTGCAGGGGATCCGAACTCAGGTCTGGATGTTTGAACAATAAATATTCTTACCCACTGAGTCATTTCCCCAGTCTTGCTTTTTGACTTGCCTTTGTATGGGAGTTGTCACCATAATAGGCAGTTGAGAGCACCCTGAATGTGGTCTCATGATGGAACTGAGCAGGGTCAGCGTCAGGGTTGTAGAAGATAGGAATGGGACACCACATCTAGGGTGTGACCTGTGACCTGGGATCCTGTGTCTTGTTCACTATTCCAGGCCCTGCTGGAAAAGCCAGCTCTTCTGTGAGCCACCTTGGTCCCCAGAGGAGTTCCTTTTAGCATCATAATGTTTCAGAGTGCTGCCATGAATGTGGCAGTGTGTTGCCATCACCCTGTGGCAGGTCTCTTAGGGCGTGCTAGAATGTAAGGTTCTCAGATGTCAGATGGTAGGACACCTACAGATGGTCCCTAGAGGGCTTGTGCTGGGCTTTTATGTAGTGGGTGCAGCAAAGGTTGACCAATTGACTGCTGGGAACTCATTGGTAGTCCAGTAGTTGTGTGTCCCTATGTGAATGTTTGGTTCTGTGGATTTTAAGATAAGTCCAACCAGGCAGCTCCCCAGGGTTTAGACATGGAAGAGCCCATGTCTTCCCACAGCCCATATGAATGTCAGATGCCTCATACATGGCCTTCAGGCTTCCAACCTACACACTGGGAATGACTGAAGTGGCTACCTGGTATGTCCCCAGGTATGCCCAGGGCATAGTGTGTGTTGACTTCTGCCCCCGCAGAGCTGGGTCAAAGGCACACACATGGCTATGCCTGACATTTTATATGGGTGCTGGAGATCTGAACTCAGGTCTTCTCACATGTGTAGTTGGAAGGTGGACCCTGCAAGACTGAGTATAGCCACCATGTTCCTTGGAGACCCTATGGATGGCCCTAGAAATTCTATTAATGTGTAAGGTGGGACTGTTTCAGACACCCCATGATGGTCGCTGAGAAGGACTTATCTTTTGAGTACCTCTGACATAAGATCTTCAAAATAAGTCTTTATTTTCTCTGGCATCTGTGTGATTGACAGTCTTAACTTTGCATGAACCAGGAAGTTGAGTGGGTTAACTTCTTTGTGATCTCAGGAGGAGGTGAGGACTGAGAGTGCCAGATGGGATGGGGGCTGGGGGAGATGGGCGGAAAACACACCAAGAAAACCCGGTGATGGCTGAACCTGGCAGAGATCTCCGATGGTGGCTGTCACAGTCCTCCCTGAGGGTCCTGGGGGCCCTGGTGGTGATCGGTGATGGGCTTTCCTCCTGCCTCCTGGGTGGCTGCCAATGCAGGTTTTAATTCTCTCACAGATGTAGCTTTGCAGCCGCCAGGATTTTAACATTGAAAGCTCCCGTTTATAAGCCCGCGCCTCGTATTTTGAGTATTATAGCAGTGACATTTTCCTTAGCTTGCAGAGTTTAGTCACAGGTGCAGGGCTGGAGAAAATCCATGTCACAGGAGGTCAACTGAGGTCCTCTTCACTGGCAACCATTCCTGAGCCTTCTTTCTGTACCTGTTTGTCTGTAAGGTGGAAGGAAGGGACAGATCATACAAGGATTTTCTGGGCCTTCACTGACCCTGTTGAATGGACACACCTTCATTTCCAGTAGTCCACCTCTGGGCTCTGTTTCTTTGGCTTGGAGGCAGTTGCACTGACCTGACGGGCAGGTGTCAACCATGTCTTCAAGTTCTGATAAGCAGAGCGTGACGCCAGACAAGGTCCCGGAATTAAAATTCCCTCGGGACATTCTTGTTTGTGGTTTCCAGAAATGGTCCCATCCCCTGTTCATTAGCCTGCACTGGCCATCCTGTTTCTGTAAATGGAGGCACATGGAATGATGGTATTTGGTATACAGAGGCCTGGAACCCAGATCTGCCTCCAGGAGCCAGAATCATGGTCCTGAAGCTGGGGTAGATACAGACAAGGACTCTTGTCTCTGTTACAGGTGTTTCTGTGACAGAGAAACTGTTACAGGAAAGCTGTAATTCTCAACAAAGATGACAGAGCTCACTGGCTTCCCAGGCACCACTGGGCAATGTCTGAAGATATTTTGTATTGTTACATCTGGGGGGTTTTGGTGTGTGGCCACCAGGTTTCCAGTGAACAGACACATGACCAGCAGTACTTTTGCTTCTCTTTGATACAAGGTCTCATGTAGCCCAGGCTTGCCTTGAATTTGCTGTGTAGCCAAGGATGACCTTCACCTTTCAAGTGCTGAAATTATAGGTATATACCACCATGCTTTGTTATACAATGCATCAAAGCCAAGGCTTCATGTATGCTAGACAAGCATTCCATGAATGAAGACAGATCTCCAGCCCCAGCAATGCTTCCTGACTTCCTTCAAGGCCCCCAACAGTCTCTACCATAAATAATAATCCAGCCAAACATGCCCTCATTGACTGAGGTTGAGAAACTGATTTAGATACACATTGTTTTTTAAATGAAATTTAATGAACCAGTATTAGATTGTGCACATCCAAAGTCAATGTATGAATAGCCAGTGCAATAAAACCAAAGAATGTTTGTAAAGAGCACCGAACTGTTGTCTAGGGCCTCTGAGGAAGAGGTAGTTTTTCTTTAGCAAAAGGAAATTGGCCCATAGAGAGATGATGGTATAACCATGAAGAGATGGTATAGCCACAGCCATGCCTAAGGCCACACCTAAGGGAGCTTTTCTCCCAAAGTGCATTGGTAGGAATAAAGCAGAATATAATGAGAGTAGGGTGGAGTGATGCCCATCTATAATATTCTCAGTTCTTGGAAGGCAGAGGCAGAATTGGTCACATTTTCAAGGCCAGCTTGGTCTACGTAAGGAGTTCCAGGCTAGGCAGGACCATGTGTCTCAAAACATCAAACAAAGGAGAATATAAAGGGAAGTTGCTTTATTCCCGATACCGGAATCCAGAAGGGGCACCTCGGGCGGTATCTTCATCAAGGACTCTGGAAGTACTGGCCTCTGCTACAGGCTGCAGTAGAAGCCACTAGGTCATGGCTCCATGATCTCCCTCCCCTCTGGCTAATCACTAGACTCAGGTGGGAAGCCACGGTCTCTGTTTTCACAGGTAGTTATAACAATAAGAGCCCCCTTCCGGCCTAGGCTTTTTCATCTTCAAAGCACTTTATGAATGTGTGCTAATCTCCCGGCACCCCGGTCAAGTCAGAACTCCTGTGTTTTACTGGATGGAGCCACCAAGGCAGGGGAGCAAAATGAGTCACCTGAAGCCAGCTGGGGCTAGAGTTAGGCGAGGTTGGTTGGGATTGGGACTCAAGTTTATGGTGGCTGGACTCCTGCACACGGCCTTTACCAGTCCACACCTTTCTCTTGGCCAGTCCTTTCTTGGTATTTGTGCCAAGCCTCAATCTGGTCTGTCTGGGTAGAGAGGAAGGGACATTTCTTCTCTGTAGACTGCTTGTACAGGGACTTCTAAATGCTTTAAAAAATATATTTAGGTCTCTGTTTCACTTCTTGCTTCCTCTGCCTGCTCCCCTTTCTCTCTCCTTCCCCCTCTCTCCTTTCTCCCTTTCATTTTTCTTCCTCTCTTTCTTCTGTCCCTTTCTTTTCTACTCCCTTTTTTTCTGTTTCCTTCTTCCTTTTTCTTCTCTCTCCCCTCTACTTCCTCATTCCTTCTCTCCACCTGTTCTTCTCTCTCCCCTCTCCCTTCTCATTCCCGATCCTTCTTCCCACTCCTTTTCTTGACCCCTTTCCCTCCCTCTCTCTGTTTCTTTCCCTCTGCACCCTCCTCTCCTTTCTCCCTACCCCCCTCCTATGGCAGTTAACCATCCCATCATCCACCCGCCATCAACCACAGAGTTACATTCAGAAAATACTTTCCTTGTGGGCCATGTCTCCCAGGATGGCAGTAGGAGCAGAATGGTTGCAGTGTACCCCTTCACAAGCTTGTTTGAAGAAGTCTCTGGGTAGCAGAGATGTGGCCGTCAAGACCAAGGGTGTCTGGCCACCAGCCGTGATCACTGCTGAAGGGACCACCCTGGCATGTGGAACCTTTGGGAGCCTGTGGGTGTAGGCAGGACATTTCCATATGTGCTCATCCTAGTTGCTTCTGACCTTGGCTGGGAGGAGCTGTGGTTGGGTGAGGTGTCCAGGAGGAGCCTGAAAGCGGCTGTGTGGCTCCCTGGAGGTTAAAACAGTGACCGTAATCAAGTAAACTTTCAGATTCAGGCAACGTTTATACCTGCCTGTGAACTGCTGTGTGCCATTAGGTCTCATGACCAGGGACAACTGACCCCATTACAAGTGTGTGGGAGTCCTTTGTTCCTTCATTCCCTCTGCTACTTTGGGTAAACCAAGGCAGACAATGCACTAATAGTCAGAACCTGGGGGTTTGAGTAGGTTTCAGTTTACATTGGGATTGTCCCCAGGTATAGGCTAAAAGACAAGACTCTAAGGAGCTGAGAGGTACTCATGTGGTTCAGCCAAAGATGCTGGCTAATTTGAGTTACCTTGCCTCTTCTCTGTGATACAGCAAGCAGCCTCAGGTTGCAGCTATGCCCATTTTAAAGCCTTTCTCTTCTGTCTTTGTCAATGTGGGCTGTTAGGACAAAGTTGCTGTGGACTGAGCCACTGACCATCTATTGCTTACAGCCCTGGAGACTGTGGAACATCCTTGACAAGAGAGTCAGCATAGCTAGACTCCTTCTTGGTTATAGACACTTGGTCTCTGGCCGACCAGGCTGAGGTGGGCCAGGTGAGGGTGAGGGAGACCTTTCATGGACACTAAGTCCCATCATGGAACACTGTCCTTATGGTGTCTTTATTCCCCAAAGGCATAGCCTCCAAACACCATCCATCCCCTTGGAGCTTAGCCTTTCAAAGATGAATTTGGGGGCCCACAGTACCTTTCTGTAGGATCCTGTCCAACCTTGGACTGCAACAGTGGGGTTCTGGGTTGGGGGAGGAAGACACAGAGCCATTAGCCCCCCAGTATAACCAAAGCAGAGACTCAGTGAGGTTTCTCTTGCTCCACAAACGAATCTGCCCACCTTCTGCTTGCAGGAGGAGTGGCATGGATCACGCAAGTGGAACCTAGTGTGTGTGAGTTGTAGGAGGGGCCTCAGCCCAGCACCCCCAGGCTCACTGCTACGCTGGGAACCTAGTCTTAAGGTGTCAGTATCCCTTCTCCACCCCCAACGCTGGCCTAGCTGCAGACAGCTCACTCTCTTGTTCCACAAAGGTCAAATCCGGTTGTCAGAAGCAGCACCAGCAGCAACAGCCTGCCTGTCATTTCACCCTTTGTTCCTGAAGGATCCAGCTCCCTCAGAAAACAGAAGGGCGGCCCCATTGTTCACTGTGTCCTCCTCAGGTTTCAGTCATTTCTTCAGGCTTCCTCAGTTACCTTGGTTTCTAGCTAAATGCAGGTAAATGATATGCAGATGGAATGGGGTGAAGACAGAGAAGGGGAATCCCAAGGGGATAAAAACACTGCTGTGAGATGAGCATCTTCTTCAGGCTCTCTCCATTGTGTGTCCTGCCTCCGGCCCTCTTTAGTCTCAGGCTGTCCCCCCCTCATCCCGCTTAACACTTTCCCTCCCTAAAATCATGAACGAGGACGGGACGGCTCAAAAGCACAACCCTTCAAGTTGTCTCTGCCTGTCTTAGTGAAGGTTTCCATTGCTGCAATGAAACACCACGACCAAAAGCAAGTTGGGGAGGAAAGGGTTTACACATCCACATCACTGTTCATTGTTGAAGGAAGTCAGGACAGGAACTCAAGCAGGGCAGGAACCTGGAGGCAGGAGCTGATGCAGAGGCCATGGAGGGGTGCTGCTTACTGGCTTGCTCTCCATGGCTTGCTCATCCTGCATTCTTATAGAACCCAGGACCACCAGTCCAGGGGTGACAGCACCCACAATGGGCTGGGCCCTCCCCCATCAATCACTAATTAAGAAAATGCCTAACAGCTGGCTCTCATGGAAGCATTTTCTCAATTGAGGTTCCTTCTATTCAGACAGCTCTAGCTTGTGTCAAGGTGACATAAAACCAGCCGGCACACTGCCTCATCTTCACCTAGATCTCTTTGTCTCTTGAAAGGGAACTTGACCCTCCCCCTTCCCTCTCATCCCCTCCCCCTCCCCTTCCTTCTCTTCTCCTTTGTAGTTTTTGGCTCATGCTATGGAGACTACAGTTGACCTGCAGCCCAGCTCCTTCTTCAGCTTGTAAACTTGTCCACCCTCCCCTCCCTGCCTCCCCGGTGGGCTTCACTCTTGCCCAGTCTCCAGCTGAGCCTAAGGATTTGCAATGGAGAAAATGAATATGAATCCCCCCAACCTCCGTCCACTCTTCCCTCCAGCTCTCTGCCTCGTTGGCCCTCCTGAGGTTAAACTTCCCAGATACCACCATTTACCATCCTTCCTTGTACAGAGAGGGGGACTCTGAATCCCCCGTTTCATTTGCATATCCCATCCACCCCTTTCTCACAGAAACCCAGCTCTTGCTTTATGACAATGAGGTTTGACTTCCTCCAAACCCCTGTGATCTACTTGGTACCCCCCCCCCCCCCGCCACTGATCATAGCTAATCAATTCTGATCCCCCCCACCCCCCATAAACTCCTTCAACACTCCCTGCTGCTACATAACAGGAATGAACTTGGGCCTTATGCAAACTGCCCCAAACTTAGCTCTGCATACTTGCTACTCCAGATGTCCATAGCCTGCTTTATGCTCGTCTCCTAGAGTTTATGACCCCTGAGTCAAAGCCTCCTTTTGTCCTCTTGCCTCAAGCTGGGCTCTTCCCTTCGTCTCTACATTTCTCAGATCTGAAGATCAACATCAACTTTTCTTTTATTTCCTTTCTCTTTTGGCGAGGACACAGTTGACTCCTAGGACTCCAGTGTCTACTTCTTACACTGGCTTCTTGCAAATGAGGGCAGGGCTTGAGTGTCTGCCTTCCACTCTGCCATTTTTAGCAAATGTCTTCTAAATGACCTCAAAGCATTGTCCTCCTGCCCGGGGAGCACTTTTTACACACCACGCCCCCCCCCCCCCCCCCCCCCGCCCTGTTTTTCCCTCTTTCCTGGAGCTTCTTGCCCTCTGGAACGTTGAAGATCCATTTCATAGTACTTTTTCTCTCTCCATGGACTTCTATTGACTGAGCCCTGTAAATATTTGGTAAATATAACATGTTTGCATAAGGCATTGCATATTCAGTCTCCTAACAATGCTCCATGTGTCTGTGGTCTTGTGGGACTCAGATGTTAATTTCGTGGCTTCCCAGGAATTTGTGGCTGACATTTGGTGACCACCCACCTAGATTTTTGTAGCGGTTTCCAACTGCACATCTTACTAGTGCATGCGACATGCTAATAGGTTGTGCACCCTTTTGTGTGTATCACTTCTACTAGAGAGAGATGCTCTTACGCTAGAGTGCATCCTGAGAACAGGCCGTCAACAGGCAACTGGAGCCTCACAGGTCCCTGGTTTCTTCAGCCTTTCCATAGATGGAATTCATTCTAAGGAATTAGGACATCCTCCCACCCCCTCCCCTACCCCCAAAAGGGACTTAGGTTCTGGCAGCTTGATTTTTAGCTTAGGTTGTTGTTTATTTATTTATTTTTGTCTAGGGTGCCAGAAACCCTTATCAAAGAACCACACTCAGTCTTTTTTGAGTTCTCCATCTCAGGGCTCACTTCTCTGAGGGACTTGTCCCACAGGCTTGTTCTTAAAGTATGTCTTATGCTGTCTTTTATACCACATGTGTGCACATGAGAGCATATTTCCAACTTTATATGAAAGTTATTTTAAATATAATAAAAGCAAATAAAAGAATATTCATAACCTCTCTATCCACAGTGACCTATTTAGAACATTTTACCCCATTGGATTTGTTGTATATTTTTATCTCTCTCACACACACAGAATTCTTTTTCCTGGCCCATTTGAAGGTAATTTGCATGCATCATGTACTTTCCCCTTTAAATATATCGGTGTATGGTGTTCCTGACAGCAGGGATGTGTTTTTACAAAGCTCAGTTCAGTGGTCGCCATTATAAATTTCCGTCAGTATGATACCGTAGTCCCCAGGCAAGGCCCAGGTGTGCTAGTCAGCCCTACAGAGTCCTTTAGAACATCACTTCCCTCTATCCCATCATCAAGTGTGAGGTGAACCATTGTACTGACTGATCCCTTTAGTCTCCTTTAACCTGCAGAATTCCTAGTCTGTCTTTGTTTTCATGAAATGGACACTTTCAAAGAACTATTTTTAAGAGGAAAAATCCCTCTATTTGCATTTGGGATTGGGTGGTGGGGGAATTGGCTTATGGTTCTAATTTTGTTATTGTATTGCTTTGTTGGGCTCAGGGCTATGCTATGTAGCCCTGGCTGGCCTGGTGCTTGCTACATAGCCCGTGATGGCCTCCATCTCATGGCAACCCTTCTGCCTCAGCCTCCTGCCTGCTGGGATTGTAGATGTGTACCACCACGCCCAGCTGATGAGGTTGTCTGTTCTTTACTAAGCTCCTGTTGAGTGATGTGTCAATCAACATGTCACTTCTAGAGTGATCCCATCTCCATCTGTCTCAGATTGGAGGTTCTGATTTGGTTCTACTGGGTAAAGTGCGGCCTTGTTTTACTGTTAGACAGTGAATATGTGTTTTCTCCTTTGTGACGTGGAAGCCATCTGTGACTTGAAGGGCAGGCAAAGCTCCTTCTCCAACCTTTCACTTGGGTTTAGCATCCATTCTTCGTGTTTTCTGGTTAGGTCTTCACTGTGGGGCTGCAAATGCTTTCCTAGCCCCGTTATTCTTCTTGTCTTCCACTGGGCTACTGAGATTCACTGTCAGCAAGAAACTTCCTTCTCCTTGTACGTACGTGTTGAGTCCAGTCTCTCTCTCTCTCTCTCTCTCTCTCTCTCTCTCTCTCTCTCTCTCTCTCTCTCTCTCTCTCCCCACACACAGGCACAGACACACACACAGACACACACACAGACACACACACACACACACACACACACACACACACACACACACACACACACACACACAGTTTAGGTGCCTTGCAAAGATTCCAGACCTCCTTAGAACATATTCCTATTGTGACTCACCTACAACAGCCACTTAGTTGTGGAGTAAAGAAGGAAAGATGTGCCTTTGGAATGTTTTCTTGGGTTCCTTCCTGCTGTTGACAGTTCCCACCTATAATGCAAAGATCTGAGGCCCATCTGTCAAGTTATTGTGCGGTTAGGAACTGTGAAGTCACAGTACTCAGTGTTCTGTCGCTGTGTACAGGGAAATCCTAGAGTGTCAATCATTGATGCTGAGTCTTCTTTATCTGAGCCTCCTTTGATACAAACCCACGTTATGGCTCAGTGTCCATCCTTAACACTCACATGAGAAATATGAAGTAAGCATCCTTAAGTAGAAGTACTTTTTTACAGGAATTATAAATACAGATGTCTACAGGATCAGGTAGGTGACTCTAGCAAGTGAAGGTGCTAACACTTTGACAAGGGTGGACTGCATTATTCTGGCGAGCACGTGACCTCCCTTAGACGTCTCAGCCCTCCAGCTTCTGACCTGCTGCTTTGCTGGAGTACAGCTATGGGGCGGTCAGATCTTCCCATTCTCCAGATTTTTATGTCAAATTTAAAATCTCTCAATCTTTACACCTTGTCGCCTAAATCTGAAAACATTAAAATACACATCAGAAGCACGAGCTAAGCCAGTTATCTGTGTGCCTTACAACCCCCGACTCATCAGAGTGAGGTTAGAGACTTAAAGGGTGGCCTTTTGGGAATCTTCCTGGATGATTTTGTGGTTTGTTGTTGTTGTCTAAAAGTGAGAAGCCTTCACATTTCCCCTGATGTTCCGTTCAGAATACAAAGTGAGAGATATAAAGTCTGTACTTTAAAAACCCAATCATTTGCTTTCTACGTGCACCTGAAGTTCATAGCCCTCCTAAGCACCGTCCTGATCTGGCCTTCGTGTAGATGGAGTATGCACAGTATTTAGAGAAAATGATGGGTCCCTCCTCTGGGGCTGAACAAGACAGATGGAGGGCTATACCCAGCCCTTGTTGAAAATCCAATCCTCAAATCATGCGAGGTGAGTCAGAAGTTCACTACATTGATACCAGGAAAAAGAACCTGCTCTGTGAATTGTTTTGTTTTGTTTTATTGCTTTGCTAAGCAAACACACTCGGAGGAGACACACAGTGTTCTGGGGCAGTCAAATGCTCTGCCTAGCACATGCGCACGCTCTCAATCCCCTGCCCCCCATTCTTCCGATGAAGGATCATAAGAAATGCCAGCTTGTAACACATTACACATTTCTCAGACGGCAGCCAGGCTTTCTCTGTACCTCTGTCTCCCATTCCGAATAGCTAAGCTAGACTTCAGGTTTGAAAGTCGCACACATCTTTTGACCTATAAAATCAAATAAAACTTACCAGTTCCTGTTTAGAATAGACTATCAGTTTTCCCTTGACTCTTTGCTTTCCTTCCTGAACAACCTTCTGTCTCCTCTTTCTGTATAAATAGACCCAGAAGCGTGGCCTCCAGATAGGACGTTTCCAATTCTTTCTGCTTTGTAACAGGATTTGGAGAGTGTACAGTGTCACTTACCTGGCCAGGGGACACTGGGTTATGAATGGTGTCTAAATTTCTGCCCTAGATTCTTTATATTTTGTTTTATTTATTCATTTTTTTCCAGGTCAGGGCAACATTTAACCAGTCCAAAATAATTAAATTTCAAAATAGTCTGTGATCTTTGGGCTAGGGGATATCCAGAAGGTAAAGTGCATTGGCATATTTACATCTACATTCATGTTTTTGTTTGTTTTAGCTTATTTTGCTCCTTTTAAACTTATCATTAAAAGGAAATTTATTTACTAGTTTTAATCCCAAATCTAGTTACGCATCCTTATAAAAATAGGCAATAATTCATCTGGAAAATATCCGGTCATTAATATTCAACACAGTCTAATATTTCTTTAGAAAGTATATCACTCATTCACATAACATTATTTCAGTTGAACACTAGATACCTACAATAAACATCTGGAACCTGGGTGTTTTTTTTTGGGGGGGTCTTCTTTTTGTTTTGGTGCTGAGGGTGGAAACTAGGGTTTTACACTCAGCTGTACCCAAGCCCATCTGTGCCAGTGTTTTAATCCTTGATATTCCAGGGACCTGGGCAGCTCTTCCCCACGGCAAATAGCAACCCCTACTTCAGGAAAAGCGTCCTCTGGTGTATCCTTGCCAAGGGCAAACGAGTCTCCTGCCCTGGTTTTTGCAGACTCGGCCTCCCAGAGCACAAACCTGAGGCACAGTTGCCCATGCCTTGTGTTTACTTTCATTTCCAGCCACATCTGGAGGCCAACATTTATACATTTATTTCCAAGCCTTACAACAGTTTACTGAGTTTGTACATTAAGGGGAGGGAGGGAGAAACGAGCTCCTGTGACTTGTCCAGTGTGAAATGGATGGTGAGTTCGGTGGGCAGCCCGTAAACCCCAGTCTTGTTTATTAGCATCTGTGGCCTGCCTGCAGACAGCAAAGGCGTGAGCGGACTGTGTTTGTCTTGAAGGTTGAGTCCAGAAAGTTCCATGGAGTGTTCTCCATATATATACAGCCAGGCATCTTTTTAACCCACCAGAGGCCCAGGGAGGGAGACAAAGGCTGTTCAGAAGTGGAGGGCCCTATGTCTCCTGGGGGAGAGCAGGGATGGGCATCCAGCCCTGTTTACAGTTGGGGCACAGCAGCGGGTGGGCCGATTCTTGTGACGTACTTGAGGCTTAAAAAATGGTCATAAATCTGATGTCTGTCAAGCAGGGCTGGCGTTTTCTTTCCCTTTCACAACCAGGTTTTGTGTGACTAAAATTTTATTTTAGTTTGTTTTTTCCAATAAGAAGCCCTGGCAGGTAGGGTGGGACCCTCCTCCCAGCGCACACTCTGGAGTGTTGAGGAGCGACGGTAGTCTCTCTTCCCCACTGGAGACACGGACCCTTCTTCATTATTTCTCAAATTCGTACTTATTGAGGGCAGGGTCAGCCCCTCCGAAGGGATGGACACCCGAAGTTCTGCTTTCAAGAACTTGGTTTTAACCAGTTGGCATCGGGTCTAATAGAAGTAACCCAGACAAGCCAGTAGCTCCTTCCTGTAGACTCCCCACTCGGCCCTGAGTCCAGCAGGAACCAAGGGGGCGATTCATAGGGCGCCAGGGCGGGGGAAGGACATGCTGTCTGTGGCTGCCAGCCACAGACCCTCCACTGCAGAGAAATGTGCTGGGGATGTCCTTTGAGTGCGTGGTTTGGCTGGATGAGACCTCACGTCTGAGGTGAGTCCGCCAAAGAGAAGGACACTTTTTGTGGTGAGAGCCTGGGGCTTAGATGCAAAGCCTGGACAGAGGGAGTGTGTGCCTGGAGAAGGTGTGGCCCACCAAAGAAGAGAGAAACCCCCATCTGCGAGCAGACTGGGTGCCAGGTCTCTGTGTGCAGGGAACAGTGAGTGACTGTTGAGAAGCTTGGCTGGCTCCAGCATCCAGGTGTGCCCTGGCCAGTCAGGTGTGGCATTTCATGTCATGTGCAGAAGTGTGAGGGTCTTAGTATCCACCTCTGGCTCTGTTGCAGCTCACCTCTGCCCACCCTTGCGAGAGCCTCCCCATCCACCGGAAGGACAACCCCATCAAAATTGGTATGTGACCCATGAGCCTTCTCCCTCTGCCGAGGTTCGGCCTAGGTGCAGGCTGCGGTTCCTGTTCCCTCCTCCATCTACTAGATCTTCATGTTTCATTTTCTGCTGTGTCTCTGCCAAGCTTCGAGCCCTTGGATCTGAAGAGATCCTTGCTTTTCGGGGCTTTTTTCCTGGCCCCTAGCCACCCTTGACTGCTTGGTTATTTGGACTTGGAGTTGAAGGGTGTGAAACATATTGGACCAGAGAGGAGAGCTGGAGCTTAACCCTGCTGGGTGGGATTTCCCTGTGGGCTGCGGGTGGGAGGAGGAGATATGTCCCCCAGCAGAGACCCCTGGAAGAAACCCAGCCACTGACAGGCCAGTACTTTTCCGTTGGTGGGTAGGGCAGGGTGGAGGTGGACTTTGAGCTGGGGACCTAGCAGCCTAGGGATTTTCCAAGGTTGCCTTAGGGAAGTTACCCCAACCAGGGGCAAGGAAGCAGGGAACCTTCATTTTATTTATTTTTAAATGTCTCTCATTGTGATAACATGTGGAAGAGAGCATGCTTGAGGGTCCCATCAGTGCCTGCCCAGAATGCAGTGGGCCATGATAGGATGAACATCTGAGAAGATGGCAACTCAGGGCTGGGCTCCCTTCCTCTAGAGCGCTGGTTCTCAACCTTTCTAATGCTGCGACCCTTTCATACAGTTCCTCATGTTGTGGTGACCCCCAACCATAAAATTATTTTCATTGCAGCTTCACAATTGTAACTTTGCTACTGTTATGAATGGTAATGTAAATACCTGATATGCAGACTAGCTGAGATATGACCCAGAGGGGTCATGGCCCACAGGTTGAGAACTGTTGTTCTAGAACCAGTTTTATATGGCTCAGGGATGGGTGCCAGAGGTGGGCAGGGGTCAACGGACTCTGTGTCTCTTTCCTTGCCTTACAAAGAAAATCGGTATTCGACAGCCTTGTGTCCTCATGGGTCTTATGTTGTCTCAAGTCTAGGGTATTTTTTTCCCCACTGTTCCAGATTTTCTATGTTCCTCAGGGTAGCCTTGACGCTGGGCCCACACCATTGGTTTATACATGGAGTCCCGCAGGCAGTTCCCAGTGGTAATTTCTATGATTACGTCGGCTGCGTTCTCTCAGTGTCCTTTCCTTAGAGGGGTCATACTGTAACTGCAACCTCGTTCCCATCTGCATAACTTTCTTCTTTGCAGAAACTTTAGGACTTAGCATAGGACACTTGTGTTTGTTGACCTGCGCCCCTGAGTGGCACACACATGTGCAGAGACTTGATCACAAGCAAACTGGGGCCTCTGATGTGCTGGATGTGCCCTGTCAGTGCTGAGCTAGTAGCTTTAAATGAGAGCTGGGTGTAGGGTGTACAGTTGCCGATGGTTAGTGCACCTTCTGGATCCCAGTGTCCCTGTGGACTTCTGATACTTGGCCACTTCCAGATAGAGATTAAGGCATCCATGTGGCCATGTTTAAGCCTGATGATTGATCTCTCAATGTACTGGTAGTCAGAGCTGTGGGACTGTGGTGTGTTCATGTTGGTTGAAGAGAAGGTGTGCATACAGGCCCATAGCTTGTGTATCAGTTGCTATGATTGCAGGAATCACAGTGCTGTTTGTTTCTTAACCAGTAAGACAATTGTGGTCTCCTTGCTCTTTGGCAAGTGGTTAGAAGTGCTGGGTTCTGATTAGGCATTGGGATAAGATGAAGTCTCAGTCCCTCCTACTGTTGGCTGTGTGAATGGTTAATGTGACTTTGTGCCCTGATCCCCACAAGGCTGCTTATCCTAAGATTGCATCTGCTTAGTACTTTCTGTAGGAGGGCTCAGAGAGTCTGTGTGTTTTGGAGCATCGCTTTAAGCTGAGAGTCTGCTTAGATGTTTGGAATTTTGGAGTGTTCCCCAAAGCTTCTGGTTGAATGACCCAGTTGCTGTGAATATCTGCAGGGAAACTGGGACATTTTGGAGGAAAAAGTATGAATCCTGCAGACATTGAGGTTGCATTGCTAACACCAAGGCTTGAGGACCTCTACATTTAGGCCTGCCTCTGGGACTATCCTGGTTGCATGGACTGTACATAACAAGAGAAAAATAATTAACAAGCGTCTGGTCTATGCTGTTTATAAAGATGTAAGTGTGAACACTAAGGGCAGGGAGGCAGACTGGGGTATAGTTCAGCTGGGAGAGGACTCCTCTAGCATAACCCTGGAATCTATTTCCAACACAGCATAAAAATGGACATGGTGGCACATGCCTGTAATCCCAACACTGAGAAAGTGGAAGTAGAGAGAGCAGGTGATCAAGGTCATTCTTGGCTGTATAGTGAGTGTAAAGCCAGCCTGGGCTACATGAGATCCTGTCTCCAACCAGCCAACCAACCAAACAAACAAAAAAACCACAAACAAACAAAAAGGTGCAGGAGGTTTTCTCTCTTTCTTCTGTCATGAGTGCTTGTCTCTAAATAAATATTTAAGCAAGTGTGTCTGCATTGGCCATATACAATACAGCTAGCACTGCCTCTGGTTGTCACTGACTAGCAAGCTGACTTAACCTGTGGTATGATAATAGCTTACCAGGGCTGATGGACTGGGAATGCATCTGAGCCAGAATGGCTTAGAAACCACTAGCAGATCTGGGCTCTGGGAGTCCGTGATATCAACAAAGCTGCCATGGAGACTGCTCCACACATCCCCGCAGCTTCTGGTGGATTTCCGGTGGCCTTTGGCACTTCCTGGAATGGATAATCATGGCCCCAATTTCTGGCTTCATTGTCATATAATACTCCCTCTCTAGGTATGTCTGTGTTCTTGTTTCACCGTTTATGCAGACACCAGCCATAATGAATTCCATCACCATCTTACCTTAGTGTGGCTTCATCTTGACTAATGCAGTGACTATTTTTCCAAATAAGAAGACCACATTCTCAGGAGCAGAGGGATGTTGACATATACTTTTGTGTGACTGGATACAGTTCACTCCATAACAAATGATAAACGACCAACTGTCACAACAGAGGTATAGATAGAACTCAGTTTTAACTTCTCCCAATTAATATCCCATCAAGGCAAGTTCCTTGAGCAAAATTCTATTGTGTATCCATGAGGAAGTTAGTAAATTTATGGGAGAAGAGCAGACGAACCTTCCCAGGGTCTCCTAGACATGCGCCTTAGCGACCTGCACACTACTATTTCCAAACATTTCTCCTGCACGATTCCACATGGTTTATGTTAAAACTGTGCATGAAGGCCACTCAGTGTCACCGTCGTAAGTGAGTCCAGCATTGCATGACATACAGGATATGATGAAATCATAAAACATTAGAATCTGCGGCTTTTTCAAGACACTGAGCCTGAGAAGTGTCCTCTCTCTCTCTTTTTTTCCCTCTCCTAAAGCCAGATGGAAGAGTCATTAAGAACTTCCTGATAGCAGATAGACGTGTTTTTCCTGAGGTAACCAGGGCTGAAAGAGAGTAGAGAAGAAAAGCCTTCTGGTGTGACTCAACGTCACTCGGTGTCATTTCTAGCTATGTTGAATACTTATTTCAGGCACCACTGGGCCCCCTTATTTAGGGGAACACCAATCCAATCCAATTTCCTCATCGGGTAGATGAGAGTGTAAGGTCTTTTTGAGATCAAAGCCCCCCAAATTGAGATCCCATTGTCAAGCAGTGGCTGACTGTAGGCCGGTAGTGAGGGGACATTTGCCAATGAACAACTGTCACTCCTGAGGGACGCTCCTAGAGGCTAGAGATGTCACCCCTGTCCTCTCATGCACAGAGCAGTCTCCATCCCACAGCAGGGTCCATCTATGGCAGTGGTGTTGGTGTTGGAAGACCCGCCCTAGGGAAAGGCTCCTGGCTCTCTTTTGCTTGATTCTCTTCTAAGGTGTCTGTTTGTAAAAACGGCAGCACAATAGCATGGTTCGCTCCATAGACGCACGGGGAGGTGTTCTCCTCTCTAACCTCTAAGGCTCCCAAACCTCCCCAAGGCTGGAGGGCCGCCTCTGGTTCTCTTCGCTTTCTTTAGATCCCATAACAGTGGATTTGGCCACCATTCAGCTTGAGTTTCTGGTTATAGCACAAGCCTGTAAAAAAAAAATCAGCCAAGAAAGTGTCATGAGAAGGGACTTCCTGATTTCAGTTTAGTACTTTAAATACCTGCTTGTCCACTCCTGGCTAAATAGCTCCTTTCCCTTTAGGGTTTTCTGAGAAGCTTTGGGAGGCCCACAGCCACTGCTGACCCATGGCTTCCACTGGTGGAAGATGCACCTTTTCGGCTCTCTGCTGGCCTTTCTTCTGACATCCCAGATCTCCAGCCTCACCTCATCACTACCTCCCGACTTGGTTCTCATGCGTCTCTAGATACCCCACGGGAAACAGGAAGGATGAGGAGCATTGGTCCAGATCCAGCTGATGGAGCCAATAAAGCTGCATGAATGCAGGTGCCCATGGTGCTGCCCCTGGGCTCCCCCTGGGTGCCTCTCCCTCTGTTGTCAGGCTCGCCTGCTAGCATCCTTTGATTCTGTATCTGTTAAGTTCCTCTCGTTCTCTTCTTTGTAGCCACCCGACCATCTGCTATTGGATGCTTGAGTGCCTAAGGTGGGGTAGCTAGAAAGTTCTTCCCAGCCAAATAGACCTAACAGCCAACTTGGCCATGAGACAAATAGCCTAGCAACTGTCTCTTCCTTACCAGTCTGTCCCCACGTCCCCACATTCTCCCCCAGCCACATCTGCACAAATGAACTTGTGATATGCTAAGTAATGTTATATGCAATGCATATACTTATATGTAACCCATTATAATCCATGTCACATAATATGAACATTGGCTATTTTTGTTGATGAAAGCCAGAGAATTGCACCTGCTAGGAAAATGTTCTACCACTGAGCCATGGCCAACTTAGATTTATGAGACGAAACCTTACTGTGTATTCTAGGCTGGCTTTTAACTCATGCTCTACCTGCCTCAGCGGGGCATGCTAGGATGACGAGGTATGTGCCATCATGCCGGGCAGACTGGCTATTTCTTTTTTGTTGTTGTTGTTATTGTATGTGCATGATTTGGGGGACATGTGTGCCACCATGCCTCTGTGGTGGTCGGAGGACAGCTTTGTGGAGTAGACTCTCTCCTTTCATCTGTATGTGAGTTCTAGGGCTGGAAGTGAGCTGGCCAGCTGTGTGTGGCAGGTACCTTTCCCCGCTGAGTCATCTCCCACGCTGTCTGGTGGATGTTTTGATGTCATCATTCTTACTGAATTTGACCTTGGGGATCCTGGGACCTGCCTTCTCTCCTCCGCATTTCTGGAGCTTGGTTTAATACCTGGCGTAGAGTAGGTGCTCGGTCAACACCAAAGCAACTTTGTGGTGTGGAGGTGATTTGGGGTAAAGGTTTTGCATGCCCATACCTTGCTTAGTGTCATTTGAAGTTTGCTTGAAGGCTTTGTGGTTTCTTTTTCTCTCCCTCCCTCCCCCGCTCCCTCCCTTCCTTCCCTCTCTCCCTCCTTCCCTCCCTTCCCTCTCAGAGCTGCTGATGAGCTTCACACCTGTTAGGTAAATGACTTACTATTGAGCTATACCCCAGACCTTTGTGATCGATTTCTTTGAGAAAATTCCATCCCCCAGAGAGATATGTCACCTCTGATTAGTTGTGCTAATTGGGCCATGGGTGGGTGGCAGTGTTATTTAGACTAATATGGAGGGTGCTAAGGGTACATGCAAACCTCAGGCCTCCTTATGGTTGGCCACCATCATCTCCCAGTCCCTGGGCACAGGCAGGGACAGGGCACCTGGTGAGGGAGCCCGGAGCACTCTCGTCTTCAGGTAAGCTCATAATTCTGTGGCATAGATCAGATAGAAAGTTGAGCTCAACTTTAGAGTGAGCCCGAACTTTGCAACTACAGCCCAGTTCCTCTGCAGTGGTGACCATCAAGTATTACAAGTGGTGATTTACAAGTATTGATTGGAACCTCGAAACAGCTAGAAACATAGGAGATACTTTTGTGAACATTCTTGATGGACAAGGAAAAGGAATCATAGAGATGCTCAAGCATTTCCCTCAGCTTCCAAACGTCATAGGTGCCATTCAGACACCTTGTGCATCCAGACACTGCGATTTGCTCTTTTCATAATGAGTCTGAAAGTTAAGTATGGTGGTATATGCCTGTAATCCAAGGTGTGGGATGCTGAAGCAGGATGATTATGAGTTCAAGGCCAGCCTGGACTGAATAGTTAGAACTGGTCACAACAAAACCAAGCATGAATAAGCTTGAAAGCCATGGGAAACTTCATCTACCTTAACCCCAGATCTTGACTCCACTAGATGCATTGGGTTCCAGTGTGGAGACTCTTCTGTTGGGCACAGTGCATACCTGGAGAAATAATTGTGAAGTCACTTGGGTCTAGGGAACAGGGTGGGCTGACAGGTAGCAGAAGGGCTATGGCTAGCCTTGCATGCATTCTCTAGACACCAACTCAGGGATGTGGGAACTACCTCTGTCCTCAGCCTCTCTGTATAGCTGTTAAGTCAGAATTTGCACCCAGATAACTTTATGAAAGCATGTGAATTTACCTGGCCGAACCTTTTAGAATTAATACTGTGAGTTAACTGAATAACTACTCAGACCTCTGAAAGCTAGGCTTGGGTAATGCTGGCTAAGGCAGATGTTGATCTGGCTTGCTAGGGGACCATTGGCAGCTGGTGGAGGCTTTGGGGACCCATAGACTATGCTGATCCACAATGGTGGGTTCTGTCTAAGATAGCATGGGTTCCTGTAGCATCCCTAAGCATTTCCAGTTAGCAGAAGGGTTTCTCCTACCAAGGACACGTTCAGATTAAGATCACCTCGTGTTTCGCTCACCCCATGTAGTGAACAAGGCTCTCAGGGATTTTTTTTTCCATGTTGCTTAGGGTCACACTGTTTAAATATACCTCTCTGATTTTCTGTGATCTCATTTTCCCTTAAAATATCACTGGAAAGTGTTTTTGAGTTGAATGTTTTATTTTCCATTTAAACGTGGTGAAACCCAGACACGGGGGCTCTGTCTTGGCACCAAGCTAGTGGACCTGGACCTCGGGTACCTTCTGTGGTTCACAGCCTTTAGGGAACTGGGAGCAGCCTGCAGCCACAATGACATCACAAGCTTGCCCAGGGACTCCGGCCTCCGAATAGCTGCTGGATACAGGCACTGTCTTCACCAGGTGTCTCTAGGGACACAGATGTGGTTTGAAAAGAGAAAATGCCATGGTCTTTTAAACTTTGGCTGTTTTCATTTTTATTTTTTAATCCCTTGCACAGAATGTTGGGCTCTGTCTTTACACCCAAGTTCGAGGCGGTTCAAGGAAGTTCTAGTTGGGGGAGAAAAGTCAGGCCAAAGTTTGTGACTATGGATGGAGGCAGGCAGGGAACACCCAAGGGATGCATGGACCACAAGAAGCAGCAGCCACAGTGTGACAGGAGAGAGGACTCTGCCATTATGGAAGATGTCTACATGCTGCTGGCCGTGTTATGTGGTACACTACTGATGCCTTTCCTGACTGATGGTCACATGCTGGGCTGAGCTCTAGATGTTTGTGCATGTGAGGTCACATGAGGGCAGTTGCCCACCCTGAAAGCATCTAGGTCTCCATAGAGAGAGGGGACAGAATACCTATCACCATTGTCTTCAGCTCCTACCAAATGCAGGGCACCTGTTGGAATTCCAGCAAGGTGAAAGTCAGCCCCAGTGAGAGATGACTGCAACAACCATGGGGCCACCCACACCTCACCATCCAAAAGAGGGTTCTAGTGCTGTCTCTCACCACTTACCAGCCAAGTGCCTTTGACATACTTAGTGCTTCTGTGGCTAATGCAGCTGCTCTTTCCCATGTGGACTCTCATCTGTAGATGTAACCAACCGTCTTATTAAATAAGAAACACAGAGCCGATTCAGAGAAGAAAGCCAAGAGGTCAGAGCTAAGAGTCTCACCCTTCCTGCTTCAGCGAGCCTCTTCAGTCAAGAGAGCTCTCCGAAAAAGGGGGCTACTTCCTGTGTGTATGTCTTTATATACTCTAGCTGTTCTGCCTTCTCATTGGTCGTAAACCCAAACACGTGACTGCCTCGTCACTGCCTGTATGTACGGCCCTCCAGGTCCTTAAAGGCGTGCGCCACCGCCGCCACACACTTGCTATGGCTCTAATAGCTCTGACCCCCAGGCAACTTTATTTATTAACATACAATTAAAATCACATTTCAGTACAAGTAAAATACCAGGGACAAATAGCCAAATGAATGGAAACACATGAACTATGAACCAATGGCTGAGGGGTCCCCACTGGATCAGGCCCTCCGAATGGGTGAGACAGTTGATTGGCTTGATCTGTTTGGGAGGCATCCAGGCAGTGGGACCGGGTCCTGTGCTCATTGCATGAGTTGGCTGTTTGAAACCTGGGGCCTATGCAGGATTGTTTGGCTCGGCCTGGGAGGAGGGGACTAGACCTACCTGGACTGAGTCTACCAGGTTGACCTCAGTCTGTGGGGAAGGCTTTGCCCTGGAGGAGATGGGAATGGGGGGGGGGGTTGGGGGGAAGGTGAGGGGGACGGGAGGGGGGAGAACAAGGGAATCCGTGGCTGATATGTAGAACTGAATTGTATTGCAAAATAAATTAAAAAAAAATACCACCACACTCATCTATCTATGTTCAGTCATAAAAGGGCCAGTTTTAGGCACTTTATACAGTGAGAGAAAAGAAGAAGAAGAAGGAAAAAAAAAAACCAAACCCAAACCAGCAAAGCTGTTTGTAGTCCAGGATCTCACAGTTGCATGGACAAAAAGATACAAACCAAAATGAAACCAACAAGTCTGGTCATTTGAGATTAGCTAAAGTACAGTGAAGAACACAGGAGGTTACACTGCTTACGGGGAATGGGTCATCATGGAGAGCCTCTCTGAAGAATGCCCTGGGAAGGGAGCCTTTGGATGTCAAAGTATTTCAGACTAAGGAAATGGTAAGTGCAATGGTACTGGGCTGCTAAAGAGCTTGGGGTTCTCCATCAGAGAAACAGAGCTAGTGAAGGAAAGGATTCATGAACAAGCAAAGACATGTTACAAGAAGAGTAGAGTGGGTGGGATGTGTGGCCCAGTGAGTAGACTACTTGCCTAGTATGAATGAAGAGCCACGTTCGATTCCCATTACTGAATACATTGGGCTTGGTGGCACATGCCTGTAATCCCAACACTGTGGATGTAGAGATAGGAAGATCAAGAATTCAAGGTCATCCTTGGGTATATAGTGAGTTTGAGGATAGCCTGGGCTACATGAAAGCCTGTCAGAAATGGGGAGGGGGATAAGGGGAGGAGAGGGAGGAAGAAAGGAGTGAATTGTTAGTGGAATTGAGTAATACTTACAAAGGACTGAGGCATGGTAAACACTCAGTAAATGACATCATCGTCATCATCATAATTATTGAAATGCCCCTTACCTAAGGTTGACAAGAGCCTATGTTGTTGGGATGGCCATGGGAACATAAGAGAAGACTCATCCTGAGAATGATCAGAAGTCGCCAGATATGAGGTGATTAATTTGAAGTTAGAAGAGGGATTCCCATGATCAGATGGTGAGAGAGAACAGGGAAGCTCCCCTTTGTCAAGAGGAGCATGAAGAATTTGGGTGTAGTGAACTTGAGATTATGGTAGTCACCTTCTCGCCAGGCAGCTGGCAACCCGAGGCTTAGGAAAGAGACTAGGAGCAGGAATTCAGGGCATCCTGAGGAAGGGGAGAAAGGAAAAGTCCCACCTTGTGATAGAGGGGAAGCTTCAGAGCTGGGGTCCCAAAAGAGGCCCTCTCATCATCCCCTGCATGGCCCTTAGTGACCTGTAGAGTTAGCAGGATGACTCAAGACCTTGGCTCTCCATCTCAGACCTATCTTTTCTGTATTTGTGTGGGTAGCAGGCCTCTCATTCTTCCTGGCAGAGGCTCGGCAGCTGTCCGAGGAGCGTGTTCTCGGCTGCCAGCCAGGGCTGTGTGACAGACACAGGGAAGTATGTGTGTTGTAGGTTCTGAACCGAAACACAGGTATCACCAGTGCCTTCTGTCACAGCACGGGAATTTGGAAAATGCCACAGAGCAGGTCGGTTCTATCCTGTGGGGTGTCCGCTAGGTTAGAACCCTCGGTCATTCAAGCCAACACAGACTGATTCACTGGAGATGGCCTTCTCTGTCTCTAATATCCTCACTGCCTCTGAGATGTCAAGTGGCATCTGCCACCAGGTCAGCTGACTCCTTGTCTCTCTCTGGGCCCTGTCACAGGCCCAACAGTAGAGAGCTCTTGCCATAACTCACCTGGAACCCAAATCTGGACTCCAGCATGCACCTTCCTGACCCTGATTTCCACTGTTTCTGATTTTTTCCAGCAATCTTGCAACTTCTATTTTGTATATTTTTAAAGGTACATTTACTATTTTATTTCCAGTTTAGAACAGCACATCATTTTTATTATTTTTTAATGTCATAATAGGATTTATTTTTCTTCACAAAGCAATGTTCATTCACTTTAGACACAAAGAAATGAGAAAACAAGTCACACATCAGTTTGATACCCAGAGACCAGCACAGGGACCTTTTGCTTTCTCATTCAGTGTTTAATAATCTGTGTATTCCCGAAGTATTTGTAGTAATAGAAACAGATAGCACTTATTGATTACTTACTATGGGCCAGGAGATGTGTAAAAACATTGAATATATTGAATTACTACAACAGAGAAATAAGCATGATCCTATCTCACATCTTTACATAGAAAATAACAATTATGGGGCCCAGGGCTGTAGAACTCTTGCCTAGTAAGCATGAGGCCCTGGGTTCAATCCCTAGTACTGTAAGCAAAGAAGAAGAAATAATTATGGTTGTAGAGAACTTACAGGGGACAGGGATGCTAACATTCATGCCCTCATGCTTTCATTGAGATCATGATGCCCAGAAGATACCCTCGTGACAGGGCTAGCTGGTGGTCATGTGAAGATTTTGCCCTTGAGCTTTCTGCCTCCAGGACTCGGGCATGTGTGATGAGACTGATGAGTTGATAACACGTGGTGCTTCCCCTGTGTCTTCACCGCCTTCCTCAGCTCCTTGTGCACCGGCCTGCCCTCCACTCAGACCCTGAAATGACATTCAGCACTTTAGAAAGGAGCTGTGTCACTGACTGGGACTGGCCACCCCCTCCCCCTCCATAGGACCCACAATCTTGTTTGGTTCTGTGTTGCTACCTCTTTCCAAAAGAGTACCCGACTTGCCTCCACCGTTGTGGAACTGGAGTTGTCTAAGATTTTGCTAGGACCTAGAATGATTGCAGTCTAGCTGATACCACCTTTTACATTCTTTTCACTGTTTTTAAATGGGACACTCCTCCTGGCCCAAACACATGAAAGAACATTTTTTTGCTGTTGTAACTCAGACACACACCGCAGTACCAATGAATGTATGTTTTAGATGATATTGGCCACATACAGCAAAACCTGGTCCAAAATGGAGTGTTTTGTTCCCATGCGATTGTGAAGAGCAAATTGCCATCCCCTCCCCATGCAGACCTGGAAAGGTGTCTTAGTTATGGTTTCTATTGCTATGTAGAGACACAATGACCAAGGCAACTCTTGTAAAGGAAAAACATTTAATTTGGGTGGCTTAAATTTTCAGAGGTTTAGTCCATTATCATTATGGTGCTGGAGAAGGAGCTGAGAGTTCTATGTCTTGTTCCATAGGCAACAGGAAGTGAACTGTCTACCACACTGAGCGTAGCTTGAGCAAATGGATACTTCAAAGCCCACCCCCACAGTGACACACTTCCTCCAATAAGGTCACACCCACTCTAACAAAGCCACACCTCCTAGTAGTGCCACTCCCTTTGGGGGCCATTTTCTTTGAAACCACCACAAAAAGCATCCTGTCTTTTTAGCCAAGCTGGTTGGCTAAAGGCACATGGAACTAATTTCTTGGGCAGACTTGTAGGCATTAAAGGTAGAGAAAATTGCCTCAGCCCCGGCATATACTACAACCTTAGTTTTCTGGCAGTCTTCCATAGAAAACCTAATAGATTGTAAGTGTGAACTCTTTTTCACTGACCAGGGCCTTGTCTTTGAAGCTCTGGACATGTTGTCCTACCTGCATTGACTGAAGAGTTTGACTAGGAAATTATCTTCCCTAAAAGAGACCCCCAGAAACACACTCACACTCACACCACACCACACACACACAACACAATAATGCTTTTTTTTTTTTTTTTTGTAAGATGAAGGATGGGCTTCAGCATGCCTGTGCATCTGGGTACCAGTTCCTTAGTGGTCTAGCCATCTGATGAGAAAAGGACTCAGGTACCAGCTCCTATTAATGACCTATCCTGTGGTGGTGGTGGTGGTGGTGGTGGTGTCTAGAGAAGTGCATATATGTGCTCTCCAAGTAGACTTTCCAGAGTTGATTGGAACACATAGGAGGTAAATGGCTACCTGGGAAGGTCAGTTCATTTGTTGACCTTGGGCTGTGTAGTATATACTAAACCTTTATTTGGAATGCCCCAACTTTTCTTCCCTGTGAAAAATCCTGCATCTTTCTATCCATCTCTGTATCACTGCTTCCGTCCTGATTGTGGCTCCATTTGAGTGTGCTGATTGTGGCTCCATTTGAGTGTGCTGGACTGGGCAGGTCGTGGGAAAGATCTCTAGGCAGCTGACTTGTCTGAAAGCCAGGCCTGGCCAGTATAGGGAGGGCAGGCAAGAGAGGAGGCCTTTCTGCCCTCCCCTGGTAGGAAAATAAAAGAGATAAATGAACCCTAATCCTGACCCAGGGGCGAATCCCAATAAGGATCCAAGTTAATTCTTCCTGCTGATCCAACCCTTGAATTCATTGTGAGAATTAGAGAGTTCTGAACACTAATTTGCCAGATCAGATTGTATAATTATCTTTTATAGGCCCGAGTGTGATGTATGCTGGGTGTTTGTGCTCCAGGGGCTGAGTGTCTGCCTCTGTTTGGACTTTAGAAGTCCTTCCTGACAGACTTGAGCATCCCACATACAGGTGGGGTGGGAACTACTGTGGTCTCTGTCTGTGATCAGACAGACCCAGCAGGGTTCAAAGCCCACCCCCGGGGGGGATGCTTTCCCATGGTAAAACAAGAGTTTTACGTGGAACCACAGGGAAAAGGGTGAACCCTATGCAAGGCCATGGTAAGGCCCAGGTGCCTGGCTGGAGCAGGCATCTTCCAGAAAGATCCCTCTAGGAAGCAACAATGGGACATTCAACAGGGGGTCTCAGCAAAGTCCACCATGTTTGGGGACTGTGAAGAAGCAGATTGTTTTAGGATCAAATTGTGATGGTCAAGCTCTTATGATTTCATAGTTCCCTTCCACCATAAAAACATTAAACTTAAACTTTTATGGCTGCAATGGTAAAGGATGATTAGTGCCCAGGCCGGATCCGTTACCTACGCATTACTGTAACTATCATTACTATGATCATCACTTGCTCTGGTTTTGAAAGACGTGAGAACATCTCTGTGGGCCCGTAAAAGTAATTGCAGCATGGTGGATGTGTTGGCCTTGAGGGAGGTTCAGGAAATGGGATCCAGTGCTGTGGCCTCCAGAGAGCTTCTTGGCCTATTTTGTAGAAGTCACTCCAATGGGATAGTTCTTATTTATTGTAGTAAAAAAAAATCACATTTATGTGATACCTAGTTCTAGCATATGAAGGGATCATGAAGGAACTGATTTGGGTTCAAATCCAAGGTGTGGGCAGAAGAGCAGTATGGTGTGGTGGGATCTGGTCAGGTGTGGGCTGCTCTCTGACCTGCTTCTGAAGGTGTTCCCCTCAGCCCCTGTCCACTGTCTCCACAGTGACGGGCAGTGAAGGCCATACTGACATAGTGGATGTGTAAAGTTCAGCAGAGCTCCTAGGACACACTCCAGCCAGTATGCCAGGGACAGACTCACTATCCCTGGGTAGTCAGCTCTCTCTTCGGGAGGTTCAGGTGGCCATGCCACTTTAGAGAACAGAGTGAAACAAATATTCAGTGGAATGCAGTGATCTCTTGAGATACACAACTGCCTAGAAATGAGTCTCTTGGGCTGTGAGCCCAAACTTCCTGCATACCTAGTACTCCACAGTCCCCAGAAGGGGAGCTGCAGCTGGAGAGAGGTTGTGGGTAGCTTGCCTGAGTTTCTGGGGGTGTGGGAGGATGTAAGAGGGGTGTCTCTGAGCTCAAGCTACTTACTCATCATGTCAAGGACTCCCAGCCTTGGGTTTCCCTGGGAACACATTAAAAATGCAGATTTTAGGTATAGATATTGTAAGGTAGGTAAAGTACTTGTCACACAAACATGAGGACTTGCATTTAAATTCCCAGAACCCATATAAAAGCCGGATGCAGTAGTGTAGGCCTCTGAAATCCCAGCACTCTAGTGAGTGGAGAATTCTTGAAAGCTCCTTGGTCAGCTAGCTTGGTGTCCATAGCAGGTGAACAGTGAGAGATCCTGTCTCAAGCAAGGTGGAAGGTGAGGACCCATGCTTGAAGTTGTACTCCAACCTCTGTAAACATGCCTTGGCATGCACATCATGGCACATGTGCACCTGCACATACACGCACACACACACACACACACACACACACACACACACACACACACACAGATAATTTTACATGCAGATTTCTCAGGTTGCCACCTATACACTATGAATTCACTTTTAGCCACATCTCCAGCAGATCCTCAGAATTACTAAGGGCTTCCTCCCAGTGCTCAGGCCTCACTTGAGACCAGTCAGGACCATTGGCATGGAATTAGGTCTTAGTGTGATTTTACAAAAACCTAGGGGAAAGGGGATGGTTCCAGAATCCCTCATTCCCCTCTTCATGACACTCCCCAACTCTGTAACTTCAAGAAGACCCCAGCCCAGGGTTCTGATACACTGGCTTTTCTATTCATGGAGAAGTGTGAAGACTAAAGATTGCTTCATGTTAAAATTAATTCAGCTCTCTACCAGAAGGAGGGGCAGAGCTAAAACTGTCTCCATTCATCTGGGGTCTAGCTTGAATGAGTTTATGGGGTATGTTCCACCCAGTAATAAACTGAGAATAGGTGGATGTGGACTGCTTTGCAGAAAGCAGGGATGGGAATCTGTTCTAGATGCAGGGGTGGAGGTGGGAGGTAGCCTGCAGTTTCATTTGCTCTCTGGGAATGAATTTTCTATTTATGCCAGTTGGCCAGTGAGGTTACAGGTATAACACAGTTCTTCTGGGCACAGATGATCAATTTGCTTTGTCCCATAGTGTGGTGATATATTGTGTATCCTAATAAACTTGCCTGAGGGTCAGAGGATAAAATCAGCCACTAGATTAGACATAGAGGTCAGGCAGTGGTGGCATACACCCTTAATCCTATCACTTAGGAGGCAGAGATCCATCTGGATCTCTGTGAGTTCAAGGCCACACTGGAAACAGAGCCAGGCAGTGGTGGCACACACCTTTAATCCCAGTATTGGGAAGCACACATGCCTTTAATCCCAGGTGAAGTGATGTCTGGGCAGTGAGGTATATAAGGTGTGAGGAAATAGGAATTCTCTCTTTAGGCTGAGGATTTCATAGAGGTAAGAACTAGTGGCTGGCTGCTCTGCCTCTCTGATCTTTCAGTTTTCACCCTGATATCTGACTCTGGGTTTTTTATTAAGACCTTTTAAGATTTGCATTACACATAGTCAGGAACCCAATGCATGAGGCTGGGAAAATAGCTCAAGTGTAAGCCTGAGGATCTGAGTTCAATCCCCACCACCACCACCCATGTACAAAGCATTTATACACCTAGTGCTGGGAAGGTAGAGACAGGAAGTTTCCCTAAGGCTCACTGTTCAGCAGGCTTGCTCCAGTTACTGAGTCCCAAGTCCCAAATCCCAAATCGCAGTGAGAGACCCTGTCTCAAAAAATAAGGTGTATAACTCCTGAGGAGTGACACCTGAGTTTGATCTCTGGCCTCTACACATGTTCACACATCCATATACACCTGCATCCCCAGGAACTTAAATACACAGAGACTGTTGCATTTGCGGCCTGGGGCTGGTCCTTGGGTAAGTTTATGGACATGCTAGTGGGATGCAGGCCTTGTACACATGTCACTGGAGAGGCACTGTAGTGCAAGAGTTCCCCTTCCCCCATCTGACCTAATGGCTGGCGGGGTTGGCTGCAGAGGACCAGCCCCGCCCTGACTTCAGGAACTAAGGGAGCCTGGAGTGGTGATGTGTGGATGTTCACTCAGCCACCCAAACAATCCTTTCTCTTGTGAGTGAAGGTTACCAGTTTTCTGTTTCAAGTCTGATTGTATTCTTTTCCCCTCTTGTCTGTCTTCTCTCTGTTTTCATCTGCCAACCTAGGGGTCTAGAGTGATTTCTTTGAGCCTAATGATGGGGAGGCTTAGAATGGAGCTATTATCTCTAAACACCGTTTGAAATACTACTCTTCCTGGCGTCTGAAGTAGATTGAACAGAGGCCGGATTTAAAGATTAAATATCTGTTTTAACAGCAACAACAACAGCAACTCCGCTGATACCTGCACATTTGTTCAGGAATTACCTGTACTCCCTCACACCCCAGAAACCCACAAGGGAATGCATAGTGCATAGCAGTTAGAGGTATATACCTGGTGTTTATTGGAGTGTGGTGGAGGCCGGCTGCAGAGCCTGATGCTACAGATGTACTGCCCTGTTGAATGAGCTCAGACATAAAGTTCAACATAGAAAAATAATGGAATAGGAATCTGTGTAAAAGGACCAGTCACGGACTAGGCAACCAGCTCCTTTGGTAAAATGCTGCCTTGAAAGCTTGGGAACTTGAGTTCAATCCCCCAAATCTGCATAAAGGAAAAAAAAAAAAGCTGGGAGTTGGGAATAGTGTGTGTGTGGGCGGGGGTAACTGCATACAGCATGAGCATGCACACACATAAACACATACATGTGCACCTGCATATGGCATGAATATGCACACATATGAATGAATACACATGAATACACACACGAGCACACACATGAAAGGTCTCACTCAAAATAGAACAGCTCAATAGTCAATCATCCATTATTTTGCTATCAATGTCTATTGCTAATAACTTGAAACAAGATCGATATCCATTGTAATATGTTTGTATTTCCTTAATTCTAGCTTTAGTTTATTATTTTTTAAAACTGATATTTCTTTGAAAGTAGTTTTGAATTTTTCATGACCCCAATTGAGTGGATTTCTTCTGAAATGTGGTTTCACTTTGCATATTAAAGGATGATTAGCAACTGTCAGCCAGATGAGGTGGCTCATGCTTATAATGTCAGCACTTTGGAGGCTAAGGTAAAAGATGCCTGAGTTCAAGGCTAGTCTGGGCTACATAGCGAAAGCTTGTTTCATGAATGAATAGAAACTGCAACCCTTAAGCCTTTGTGCCCCTAGAAGACCTGACGTTCAGGGTCTGCCGTCACCAGTGGCGAGTCTGATGATGGTGTGTTCAGTCTTGCTCTGCTCCCAGATTTAACCTCCCCTTATTGTTTTAGGTAAAACCAGAGGTTTCTGCCGAGGTGGAGCGAGGACAAGAGAAAGGTGAGTTGTGGGTGGATGTCTCAGTGCAGCCGTGTCCCTTCTGGTCTTTGTGCTTTTTTGGAGGTGGAGTCATGTTCCTTTGTATGCCCCCAGGTGTAGACACATCCCTCACACTCTGTGTGCCTAGCCAGAACGCAGGCAGCAGGCAGGGGCCTTACCCTTGGCTGTGAGAGCAGGCTTAGACAGGTGAAAATACAGCATGCAGTGAATCCAGGCAAGGCTGTGCTCGCTGCTCTCCTGATTGTCACTCAGGTTAATATAACTGCTCACACCTCCCAAAACTCCAGCAGATAGGTTACAGTATGCCCAAAGACCAGACAAAGAAATTGAGGTAAAGTCACATGCCTACGATGGTGTGGGTAATTTGGGAGGAAGTCAAGACTCAAAGCTGGGTCCATATCGTTGCAGTTCTATTTTGCACGATGGAGGGACCCCCTCCCCCAACAAGTTCTTGCTTCCTGTTAGAGTTCACTGCAGGGACAGTCTTGCAGCACAGGGAGAATCACCAGGCAGGTGACTCCAAGCCTGCACACACGGGAGATAGACAGCAGGTGGACCACACCTGCTGCCCTTCAGGAGTGCAGAGACTACCCGCAGGATTAAACAGGATCTCAGAGCTTTCTGGAAAACTGCCCACCCAAGTCTGGTCCTAATAATGCTGGATGTAGAACACATGGCCTCTCCCCTTATCCAAGACCTGGCTTTGCCTGTAACTGTCTAGATTCCTCCATCCAACGTGGTTACAGCAATCCTGGCCATAAATCTCAGGGGTAGGTCCTGAGGGGGAAGTTCAGAATATGGGCAGGTTTGACTAGAGACACAGATCATCCCAGTGTCTCCTGCAGAAATGAAGTGCTGGGGGTGCAGACAGAGGTGGAACCCGGCAGGTCATGAGAGCAGGACAGAGTGGTCCTTTGCCTGTTTCCTGGGACAGATACAACATTGGACAAGAGGCAGTATTTTTTTTTCTTGTTTTAATCTTGCCAGTTATGGATTTGATTGCAGATGAATTCGTCTGTAAGATGGTGATGCTAACTCTTGCTCCTTGGGAGACCAGGAACAGAATGAAACAGGACCAAGGTCTGTTAGAGTGCAGAGTCCTGACAGTCCTGGCAAAGGATTTATCTCCCAGCCTTCTCTTCCCTTCTTCCAGTCACCTCTCTGGCTTTGGATTTTGGGGAACCAGCTGGGGTACCCATGGTGTGCTCTAATCTGGGGGCTCCAGTCTCTCCTCCTAAAATAATCCTGTTTGCATCTCCCCTAAGCCTGTGTCTTAAACCCAATATTCCATGTGTCACTTGATGCCTTTAAGAAACCCACTGTAACTTGTCATTTATTGTCCCAGCATCTATGTCTCCTGGGACACTCATCTCATGTCCCATTATTTTCTAGTCCTCCTTCTTTGCATCTAACCCCCCAGACAAGATTCTTTCTGCTCTCTGCATCCCCACACCCTTCCCTCCTGCACCATCCGTGACCATCACCTTCATAAAGCCCATAAGCACACGTCCCTCGGGGCTGGCTGCTCCTTCACCTGGCCCTCCAGGATGTCACCTGCACTGCTGCTTCTGAATCCCCTCGGGGCTCTAGGCGATAGGTGTGGAAAGGCATCTTGTTCCTGGGTCTATGCATCCCATTTCCCATCTTTTCCTATCTTCACTTTTCATCTGAGGATCCAAGGAGCACAGAGAAGGTGTCTGGATGACGGTGGGCTGGCTCCCTGATGAGAGCGTGACCTTGTACCAAGTGACTGTTGTTGAGTTTGATAACTGGAGGGCTGCGTGCATATTGGGGACAGGGATGGTTAATCAGAGACTTGAGGGGATTTCCAGGCAAACTGTGGGTACTGCCTTTCTGAAAACAACACTCTTGTCCTTTATCAGTCCTCAGGTTTCCTCCTCAACCCAAATGCCAGAGTGTCGCATAGGATGTAGCTTTTTCCTCAGGCCTGAATGGCAGTAATTCCATTCTTTATTCATTCATTTCTGCAGATATTCATTGATGTCTACCATCACAGAGACTGCACTAGTTGGAGGATTTAACAGAACAGGACTGATCCTGTTTTCATAGAGCTCGCCTTCTAATAGGGAGAGTGTAGGTGATATGCAGAAAAAAAGAAGGCAAGCAACCAAACAGTCTGCAAGCAGCTGATGGTATTGCAGAACAATATGGAGCCAGAAAATACAGCTCAACACAGCTGGAGGGAGGAGGGAGGGCAGGTTGCAGCATTCCTTAAGGGGAGATGGAGACTTGAAGGGAGGGGAATGGAGGATACCCTGCATACTTTGGGAAGAACCCTTGGGACAGAGAAAACAGTCACATCAATGGATCAAAGCAGGAGCATGGAAGCACAAGGTCGATTTGAGAACCAGAGCAGATGTAGTTGGGTCTCAGTGGCAGCTGATTCACAAGAGGACCAGACCCAGAAGAGCCTGGAGGCTCTAGACCTGGCTGTTGAGGGATTGTAGCAGCCCTGGCAGGGTTTTTGAGTGACCTGTGCTAGGGTCTGACTTTCCCTCCTAAGGTCCCTTTGCAGGGGCTGGTATGGAAACTCAGAGGAGCAGGTGGTTAGGAGGAGAGGTTCTAAACTCACTCTCTCTCTCTCTCTCTCTCTCTCTCTCTCCCTCTCTCCCTCTCTCCCTCTCTCCCTCTCTCCCTCTCTCCCTCTCTCCCCTCCCTCTCTCCCTCTCTCCCTCTCTCCCTCTCTCCCTCTCTCCCTCCCTCCCTCCCTCCCCCCCCCCCCTCTCTCTCTCTCTCTCTCTCTCTCTCTCTCTCTCTCTCTCGTGTGTGTGTGTGTGTGTGTGTGTGTGTGTGTGTGTGTGTGTGTGTGTGATAGACTGTACCCATCTCCCTCCTTCCCTGTCACATACAGAATGGTAGTGATGTTGTCGATGAGCTGAAAAGCCCTGGTTGCATTTCAGGAGCTTCCACTACTGCTGAATTTAGAGTCATCTCTGGCATTGGGGTCTGGACTTAATAAGAATGTCACCCCCAACACACACACCCCTGAAGGCCTGTTGGCAAAGGAAATAGGAACATGGATAAGAGGAGAGTGACTAAACGCCTACGTTCTCTTGTTCTGGGTGTGTTCGGACATGGATAGGTGCTAGGTGCATTTGAGGGACACCTGAGAGTGACACCATTGGGCCTCAGAGCGGCTGACAATACTGAGGATGCTCCCATGTGGGCTCCTCGAATCTCCGAGGGCTGCCCTTGTCTTGCAGCCCCGCATCTTTCTTTCGCTAGACTCTTCCCTCTGAGAACATGCAGCTTGACAGTTGTAGAGATGTTTGGGGTCAGCCATCATGCCACAACAGCCATCAAGGAGAGGCAGGCTCAGAGTGCCCTCCGCCCAGTTCACATTGGACACAGAGGGTCTTTCTGAGAATGTGTCCATGTGCATCTGGCCTTGGTAGTTGTTCGGAACCGTGTGATGGAAGTTGAGCCTGTAAGACTATGAATGTCTGGCGTCCATCTTTGGGGTGGGGCCAGGGAGGGATGTTTCTCCGTAATGGAAGAACTAGATGCATATCCTGGTGAAGCCTTAGAAATGGGTGCTCTGTTGAAAATGCCTGGAGAAGGAGAGAGGAATCTTTGCCTGTATGCTCCTGCCAAGGCCAAGGCCAGGTGTGTTTCTGGGCAACTCCTGAGGACACCTTCCCACCCCGTGCCTTGCCCTGCTGCCTCAGTAATCTTACAGGATTAGAGTGCTGGCTCTGTCTACTTCCTCTGGAAGAGCTGTGACATCACTGCCTCCTGGCCCCCAAGGCTCCCGTGTGGTGTCAGCAGGAGGAAGGACTGTTGTAACTGATGAAAAATCTGACACCCTGGGAGGACATGCCCTTTCCTCGGCTCCATCCATCATGTGTATGTGTGGGGGAGGGGAGATGGCGGGAGGGGGGAGGGTGGGGGGGCCGGAGCTGCCACTCAGATGACAATTTCCACCAGGCAGGGAGTTGAGAGTGGAAAGCTGGGAGCTGGAGCAGGCATCATTAGTGCAGGGGTGAGCTCAGCCAGGGACTAGTGTCATCCCAGGGATTTGTAGGTGGAACTTCCCCCACGGGATCCAACTGTGAGTCACTGCGGTTGTTGGTGTCCCTGCATCGAACTTCTTCTCTAGGCCTCCCACTCTCCCCTGGGACATCATGGTCACAGGTCAGGGCTAGTGACTCACTGGGTACCTGAGCCAGTTCCAGGGGTGGAGTCTCACCTCCTGGCATGTGGACCCTCGGTGTGATGGCCACAGCTAGGCTGGCTGCTGCGTCAGAAGCTATGTGCAAGATATGTGGACCAGCGGAAGGCCCTCTCACCCTGGGGAGTTCGAGCAGATGCCACAGCAGTGGCAGATGTATTTCAAAGGGCTACGTGGGGAGTCCAGGGTGCTTCGCTTCGTGAGACAGCTAGCTGCAGCCACTGGGGTGAGCTTGGCAGGGATGCCTGAGAGATGGGGAAGTAGCTCAGAGCCCTGGAGTACGGTGCTGGGTGCTGAGGGGGTAGAACACATGGAGTTTATGCAGAAGGCCAAGCACAGACCAGCTATCACCTCTCCGGCTTGAGTTTCAGCTCTGAGCGAAGGAACCATTTCACTGGTTCTTATTGCCAGTTCACAGCTGCCTGGGTCACTGTCTCACCTGAGGGCTACCCATCTGTGCCACAAACCAGACAGCACAAGGCCGGGGTGGTTGTAGGGTAAGAGAAAAAGAAGGTCCCTTAACTAGTTGGAGGCTGTGTGGTGGCATTTTTTAAAATGCCCGTCTTTTATTTTTATCTTCTCCCTCTTGGGGTCTGCTTTTGGAGAGAAAAAGGGAGGAAGGATGTGAAGTTGGGTGGGTAGGGAGCAGGGAGGATCTGGTAGGAGTTGGAGGGAGGGCAAAAATCATGGTTCAAAGATAATGCATGAAAAAAATTAAACAAAAAAAGTCCATAGGGACGTGTGGAAAGGATCGCCTGGAAAGCATGCATTCTCCTCTCCTCGGGAGGCCTTTATTTGAAGTTTCCCTCACAAGGTTTCCACCAGAGTCACCTCATGAAGCTGAATACCTGACCCTTGGCCTCAGGGCTCACCTGAAACACTGTAGGAAAGCTGCTTGGGTATAGGACTCAGTTTACCTACTGCCAGTCTGTCTTTTCCAAGAGTGATGGAACTCACCTATTTGCCTCATGGTTGGCTTGTATCTTTTGGCTCATAAGTTCTGGACCTTTACGTTCCTTGTCTCCTGTATGTGTTACATGTGTGTGGGGCACACATGTTCAAATATGGGTATAGTTACATGTGTGTGGGACACACATGTTCAAATACAGATATAGAGGTTGTAGACTGAACTTGGGTGTTGGGCCTCAGGTACCTTCTGCCTTTTTATTTTCGTTCTTGTACATTTTTTATATCTTTTGGGGGATATGTGGAGGACAACCTGTGGGGGTTGGTTCTCTCTTCTGCCATAGGGGTCCTGAGCTCATGCCATTAGTTCTGGTCACAAGCACCTGTATAAACCCACGGGGCCATCTTGCCACTGCGCTTTTCTATTTTATCTGTCTCCCACCTCTTTCATTGGTCTGGAACTTCAGTCCTAGTTCAGGCCGGCTGACCTGGGAGCTCCGGGGATCTACCAGTCTGCACTGTGCATCTCACCATCTTTGAGATTACAGGCACCCATGCCATCCCTGGGTTTTTACATGGCTTCTGAACTCAGGTCCTCCCATTTGAGAAGCAAGCACTTTATTGACTGAGTCATACCTCAAGCCTCCATTTCTATCCTCATTCCAAGCAGAGGGTAGAGGGGGCTTGAGAGCACTATTTAGAGTAAAGGCCAAATATGAGACCAACCTCTTCAGGCCTCAGGCGTGGCACCCACCAGTTAGGCAGGCCTTGTGTTTCTGAGACTCCTCGTGGCTCCAGTGAGTCAATGTCCCAGATGAGGGAGCAAGGTGGGGTGGGGTGGGCAGAGAGCTGGTCACTAATGGGGACTGTAAGGGTCAGTTCCAGGGGCCCAGCTAACCTAAAAGGAGGTGGGTCTAAGGTACGGCCATGCATGTGAGTCGGCCAGAATGAGAGCTTGTGTGAAAGGGTCGACTTGGGGTGACTCAGTCAGCTAGCAGACTATAAAAAGGGGAAATGACTCACTTCCAACCCTGAACAAGAACTCCTAAGGCCAGGCCGCCAGCACCTGTCTGGGACGTGGTTAGTTATTAACGCTGCCAGTAAGAGTGTCATGGGAACAGAGCTGGGCGGCCGGAGGCAGCTTTCCTTTCTCCAGCGTGCAGACAGTTGCCCTCATGTTCTTGGGTCTCCTCTCCACCTTGACCCCAAATGTAGACAAGACCGCAGGTGCGTAGCATCTCTCAAGGTACAGGAGCCACAAAGGATGGGGAAGGACCAATGAATGGGCTGGGCATGGGAGCCACAGCCCCTCGGTTCAGACCCACCGTATGATCAGGTGCTGCTAGGATCAGCTCCTATCTAGCCTTTCCAGCATCAGCTGGGCAGGGGCTGACTCAGCCTCATTCTGCCCAGCAGGCTCTAAACTCCAGAATTCTGCTTCCAGGACTGTAGTCCTGTGAAGGGTTTTGGATGACATGGGCTGTGTCAAACTAAAGGCCCTATCTACAAGTATCTAACCCAGCCACCCCCACCTAAGGGTCAAGCATGATGTGGCCCCAGGAGAGTGGAGTGTGTGTCTCAGCTACGCTTCTCGGGCTGCTTGAGTTGATCACGGGCAGACAGAGAGCGGGCCTTGCCCTGGGCAAAGCTTTGGTGGAAAGTGAGCGAGGAGTTTAGATCCGTTCTGCCCAATTCCTTCTCTCTCCACGCCTGGAAAAGTACAGGATGGAGTGGCTTCTCCTCTCAGGGCCCAAATGACATGCCTGGCCACTCTTGGGGGAGGCCCAGCCTGGGCACCAGCTGTGCCTGTTGCTGCCAGGCCCTTGCTCTCCAAGTCCATACTGCCAGACAGGAGGAGGAAGCCTGGTAGGGAACTTTCAGCTACTCAGGCTCCCTAAGGTCCATAAAGGAAGCCCTGCGTCCAGAGGGAAGAGACATATCCTGGTATTTGCGGCTACCACTGCAAAGCCCTCAAGAGCTCATAGATGTCATTTTGCCCACCTGGGCTGCTGGAGAAGCACTGGGGCCAGGAACTGGGGCCATGCTTCTGGGTGGCCATGAGCGGTGAGCAACCCATGAACTGCTTGGCTCACCCGGTGGAGCTTCGACATCTGTAAAGTGGGAATGATAAGACCTGTCCTGCGTATTGGCAGGGTGTGTGTGAGGCCTGCTGAGATCACCCAGCCTGTGACAAGGCTGGGGAGTGGCTGAGGGCCACCCAGATGGAGGATGCAGCACTAGGGTGCTTATGGTGATTAGCAGTCAATTTAGCAAGGCCTGAGGTCTGGGCTCCCTGGGAGGGTGGCTTTACAGGCACCCACCTGGGGCTTAAGGGTTTCTTTACCTCCCACAGCAAGTCAGGTGGGTGTGATTTGTCTGAGCCTCTACAGGAGCAGCCAGCCCGCCATTGGATCCACTCCTTCCCTTCCTCAGGGGCTGGGCAGTGGGTGAAGTAGATCCCAAGGCTCCCATCTATGAGCAGTTCCTAAGAGACCCTGCAGATGTCACATGAATATTAGTGACTTCCTGTCCCTTTCTTGATCTGCATCATCACTGGGGTGCTGTTTCATCATCACTGGGGTGCTGTTTCCAGTTGCTCCTGCCCTGGGAATTGTTCCAATGTGTCACTTTCTCACCACCAAAGAAGACAGAGACACCGAGGAGCCTCAGATTTTATCCCAGAGCCCAACATACCTAGGAGGTACTCTATAAATCACCATCAAATGTAGGAAAAGTCAAATCCTCAGCATTACCTTTTTCCTGCTTTATTTTACCTTGCGGGGATCCACACAGCTGTTGGAGGGGGAAAGCTGGCATCAAAGGGAGCCCCCCCCGCCCCGGTAGGGAATAGGCATCACGCTAGTGCTCACATTGTCTAGAGGAGTTCGCCTGCCGTCCTTGCTCTCACAGCCATCCAGACCATGGCATCCTTAAAGTCTTCCCAGATAGGTGCTTTCCGCTTGAACAGTTTGATGATGGGGGAATTTTATCCTTTCTGAGGCTCCCCACTCAGGTTGCCAACTCCAGTTGAACTAGAAAAACAGAGGGATTCTGGGAGTGTCGCTCAATGGTAGAGTACTTGCCTACCCTGCACAAGGCCCTGGTTTCTGGCCTATGCATTGAAAATAGAAAACTAACTAGAGAGACAGGAGATTGGAGCTGTAGACCAGCTGTAGTGTTTGAGCTCTGCCCCATGCACATCCAGCAGATAGTTCAGTGGGTGAAGACCCTGCCCCCGGGTCTGTCCATCTGAGTTTTATTCCTGGAGTACACATGGTAGGAAGAGAGAACCAAGTCCTGAAAGATGTTCTCTGACTTTCACATGTGTACATGTACCCCTTCCAAAAAAGTAATAATATATTTTTCAAAACCCACATCCACGTTGAACCTCAGACATGATCTTACTTGGAAAAGGAGTCTGAGCAGGTGCAGTCAGTTAAGGGTCTTGAGATGTGATCATCCTAAATTTTGGGTGATTCCCATATCCACTGGCTGGTCCTGAGAAGAGGACAAGAGAAGCAGGTGGCCGGGAGGTGGAGGCGAAGACTAGACATAAACATCTGTAAGCCAAGGGGAGTCAGGGATCCCCTGAGAATCTAGGAAGAGAGATACGGGCCCGGTTCGCTCTCGGAGCATCTAGAACCAGCTCTCTTGAGACCTTGACTTTGGATTTCTAGGCTTGAGAACTGTCAGGGGATGAATTTTAATGTTTGGAGCCATCAGACTGTGGCACTTTGTCATAGCAGACCAGACATAGGTATGCCCTGGCTCTGTCTACCTGACTTATCTCTGCTAAATTCCCACCTCCACCCCATTCCTCTTTCTGTGCTCATGGAAAGGGATCCAACCATCCTTAACTTCCTTACCACCCTTCAAACAAGTTTGCAGCACACAGTGGCAGAAATAGCTATCTTCAAACCATACCCTGCTCTATTATGTCCAGCTTTAGTCAGTAGTAATGTTCGATTCTTGTGGTTCATGTTTCACTGTAGGGCTCCAACAGAGCAGTTGTTTTTTGCTCTTTGATGTTTCTGACATGTATTTACTTCTCCTGCTGTAGAATAAGACTGTGAAGACAAATCCCATGGCAAGGACTTTTTCTTAACTGTATTAATTCCCTGGGCTGATGTAACACATCCCACATACGCTTGATGGTTTAAAACAATACATCCCTTAAAATGATAGAGGCCATTAGTCTGATATGGGACCTCTGGGACTAGGGTGTGGCTCAGTGGTAGATTATATTACATGAAGAAGCCCCTAGGTTAGATTCCTCAGAACAACACCAGATAGAGAATGTGAGAGAACAGGGTTTATGGAGGGGAAGGGAGATATGAAGGGTCTCATGAAACAGGACCTCGAAGGCTAACATCAAGTTGTGGATGGAGCTACTTTCTCATGAAACACGGAGGGAGAATTGTTTGTAGCATCTAGTGATGACCAGCATTTTATGACTTGCAGTTACATCCCCCATGCTTCTGCTCTTGTGGTCACTTGACTCTTCTCTGTGGTCAAGTCTCCCTCGGCCTCCCTCTTAGAGGGGCACTTAAAATTGCATCCAGGGCCTCCCCACTTAATCTAGGATAATCTCCTCTCAAAATCTTTCACTCAATTCAGTCTTCCACATGCCTTCTCTGTGTAAGGCACCACTTAGAAGTTCTGGGGGTCAGAACATTATTTTACAGGGGTAGCCAGAACCTGTCAAGTTTAGCACCATAACCGTGACTGTGTCCACACAGTAAATGCCGTGAATGGGTATGGAGGGTGAATGGTGGGGACCTAGCTTGTTTACCTTGTTAATGTGAAACCTTAGTCCTTAGGTTATTTAGGTAGAGAAGACTTAGAGAGCTACAGTCACCCATGCTTGTCGTTTTTATAGTTACGTTAGTTAGGTTCCCCAGATTTACAGAAACATATGCCAAGTGGATAAGTAATCTTCAAATACTTTGTAGACCTAGAGAATATGGCATTTAAATATTTCGATAACTTAGAATTCTATTGATGTGAGACAAGATTGCCTGTTCTTTTGAATCCATCCCTTTTGCGCTGTCCCTTTAAGAACATTCCCAGCTCTCCTGGGAGTGAGATTGGTAGGAGGGGGCTGCCCCAGATTGAAATCCCCATTACAGGAATCATTTCAAGTCCCCTCTAGGAAGCTCGGGGCTAATGAGATAATTCCTATTAGAGGAAGGAAATGAAGGTGGCCCGACATCCTTTCTGTCTCTAATTTATATGATTCACTGAACCCTCCCCCTCCTCCCTCCCGGGCCTCCTCCCTCCTTCAGTCACTCCTTGGGCCGCCCCTTTGAATTCTGGTTCCACTGTCCACCCACTTCTGCCAGCCAGGGCTCCAGCTGCCAGCAAGTCCTAACACGCCAGGCAACCTGGGAAGTTGGCTTTCCAGAGGAGGCATCTGGGCTCTGGGTTTGGCAGCCTTGCCAAGTCATGTCTCTTCAAACCTCCCCTCCTTCTCCCTTGTGCCTTGGCCAACTTGCCCACCCCAGCCCTGCCCCACAGGGACCAAAGACATGAGGAAAGCTGTCAGGAGAAGCCAGATAACCCCAGGAGGATGGAGAAGACAGAGCTCTGGCTATTGTGTTTGTCTTCCCCTTTCTGTGCCTGGACTTTAAGGGGAGGGGAGGGGAGAGGAGGGGAGGGGAGGGTCAAGGGAGAGGTCCTTTTCTTCCTGTTTTGTAAGGCTGCCTACACTTTCCATTAAAGTTCTCTGCAAGCATGAAGACCCAGTTTGATCTTTCCTTGGAGAATTGTGATGTCACCCAAGCTTCATGGGGTTTGAAGTTCAGATTTTGCCCTGGATGCACATCTGGAGGCTGGAGAGATGGACGGAGCCAGATGGGGAGCTCCATCTCATCTGCCGTGGCACTGTAGACTACCGCTCATCATTCTGTTTATTTGGTACTCTCCTCTTTGGCTCAGGCATACTGGGGACAAGGGTAACCACCCATATGTCCCCTTCCCAATAGGGACTCAAGCACCCAGAAGTGTGGCTGTTACTTGCCCCTGGCTCATTCTCTTTCCTGTCGTCTTGATCCCCAGGGAAGCCATATGGTGGAGTCTTCCGAGTCAAGGCTAAGAGCCAGCGTGGCTCCGGCCCTGGGGACAGTCCAGCAGCCCTGATGTGCAGTGTGGGTGGCCTATTCTGTGAACTTGTGCCTGGCCTTGCCTCTGAGAACCCAGCTGCAGTCTAGAGGAGCAGTGGCCCCATCATGAACAAAGAGTGCATAGGTCCAACTCCCCTCGTCATCGGGGCACAGGTGCCACCAGGCCATGTGGGGCTGGGACTGGACAGAGCAGCAGAGCCTTGTGAGTACCATTTCCATTAGGGTTGGCCCACCCTAATTTTGAAGGCTGCTGTGTTCTGATGGGGGAGGGGGAGTTGGAGACAGAAGAAAGGTACAAGGGAACAATGCAAGAGCTGGGTATCCAGCAAGGTGTAACTCTGAGGCTAGAGTGCCTACTTAGCATGCCTGAGCCCTGGGTTTGATACCCAGCATGCCAAAAGAAAAGAAGGAAAAGAAAAGAAAACAAAACAAAACAAAATAAAACAAAACAAAACAAAACCCAAAACCCTGTGCATTTCAGTGCTCGATAATAACAAAGTTCAAGTTCAGTGTTGATGTTAGCCGTAGCTGGTTTAGAATAATGCTTTTTATCAATAGCTGAGCTTTGTCATCTACAGTGGGGACTCCTTAAGTTCCATCCCTGACCAGGACTCCTAGCTTTATCACCTCCTCCATGTACATGGGTCCCAGTTCTCCTGTGTTTTGAGAGTGGCCAAGAGCACGTGGAAACAGGGCCATGAGGAGTGGTCTGAATGCTAACAGCAAGCTTAACAATTAATGACAAGGAATACAATAAAAGCAATGAAGAACAAACCTGGATTTCTTTATGTACCTCTCGGGCATGGTCTGTAAGAGAAAGGACTGTGGAAGGGGCTCCATATCCTTTCTTGGAAATGTGCTGAGTTCGTTTTGAAATCGAGTACATGAAGTATATAGAATACATGAAGAATACGGAAGGAGTGAAAGGGGTCTCAGTCCTTCCTTAGTGGCTGCTCCTGTTCTCTTTGGTTTAAGGACGAGTCCAAGAGACACTAACCTAAGTTGTCCAGGATCCTGTACCCTGTTAGTGACTGCTCCTGGACTTGAATCCTGATTTGATTGATTAAGCTCCAGTGAGACAGTCTAAATCTGGAGGGTTTTCCCATTGGAAGGAAAGAATGACCTTACTCTGAGTCCTTTCCATACTTGTAGGATAGCTGCTTCATGTTACTGGTAATCTAGTTTGTTCATTCACACATCTGTCTAGGCATCATCCACTCATCCACCCACCCATCCACCCACCTACCCATCATGTATGTATCCACTCATTCATCCAGTCATCATCCACCTATCATCTATCTATCCACCCATCTTCTATCCATCCACCCATATAAACATCCATGATCATCTTACCATCCATGATCATCCATCCACTCACTACCATCAACTACTCACCCACCTACCAATTACCTACCTATCCACCCATATATTCATTTACCCATCTGTCCATCTACCCATCTACCCATCATCTACCCAGTTACCCAGTCACTCATTTATCTATCATCTACCTAGCCATCCATCCATCCATCCATCCATCCATCCATCCATCCATCCATCTATCCATTCATCATCCACCTGTCATCCACCCATATGTCCATCTATCCATTGATCCATCTCCCCTTTCATATGCCTTTTCACTGCAGACAATAATCTTGGCATTCTCAAGAGAAAGATGACATGGCTGCTCCACTGTCTACAGATAGTGGCTGACAGCTGTCATACTTGAATAAATAAAGAACACAGTGATCCAGTCCTAGTAAGAGACATAGTAGAGGAAGAGACTCAGAGAGTCTGGGTGTGGGATATTTATTATCTCTAAAGTCCATCTTTAGGAACAGTCCACTGGGGGATCAACAAGAGACCTAGGTTGTGGGTTCGGAAGGGTCTTTGATCTACCTACAGGTTAATGCTTTGCAGCGGTGAACTGCAAAGCAGCCCCACCCGACCCTGAGATAACAGGCTAGAGCAATCACAAACCAGCCGCCTCTGATAACGCAGGGTTTTATTGAGGTCTGGTTCCTTGCCCAATGGGAACACATCCGGCAGGCATCAAAGGGAGCAGGCGTCACCTTGTGCAAAGAATCCTGGGCCCTCAGGTGTGTGCGTGTCAGGAAGGGTACATGTGTGGCTGTGTGTGCACAAGCCAGCCCGTTGGCAATTATCATTCTGTAGGTCAGAGGCCACCAGCCCCAGAGGGGCTTTGACAAGCACCCAATTCCATTTCCTCTTCTGGCTGGCCCAGCTCCTGAGATTTCCTTTCAGATGTTCAGGTCACATCTTGAAGATGAGGGTTACTCTAGTGTTATTTTGCCCCTGCCCCTCTGTACCAAATACCCTTGATAGGACTGTGATGGAGAAGTGAGGTGGGTGCTCTGTTAAAATGAAGCCAGCTTCATTTCACTGTTTGTGCATCTGTGAGATTTGCTTCTCTGCAGGCTTTGGAAGGCTTTGGCATGACCTCAAAGATACAGGTCTCATCCATGATAATGGAAGAAACTGGTTGGGATGGTGAGTGGCAGACTGTGTACCTCTGTGGTGGAAGAGTTAATGGGTAAACTGGCTGTGCTGTGGCCCTGGTGGGGGTTCACCTCCTGCTCCCCCAGGCAGAGCCTGGTGGCCTGCTGTTTTTTCAGGATGCTGTGTGTTATGAGTCGGTCTCCGGAGGCTAGCACAGAGAAACACCACAATACAAACAGAACATCTGGAAGCTTTCTCGGGTTTATTTTTAACGTGTTTGCCGGAGTCAGGACATTTGCACAGACTGGAGGGATTCTAGGGATGTGAATCAGGTGGGAGAGGTATTCTGGTTAGAATCAGGAGAGGAAGTAGGGGCATGGAGAGACAGTGTTGGGGAGCAACAAAGTCCTTGACTCTGAGAGTTCCCTCTTGCACACAGTGACCTGTTAGAAGTTCCTGGGAACAGCCAGGGCCTGGGCTGGGCTTGGGGTGGGGCTTGGGCTGGGACCCGGATTCCTAGCCTCTGGTTCTGCTGAACCAGAGCAGCTGTGTTCCTTCATCTTTATCCCAGGCAGCTGTAAGAGAGCTAGCTGCATGGTAGATGGTAGGACCCCTGGGAAAGGACAGAGTGGGTAGGCAGAGGCAATTCCTCTGCACCGTGGTCTCCTAGAGATACACTGGCTTTCTCTGTGCACTTTATAGGCTTACACCTGCTCCCTCGTCTTTTCACTTGGACTACCAAGTGGAGCTGAAATAAATAGGTGAGGAACAGGGAAGTCATTCATTCCAGTCCTGCCCTGATGTGATGCACCTAAAACCGTGAGCATCTGGTAGCTGCTGCTCCATTGTTGTTGTTATTATTATTATTATTATTTTGAGACAATGTCTCACTATGTAGAGCTGACTGGCCTGGAACTCACTGTATAGACCAGGCTAGTCTCAAACTCAGAGATACTCCTGCCTCTACCTCCTGAGTGCTGGGATTAAAGATGCACACGACCACACCCAGCTCCTGCACATGCCTCTCTTCTTCCTCTTCCTACTATTCTTCCCGCTCCTTCGGCTCCTCTTCCTCCTCCTCTCCTCCCTTTCTTTTGTCTCTTCATCTCTTCTTCCTCCTCCCTCCTCCACATCCCCCTTTTCTTGGACATCTTAGCCTTCAGGATTTGAGCCAAGAGAAATCAAGAGAAGGCTGGCCTTCTGGGTTAGCGTGTCTGTGGACAGCGTCCTTGCTCAGGTCCTATTTGTATGCCATTTCTAGGAGACGTGGTCTCACAGCAGACCTCCAGGTCCTCTGGCTCCGGCAATCTTCTCACGGCCCCTTCCAGGGTGTTTCCTGAGCCGTTGCTGCAGGAGTTACGTGAGACGTGTGTGTACTTGGGGCTGGGCTCCCTACAGTGCACTGACCTCTGAACTGTCCCCAGTGGTGGTTTTCTGTAATGGTCTCCACTTGCTGTAAAGAGGAGGCTCTTTGATGAGGGGTGAGGACTATACTTCTCTATGGATATAAGAGAAAAATCTCAGAGTCCCACACCTAGGCACAGGCAGCTAATGGCACCTGAGACAGGGAGAATTAGCTTCTCCCAGGGACAAGCCCCTGAACTGGTTATCCAATACAGAGTGGTCAGCCCTGAAATTGTATACACACAAACAACAAAAATGACAGTGAACTGACTACTCTCCTTTCTCTCTCTCTCTCTCTCTCTCTCTCTCTCTCTCTCTCTCTCTCTCTCTCTCTGTCTCTCTCTCTCTCCCCCTGTGTGTGTGTGTGTGTGTGTGTGTGTGTGTGTGTAACAATAATTGAAAAAAAGGAAGGTGGGGTGGAGAGCATGGGAAGGGTTGGAGGGAGGAAGGAGGGAAATGATGTAATTACATTTTAATTAAAATCTATTAAATAAAAAAAGTGGGCTCAGCATTCCATCAGGTCAGATTGGGAATGAAGTAATGGGTGACATAGATGTCTCTGCGGGAGAGAGAACGGACACCTCTGGACTTCATCTTTCCTCCTAAGGGCTCAGAACATGGGCGTAGTCAGCCCTTTTACTTGGTTCTTCCTCCTCCGTCCCAGGCAGGTGTAGACCCACCCATGGTCTAGCCTCTTCAGGGAACGTTAAAATATGCAGACTCTGCCTGCTTGGGTCATGTCCTGGGTTCAAGGCTAGCCACTGCGAAGGAAGTCCCATCTCCTTCTGAGCAAACCCCACCGCCCTGATGCTGTCTTTAGTCAATTCCTTCATTCTGTGGGGCAAGTTCACATGTGTTGCTCCCACTGGACTCTGAGGAAGCTGGGGCTTTACATAATTATTCACGTGAGAGACTGAAAGGTGTCCTTACGGGAAACACCTGACCAGCCGCCAGGGATTCCGCCCCATCTGTCCATAGGAATGCCTGCTCCCGGGGCTGTCCAACCCACTCTCAGTTGCAGCTTTGTGCTGGGAGCCCTGTGTCTTCCCCATCAGCCATGCTCAGCACCTCCATGCAGCCTGCAGCAGCTTTCCCCCAGGGCCCAGGCCAGCTGCAGTGGTGCTGAGCAGGCCACACACTGGATCCACCTGGGTAGCTTTGACTCTAGGATCCGCCCCCATCCACCTTCACTTCATGAGGACTGGACAAGTCCTGGCCATTGGAATTTTGGAAAGCTTCCCAGGGGAGTTGTGATGTGTTTTTAGGGTTAAGAAACAACTGTGGGCTGGGGAGAGGCTCTGTGGGTTAAGCGTTTGGAACACAAGTGTGAGGACTTGAGTTCTAATCCCCAAAGCCACATAAATCTGGGCATGGGTCTGTGAAGTACGCATCTGTGGTCCCAATATTCCCACTGCAAAGAGGGAACCGGAAGCAGGCCATCACCTGAAAGCTTGCAGGACAGATATGTGGTGGAGGCCTGGACGGACACAGACTGTCCTCTGACCACCACAGACATGTGTTACTCCCGACAAACACTTTTTTTTTTTAATAAGGGAATTGGAGAGATGGTTCAGTGCTTAAGAGCACATGCTACCCTTAGAGAAAACCAAATTAGGTTCCCAGCACCCACATTGGGTGGTTTACAAGCACCTTAACTCCAACTCCAGGGGATCCAACAAGCTCTTCTGGCTTTCAGGGGCATCTACATGCACTTGCCATACACATGGATGTACACACACACACACCACACACACACATGTAAAATAAAATAAGTCTTAAAAAATGATAAAGTAAAGGAACCCGAAGAACCAGGGCAGAGTCTCTTACCTGGAAGCAAGGCTGTGTCGCCAGCCTCTGCTCTATTAATGTGGCAGTGTCTGAGACACTTCTTGTCATTGTCCCTCTGAGACGAGGGTGAAGTGTGATCCTAATTAGTCTTATCAATAAAAACCAGGAGTTAAATATCAGCATAATAACCTGAAAGATCAGAGAAGCAAAGGAGCGGCCACCAGTGGCTTCTTACCTCTCTGGATCCTTAGACCGAAAAGGGGCCGAGATCCTGTCTCTGCTTTATATTCCTGTCACCAGCTCCCTAGCGCTGGGATCAACAGCAAGAGCCACCACCCGCCTGGCCTCTATGGCTAACTAGTGGCTAACTCCACCCTCTGATCTCCAGGCAAGCTTTATTTGTCAGAACACAAACAAAATATCATACAACACGAGGGTGCTTGTGTATAAAGGCCAGGGACACCAGTGAATCCCATGGTGCATAGGAGAGTGGTGGGCTTCACTTGTTCCTGGTAGATCATGGTTCGCACACTGGAGAGCACATAGGATGTTTGGAGGGCTTGTTAAAGTGTGTATTGCAGGGGCTGTGGGTGTGGCTTGGTATGTAAAACACCTGTCCCACTTGTACAAAGCCTTGGGTTCCATCTCTAGAGTCTAGGATGTGGGGTTTGCATTTCTAACCAGTTCCCACGTGATCATGAAGCTATTGGTCCAGGTCTATGGGTTGAGAAATCCATTGTGATGATTAGAAAGCGTTACAACCGAGATTTAAGACAAACAGAAATCATAAAACCATCCCATGCCAATCAAGCATCATTGGAGTGTGGCCAGAATCCAGCCCTGCCTTCTTTTAACCATTATAGGACATGAATGTCTCTACTAGACCAGTATGGCTGCCGGAGAACCAGCCATCTGACCTTATTAAAACAGGACTTCAAGATGGATCGGCTTCAGACTCCTTTAGCGCAGCCTGCCCTGAATTACTCCAATAGCTTTAATTGCATTGTATTGGTCAGTTCTTATATAGTTATGCCTCACCACACAAAGTCTGAACTTCATCACACCAGAAAAAAAAAAAAAGGTTGTATTGGCAAATAGAAAGGGCTGGGTAGATACTGAGATGGGCAAGAAGCAGCATCTTCGACTCAACGTCTGAAAAGCACAAACTGTCCTAAGCAGTATCACTTCTTTGGCATCCGCTATTCACCAGGTGGTTTCCATGTATTTATCTCATTTAATCCCAAGAACTTTGTAAGGGAGATGATAATATTATCTTTATTTTGCAAATGACGAAACAAAGGCTTTTTTTTTTTTCTCTCAGAGATTAAGCAACAGCCTTCTTCGTGGCTTGGGTTCCCTTCTTGCCTTGGATGCTCTCAGAGGCCTGCCTTTTTCTTAGAGCCTGCAGGCTGTTGCCTAGTCTCTTCTAAGGCTAAATCCTGCTCCACTGCTAGTGATGAATTTGCCTTTCTGGTTACCTGTATCCCTACTCTGGTGCCCTCTTGGAAAATCTTTGGGGATGGGGATTGGGTCTGGGAGGTTGGCTCAGTGGTGTAAGGCTTGCATGGCATATTTGAAGCCCTAGGTTCCATCATTACATGGTTTAAAATGTCTCCGTGGTAGTACGGACAGTCTGAGGCCAGTTTTAGTGTGCTAAAGAGAAGGTATCTACGGAACTGATTTCTTCTAGACACTCCAGGGGAGACACCGTTGCCTTCACTGTCCCTTGTCCTCGGGAACCCCTTCTTGAGCTTGCCAAGCTCTCTCTTCCACTCCACACCTCTCTTCCCTGTGTTCCATCTGCTGTGCCTCTGATGATGCTGAGGGCACAGCCTGATGACTCCTTTCATTCCTGGTTATCTCCTGCCTCAGACTGCTGACCTCCTCCCATGTCCACACAGCTCCTTTTGTCATGCAAGGTTACAGTGACTAGAAGGAGAGCGTCTTTTAATATCTCCATTTTTTTCCCTTCCATCGACTGCTCCAAACTGTACATAGACTGTACATGTACTCTACTTATGGATGGAAGTTTTAAAAGAGGCCAGAAGCCAGGCCTGGCAATTCATGCTTGTAATCCCAGTACTCAGGAAGCAGAGGCAGGAAGATTGCTCTAAGTTCAAGGCTAGCCTGGACTACATTGTGATTGCCAGGACAGCCTGTACTGCACAGTGGGAGACCCTGTCTCCAAAGTGACAAATAAAAGAGGCAAGAGATGAGGGCCAAGGCAAGGCCGTGTGGTGGATAGCTTGTCTACTCTGTCATAGCAACACATAGAGAGACAGTCCAGCACAATGGGCAAGGGGAGAGGGTTCTGCCCTGGGTGTGACTGTGTCCCCCTGGCGGAGTGGCTTCACATGTGGAGAAGTGTCATCGGAAGGGGCATTCCGGTAGATACTGTAGTTTTCTACACAGCAAACTTCGTCAGCCTTGGCTGCCATTCCTGGTGACTTCTCAGCTCCTAGACTTTTTTTTTTTTCTTTCAATCCCTGAACCCCTTTCCCTCTTTCCCTTTCTCCAGGCTGACAGGAACAGTTTGGTGAGGGTTGGGAGAACTTTCTCATGCTCGAACCCCACTTCCTACTGGGGAAGTGTTAACTCCCCGCCTCCTGCCCCACACCCACCCTCTGTCTAGTTCTACCCTCCCAGTGTTTTGCTTTGGATTTTGTTTGGTAAATTCCTCATGGCAGCCCCTCTGTGCTGAATGTCCTGCTGTCCTGCTGCATGGAGTTGCTGAGCAACAAGAAGGAAGCCCCGTCACTGCCAGTTAATGAGCCAGCTGCATGGCCTGTCTCCCAGGCGAAAAGGCTTGTGGGGCTCTAGGAGACAGCCCCGAGGCTGGTGCAGAAGGAGAAAGGAAGCTGGAGGAAGATTAGAGAACTTTGGGGTTTGGGGGTGTGTTTTTAGGTCCAAATGTGAAGGAGTGTGTGAGGGGGCTGGGCTGCTCCTGGGATGCACTATCCCTATTTTCTTTTGGGCCACCAATCGGAACTCACTTTTTTATTTGTGATTTTGAAGTTGAGCTTGTCCCCTTCCCCAGCTCTCTTGCAGAGATGCCTTCAAGTGTCTTCTGCCCTGGGTGTCCCCATCATTCTACCTATCACTCTAGGCCTCATGGTGACTACTCCACCCTGCCAAGAAGATATTTCACCTAGACATTTTCACATGGAGCCTCTAGAATCCAAATCCTCAGGGCACTACCATCAGCTATCGATACCCCGGCTTTTACTGGTCTAGGAAGCCTTGAGCATGAGATACCTCCTTCCCTGCAATGGCCTATAAGGATGGTACTTAGCTGACTGGCTTATTCTGGGATCTGAGCATCTCTTCTGACAAGGTACTTATGGACGGCCTGCCCACATTTCTCATCCTGGGTTGATGATGGTTGTGAACCTGAGACCAGTAAAGCAGCCACCTTCTTTGTATGCCAACACCATCTCCAGTGGCCAGACTCAGTCAGCACTGAAGTGGGGTGGTCCCCTGAGGGACTCGGTGATTGGTTGCTCAGCATTGTGGGTGATGAGAAGTGGGAAGGATCTGTAAGGAGTGTGCATCTGCCCTCACCCATTTGCCCTCAGACTGGGAAGAGAAATGTGCCAGGTGTTCTGTGGAACCCCTGTCCATTCTGAGTCCATTAGTCTACAGGCGGGAGGCATGGGGCCTACTGTGACCATGTGTATGGAGAACCAGACCCTGTTGTTCTGGGGACACTAGTGTGTGTCTGTGAGCCGGGTGATGTGGCACCTTCACACTCATCTGTCAGCTCTGGGTATGACAGTAGGATGCATGTATCAGGCTTCTTGCAGGTGCTGCAGTGAGCAGGGAGGCCGGGAGCCAGACAGAAGCATCACGTCTCCTGAACCTTAACTGAAGCACTACTGTGTTCGGATGCAGCAGAACACAGAGCCCTGTGGAAGGGAGTTAGGAAACTGAAGAGCTATGAAAAGAGCAGATGCCGCCATCTAACTCTCACTGTCTTTTGGTCCACAGGCCTAGAGCGGGAGGCTGACCAAGGGCTGTTCCTGCTCACTCATGATGCTCACCAGAAGCTCTGTGGAATTGTGGAAGATATGTCCCTAACCCTCCTTTCAGGACTTGGCTGTGATCACGCTACCTCTGGAGAACTAAGAGCCCTGGATTCAATTGAGGAATATTATTTGGGAAAATACAGAAACTTCTAGACTGTGAAGATATTTAAACGAACAAAGACATCTCTGGACATGACCTACAGCTGGGGAAGGCTCGCCATCCCAACTCATCTACTGTTTTCTAGAAGACAAGTCCCCTGATGCCACTCCCAAGGATACTCTTCTCCACTCTGTCCCTGTCCCAGATACCACGCCTTTCCCTGCCTGACCCCACCTCATCTTTGGACCCAGAGATTCTTATTTGCTCTATCCATTCGAGTCAGATGCAGAGTGAATAGTTAACTACACTTGAGTTGAATGGGATCTTGGTTTCTGTTTCTGTTCCTTGTAAAGAGGTCACTCTCTGTTCGTGGCGCGCAGCCTGGAAACGGTTTGTGACTCCAAAGAAGCACAAGAGTCAGCATGGAGGTCCTGTGGGCTCTTGGAGATCAGGGGAGTCCAGTAGGGCTGCCGCTTGCTGTGGTCTTCCATTGCTTGGTTCACACGCAGGTGTACGCTTGGACAGGTAGAGATGAAGCCATTGTCACCCCATCTTCTGTGACACAAATGGGATGAGCTATAAAGACCTTCTTCAAAGGTGGCAGTGGGGGATCGTCTTGTCCAGGTGCTTTGTGACTGAGCCGCCGGCTCCATTAGTGGTGCCTCCTGAGGACCTCCTCCCCCTGGTGTATGCTGATGGTTGGTACACACAGCTGTCCAGAAGCTGGAGACTTCTGGGTCCCTTTCCTCTGTGGCCTCCACGTGGGCAGTTGGAAATCCTTCCAAATCATGTCATAAATCCACCTTCTTGACTGCGTACTCAAAGACATTCGAGGCTTTTTATTTATAAAATGGATGCATAGTTTGTTCATATAAAGCAATCCGAGCTTCCTCTTATTGTAATTGATGTATTTCTGTGGCTGTTCAGTGACTTTATAGTGGGATATTGACTTTGGCCTCTCAGATTCTCCATGGTAGAATTGAAAGACCTCCTAAAGATGTTTAATGCTGCTGAAATCCAAAGAAGGCTTACAGACATTCTTCTTCCTCCCTCCCTCCCTCCCCTACTTCCTCTTTCCTAAGCACACAGTGGCAGCATGTGCTTGAATTGCATGAATTCCTTCAGGTTCTAAGGAATGGTGACCCACTCCTACCATCTCTGTAAATGTGATCTTTTCTAAAGTAACAGTAGATAAAGCAATAGAAATGGGTGGAGGGGCTACCTAGGTGGCCTGCCCATAATCTGTAGGGGACCTGCCCCCACATTACCCTGGGTACTCTTGAGAGAGGGATAAGAAAATATCAGGTAGGAAGAGAGACCTAGTTGTTGAGAAGAAAGGACCTGGGTCAATATCCACCGGCCCAGAACTTTATTCAAAAGGACTTTTTATAACAATGTCAAGGGGCAAGGCAAAAGACCTCCCCTTTGCTAGATACAGGCAAGTATAGACCCTTCCAAACACCTGGTAACCACATCTATGGTCAAATCATCCCCTTTTGCAGCCCTGCTGGGTAAAGTAAGCTCAGATTCTCTGAGCTGGAGTAATTTGGGCCTCCACAATAATCCCATAGTTAGACCACGTACTCAAGAGCCACAGGGATGACAAGGACAGTGGCATCCAGATTGTCATGTTCCTCCCTGTGCAGTAGGAAATAGGGTTCCTAACTCCCACATTCCACTCTGTGTGGAGCTGGGGAGATCCAGTCATCTCAGCCTGCCCAGGACAAGGGATTTCTTGGGACAAGAGATTTGAGGGAGCTAAATCTGGGGCTGACTTGAGAAAAGTGTCACAGTTGGTCATCCTGCTGAGTGAACTAGTGACTGTGTCTCTTCTGCTCCTGTAGCAAGGAGAAGCTGGGTTGCTTAGCCAGTCCCCATTCAGGCCTGTATGTCTGGTCACTCATTGGCCACAGGGCAGCCTACACACAGAGCAGATCAGGTGCCCCTCCTGACCAAATGTGTTATTTGTAAGATGGTAGGTTTGTCTTGTATTGAAGAAAATCTTAAGTGTGGTGGGCCAGTTGAGACCATGTCCTTCCGAGGAGTGTTGTGTACAGTGGGCATGGCAGAAATTCAGAGCACCAGCAATTGCTCTAGGACCGTCCTATATAGGTGACACTGACCCTGTATTAAAAATGAAACTGCCCTCGAAGAAGCAAACCCACGGCCACCAGGATAGTACAGGATGCACAGCACCATGCTCATGCTTGGATATGTGTGTGTGTGTGTGTGTGTGTGTGTGTGTGTGCAACACCTGTGCAAACGTGCTATATAGAATAAACGAAGATCAAAAATTTGCATCTTTGCTAGACAGAGACAAAGAGCTGAAATCTTAGGGACAATGTCTGGAAAGCAGGGGACTTGGCTAGGAGACTTCCTGAAAGTCCTTTGAACTGTAGCTTTTATTTAGAATATCAAGGGCATTTCGACTGGGATAAGTGTGTACTTTCTTTCTTAAGTCCTCCCCGATAACCCTGATAACCTGGGTTCAACTTAGAAAGCATTGAGTGGGACCTCCCAGCTCACTCTTACCTTCTCAGTCACTAGCATCAGGGAGTGGGTGGGACTTTAAGGAGGTAGGAAAGGGCGGAGTCATGCCAATCCAATTTGGGGTGTTCATGACAAGTAAGAACAATTGAAAGGTAAATTATAGGTTCTTTTGCAGCTTAGAAAAGCTAGGTTTTCAGGATTGCCTGGCACCTGAAGTTGTTGTTGTCTGTCAGGGATTTCAGCTCCCACCTTTCTGCTGAAAGCTAGGCATGAGGGTCCATGATGTTGGAGCAGGGGCCTCCCCCTAATCCTTCTCATCTTCAGTTTTGAGGCCACAGTGTGGGTAATTACATACTAGGGCAGTGATGTGCATCCAGGCATTCAGGGATTTTGGCATTATTCCTGAGAACTCCCATGCATCGGGAAGAATGCAAGCCTGTATCCTTTTCTTTGGATACCATCTTTGAAAAGATAACTATGGGATTGAGGAGATAGCTCCATCACGAAAGTGCTTGAGGACCAGTGTGGGGGTGTGTGCATTTATTACCCCAGTGCTTGGGAGACAGAGTCTTGGGGTTCACTGCTCAGCCATTCCAGCCTACTTGGCAAGTTCCAGGCCAATGAGAGGCCCTGTCTCAAAAAAACAAGGGCGCTGGAGAGATAGCTCGGTGTTTAAGAGTGCTTGCTGTTCTTGTAGAGAAGCAAAATTCAGTTCCCAGTACGCACATCAGGCCACTCACAACTGCCTGCAACTTGAGTTCCAGGGGATCACACACCTTGTTTTGGCCTCCACAGGAACCTGTACACACACACACACACACACACACACACACACACACACATACACACACACACACACACACACACAAAGTAAAATAAATCTTGAAAAAAATCAAGGTGAGTAACTCTTGAGGAACAACACTTGAGGCTGTCCTTTGGTCTCTTCTCACACATGCCATGTGCACTCATTCATGCTCTCTCTGTCTCTCGCTGTCTGTCTCTCTGTCTCTGTCTGTCTGTCTGTCTGTCTCTCTCTCTCTCTCTCTCTCACACACACACACACACACACACACACACACACACACAGTATTCACTCAAAGATGAACATGTTTCAGCTGCTCCTTCCTATGTACCCCATATTCACTGTTTGATCCTTGAAGAAGCTTTGCTACTGAGGCAAAGGCAGCCCTCTTCCTCTCTCTTCTCATCCACATAGAATCCCAGGATCTCAGTAGCTCAAGTAATCTACCTCATCAGTTCTCTGAACCGATCCAACTCACACAGGAATCTCCCTTTCAAATTCTGACCAGCTGTCATCCAGACCTGGGGAGGCAGCCTTTGGTTGAGAGGGAGTTCTAAGGGAAGGCTGAACGTTAGTCACCATGATGGTGAAAAGAGGAGAATTTTAGAGAGGAATGCAGAGGCTGCTGAGTGGCCATGAGTGTCAATTCCTCAAGGAGATTTTGAGCTAATTTATTTTGCCTTTGCCCCTAATCAGTCTCTTACGTTTGGATCCTAAGGTATGTGTATGCTGGTTTAAAATAAGCATCACAGGGCAGGGAAACAGGAGACCTGAGATTTTGATGTCAGAAAGTCCCTCTTTGTATTTAACATGCAGGGCTGGGTACAAGTGCCTAGGACCGTCTCCTGATGCTGTACACATTGCTGTTGTATTTGGAGCATAAGTCATCAGTTTTCTAGGAGTTGTTGTCTTAAAGATCTGCTTATTTTCCATAGTGGAAGAGTCCATTAACTGATATCCATGGGACGATGGGAATTACCCCATCTCCATGCTGACCACTCTTAACCTGATCATAACTCAGTTATCATAATCATGACTACATTTCAAATTTACTCTGCTCCACGCCCCTGGGATCTTATGGATCATTTGAACTTGACTCTAGACCCCAGGAACCCTCTGGTCTACAAATAGACTTGGGGACCTTCCTATGCAGATGTGTGTGGAATTACTAGAGGTGGGAAGACATTCTTATGGTGAGGCATGGCCTCCCACTCAGGAGACAGCAGTTTGAAGGATAAAGAGTGACTTCAGAAATGACCACTGACACTGGATGAGACCCTTAAAGACTAGGCTTGTGGAAAGCATGTGGAGGGAAGCCTAAAGAGATCCTTGAACTTGAGGTAGGTTGAGGAGCGGTCTGGATACCTGGGATCTAGTCCTTTGCTTCAACTAGCTCAAGGTCATGTGTCAATCATTCAACCCTACCTTCTGTGGCTCAGTGTTTTCTGTATGTACAAAGGAGCAGGAAAGTAAAGAAGTTGACTGTGTGTCAGGCTGGTCGCCCTGCGTGCCCTGGCTGCTGTCTATTTCCTGATCGGTAACTCATTGTCTCTTTAGCCACACAAGTTGGAATTAGGGCTTTCTCTTCCCAGGGAAGTCCATTACCAAAGACTACTTCAAAGATGTTTGCACATGTTGTCGGCTGCACTAGGCATGAGTTTGTTGAAGGCAAATAGACACACAGCTGGTGACGGGAGGGGACCAAGGGCTGTTTAGCCCTGAGAGACTGCAAGGCAAGGCCAAGAGAAACAAAACAAAACAAAACAAAACAAAACAAAACAAAACAACTCTGCCTGCCATTTTGACCAGTCAATAAAAATGGGGAACTCTGAATGGTTAAAACCATAGGGGATTTATTAGTTTGCTTAGTGAAGGGCAAATATTAAGTCTGAAGTTGACCCATCCTGGGACCTGCCTTTTGGCTTTTGTGTTCGGCCAGGTGCCGATCACTGCAGACTCCACGTTATTAAGTTCTGTTCCTTTTCTTTTTTAGAATTGTTTTCTGTCTCCCTCTTTTCTCCCTCCTTTACCTATCCTTTCTACCTCCTACCCTTCCTAGAAACTCAAGTGTGGATTTTGGAGGAGGTGGAAGACTTTGCCTGATCATAAAATTCTCGGGCCCAGGGCTCTGGCTGGCAATTGGGGTGGCCTTGGGAAATGTGCTTTCTAGGTTGCCTTATGGATTCTCCATCTTCTGACCTGGACTTCAGAGTGCTAATAGGCAAAGGATTCGTCCCTCATTAAACTTGGAATGAGTACAATGGCATGTGTTAGACCGGACCACAACTATTTCTAAATCATAACCTCGATGTCCTAGGAGACCGTCCCTGCCTATCCACGACAGGTAGCTTCAGCTACTTAAGGTACTACTTAAGGAGAGGGCCACAGGGCTTATGACTATTAGAACAGAGAGGATGGACAGTCTACCTAGCTTCCAAGAACCAGGTCAAATGTGAACATTTCCAGGGGCAAGCAGTCCACTGTGAAACACTGCAGCTGTGAGTGCTTGGGTCTCCTGTGGGATGTAGTACTAAAGGGCACACTGCTCCACATCAGAGACTCAGCGCTCTTATCCAGATCTGCTCCAGGAGACTGCCCAGAAAAGAATGTCTTCCTTCTCTGCCCCAGGCATTACAGACAACTCTCCACCTATTGCTCATGCAGCCCACAGTTGGGAATGTTCTGGAACTGCTTCATGACGAAAGTCCCTCTCATATTCCAGTAATGAGCTTTTATTGAATGGGGCGTGTTAGCTTTCCATAGCTTTAGCAAATACCAGAGATAATCGGCGTTTAAAGAAAAAAGGTTTATTTTGGCTCGTTGTTTTGGAGGTTCCGGTCAGAGCCATAGCTTGGGGACAAACCTGAGCAGGAGCCTACGGCAGAGCAAAGCCACTCATTGTGTGGCTGGAGAGAGAAAGAGGGTCCTGTGTCCCACAGTCTCTCCAAGCGCATTTCCCCAATGGTGTGAAGACTTCCCAGGAGACCCAGACTTTAACACATAAGCCTTTGGTGGGGGCAGGGAGGGTGTTCCAGATTCAAACTGCAGCCTACCATGTGATTTCAAATCCTTTGCCCATCTTTATGGGGAAGTCTGTGTTTTGAAGGATCGATAGTAGGCACCAGGGGAAAAAAGCTTGTCTCAAATGCTCTCTTATCTAGGAGGCTTTCTTTGATTTTTCTTTCCCTCTCAATGAATTGGGGCAGCCCTCTTACATATTTTATGAAGCATGTTGTAGCATGTATAGACATATATATGTCTGTATGTCTGTATATGTCCCTCCTCCCATGACCATATGTTAATATCAAATTAACCACACCATGGTTGAATTATTCTGAGTGCCTCCTCTCTGCTTACCCCTTCTGTTAGAACAAGAACTCAGTTATTTCTTATTGATTGGAAGGTGACCCCAAACTGCCCCTGGTGTTCAGCTCTCACAACAAGCACTCTGATCTGCTCTTCACAGACGCTCTCTGGTCATCGGAAGACAGGCCTAGAGGAGTCCAGTGCCTTGTCCAAGCCTTATACAGGTGAGAGCTGGGATTCAGAAGCCACGGGGTCACTGACATGGCAAATGAGCAAACAAGATGTGGAGTTGCCTTTCCCTGTTTGCAGTCTGTCACAGCGTGTAGTGCCACATCTGCCTGCCTTTTGTTTGCCTTCTAATAATCAATAAAGTGTTATCAGAACAGCAGGGAAAATATGTGAGCTTTACTGTTTGGTTTCCATGAAGAAAGTGGAATGTGGCTGGGGTTTGCCGGTCCAACTGCAAAGCTAAGCTCATGTTTAAGGTGGATATAAATTCAAAGGTTTCGATCAAGAGGCTGGGGACTTGATTCCTTTGGTAAAGTGATTACCACACAAGCGTGAGGTCCCCCCAGTTGTGGGGATGCAGATATGAGAGGATCCCTGGAGCTGCCTAGCTAGCCACTCTACCTGAATTGGTAAGCTCTAGGTTCAGTGAGAGGGCCTGTCTCAAAAAGTACGTGGAAAGAATTGAGGGAGACACTTTGGCCACAACATACGTAAATCCTCACATACCTGTGCATACACACAAACATCCCATATATACCAATAATATTTAAACCAAATTTCTAGAGAGTTTGACTTTGTCTAGTGGTGAGAAATCAAGAAAAACAAAGTAACAGCAAAATCACATCTAAGCTTCCCTGCTCTTGGGGACTTTTGTATAACGAGGTAGAACAAGGCTTACGTGTGTGAAAATCAGTCTTGTTTGCCCAACAAACTCCTGGTTGGTATTCCAGAGAGTCTGGGCAGATGTCTCTTACTCTGTACTCTAGTATAGACTTCGCCAGTGGGTGGCAGAGAAGTTAGATAGTGTCTGTCGGGTGGACCATTTCCAGGAGTGTCACATGCAGACTCCAAGGCATACCATCTGGGGCCAAAATCAGAAGAGGTACCACTTAAGGGTCAGCAGCCCCAGAGAGGAAGTGTGTGTGACACCTGCTGTCCCATCTCTCCCTGGGGGAGGTGGCCACAGACGAAGGGGGAAGAGACAAAAGCGACAGAAGACTTTTCACTTCTTTGTGGGAAAAGACTCTCCAAAGCTCATCCCTCCTGACCTCTTACAAGCATGGCAAGATCTGGACAAAGAGGGTGTCACCTGTAAACCAAGATCACCAGAGGTGGCTTCAGAGAAGGAAGAAATGTTAGGCTATTCAGTCAGAAAATTGGGCAGTTCAGAAGAAAACGAAGTTTAGAACTTTGCAGTCATAGAGCTCTGGGTGAAATGTCTATGTCTCACTTGAGTCTCTCTCTCTCTCTCTCTCTCTCTCTCTCTCTCTCTCTCTCTCTCTCTCTCTCTCTCTCTCCCTGTGTGTGTGTGTGTGTGTGTGTGTGTGTGTATGTGGATTCATGTAGAGGCCAGGGGTTGACCACTGAGATGTCTTCCTCAACAATAGCTTTTCTTCATCATCATCATCATCATCTCCTCCTCCTCCTCCTCCTCCTCCTCCTCCTCCTCCTCCTTCTTCTTGAGATAAGGTCTCTCATTGAACCTTATCATTTTTGCTAGATCAACTGGCTGTCAAACTCTGGAGATCCATTTGTCCCTGTCCCTCAGTGCTAAGATTTTAGGTATACACAGCAATGCTTGACTTTTAGGTGGATTCTGGGGATCCAAACTCAGGTCCTCATGCTTGACCAGCAAACACTTTACCCACTGAGCCATACCCCAGCCTTTCATGTTAATTCCTTGACAAAAACTCTACTGAGAGCTATTGTTCTTATAGGTAAGGAAACTAAGACTGAGAGCCAGGGACTTGTCAGAGCACATCACATTAGGCTCCTATCTCTGAGCCCAGAGAGGAGTCTCTATATTATAGCCACCATGGTATTAGTCATTGCTGGCCGCTATAACAAAACACCATCCAATCTCCATTTCTATCTGAAGTTTTCTTGTCTGCACTCCAGCTGAATGTGAGTTGGTAGCAGTAGAAGCAGAGAAAACTCTTTGCAGAAATGCTGGGACCCAGGCTCCTTCTGTCCCAAGACACTATTACTCCAGTTCTTTCTTCCTCCTGTGCCAGTGAATTATGTAAGAACATGCTAGTGTCACTTCTGTAGCCTAGAAGGACCACCTTTCTCTCCCGTTCACACCGCATTGGCAGAGATTGGCCAGGATGCTCCAGCTGATACAGGAGATCTGAGACATGCCCAGCCCTGTCACACAAATGCTGGTGATCACCACAAGTTTTTGCCGCACACACCCAATGTCCACTGTGACAACTGGGGTGTCCCTTACTGCATTCATCCTGGTGGCCTTTCAGGTCCATGAATTCTGGCCTCTTGAATGCTCTGCTGTCACAGGCTAGTATATAATGGTTCAAAGGTATAAAGGTATAAAACAAGTCAGGGTTGAAGCAAAGCAGAGCCCTGAGCTTCACTTACCTTCAGCAGTGACCTCCTGTGATTCATTTACTCCTTCTGTGCCTTGATTTCCAGTGTGTGTGTGTATGTGTGCATGTTGACTATACATAAGCAGGTGCTGATGGACGTGTGTGCATGTGTGTGGGAGCCAGAGGTAACCTCAGGTGTTGTTCATCAGAGCTGTCCACCTTTTTTTTTTTAAAAAAAAAAAAAACAGGGTCTCTCGCTGAACCTGGAACTCACCAGTTTGGCAAGACCAACCAATCTGTCTGTCTGTCTGTCTCTGCCTCCTCGGTAATCCCTTGCTGGGATTACTAGTGTGTACATCTCTGCATGGCTTTGTCTATGGGCACCGGGGCTGGAAATCAGGTCTCCATGCTTGCCTGATTTTCCCTATTCACTTTACCATCTGAGTCATCCCCCTGGCCCCAGCTTCCTTCTTAGACCTCCTTCTCAGAGAGCGCTTCCGAAGTCTGACTGAGTTTTGGCCTTTGCAGCAGAACTTGGAGCAACAAGTTCTCCTGCCGCATATCGTCTTAGCTTTATTTATTCAGGGCGAGTGTTCTGTATGCACATTGCTCGGAAACCAAGGATGATGATTAATTTTAATTGTCAACTTCACCGGAGTGAGACATAACTAGAAGATAGTTTATAAGGCGCACCTGTGAGAGTGTCGGCCATGGCTTTTCTAAGGAAGTATTGGTCGCCAGCACTCTAACCTAATCAATGGCTTGATCCCTGATGGATTTACAGCTGATGACATCACTGAGCGATGGAGTCTAGTTAAAGGATGCAAGTGACTGGCTCATGTTGTTTCTCTGATCACTTCCCGAATCTCTTTCTCTTCACTCCCTGTCATCTATGAAGAGATGCCTCTGAGCTGTGTTCCCACCAGCATGACATTTTGTGCTAGTACACCATGGTGCCAAACAAACACGGACTGAACTCTGAAACTGTGAACCAAAATAGATCTGATTTTATTTCCATATTGTCTTACCGTTAAAACCAATTGCTCAGTGAGGGAAGGCGTTCTCTGCCAATGACCTGAGTTCAAGTCCTGGAAGAGCACAACACGAGTAGAGACCCGACTCACATTACCTTCTCACCTTCATGTATGAGTTATGTATGACACACGTGCGTGTGTCCATACACACAATAAATCAATAAATAAATGTTAACAAACTTAAAGAAGTGTTTGAGATTTTGGAATTTTCAGATTTTGAAATATATACATGTAAAACCAAGGTATCTTGGAGGTGGGTCCAAGCCTAAACTCAGAACTATCTTACCTTTCAAACACACCTGTCACACACAACCTGGTTACCTTCTATGGTAGTTTTTGAACATCTGGGGTTTGAATAGAGCACATGACATGAGGTCAAGTGTAGAATTTTCCACCTGTGTGTGATGTCATACTAGTAATCAAAAGGTTTTTGATTAGGTGGCAGGCCCCGGGGGGGCATATTTTGGGATTTGTACTTTTGTATTGGAGAGTCCCGATCAATGCTCTGAACAAGGAAGCGCATAGGTCTAGACAAGAAGAAGTAATTTCCGATGTGCAAAATCTCTGCTGTGCATCGTGTGGTAGCCCAGCACAGTGGGTTTTGGGTTCAGTGGTTTTGTCTATGATGGGGAACAGTCAGGACTATGGACATTGGCCTCAGCAGCCAATCTCAGCACTTCATCTCATCTAGCCTCTAGGGTCGCCAAGGTTTTCTACTGAAGATCAAGATCTCATGGAATCTCTCCTTGTCATGCCTAATGCAGTCTTAGGCACACACACTGAGTACTCAAGGCCCCTTCTATGGCCTTTCTCTCTGGGGGCCAGAGACCTTCCAGCCTTCTCCTTATGTCCACTTGCCAGATTTAAATCCCCGCCTCCCCATACCTCACACTAAGACCCCATCACAGACCCCCACGGACCTGGTGTGGGCTCTCAGAACTATGAGACCTCAGTGGCCAGCTCAGCCTGCTCCATCTGAGGCCCTCCCCTGGCACCACAAGAGAATGGAAAAGCTGGTTTGTTTACAGGGCACGGGGCCAGGAGAGCGTTAAAAAATCAGCAGCAAAGAAAACGTCACGAACAAATTTCCCTTCCAACACAGGAGTGCAGTCTTTCCTGCCTTCTGACACTGACCACTTTTCTGTGTTTGTATAAACTTTCATCCTTCACAGTTACCATTCCCAGGGCAGGGCTGCGTGTTTCCGCTGGCTATTTATTTTGATTTTGATCATTCCTCTCTATTTGAGCATCACACACCTAATTATAAAGAAAATGGGTTTCCTATGGGCGCCGAGGGAACAACTCCTCCCTGGTCTCTAGGCAGCCTCCCTCTTCCTTCTCATCGCCTGGCACCTTTGGACTGGGCTGCTGCTGCTGCTGCTGGTGGTGGTGGCATGGTAGACCTTTGGTGCTGGCTAGGAGCTGTGGCTCTCCGGGAGGGCTCTGAGCATTGGTTGAGTGAGAACCAAGGAAGGAAGGAGGTGAAGCAGGAGAGAGATGTGTTTTCCAAGGATAACTGGAGCAGACACAAAGGGCTGTGTGGGGTGGAGCATATCTTCCCAAGAGCACTCCAGCCTGAGTTTTTGTGTGAGCTGAAACCTGCAGATCTCACATTTCCTGACCCCAGCAGGTAGCTTATTGTAAAACAGTTCATCCAGAGGGGAAAACATTCCTTCTCTCTGCATTTCAATCTCCTCTTGCTCTGAACCAGACTTGAGAGAGAAAGAATGGAGGCTACTGCCTGTGTCCCAGCTCGGAAATACCTGTGACAGGAGGTTGGAAACCCAAGCCACGGAGGCACCTTGGAATAAGTGGTCTACTTGTCTTTAAAGGCACGATGGTGTAGCCCAGCACTCCCGTGTGCGCGTTTTGAACTGTTCCTCCTATCCAATGCTTGGATTCTCCTCAGCCTTGATCTTTCTTCCAGGTTGGCGTGGAGGAGGGAGGGACACCCACAGTGGCAGTGATAAGCGTTAGTAATTCTCACATGCTCTCTAAAATTAATTGAGCTCCCTGCCTTTGCCGTGCTGAATTCGGAGAGGGTGAAGAACAGGGTGGCCCTGACTCATTGACAAGTCATGGAATCTGTTGGGCTTAAGAGTTTACTCAGGGAAGATAGCAGGAAGTGGCTTGGGTGGAGGGTGGGGTTGGCTATCCTGCCGCAGCTTCCAGATGAGCTGAGTCCTCAGGCTTCCCTGTCCTCCAGTTTGATAGAGTCCTTCCAGTGACTCCACAGGTAATCTCCACCATGTGCACTGGAGAGTGAGGGGTGGGGAGCGGAGGGGAAGTAACCATTATCTGAACTCTCTGAAACTGTGAGAAATCTGTCTTCCTCGACCCAGGCTAGACCTTGGCCCTGTGTTAGAGTTGGTAACACAGGGACCTTGGCATTGCAGGGGGTCCAAGCCCCTGGTAACAAACCCTCCCTGGCGCTTGATGGACAGTTGTTGAGAGTCAAGCAGTTTGTTGGCAAAACGTTTGCCAGCCTAGCATGGACAGAACCTGGGTTTGAGTCTTAGCATTGCACAACCCTGGGTGTGGTGGTGCACACCTGCAGTTCTCAGGCTTGATAGATGGAGGCAGGAGGATCAGAAGTTCAAGGTCATTCTTGCTGTATAGAAGATTCTAAGCCAGCCAAGGTTATATGAGACCCTGTCTCAAAAACAAAACCCAAATGAGTAAAGTACAAAAAACTAAGGGTCTGCTGTGCCTAGATTTACACAATACTGTGGGTTCTGTGTTCCTCGGGAACGTGCTTTACCTAGATCCTTCCAGAACCAAGCATGAGACTCTAAGGAACCACCCTGATGCAAGCGCAGGCCCAGTTGAAGGCAATGGAGCACTCTAACATAATAGGAATCATTGTCCGACGATGAAGTGATCTGTGGCCTCTGCTCTCAGACTCCCATCGTGGGAACATGGAGGTTCTTGTGAGCCCACTTCGCCTCCAAGCATCACTCAGCAGTCAGTAGTGAGGTTTTGTCTGGAGCCAGGCTAGGAGCCCCTGCTGGTAAAAGGCTCCCCAAGTTGTCTTCCTGGACAGACACAGGTCCTGGAGGCTGGAGAAGGAAGGCATCATCTGATCATGGGAGGGAGGAGGAGCCGCCCTAGCAAAATGCTGCAGAAGCAAAATCCATGGTGGCAGCTTTGTGCCACCGTCAGGGTCCGGTGCTCCTGGGTCAAGAATGCTTTGAGCAAGAGGTGCTGGGGGTAGGCCAGCCACTGTGTGGGGAGCTGAGCTCTCCAGGGAGGGGAAGACTTCATCAGGCTGCAAGCCCCATGCTCAGTTCCGCTCTATTTAGAATCCTTTTTTTTTTTTTTTTTTTTTTTTTTTTTAAAAAAAAAGCAGCTTTGAGGATGAAAACCCAAGGCCAGGAAAGCTGAAGTTGATTGTGCAGCGTTTTCTGAATTGGAGGTGTGTGTGGGGGCGGGGGTGAGAGTGGGAAGGACCAGCCCGGTAACCTCCTGGCTTTTCCTCTGCCTCCCCCCACCATCAGCTTTCTCCTCCTGCCTGCAGCTCGTCTCTGTGTAGAACACAGTGGTCATGGGCATGTGCTAGAAACCTTTGAGACTAACTTTACCTGGGCCAAGTGAGACAGAGGCATAAAGCATGTGATCGCGTGCCTCTCTGTGGCATGTGGTGCTGAGTTGGACTCTAAGGGACACACACATCAGGCTGCCGGGTCTTCAGTGGCACATGCCGTGAGCCTCTGCTGTGCATATAACTGTCGTGACCATCACAGTGGGCTCATCTTTCACCCTCCTCCACAGACAGAAAGCTTTGGTAAAACAGTGTAGGTCGAGAGTTGTGGGTGGCCAAGAATGTCTCAAGTGTCTCTAAAACACTTTCCCAAATCTCTTTCCTTTTCTTCAATCTTTGTTTTTCCAAAAGAGCTTGGGGTCTGAGGAGTGGCTCCTACTGACCCTATGCGGGACTCTCTTAGAGCCCATTAGGACAGCTGACTATCCGTTGGTCCCCAGTTGGCATCCTGGGTGTCCCTTGGCTGCAGGCTTCCTCCTTGAAGTGGGTGGAAGCACACTTGACCCTCCTAGTCAAAGCTACTTTGAAGCAAGGGGCAAACGTTTGGGGAGAGCTTTGGGAGCAGGAGAGGGTTGTGTACCTGCTCATTAGCAGGTGTGTGTGTGTGTGTGTGTGTGTGTGTGTGTGTGTGTGTGTGTGTGTGTGTGTATGTGTGTGTGTGTGTGTGTGTGTGTGTGTGTGTGTGTGTGTGTGTAGGCCAGAGGTCAACCTTGGGTGTCTTTCATTTGGTACCACCACCCACTTTTTTTTTTTTTTTCAGATAGAATCTCTCACTGGCCTGGAACTTTCCAATTTGGCTAGGCTGACTGGCCAGAGAGTCCCAGGGATCCACATGTCTTCCCCTCTTCAACAGTCATTACAAGCATGCACCAGCACATAGGCTTTGCCTGTGTAAAATGTGAAGGGGAGGACGTGTCCTGCCGATCAAATCCAGGTCCCCATGCTTGTGTGGCAAACACTTTACTGACAGAGCTGTCTCCCCAGCCCTCTTTTAATTGCTTGCCAAGCAGACAAGATCCTGGTTTCTTTGGCCGGTGGGACTCGTGGGGCATTTTTGTGTAGGCGCTGGCAGCCCACAGCCATCAGTGACCTCAAATGCATCAGACACTATGTCCCTTCCCAGCTGACAATCTACTTGTCCCTTTCCAGCCCTTAAAAAAGGCATAGGTGATGCTCCCACTCAGCTCTGGAGAATTCCTGCATGCTTTGCTTGCTGGGAGGGGGAGAGAGGGAGGGAGGGAGGGAGGGAGGGAGGGAGCCTCTAGGTCTCAGCTGCAAAGTCTGGGGCACTTCCGTTTGTCACAGCTAAGAAAGGTCATGTAGGCAGAGGCTAGAGGTGCCAGGAGAACCCTGCCATAGAGGGGACAGCCACCGAGCATAGGATGATGTGCCCTTAGCAGTCAGGTGTCCTGGGCCTAACAGGTGTGCAGCAGACCTCTGCCACGGCTCTGTAGTCCCAAGAGCGCCTGTTGGAGTATCAGGTTCATGTGTCACAAAGCAAAGGACTGGACCAAGGGACATTTGGTTAGAAATAAGAACAGAGGCAGTTACTGAGAAAGGGTCCATCTCCCGAGAATGGGAATGGGCTAGTGAGCAGAAACGCATGTGTTCAAAGCACCAGGCTACAGGCCTTGTGGCTCTTTACAGGTGTTCTACATAGCATCTCTCTTCCTCATGTATGCATATTGTAGACTTTTTTTGAGCATGCTTCACTATTTGTGTGAAGTCCATGTGAGAAAGGGCTTCTTTTCTGTTAGTTAGTCTTGATATTACTTTCTTTCAGTCTATACTTCCCTCAACTATGGGCTCCTCCCCTCCTCCTTGCCCCCAACTCCAGTCCTGGGCTCCCAACTTCCTCCTTGACCCCTGTTCTAACTCCGGGTTTCCCACCTCCTTCTTGCTCCCCTGGCTCTAACCGCAGATATCCTACCTCCTCCTTTTACCTCTCTATTCTACCCCCTATTCTAACCCCCACTCTAACTCCGGGCTCCCCACCTCCTCCTGGGCTCCCAGCTCTAACCCCGGGCTCCCCACCTCCTCCTGGGCCCCCAGCTCTAACCCCGGGCTCCCCACCTCCTCCTGGGCCCCCAGCTCTAACCCCGGGCTCCCCACCTCCTCCTGGGCCCCCAGCTCTAACCCCGGGCTCCCCACCTCCTCCTGGGCCGCCAGCTCTAACTCCAGGCTCCCCACCTCCTCCTGGGCCCCCAGCTCTAACCCCGGGCTCCCCACCTCCTCCTGGGCCCCCAGCTCTAACCCTGGGTTCCCCACCTCCTCCTGGGCCCCCAGCTCTAATCCCGGGCTCCCCACCTCCTCCTTTGCCCCCCCAGCTTTAACCCCAGGCTCCTCACTTCCTCCTTGGCCCCCAGCTCTAATCCCGGGTTCCCCACCTCCCCTTCATCTCTTTATTTACTTACAGAGCAGGGGAAATCTGTTATTTTTCCAAGTGCGTCTCCCTCTGTATCTTATCAAGAACCACCAAGTTCAGCACACCCTTGATTAGTCACTTCCATTAACAGTGTTGATTTTGGGGTTTGTGTTTATTTTTGAAATGTGCTCTCCTTTTTCCTCCTTGCTTCCTTATGCACTAGTGGGACCGGCCAGCTTTCTAACGAAAGCTTGTCTACTCTCTCCTTAGCCACCATAAACCACGAGGCCCACCTCTGAAGACACCTGCTCCTGTCTCTGCCCTCAGAGGGGCATCTGAAAACTTCAACAGTCTCTCAAATGGACAATTGTGGAAAGGTCCCTTTTCCCTTATTTCTCAGGGATTAGACACACACACACACACACAATAATTAGAGAAGAGGCATTTAGTGTTGAGTCCGTTTAGTATTGTTCATATGTATTTGTTGAGGGCTTACTGTTTGGCATTTGATAACCTATCGGGGCTCATTGATACTCTACCTCTCAGCAGTCATTTGTTTTTTATTTTTTTAAGCCAGTATCTAGTCTCCAACTCACTGTGTAGGTGGGGATGACCTTGAACTCCTCATCTTCCTTCTTTCTCTGGGATTGGAGATGTGTACCACCAAACCTGTTCATGAAGTCCTGGAGATTGATCCCAACGCACACAAGGCAAGTCCTGTACCAACTTAGCTACATCTGCAGCCCCTCAGACAGGCTTTAAATCCCTTTTATTACAGACTGTTACACAGTCCATCTCCTACAAAGCCTAGCTGTCCTCATTCCATGGAACCTAGTGATTCTCGTTGCCTTCTCTGAGTCAGAAGGCAGGGAGGCTTTTGACTTAGGCATCCCTCCAGTGTTCTCCCCGCTCTGGGTTCTAGTGAAGTGTTTCTGACTCACCAGCGCTCGCTCGCTCTGATCACTACTTCTCTCCACCCTCCGTGGCTCTTGGCTCTCCCTCTGGTAGGAGGTTTCTGGCTGAGTGATGGGAGAGTCACACAGAATCTCTGCACATCTCTTACGTTTCATCTTTGCCTGGAGGACACCCAGCATCTGCCTCCTCGTTCTGAAGTTCCGGCAGCCACAGCCTTGCTCCCGCCCCCTGTGCTGTGCGGTCTCTGTGGGGGGGGGGGGTGGTTCTCACTGTATCTGTCTCAAGCCAGTGGCCCAACACTTACTCAGAAGGACTGGCCAAGGGTGCTTTATGGCCAGCAAGTGGCAGAGATGGTCCAAGACACCCCCCACCCCATTCCTTCCTGGGATTTGGATACCACCACCACTGGGGAGTGGGTTCCTTTGGGGTATTTGTTTGTTTAAACATGGGTGGTTCCTAGAGAGGAGGGTGTCGGGTTTCAAGGTTGGAGACCAGGGCAAACAGAAAGTGGGTGGTCTGGACAAGTGAGCAAGGGGGAGAGGGAGGAAACCCACCCACCTTCACTTCATGCCTTTGAGGATAGACATGCTGCAGTGTGACCTCCTGCCAGACCCGGTGCGCAGGAGTGTGCACATCAAGGGCGCTGAGGCTGCCCCTGGGAGAGGATCATTGGGAACCAGGTGAGCAATAAATGGGATAAACTCATCCCAAGAGCTTTGATGACTATTCTCCAACCTTGGGGAGCAGCAGGTTAAGGGCTTGGGTAGATCACACTACAGTCCTGCCTCAAGGATTCTAGAAGATCCCAAAGGACCTACCTGTCTGCAGGGACTGAAACAACATCTCAGCCAGGAAAGTGTGTCTTGCGAGTATAAGGACGGGAGCTCCATCCCGAATTCTCATATTAAAAAGCCAGGCTCGGTGGCACATACCTTTATCCTACTGCAGGGAAGGTGGACAGGCAGGAGCTCTCTGGCCAGGTAGCCTAGCCTAGTTGGCCAGTTCCAGGCCAGAGAAACAAAACCAAACAAAGAAGCAGGTGTATGGTGCCTGATGAGGGTTCTCTGACTTTGTTCTTTGGGCCCCACATGCATAGATGGGCATGCATGCATGTGCATGCATGTACCCACTCGCGCGCGCGAGCGCGCGCGCGCGCACACACACACACACCCCAGAGCCAGTATAATCATGGAATAGCATACCTCTCTCCCCAAAGAACTTGTGTGTGTGTGTGTGTGTGTGTGTGTGTGTGTGTGTGTGTGTGTGTGTTTGTATGTAGAATGAATGGGTCTTCCTGGTGTCCTTTGGCCAACCTCCTTTCTGAATACTGGCCAGGAAAAGAATCTTCCTAACCCTGAGTTCACATCAGCTCTAGCTCATGGGACTTAGAGTTTGGCATAAGTCAGGTAACTATTGAGGATCCCAAAACAACAGGAAAATCAGAGATAAAAGTAAAAATATCACTGAAGGTATATTGCCTCTCAGACTACAGTAGACCGAACGCTCACCAATGATCATCATGGACAGACAGAATGCTGAGAGACTGTAAGACACTAGAGGTAATTTTTTTTTGAGAGAGAGAGAAAACACCAGGGAAGTTCTGGGAGATATGGTCGAGCAGTCAGTGACTTGGCTAAATAAATACTGAGGGGCACAGCGGAGACTGTGATGAGTGACTCTAAAGAGATGGGCTGAATGGGACAGTGGGAATTAGGTCAAACAGCAGAAACCATCTCCTGTTACTGACAGCTGTAGCACTCAGATAAAGTAACTCCCACCCACCGCCCCCGCCCTTTTAAAAGCTCAGAGGGGAAGGGACGGACGCCTCTCTGCTCAGACTTAAATACTGTCCCGTTGAAACAGAGAGACTGTCACTAGGTTAATAACACCTGAGTGTCCAATGTTGGGCTCTGAGTTCACAGCCCAGGAGTCAGCTGGAGAGACCTAGCTTAAAAAAAAATGATGTGTGAGGCTGGGTAACATCTCAGTGGACTAAAGAGCTTGTCTTGCAAGCATAAGGACCCGAGTTCAATCCCTAGAACTCACATTAAAAATAAAAAGAAAGTCAGAGGTGGTGGCATGGGCTTATAATCCTAATGCTAGGGAAGCAGAGGCAGGAGGATCCTTGGAGCTCCCTGCAGTCTGCCCAATCTAGGAGAGTTCTAGGCCAATGAGAGACTGTCTCAAAAACCAAGAAAGGGACTGGAGAGATGCCTCTGTGGCCGAGAGCGTTTCCTGGTTGTTCAGTTCCAGCATTCACGTGGCAACTCGCAATTGTCTGTAACTCTGGTTCCAGGGGATCCAACACCTTTTTCTGGCCTCTGTGGGCACTTGCTCACACATGGTGCCATTACATGGAGGCAAATCCTCCCGTAAAAATAAAACGAATATTAAAATCAAAACAGCTGGGTGGTGGTGGCACACGCCTTTAATCCCAGCACTCGGGAGGCAGAGCTAGGTGGATCTCTGTGAGTTCGAGGCCAGCCTGGTCTACAGAGTGAGTTCCAGGACAGCCAGGGCTGTTACACAGAGAAACTCTGTCTCAAAAAAACAAACTACATGGCACCTGAGTAATGACACCTCGGGTTGTCCTCTCACCTCTGCGTGCACACAGACATGCACATGTAGGAAAATGTGAGCATGCAAACACACACACACACACACACACACGTGTACACACACACACACACACACACACACACACACACACACACACAGACACCATTGTGCATATCTATTGGAGTGTTTAGAGATACAATATCCTGGTAAGCAAAATAAGCTGGGTGGATGGAAAACCGAGCAGGTTGGTGGATGCTCTGTACAGGAGCAAGTGTGGCAAGATCTTGAGAATCACAGAGTGAGTGATGGGCACAACATGTCTACGACTTTGAAATTTTTCAAAGAAAATGCTGGGGGCAAGTACCAGCCCTCGTACTTCCCATGATGATTTTGATTTAGCAAGCTGGTGTTAGCATCTACAATGAAAAATTATTTATTATTAGTGTGTGTTTTGGGGGGGTGCGGTATACACATGCCATGGCACGCATGTGGAGATCAGAGGAAAACGTTCAGGAATTTGTTCTCTCCTTCCACTGCTGGTTCTGGCGACCAAACTCGGGTTGTCAGGCTTGCCTGGCGAATGCTTTGACCTGCTGAGTCACCTCACGGGTCCAGGCTACAGTTTTTAAGAACTGTTTGGAGCTCTGTGGTGTAGACTCTTAATTCCCCAAGCTCGAATGTGCACACGACTCCCAGTGAGGCTCTGTGTAAAAGCCGAACCTTGATGGGGCCCCGAGACTGTGCATGCCCTGCCAGCTCTCAGGTGAGGTAGATGCTGTTGGCCCGTGGACCACACCGGGGTAAGAATGACCTGACTGCCCCTCACCCCCACCCTGTCCCTCTTCTCTCTATAGTCAGGGGATGTCCACTTGGGCTTCATATGGGAATTACCTGGAGCACTTTAAAACATGCTGATGTCTGGGCGTGTCTTGTTCCCAGGGCTTCCGGTTTAAGTGCTCTGGGCTGCAGCCTGGGGAAGGAAGGTGGAAAGCTGCTCTGATGAGTGTAATGTGTGTAAGAACTGGTTTCATGTAATGAACAAAGCACAAAGGGTGTGTGTGTGTGTGTTCAGGGTCACAGGTACATGTGAAGACAACCTCGGGCATCATCCCTTTTTTTTTTTTTTTTTTTTTTTTGAGATGGTCTCTCACTGGCTGGGAGCTCACTAGGTAAGGTAGGCTGGCCGGGCAGCAAGCCCAGGGATCCACTCATGTCTGCTCCTCCAGCGCTGGGTTACAAGCAGAAGCCACTGTGGCAGGGTGGTCTTCCTGGTCTTCTGTTTGGTTTAACACGGGTTCTGGGGAGAGAGATCGGGCCCTCATGCCCTAAGGTAAGCATTTAGCAACTGAGCCATCTTCCCGGCCCTTCCCCTGAGCGCTTAAACTGTAGGACATGAAATGTTGCACAGGATCTCATGTTCCCTCCTGATGCAGCTGTTCACAGACTTCCCCAGCGACGATGGCATTTCCAGTGATGGCGAAAGGCTCCAGGGCAGCTCCCTCCATCCTGCCTGATTTCTTCCTAATGAGTGTGATTAGCGGGCAGCCTTATTGAGTGCGGTGCATTTCCCGTTTATTAGATCATCTAGTCATCAGGGCAGCCTGGCGAGGCAGGCATGCTTATCCTGGTTTACACGTGAAGGAGTTGAGCTTGGTTGGTAACTTGTCCATGATCATGCATTGCATCTTGGGCAGAGGTCTGAACTAGGACTGCTCCACTTCTATTTCCTATTCTGTGTGTGTGTGTGTGGTATGTGTGCATGTTCATATGTGTGTATGCTCATGTGTGTGCATGTTCATATGAGTGCATGTTCGTGTGTGTACATGCTTATGTATGTGCAAGTTCATGCAGTGCATGTTCATGTGTGTATATGTGTGTTCATGTATGCATGTGCAGGTTCACATGTGTGTGAATGTTCATGTGTGTGTGCATGCCCATGTGTATGTGCATACTCACATGTGTATACTTGTTCACGTGTTTATGTGCGTGCTCACGTTTGTGCATGTTTGTATATGTGTGTGTTCAGGAGATGTGTGAGTGTTCATGTGTATATTACATAATCATATGTGTGTGCGTGTTCATGCATGTGTATGCATGTTCATGTGTGGGTGCATATGTGTGCAGAGGCCAGAGATCAACATCAGGTGGCTTCTCAGGTGCTATCCAATTTATTTTTCTTTTTTTTCTCTTTGTGTGTGTGTGTGTGTGTGTGTGTGTGTGTGTGTGTGTGTGTGGTGTGCTTATATGTCTATGCATGTTTTTGCATGTGTGTGGGTGCAGTGTGTGTGCACGCCTGTGGAGGACTGAGGTTGAAGTCAGGAATATTGCTATGTTCATGTGTGTGCACATATTCATGGTTACCTTCTTCAGTGAGTCTCTCAGATGCAGAGCTCACCGATAATGACTGGTCTTCCTCGCCAGTTTGCCTTTCCGAGGCTAGGGTACAGGTCGGCGACCACACTTTTATGTGCGTTTCCAGGGGATCCACCTTGGGTCCTCATGCTTGGGTGACAAGTGCTCTAACTGTCAAGCCATCTCCCCGCTCCCCACCTTGTTATTCTGAGACAGGGTCCTTCACCAAACGCACTAGGACCGGACAGTGAGCCCCGGGATGTGGCAGTCTGCCTCCCCAGTGCCGGATGTTTGCATGGATTCTGGAGTTTGAACTCATGTCTTCATGCTGGCTTGGCAGACACTTTACCAACGGAGCCATTTCCCAGCTCTCAAAACCCCTATTCTCGAACCATCCTATCATTCTCTTAACTTCACAGTCTATGCCAGGGATTGACACAGTGCACACACAGGCCAGATCTGTCTGGTTTATGGCATTTGATTAGACTATCTATGCTAATTGTCCATGCCTTGTTGGTGGCTCCTGTCCCTCTCCCACAGCAGAGGCAATTGGCACAACACAAAGGGCGTGACCCACAGTGCCTGTGACCTTTACTGCTGGCCCTTGGTCCGGTACCCAAACTGTGATGGATGGTTGAGGCACTTACACAGGACAAGAATGCAATTCTCAGCCAAACCCAGAGCAAAAAGAATAGCCCATGGAAGACGAACTTGAACTCACGATCCCCACTTGAATGTTGTAACTCAATCGGTGGCCTGCGTTCACTCAGGGTTACTTATTTCCTCTGCATAGATTTCATTTTGATGCCAGATTTTCTGATCTGTTTTCTTAAGAGCAGAAGGTCTTGATCCCAAAGCCCTGGGGCCATCACACCACTCCCTGTGGAGTGGGGTGAGGGAGGCCAGCTGCAGGCCACCTTCCGCTCCAACACTGTGGGAGGCCTGCGTGGAAAACCTCCAGCCCCCATTACTCTGGGGAGGTGTCAGAAGCAAGAGGCTTCCGCCCATCCCATCAACCATCCACCAAGAAGCTCTAGCAAGAGGTCAGGAGGGAAGAGAGGGGAAAGGAAATGCCAATCAATTCATCAAAGCCCCGCCTTCCTGTGGCTTCCAGGCCGGGAGCTTAGCTGGAGCATCCTTGACCCAGCCCCAGGGGCCCAGGGAAGGGCAGGCAGGGAAGTGCATTTGGTAATGATTCTGGATTTCCTGCTTTCCTTCAGGGGGCTTTGGGATATGCTCACGCACGTTAGATATGTGCACATGCATGCTACATCCCTTCTTGTCTCTACTCCTTGCTTCTTCCTCTCTCTCTTTCCCTCCCCCTTTCTTCTCCTCCCCCTTCTCCTCTTCCTCCTCTTTTGCAAGTTTTCCTCTTCTGGCGTTTTTTAATTGTTGTTAATTTTATGTGGCAAAGCAGAGGAGCAAGCGCTCAGCTCCCCTGCCTTCCTCCCTGGAAAATGCGTGGAAAAGGAAAGGTGAAGGGCCAGGAGAGGCCAGCCAGGCTCCCCCACCTGGAGTCCCTGGGTTTGTCTTGTGAGCCGAGGAGACTCCAGATGTACACAATGGTAAAAAAAAAAACACTTTATTTAGTGCTTACTGTCCACACTGGACAGGAAGGCCCCCCAAAAAGTGCAACCTTGGGCTACAAGGATGGTTGAGTGGGTAACCTGTGAGGACCTGATTCCTCAGAACCCATGTCAAGCCAGATGGGGTCGCATGTATCTGTAAGCCCAGCGCTTCTGAGAGGGAGGTAGAGGAGAAGACCCGGGAGCGGGTGAGCCAGCTAGTCTGGTCTGTGCAGTGGGGAGCAGTGAAAGACTGTCTCAAACAAGGTGGAAGGGGAGGACCAGTGCCTGAGGTTGTCCTCTGACCTCCACATGCATGCTACAGCATGCACCCCCCCGCACACATGCATGCACATACATCATGCATATGTATGCAGACATAATACATATACATGCAGAGATAAAACAATAAAGAAAGACACCTTGGGAGAGGGAGAGACAAAAGAGCAGAGGGCCGGGGAAAAGAGGATGATGGGAAAGGGAAGAGGGAGAGGGAACAGCGGGAAGAGGGGAAGGATCAGGGGTCAGGAATCCTCTGGCTCAGGTTTCTCTTCCAAGCAGTATTGGGTCGATTTAAACATTCAGGACATCTGTCACTAAATAACCCAGTGAATAATAAACCTGGGCATCACTGCCCAGCCCATGGCATGGTGTCCTGGGTCTGCAGTCTTCTTATCGGGTAGAACTAGACCCTGAAGCGGCCTCTCTCTGCTCCTTGGGCTCAAAGGTCTAGCTTGTGAGGGCATTTGGTCTGCTGGGGCTCCAGGCAGGAGGAACCTGCACCCCACGAGCATAGATGCCATCAGGATCCAGCTGCCCTCTTCAGATTCAGTGAGCACTTTGATCCCTTTACGGGAGAAGAGATTCCTTCCTGGCAACACCTTCCAATGTCCCACCCCTCCCTGGCCCTGACCCCACTGTCCTTTACTCTGAAGTAATGTTTCCAGTTGGGCCCTTCCTCTTCTGGATTTAGAGTAGGAGTGGGTGAGGCACTCTGGAAATGGGGTGGATTGGGCTTGAGCCTTACAGCTCAGGTTCTACCTACCACATGTGTGTCCTGTGTCTGGGAGGTAGCTGTATGGGCTGGTCATGGAGCCTGCCTGAGGGGTGGGAGTGGGGGTTGTGCTTTTGCTGTGGCTAGTCCTGTTTCCAGGGCTGCAACATGGTCAACCGTACAGACTTTGTGGCTCTGATAGCTCAGTCCAAGGTGCCTGCCTTACTCTGCCCAGACCTCTGGAGTCTCAAGCTGGGTGGAGAGACTAGCAACCTTTGTTGGCCTCCCCGTCTCCGTCTCCTCTCATCTATTGTTCTAAGAATGAAGTAGCAAAACTGTGTCAAGATGACGGCAATGGTGGTGATTGCTAGATAAGTGCTCCCCTTTTATTGTGAATTTTGACGTGGGGGGAGGGGAGTCTCACAACATTGTCTAGACTGATCTTGAACTCACTCTGTAGCTCATCAATGCTTTGGACTTGTTTTTCTGTCCCAGTCTTGTGGCTGGTATTACAGGCCCATACCGCCGGCTCAGTGATACAGGTGTTATCTATTTGCATGTGAATTCTGCGCCAGCAGGATTTTAGGTGCTTCCACGTGGAGCTAGGGCAGCCCAAGGCTCCTTGAGCTGAGAGGAAGCAGGAAGGCTAACAGCACTCCTAGGAGGGAAGAGAAATGCTCCGTGGAATCAGAGCTCCCATCAGGCAGGACCCTGACCTGGAATCCTCTGCCCCTCCCTCAAGCCTGACCACATTTCTGCAGACAAATGGCTCCTGAGGAGTCCCGAAATGCACACTGGAGATTGCATCTGGGAGGAGCCCAGCCAGGGTGGGTGGGAAGGTATCTCTTCTAAACCCAAGGTCCATGGTTCTCAACCTGAGGGTTGCATATCAGATATTTGCATTACGATACATAACAGAATCAAAAATTACAGTTATGAAGTAGTAATGCAGATAATTCCATGTTTCCAGGGGTCACCACAACATGAAGAGCTGTATTAAAGGGTTGCAGCCTTAGGAAGGTTGTGAACCACTACCTAGACCTTCTCCAGAAATAAAGGGATCACTATACTTTCATTAAAAATAATGTGTTGTATGCACATGTATATATGTGTGTATACAACACATATTATTTTTAATGAAAAATAATATGTGTGGGGTTAGGGGTGTGCACTCACATGTGTACACATGAGCGTGGTGGCCAGAGGTCAGTGTTGGACATCTTCCTCAACCTTTCTTTTTCTGAGACAGGATCTCGAATTGAACCTGGAGCTCACCGTTTCAGCCAGGCCAGCTGGCCAATAAGCTCTTGGTGTCTCTTTGCCTCCCAGTGCTAGGCTTACAGGCACATGTCGCCACACCACACCTGGCTTTTAACTGTGTGCTGGGGATTCAAACTCAGGTCCTCAGGCTTGCCCTTTGCATTCTGAGCATCTCAGCCCCTTCTGGTGCTTTCTAACCTATCCCCTGATTCTTCTGAATTCTCCATCCACTCAAAGTCCTGCTTAGTTAACTCTGTTCCAACCTTGCATAAAGGAACATTACATTCGATCATTTCTATCAGGTAAAACATGCTTTTGAAATGAGACTATGCCTCAGTTTATCATGATGCACATATATATGCATGCTCATGAATATATGTGTGCACGTATGTATAGACTTTTAGCATATATATACATAATGTATAAGGAGTTTTACAGAAGCATGGAGTCTTTACCTAAAATATCTGGTCCCCTCTGGTAAAATGACCAGCTCGTTCCAGTTTACCCAAGACTGTCTTCATTTTAAAATAAACCTTGTCCAGCTCAGACCTAAACAAATTGGGAAATCCAATTACCCTGGAGCCAGGCATGGCATCTGTCATCTCCCAACCCCATGAGGACGCTGTAAATTAGGCACTGTCTTTGCAGATACAGGAATGAGATGTTCAGAGAGTTGTTAGAGGTGACACAGTTGGTTGCTCTTGGGCTAAAAGCCATGCCTCTGTGTTTTCCACAAGGACACAGTATGTCTTGCAAGTACAAACAGGGACAGCCCTGTTGCTAGCCCAAGTGACTGACAGTGGTTACCCAAGGTTGGAAACAATCCTCTTCCAAAGGCAAAACAGAGGCCTGGAGGAGAGAACGTTCTAGATAGTTCATCCTGGCTAGGTTCAGGCAGCTCAGGGGTCTCCAGCTTTGGGTTCTAAGCAGGATCAAGGACTTACCCCCAGTCACCTGGCATTCCTGAGTCCCTCCACATGGTCTAGAGTTCTAGCCTTCTCCCTACCCTCAACCACACGAAGGTGGGTGGTGGGAACTGGTGTGGGTGTATGGGTGGGTGGGTGGGTGGATGGGGCAGTAGAAACTCCCTAAAAGTGTCCGTCCAGACTGGAGACTAGGCTGTCTCCCTCCTGCTGGCTCTTCTCACCCCTAGTGCTGCTGCTGCTTCTCCCCAGAAGTTCCAAACAGGTTCTCCTGGCCCATCTGCCAGACCTGCTTAGGGCTGCTGAGCCTGGCCAGGAGCAGACAAACAGAAAGACCAACAACTAATGGCTGTTTTCTCTTCGGCTGCCCTTTGAGCCCTGCCAAATGAGGATTCTCATGCTGTAGGGACCCTAATCCTGTACTGATACCTGGAGGTATCCCAGGCACGGAATCCTTCTTGCTCATTATCATGGGCCTGCTTCCAAAACCTGTCCCCTCCCAGAGCTGTCTCAGCCATCTCCCCACACCTGTTCCCCTGGGTCTTCTAGCTCAGGTGTCTTGGATGCCACCTAGACAACAAAGGGATGGATGGGGTTTTCACCTGTGGGTTGCCAAAGTTGAAGAGATAGGAAACCAGGCCAGGCCATTCCATCCCCAGAGGGCTGTGAGAGAAGGGGTCCTTTGGGGAGTTTCTCGCTTTCAAATCACAGACCTGGAGTGCAGACTCCCCTGAGGACAGAGGCCTGTCTCCTGGAGCTTCATGCCATGAGCGATAAGTTAGAGTTACTGAGAATATGAAAGCAGTCAGCTTTGAGGACAATTCTCCCAGGCCACTGGGAGGGGAAGAATTCGGAGGGAGAAAGCATCACCCTGCCTATTTTCTGTGCATGGAACTTGGTTGCTCAGCCCCCCCTGTCCCAGCCCCACTTTGCCCTCCATCCTGTTCCCATTGAAATAATCACTGGGTAGACCCAGCCTGGTTGTGTTGCCATGACAACTGCTCTAATTTCTTTTAATCCCAGTGTTCCTTCCTAAAGGGACCCCCCCCCCCCAACCCCTTGCAATGTGTTTTAATTGTAATGACTCCTGGGTTTTCAATAGGTAATGACCGCGTGTGGGGAGCCAGTGTTGGCCTGGCTCCATCCCCAAAGCTGCTTGCCCAGCGGCGCCAGGCAGGGCTCTGCCCCCCAGCATGAGTCCGGGAGGAACCCAGGGCAGACTGGAGCAGAGTCTGCCCATGGGGTGTGTGGCCTCAGTGCTAATGAAGACAAGCAGGGGCCTGAGGGGCTGGGCTCTGTGAGGTTCATGTTCTGAGGCCATTTGATGGCATGTTGCCCCCTACCACCCCATCTTCTCCCTCAACTTGAAGGGAATCCATGCACCACTGGCTGCACTGGCCCCAGGCTGCTATACTATAGCCTCAGGGTCAGGGCCCTCCCTCTACTGCTGCTCACCCACCTTCCAGCATTCCTGAGACAGATACAACTCCCTATAATAAACATAGCCTGGATACAGCTCCAAGGTAGTCTTTCTGGCAGGACAATGTTTGACAAAACTATTTATTAATAAAATAATGTTCATAGGAAGTTTAAAGAAATAAATATAGCTGTAGAGATACAGAAGATACAACTTATCCAAAAATATAGGGAAGGGACTAGGGAGGTGGCTCAGTGGATAAGGCTCTTGCCTTCCAACCGTGAGACCAGAGTTCGAATCCCCAGAATCCAAGTAATGCTGGGGCAGTGCATGCATCTGTAATCCCAGTGCTACTGTTGAGACAGGAGACAGGAAGCTCCCGGGGCGGTGAACAAGGGACCCTGACTCAAACAAGGTGAAAGTTGAGGACCAAAACCCAAAGTTGTTCTCTGACCTCCACATGTTCTTCGTGGCGATGGCACAGCGGCGCTCACACAGGTGTAAGTAGACATGTGGATGGACGGACGTGGACACACACACACACACACACACACACACACACACACACACACACACACCATAAGAGTGTGAAGGGAAGCCAAGAGAAATTGTCCAGAGTTCCCCCAGAGGTTAACATTCTCTCAGGCTACGTCAGGAAACTCGGAGATGTGCACCCTGAGCAGCCAACAGGGCACAGCCTTTCAAGTGCCTTGGAATCCTCACTCTCAGGTCTTACCCCATGCAAGCTCCAGCTGGATGTGCGGCTTGCTTTTCGAACTGGCTCCAATGCAAGCTGCCTCTCCACTAACCACAGAACAGTCCAGAACAGCCCTGTCCTGTCCTGCAGAGCTGTCCTTGGAGATGGAAATGTCTCAGTCTGTGCTACTCAGTGTATTATAGAGCCCTTAGTCCCTAGAAAGGTTATTGAACAGTTGAAATGTGACCAGTGCATTTGAAAAAGGGGAACTTTCAATGATATTTGATGTTTGTAAAGATTTTAGCCAGGCGGCGGTGGCACACACCTTTAATCCCAGCACTTGGGAGGCAGAGCCAGGCAGATCTCTGTGAGTTTGAGGCCAGCCTGTTCTACAGAGTGAGATCCAGGACAGGCTCCAAAACTACACAGAGAAATTCTGTCTCAAAAAACCAAATAATAATAATAATAATGATGATGATGGTAATAATAATTTAATAACTCTTATGTTTGCAGCTATCATATTGGATAACAGAACACTCCATTGTGAGATGTAAACTCAGACTTTGTATGGCCTCTCACTGGGGAGAGAATGCCGAGTTCAGTGTAGATGGCCTCGGATCCCCCTTGCTGGCCCCTCTTCTCCCGGGAGCCTATGCTCAGGAAGCCCATCTTTACGCTTTATGCATGTGGTATCTCTCTGGTTGCTGTTCTTCATGTGGACTGCTGAGAAGTGAGCCAAAGCTCGAGCAGCTTGCCTATGTCTGGAGGAGATAGTTTAGCCAGAGGGCCTGAGTTCCAACCCAAGAACCCTCATCAGAACGTGGGGAGCATGTCCAGCCATGGTGGTGCACACTTGTAAGCTCAGCATTGGGAAAGTGGGGACAGGAAGATCCCTGAGGGTCCTGGCTAGGTAGCCTGGCCTACTTGTTACACTTCAAGCCAGTGAGATGTGCTGCCTCAAATAAAAAACCAAGGCGGATGGTGCCTGAGGAATGGCATCTGAAATTGTCCTGTGACCTCCATATGCATACAGAAGCATATGTACAACTACCTGTACACACACGAGCACCTTCTCAAACACACACACACACACACACACACACACACACACACACACACACACACACACACACAGAGAGAGAGAGAGAGAGAGAGAGAGAGAGAGAGAGAGAGAGAGAGAGAGAGAGAGTGCCTAAAATCTGATGAAAGCCTGAAAGAGTCCCCATAGCTCTCAGGGCAGTGAGTTCTATTCAAGGCCACACTGAATACACAGGATCACCGTGAGCCATCATGTGCTACCCCAGACTGCGCCTTCCCTCCCAGGGACTCCAGCATACAGGTTTGGGTTGGTGCACCAATGTTGCGGAATCCCTTGGTCCCCATCTGTTCCTACCACAGTTCTCCCAGGCCAAGCTTCCCCTTCGCACACTGAAATATTAGATGTTCAGTTGGGAGTCCAGCAGCAAAATATTTCTGAAATTGTGTGTGCATTTTTTTCTTTCTAATTTAATGTGCCAGACAAGCCTCCCTGTAATTAAAACCAGAAAGGGACCAGACTTACACAGAGATTTGAAGGCTGTAAAATTCTAGGACAGGTTTATGTAAAGCAATTAAAAAGGGAGTTAAAAATTGTTAAAAAATTAAACACTAATTACTTTTTTTCCCCCTCCTCTTATTTCTGCTGAGCTGTTCTGGCCATGGAGCTCGAAGAAAGATATAAAAGGGGGGGGCAGTTTTTCTCTGTTGCTGTAAATCATGTTCAACCCAAGCTTCTCCAAATTTTGCAGCCGAACCCATCTGCTGTCAATTAGCCTAAATCATGCCTTTTCAATTAGAGTGGTTTAGGGAAGTCTGGTAGCGAAATGTGCATGGGGTGTGTGTGTGTGTGTGTGTGTCTGTGTGTGTGTCTGTGTGTGTGCATGTGTGTGTGTGTGTCTCTGTGTATGTGTGTGTGTGTGTGTGTGTCTGTGTGTGTGTGTGTCTGTGTGTATGTGTCTGTGTGTGTGTGCCTTGAGGTGGTATGGGGGAATGGGAGAGAGGTAAAATATGATTTTAAGCTGCGAAGTGGAAACATCTTTTAAAAGGTGTGATCCTAGTTTAGTGTTTTCCATATAAAATAGGCTATTATTTGCCATGCTGTGGGGAGCAGTGAAGGCTGGAGACAAAGTTGAGAAGGTGAGCCATGGAGCTGGAGGGAAATTCTTGTTGTTTGGAGCCCAGTTCCATCTGAGCTAGGTACATGCCCAGTACCAAGGGTGCTGGCTGGGGGCTGGCTGGCGGGGATGTTCTGAGACCTCCGGGGTGTAAGAATCCAAGTTGGGGCAGGAGGGCTAACTACAGCAGAAGGATCTTGGGATATCCACATGGGCACACTGTTTCTTGCTTAGAGGCAATATGGGATAAATATTGGAACCTGTGACTTAGAGAAAGTCTATACTGTGGTAAGAAAATTATGCATTGTGGTGAAGGCCGACAAGGAATGAAGTAAAGATGCTGTTGTTCAAAATGCTCTTCCAATATCTGAGATGGTCAAGGCATAGTCCCAGCAGGGCTGGAGGGAGGGCGTGGTCTCTGAGGACTGTTATGGGGTCATCAGTGCCTGACTCTCTCCCTTGGCAAAGGTCAAGTTGAGGAGTGGTTCACCCCGAAACCAACATAGTTTTGCGAGGACAGGAGTTTCTTTGGCTCTGTCTTTGCTCTGGGTGCTTCAGTACTCCTGTGGTTCCCCAACCTCTGGTGATCCCATGCCCTCCAGCTCCTGGCTTCTGTACAGATTCTCAGGTGGGCTACTCCTAATGGACAGATGAAGTCGAGGGTAGTAGTCTGTGTGATAGAAACGTATCACTCTTTACTATTTACTAGCCCTGGTGGAGGAATTTGGGTCATTAGCTGGAGGAGAGGTGGCAGGTGAGCATGTGCTGTGCTAATGTGCACGGTCTTCAGACCCTAAGTCCCTCTTCCCCTGCCCACCCGGAGCCATCAGCCTCTTGCCTGTCACCAAACCCACTCCTCGGCTGAGGGAGGACATCAGTGAAGGCAGGTCTGGTCATAGCAGCCGGAACTTTCAGAGTCAGATAGACATTGACATTAATGATAAGAATAAAAGCTATAGGCCGGGCAGTGGTGGCGCATGCCTTTAATCCCAGCACTTGGGAGGCAGAGGCAGGCAGATCTCTGTGAGTTCGAGGCCAGCCTGGGCTACCAAGTGAGTTCCAGCAAAGGCGCAAAGCTACACAGAGAAACCCTGTCTCAAAAAACCAAAAAAGTAAAAATAAAAATAAAAGCTATGATTTATGGAACACATAGGGCATCCAAGCCCTGGGCTGAACACTTTACCCAGAATTCCTCTTTTTAGTCACTTGCTCAGGATCATGAGAGTACAGATAGGCTCTGAGCTGGCTTGCAAGCTTGGAACCCCCACAGCGAGTTGCCTCCTGTAGTCAGGGGGGCTTGAAGAATGCTCATATGTCTATGGCTACGTGTGATTAATCTTCATTTGGAACACGAGTGGATTTGGAGTTGCCCAGGAGACAGACCTCTGGGTTTCTGTGAGGGTTTTCAGAGAGTTTTAATTGAGGGCAGACAACATACTGTGAATGGAGGTGGCAAGGAGCAGGGGTGGGGGGTGGGAAGAGAACGTAAATTCATACCAGCTTCCTGACAGTGGACAGAATGTGATCAGCCTTCCTCACACCTCTGCCACCACCATGCCTTCCCTGACACGCCTTCTTAAGCCATGAGTAACTAGCACACTATGCTTCCACATTCGGTGTTGGAAGAGGCACCCTCGGAATTGTTTAGTGATGGTTTGGGCGGGATTGATGATGTACCAGCTTTGGAGCTGGTGTATCTGGACACAGATCCTTCCTGTGTGTCTACCATGTCTGTAACCCTCACCTTGGCCCATCTGCAAAAATGGGCTCACCCTAGCCTCTCTGGAAGGCTGACGTTTCCCATGTACCGTGTGTACCCGGCTGGAGGAGACACTTGGCAGACACTGGGCTCCAGGCATTCCTTGCTGGCAGCCTGATTCCATGCAGTTTGACCTGGTTTCTTCCTGGATCAGAGTTTGTGATTTTCTTCAGGAGATGGTGAAAGGTCTTTTGAAGTGGTTCACCCTAAAGAAGCCAGTGTGGGATACCTTCCTTGGAGCAGGCCCACACCACTAAAAGCTAGGCCAATGTCCCCCATCCAGGAACTCCAACTCTTCTGAGCCCCCTCTCCCAGGGAAAGGTCACCCGGGGCCTCTGAGGACTCCTGCCTTTTGCGGTGGTTAGCAGACAAAATTGAAGCCGACTCAGCCTGTGTTCTCTGTCCACGGCTCCTTCAGGGAGTCTGGTGGCCTGCTGGATAGCCCAGAGGAAGAAAGGGCCGCCTGCCTCGGTGCAGAGCAGGCCTGCCCGTCCCCAAGCAGGACAACCTCACTCTGAGCCCCTTTAATCCCACAGCGGAGTGCAGTGATCCAGGACCAGGCTTCTGAGGGGGGCCTTTTGTGCCAGGCACTGGTGTTCTCCGTACTCTCTGGGTGGTGGGGAGGTTACCGCCTGGCTCCTTGGAGTTGGCAGGAGATGGGAAATGGAACGTGGAGGTAGAGGCTTCAGTTGGCTGCACAGAGGTGCCTGCTCCTGGCAGGACCTCTGTTGGTCTGAGCCTGCAATGGAAGGAGAATCAGGTGAAGGCAGGTAGGAGAAGCTGGGGGAGCGGGCAGTTGTTGGGTGTCCTGGCTACCATTTGCTGTTCACCGTATCTTTCCATGTACCCCAAGGTTGGCATGGCTGAGGCCAACTGCTTGCATTTCAAGCCTTGCCCCAGCTCTTGGCACCCCTCTGGTTTCTCCCTAACTCTTGGCACCCCATTTCTCAGCCCTGCCCGTCTGCCCTTAGAATAACTGGGAAAGCTTTTTTTTCCATAGGCGGTGGGGTGGAAGGTGGCCGCACAGGAGAGGCCACATTGAGGGCGGATGAACCAGCTCCAGTTCTCTCTTCTGCAGCCACTTAGACAGGGCTGGCCTGAGGCAGGTTACTGTCTTCTCTGGGTTTCAGTTTCTTCTTTTGTAGACTGAGGGCAAATCAGTTAGCATGCTCCTGGAGAGCTGAAATAATGAAACTGAAGCCATAGCTTAGTGCCTAGCACTCCAGTCAGTCAAAAAGAACGATGTGTTGCCCCCTGTATCCCATGACCCACTGCCTCCAGGGCCTTCATTCCATGGGGCCACCTTGGAACTGAGTGACCTGACTGCCCATTTATTGGAAGAAGCCTGCATAGGCTTGGCTAACTCATGCTGGGGCCATGATGAGTCACAGGATTAGACTGACAATCAAACTTCTCGCTGTTGACCACTGTTCCTGGCAGTAGCTGGGACCAGAAGGTGACATACTGTCCTGCATGCAGATATATTTACTGGAAATAGTTGAGACGTCACATGACCATGGGTAGGATGACCCAGCCAAAAGGGAATCTCACTCTCCACACTCCTGCCTGCCAGTGGTACACTTCTGAGCCCACCCTTCTGGTTTCCATTCTGCCTTCATTTGAGGCAAGTGTCCTTGAATGAGACCCTCAAGTGCCAGCCTCCTGGTTCTGGAGAACCCTGCTGCCAGCTCAAGGGACAGGACCGGAAGATCCTGTGATTTCGCAGGGAGAACGCTCCTGCATGAACTTGTGTGAGAGTTCCTGTCTAGTTGGGCAGCATCAGATGCAGCTGGTGGAGACGAGAGCTGGGTTTCAGCTGCAAGCAATGCCTCCCTTCTAACTGGTGCCTTGGTCTGACAGGGGGCGTTTTGTGGATGGGAGAGTGTGTGTGTGAGTCAAGCTGCTGTAGGTCATGCTAGGCTGCCTCGTATGCTTCTGTAAATCTCGCTCCTGGGTTTGAAGTCTATGGTATACATTCCCCTATCAATCTGCTTGAATTTTTAAAATTTAATTATTTGTATGTGTAGGTGCAGATGTGTGCATCTGTGTGCAAGTGCAAAGGCCAGAGGAGGAAACTGAATATCCTGCTCTGTCCTTCTCTGCTTTGAGGCAGAGTCCTTGCTGGACTAGGAGCCAGCAGCCACTCCCCACAACAGTGGGGTTACAGGTGCACATGACTGTGCCTGGGTTTTTATGTGGGTTCTAGGGATTTGAACTCAGGTCTTCATGGTTGTTCAGCAAGTGCTCTTATGCATGGACCCATCTCTCCAGGCCCTGAATTGGTGTGTGTGTGTGTGTGTGTGTGTGTGTGTGTGTGTGTGTGTGTGTGTGCGCGTGCGCACGCGCGCATGTGTGGGAAGCTAGAATCTCATATAGCCCAGGCTAGCCTTAAACTCACTGTCTAACCAAAGATGACTTGGTTATTCTTGTAATCCTCCTACCTCCACCCCCTAAGTGTCAGGATTATAGTCATGTGCTGTGGTGACGGTTTATGCAGTATTGGGGATTAGACCCAGGCCTTAACACTGAGCAAGCACTGAACCAATGAAACTACATCTCCAGCCCCATCCCACCTGTTCCTTTGACCATTTCACTCACCAGCCCCACAACTCCTTGGAGGCACAGGCTATTTGTCTAAGGTACCTACAGGATCCTTGGCTTATGGGAGAGGGTCTCTCTAAATGCCCATTGGAAGGATAGGTCGGGGAGACTAAGCTGAGAGATTACTTTGGTGGACACAGTAGGGTTTTAAGAGGTGATCCTGGTCTTCTGAATGTCCTCAAGATGCCCAGGTCTGGTACATCCCGATCTTGCTGAGGATGTTTCAGGGTGTCTATGAATTTTGCCTATGTTGGGAAGCATGAAGTAGGTGGAGCCTTAGCAGTCCCGCTCTGAAAGATGCTCCAAGGTGCCCCATGGGAAGTGCCCCAAACTGTCAGAAAGTGAGAAGCCACCTAACAGCTCAAATGACCACTTTCTAATGTGGAGAGTAAGGGGCTTCATCTGGATTGGAAGCTGTCCTGCCTGGGTCGGGGGTTGGCTAGCTCAGGAGAAGCTTCAATGGCTGTGGCGAAGGGATGCGTGGAAGGGTGGCCACACCTGCCCACACAGCCTGCAAGAGTCAGCACCTGGCTTTGTCAAAGGATGAGAATGAGAAGCATCACTCAATCATCACATCCTGTGCACATAAGCATCACTGGGGAGTAAAAAACCTGCATCATTCATCATTGGGGAACTTCTTCCAGCACGGTTCACAGCCTCTGGGGTTTTGTATTCCAAAGTGGGAGATTTGAGGTCACTTCTCTTTAGAGGAGCAGCCCATGGGGAACCAGAGCAATAGTAAGAGTCTAGCTATTCTTGGGACTTCAATCCTGGCTCCGCTGAGGGCTTTGCCTCTGCCCCGCCATATACCTTTATGTCAGTCACTCAGGCTCTCTGAATCCCTTCTATTACAACGGGAAAAATTGCCCTTCTCAGACTTTCCAGAGTTGGGATAACAGTGAGGTCTCAGGATGGCCATTCAAAAGTATCTTCCTCCAAACACGGGGAAAATGTCAGGTGCTCAGCAGGGCTCATGGGACTCCCTGCTGCTTCCCTTTAGGCTAGATTGCCTAGAACGTTCTCTATATCAGAAATTTGTTTTGTTTGTTTGCTTTGGCCTCTGATAGAGAAAAAGGGCCTCCTGAGGATGAAGGGTAGGGAGTCTCCTGATAGCCGGGCAAATGCCCAGCACTCCTGGCCTAGACGCCACCTCAAGGAAGCTGGGGTTGTGGTGACCAGCACACTCCATGTGACTTCTCTGCAGACAGTGGATGGACACGAGGTTTGGCAAACTTCCTGTACCACTGACCCATCCAGCTCTTCTTGGAACAGCCTGGTCCCTGCCCCCAGGGGTGAGCTGGTCCCTTTGAGCTGTGCCAAGTTCTCACTGAACCTGTGACAGAGTCCAGTCTCCAGTTGGTCCTGCCCTGGTCCCAGCCATTCTGAAATACAATATAAATCAATAACACCATCTCCCTAGGGCCTCTGACTTACTCCAAATCCTTAATGTTAGAGTATTGTTGGCTGTTTTTGAAGAAATATGGCTTTATACCTTCAGCTTGAGTATACACTACAAGAGAAGGTATGGAAGAGATGGATGAGTAAATTAATATAAAAATAAAAAGAACAAAAGGCCTATGTGATGTCACAGGCTCTAAGAGTTATCCCCTTGGATCCTGTAATACAGTGTAGCAAAGCTCTGAACCAAAGGCTGGTATAGGAAATTAGGAGTCCCTAAGTCTTCTTATTTTTAGGGATCCCTCCCAAGAACATTAAAATGCACCCCACCCCCATATTAAGTATAATTTTATAGGGGGAAAGGGGATTGAAGAGAGAACAATAACTTTTGGTTAGTTTGGGAGTTGAGGAAAAAAGAGAATTTATTCTTGTGATTTCAACTTCTTTTGTATTCGCTGTAACTTTGAGAAGTGACTAATGATTATAGCCGACAGTGCTATTTTGTAAATAGGTAACTGAAAATTTGGAAGGAGGAGAAAGGTTTTGCAGTTCTCGGTATTTGGGAGCCAATACTTAAAAAAATAAAATAAAATAAAGAGTTTCCAATGTTTCCACTGATCCTTGAACGCCTACAGTCTTTAGCCACTGCGTATGTCTTTTCAAAAGTCTTGCTAGAGTCAGGCTGTGGTTTGCAAGGTTTGTGCACCATGTGGCTTGTGTGTGTGTGTGTGTGTGTGTGTGTGTGTGTGTGTGTGTGTGTGTGCATGCCTGTGCACATGTGTGTGAGCATGTGTGAATGAGTCTAGAAGACAACCCTAGGTGTTATTTCTCAGACACTGGCCACCCTTTCCTGAGATAGGGTCTCTCACAGGCCTAGAGCTAGGCTGGCTGGCCCACAAGCCTCAGGGAATCCTCCTTTCTCCTACCTCCTCAGCCCTGGGACTACAAGGGTGTACTTTTATAGGTTCTGGGGAGCAAGCTCGGGTGCTTGTGCTTTTTTGTTGACCTGTCTCCCCAGTTCCCTACTGTATGGTTTCTTTGAGCCTCACCTTCTCCATCTGTAAATGGGGCTAATTTGCTCTCTCTCTATTTCCACAGTTGTGGGGAAGATAGCTGTGATAACGAAGGGAAGTTCATAGCCTGGGGCTGGATTCCACTTATAGAGTTATCTGGTTAAACATATGAGCATTAAAAATTCAAATAGAAAAGACAGGTGACTCCAGAAGTTGGGAAACAATCTATTATCTGAATTCGGATGACTCGCCTATTCTCTAGTAAGAGCCTGAAAGCACAAATTTAAATACACACACATCGTAATTTAAAAAAGGATCTCGTTCATTCAGAATTCAGGACAGTTTCACCATGTTTTAGGTTTACCTTTGGATGTTTTGTGAGGAAAGGATGAAGCAAGAATTAATGATGTAAACAAGATTGGATGGAGGTGGGGGAGGCTTTGGGTCTACTTGAAGTAACAAGTTTTTCCAACCTTTAGAAACATCTACTTACCAGCAAATTAGTGTTAATTAGTGCAGCTTCTTATCAGATCCACAGAACCTCTTCTTGGCTACAGCCTCAGAAGGACCTTGAACTTAAAAAACAACGCAGGCAGGCATTTCTGCTTCTGCAGGAATCTGGGACAAGGGGCTTTACTTACTCTGGGCAGTCTTCCTCACTGAGGGCTGACCTCAGAAGCTGTGAGAGGGAGATGGGGCTTGATGGACATTCTGGGAATCTGGGACAGGGGTGGGGGTTCCCCGCAAGCACATGATGAGCACAGACCTGCACGTGATGTGAGTCATGCCTGAATGACTCCAAGTAGTTTACCCAACATGGCATTTGGCAGTTGGAGTTCTTGTCTTTCTAATTGGAAGGGCAAGACGGATTGATGGATGGGGTGCTTGCAAGCTGGGAAATATGTGAGCATTTCAGAGAGAATCTTGCCGGTCACATGGTACCATTCGAGTGCCAGTTTCTATGTCAAGGCCATGTGTCTTGGTACACCAAGTGAACATTACATTCCTGGTTGTGTGGGAAGCCTGGGGGTTCAGGATACCTAAATCCCAACTTGCGTTCTGTTAATAATAAGGTGTGGGACGTTAGATAAGTCACTCTGGCTATGGATTAGCTGGGTTTAGAGCATGCTGAATTCAGTAAGAATGATAGATTGGGGAAATTAGATGCTTTCAAAGAGTAAGCACTAAATGGATGAGGTTTGGTTTGACTGTCTGGTTAAAAGAGTGGACGTGGATTGGATAGTGGTCCTACTCTGCAACTTACCAGATGCTTAAACAGCCACGTCCAAGATAGCAATCAAAGGCTTATTTCAAGTCCAAGTTATACTGTGGGGCCCTATCCCTGTCTCATGTTGTATCAGTGAACTCACTGAAGATCATGACAGTCTAAAGATGACACCAGGCTGAGGAGCAGAGCCGAGATGCATGATGCAAGTGTCAGGGTCCTTGGTAATCTCTACAGACCCTAGTGCTTGCCCCAAACCCATAAGATGGAAGACTTTCTGCTTTGGTTGTTCAGTTTCATGTGGTTTCAAATTCAGAAGCGCGAGAACTAGATTAGAGAGCCCCGAGTTGGCAGCAGCTCACATGAAAGGGATCTGGAGGTTTCAGTTGACCACAAGCATAATGTGATCCACCAGTGTGACTGTTGCTGAGAACATGAAAATGCTTGTAGGCTACCTTAATGGACAGATGGGATGCAGATCCGGGGAGGTGACATTGCAGGGTCTTCTGGCTGGAGCGGGCCCTGTCTGGAGAAATATGCCCAGCCCTGAGCATCACATTGATCAAGGGTTACCCTTGGAGACATGTAGTAAAGGAATGAATGAAGACACCTCAGTGGACTCATGGGTATGCTGGGGACCAACAGGATACTTACCATCCTATAATCTCATGCTAGGCAACCTGGAGGTCAGCACTTCCCAGCCTCCCATGCACTTAGCTGGATTATGTGCTAAGTTCCAGCTGATGGGCCATGAACAAAGTTGACAGGCTCCATCTCAAGCCTGCCCTGCCAGTGTCCTCACGATACCACATTGTGCTCTTTTCCTCTATTGTGCTAAGGGTGTGATAAAAATCGACAGAGCTGAATTCTGGGAACCATCCAGAATCGCACTCGGAGGCTCCTTAGGGAACATCCATTTAGAGCATGAAAGGAATGAACCATGCATCTTTATTGCATTAAATCAGATGTGGGGGTGTTTGTTACAGTAGCTAGCCCTGGTAGCTCTGACTACTCACAGACAGCTGTGGATAGATCAATGGGGAAAAGGATGTTACGTATGACTAATGAGTGGTGTGCTAGATTAACCACTGAGAGACCACCCTGCTTTCCCAACTGCAGACCCCTGAAGACGATGGAAGATGGTTTTATCCTCCTAGGGAAATGGCTACCGGCTCTGTCCCTTGTTGGATGCCCCCTCCAATGACAGCTTTTGCTTTAAGCTTTCTTTGCTTTTACAGTAGTCTAATTAGGTCTCCTGTCCTGGCTAGTCATGTGACCTCGGCCAAGTTACTTGACTGCTCTGGGCCTCTTCGTCTCTGTTTTATGGAATAGTTATGGTGTTAACCCCTCCTAGGGAGAAACAATGTCTCCTTACCTGCCTGCCTTTGCTTCTTGCTGATGTGTTTGTGGACTCTGTCATAGCCACTCCTGCTTCTATCCCTCTCTGACATCAGAACCTAGCTTCTTCTGTCTTCTGACAGAAGCTCTCTGGGAACCCTCCAGGCCTTCAGCTCCAGATTGGGACCACCGAGGCACCTAGCATTTTCAATGTGAAGACAGCCATTGTTGGAATACCTTGCTCTTATCATGTAAGCCTATTGAACAAATCCCCCAAGACACATGCGTGTATGAAAAAATATATATTCTTTTCATTCTGTTGGTTTTGTTCCTCCAAATGACCCTGACTGATACAATCATGAAATCAAGGTTTGGCCTGGGCCTTAATACCTTTGATGGAACTGGAGTGTCTGTGACATCAAAGTTACCTTCCAGGGTGGCTGGGAGTGGGAACAGGCTGAGGATGTTCATGTATAGAGGGAGTTAGCTTCTGTTTCTAGGAGAGGACCCAGCAGGAGAAGCTACGGTTGACAGCTGGGCAATTCCAGTGGCCTCAAACAGAAGGTGGATACTAGCTGGGGATGCAGACAGTCACCTGGATCCCAGCAATTAGATGTTTCAGTGCCTCACAGACCACATGATCCTGGGGCTTGGGAAGAATTTCCATGGTGGGTAGGATCAAAAGAGTGGGGAAATTAGTACAATGTATAGAAAGACTCTGTGCTGTTCAAGAGCCCGTAAGTCCCCGTGACTCTCAGTCATATTGCTGTGTGGCCTTGGAGGTGCCTAACCTTTCCTGGCTTCAGTTTTTCCTTCTGGAAACTGGGAATGAGGCTGCCTACCTCCAAGGTGAGATGAGAGACAAGGCAGTGGATACCGAAGACTTTCACAGACTCGCCGGTCCGATGACGAAGTACAACTCAAGCATTGATATTCCTGGTTTAGTTTGCACTAAGGAGTTAGTTTGCACCGGCCTTTCACCTAGGCTGGAGCTGCTCCATGAGGTAAGGGGTACCTGGGAACCAGAAGTGTCTAGCAAGATGCCAAGGGTGCAGGAGAGATAGTCTCATAGGGGTGGAGGTGATGTGGGGGAAGTCCGGGGGGGAACACCCTCAGGACACCAGCCCTCAAATGTGCTGCCCTTACTTTGCCTGTAGGTGGGAAGGTGCTCCCACCCCTTCACCAACAGGGTGGGCAGGCGAGAGAGATGATCAGGGAAAGAGAGTGTAGACACCGAGGATCTCACGTCATAACTCAGGGCTGGCTGCAGCCAGTGAGGAGTTTCACACTCTGCACAGGCGGGTTGTGAGGCATTCTTCCGAAGTGAGAGAATGTGCCTTTCCTTTGTGTTTTTTTTTTTTATTTCCTTTTGCCAATAAAATAATTAACCCAGGGTTTCCAAAGGCTGCCACCCCACCCGCCCTTGCTGTTTCTATGGGGTGCGGAGAAGTTGGGTTGGCAAGGGGCTTGGCTGGTGACAGAAGGAGTGGACAGACAGTGACATGCTGAAAAAGGTGTTGAAGTCCCAGAGGGCACTGGGGAGCACCCCCTCCCCACTGACTTCTCGTCACCCCAGGTGACATATGACTTAGCACGTCCCCAGGTCTCCTGAGCCACAGCTGGCTGTGTGTTTTCCACATGTGTTCGGTATTATCGGTGTTTTTGCAATAATAACTGTGGTCTTGAAAAGGACTAAAATTAATTAAAATGCAGCACTCGGCCACATTTTACATTATGATCATCAGAATACTTGGCTGGAAAGGGCCTCCTTAGGAAGGGGGTGGGTCATCTCATTCATCCCCCTGTCTCTGCCTAGGTTTTGTCTCAGTTAGGTCTGTCAGCTGACTTTAGAAAATGACCAGTGAGAGACCGTCTATATAGTCTTCTGGTTAAAATTATTTCTGTAAAGGAAATCTTTCTTGGTCTTTGTACTGTAGTGAAATAGGAAAGCACCAATAGTCAGACATTGTATTTGAATGATGTGAGGATGACCATACAGGCTGTGTTTTCCAAACTCTGCTCATCTGGAGATCCTTACCATCCCTTGGAGGGGCTGAAGAGATTGCTCAGTGGTTAGGAGCACATGCTGCTGCTGCTGCTGCTGCAGAGGACCCAGGTTCAGTTCCCAGCATCCACATCTGTCAGCTCACAATTGCTTTTAATTATAGTTCCAGGGATCCTACCTTTTCTGGCCCCTGTGGGCACCTGCACACACATGGTGTACAGGTATACATGCACACACACATGCACAGGCACATTAAACTAAAATTAATAAAGATCACATTCTTTGGGTCAGGGGTGAACAACCTGCCTTTTGGTTTAGAGCAGGTTCTCAAACTCAATTTGATACCATTGATGTTTGGGGCTGGGTTTTCCTGTGCACGATGTTTTCTGTCCTGTTCTTCATAGAATGCTTAGCAGTGTCCCTATCCTGTACCCTCTCAATGCCAGGAGGGATTCCATCATCCCTTTAGCCCAAATTATACCAATGATAAATGTTCCTAGACATTGCTAAATAACCCTTCTCCTCTGGGGAGGGGGGACAAGTCACATCAAACTGAGAAGAGTCTCTTAGGAATCTTGTCCACGTCTCTGCTACCCTCTAGGACCTCCTACCTCGCTGCTCAAAGCATCCAACTTGGAGTGACATGGGAGTGTGTCATACTCACTCATGAGCCAAGGACTAGGTGACCAGTTCTGAATAACATCCTGAGGTTTGCAGCTGATTCACTTTTTAAAACAAATTACAGTAGGTCCGAACATAGCAACATCCCTTTGCCTGCCCACACTCGGATGTGTTTTCCCCAGGGCAGGAACTGACCGTCACTCCCAGTTTGCATTTGGTCACAGCCTGTACGAGGTTAGGTACTGCGGCTAGTGGGTTCCAGGTAGTAAAGGGAATACAAATTATCACTCTTGGTTGTTCACGGGGCTGTGCTGTGCACTACACCAGCATTCTTTGTGTGTGTGTGTGTGTGTGTGTGTGTGTGTGTGTGTGTGTGTGTGTGTGTGTGTGTGAAGTGTGCATAGTGTGTGAGTTGCTGCAAATGTTGCAATCTATGGCTCCCTGCATTCTAGGCAAGTGCTCTACCACTGAGCAACACTCCCAGTCACCTTCAGATTCACTCTCCTTGAACTTGTACTTTTACCTGCAAGAGAATCTGAACTGCAGAGAGTCTGTTGGCTCTACTAGATAACTTTCTATTGCTGTGAAGAGACACCATGACCAAGGTGACTTACAAAGGGAGGCATTTAATTAGGGGCTTACTTATAGTTTCAGAGGGTAAGTCTGTAACCATCGTGGTGGGAAACATGGCAGCAGGCAGGCAGGCATATTTGCAAATTGGAGGCAGAGAGAGAGAGAGAGAGAGAGAGAGAGAGAGAGAGAGAGAGAGAGAGAGAGAGAGAGAGAGAGACTGGCATGAGCTTTTGAAACCTCAAAGCTTATCCCCAGTGACACACCTCCTCCAACAGGCCACATCTCCATCCTGACAGTTCCACCAACTGGGGACCAAGCACTCAAATATATGAGCCCATGGGGCTGTTCTCATACCAACAGCCACATGGCCTCAGCTTCACTTTTCTCATCTTGCTGCGTGTTCTACCTACACCCATTATTTCCCCTTCCTCTTCCTCTTCTCTGCCTGTTACTCTGAGCATGGCTGGCTCTTCCCCCGCCTCACACCACAGCTCACATCACCCTCTCAGAAAGGGCAAGTCCACCTCCCATGGAGCCCATGGGGTCCTCTCCTAGCACAGCAGCCTCTTGTCCTCTCGGTTCCTTCTGCAGCCCAAGTCATGTACCTGCAACTCTCTGGATCTTGAATTCAGCTTCCCAAGAAGTACATGCTAAGATGGAGTTTAGAAAAACCCAGAGGAAAGAGAAGGGGAAAGGGGTGGGATGGGGAGGGGGGTCATTAGACTGTGAAGTCTTCGAAAATACAATAGGCTGTGGAAGCTTCAGATTGTAGGAGTCCCCTTCCAAGGAAGAGGCTTGGTGCCTTGGACCACTACCTCACTTGCTGGAGGACGTTAGGTGGCCATACTCCTCTCAGCCAAAATGTAAGTCCCTTCTTGAAGGCAGAGCTGAGCCCCCCACCCCCCACCCCCGCCTACCTCCCGGGCTGGAATCGATGTTCCGCAGCACAGGGACCTGTAGGTCTTGCTGTGGTTATCCCATTTCCCCAGAACAGGGCCTGGTGCATGGGAGGAGCTCAAATAAAACTGTGGAAAGGCAAACATGTGTCATGAGAGAGAGAAAGCAGAGTAAATGGCTGTTACAAGATACCAAACTGTTCCACCCTGTGGTGCTTCCAAGGTTTGAACCATTCAGATGTTCGAAACTGGTAGCTTGCTTTTTACAGTTGGCTGGGTAGGATCTTTTAAGCCTTCTGTGGCAGTCACGTGGGGCAAGGGGGCAGGTCACCAAATCCCAAGGAATCCCAGAGGAGAAGGAAAAGGGCTCCATCAGGTGGGCCCGCCGAACCGGAATGGTTATCTGGTCTGGCAGAGCCAGCATCGTGGGTGGCCAAGCAAACCTCAGATATGGTGTTCCCAGAGACTGGGGGTGGGGATACTTGCCTTTCCCTTCAGTCTGCCAGAGAACCCAGGCAGGAGTGGGCTTGTCACTTGAGTGGCTAGCCTCTCAGGGCACAGATTGGAGCCCAAGATTCTAAGGAAATAGGCCCGTCCGTGCCGGAGGCCCTTTGTGCAGCAAGACAGAGGGCTTTTCTGGGAGGCAGAGGCACTGTGGGTGGATGCCCAGGAGCCTTGGGGTATGGAGGGGCATGTATGAGCCCCATGTGTTGTGTGCAAAGAAAGAGGGTGACAGGGTCTGTTTGAGAGAGGTAAATTCCTGGCTCCGAGGGCAGGTGTGTGCTTTAGGTTATAGACCCAGGGATGTAGAAAGTAAAACTTCATTTTCTCTCCCTTTTGCTTTGGAGACGGAGGTTCTTGTGTTGCATAGCTGGGGGTGTCTTTGAACTTCTGATCCTCCTGCCTCCACCTCCTGGTGGTTGGGATTACAGGGGTGCACCACCACACCCAGTCTATGTAGTGCTAAGGGTTAAACCCAGGGCTGAACTCGCGCTAGACAAGCTCTCTAATTACTGAGCTCCATCCCCAGGCCTCTGTGTGTTTGTTTGGAGACAGAGTCTCACTATGAAACCAGTTTAGGTTGGCCTTGAATATGTGGTAATCTTCCCACTCGGGCCTCCAAAGTGCTGGGATTATGGTTACGTACCACTGCTTGGAGATGACCTTCATTGTGTTCAAGCCCAGCTGCACCAGGGCATTCCAGGCTCCTCTCCTCCTCTATTGCTGGATACTGGGATGGAAGGCATCAGGGTGTGGGACCCTGTGTTCCAGTCATTTCTCCACACTGGACTCTTCTGAGTCCATTATTGACTTTGTATGGCTATCTGTCTCTGCCGGTCACTGCTGAGTTGTCATTTACTCCAAAGATGCTCCAGGGTCACAGCCACTGTCTCCTTTCAGATTAGCACCTCGTTCTCTACTCTGTGTCTGATTCTCCCCAGCCTAGCAAATTCCTTTGCCTTTCTCTGGGAGTGGCTTCATTCTCCCAAATCTGTTTCTAAAGTGTTCAGTGATATCCCCAAATCAGAATTGATTGTGTCTTTGATTTTTACCATACCTGTCTACTCAGTAACATCTCAGAGTTAACTGGATGAAGAAATGCCACGCACGCATGCAGGGGACATGGAGATTACATGGCTCATCAGCATTCCTCTGCCACCTTTGCTTTGGGGACTTTAATGTCTAGAACTCTCCAACCTCATGAGACATACTTTCTCAGGTTTGCTTGTCCCGGCTGCGAGAACATACAGTTGCCACCATGTCCTATCCTCGAGGGCCCCAGGAATGTCAACATGAACCTGTCCAGGCAGACGCATGACTGTTCCTCTCTATTCTTGGTGATGGTCGGAACCCCTCATTGAGAATCAGAAGAAGAGAAAGCAGACGCAGCTCGGAGAGAAGCATATGACCCTCAAGACAGAAAGGTACCTACTGCCTACCATTGTGGAATGGCCCAAGCCGCTAAACCCAAAGGAAGCCAGTTAGTCGGAGGCGACACCTAGGCAGTACTGGTGTGGTACTGCAAGCTTCAGAGCCATCAGGATTGTGGGTCCCTCTGGTTACTGATTCTTAGACCCACAGCTTGTTCCCTTCTGTCTTTTCTTTATACACACGCAACAAATGCTTTATACAGACACATAAAATACATGGCTATTCACAATGCCCTTAGAACACTGCTTGACCTGTATTTTCAGGCTTAATCACTGTGAATTCTCTTCCTTTCTCTTAGGAACTCCACGGATAAGATCAGCTCTTATCTTGAAGGTCCTGAATATTGACTTCACTCCCTAAGTTCACTCAAATGACCCTCAAGGAACTCAAGTCAAGCAAACACAGAGGGCATACCACCAGGACCCCCCCCCCCCTTTACCTTCTTAGCTCTGCTCCAGGGAGGATGGATAATCAGGTGTCTCATCTTGGCACCGACCCTCCTGTGGTGTGACTCAGTCTCTTGCAATGCCCTGCAAACTTCTTTCATCCATGAGAGTTCTCACCGGTAAGAAATGTTTCCTTATTCAGTATCAATTTCTGAGGTTGATTGGCCCTCTTCCACTGCCGATTGCCGTAGCTGCTCACCTCATTCAAGTACAGCTGCAATACTTTAAAAGGAAATGCCCAATAAAATGCCTGCTCCTCAGTGAGCTCACCATCCATCAAAACCAAAATTCTGCTGCAAAGATGATAGGGCCACACTTAAGCCCTGGAGGGAGTACCTCTAATCACAACCGTGTGGCGTCTTCTAGGCAGAAAGCAGAGTTTTGCATCCTTCCAAAATCAGACAGTTTCTCAGCCTTTGGGAACTTTGCAGTTAAGGTCACCTGCAAGGTCCCTCATTCTCTGGAAGCAAGGCATTCTGGGATTTGAAGGGAAAGGCCAGCTTTAGGAGAAAAAGTGCTTAGGTCTGAGGTTTGGAAAGACAGAGGCCTAAGAACAGCAGGATTGGGAATAGAAAAGCATTCCCTGCATGGGGTGGGGCCATCCAGATGGTATAGAAACTGTATCTCACATTCCGCACAGGTGAGTCTCTGGCTGAGGAAAGAGGGCAGGGAATGAGGAATGAGTTGGCAGCACTCCTTGGGAACTGGACTATTTTATCATGGTTCGGAGGTTGGAACTGACCAGAGCACAGAAGAGAAACTTAGACCTGAAATGGTGGAGAGGGCTGTCATTTCTTTTCACTTTCATGGCTTGTCCCTTGCCAGCAGGTGACTGACTGGCCAGTTCTGCCACCTGTGAGCTCAACAATGCAGATTTTGTTTACTGTCCTCGGCCAACCCCAGGGAGGGGCTTGGGCAGAGGACTACCCAAGGACAGCCCTACTTTTTTTATTTTATTTTATTTTATTTTAAAGTTCCTTTACCTTCCTTGTGCTAAGTAGAAGAGGAATCTATACAAAGCTACAAAGCAGCTAGCTGTCACCAGTGGTCACCAGTGGTCACCATTGGTATGAGAGGCTCAGGTAGTGGTGGGGCTCCCAGCAGTTGAGCCTAGAAGACTGGCATGTACCTTAGAAATCATTAACCCGACACCCTCATCTTTTTAAAGTAATTTTTAATTAATCTACTTTTAATTTATTTCATATATTTTGATCATATTCTTCCCCTCCCCCAACTCCTTCTAGATTCTTTCCATCCAACTTTTTGTTCTTTTTCTCTCTCTCAAAAAAAAAAAAATTAAAATGAACAAACATCCAATAAGACAAAAATATGAAAAACAAAACACTCACGAAGAACCATGGAGTCTGTTTTGTCTTGGCCAACTCCTCCTGGGCATGGGGCCTGCTCTGGTGTGTGGTTGATCTATCCAAAGACACTGTTGGAGAAAGCTGATTTTCCCCTTTCGCAGCACATATCAATTTCAAGTAGCTTCTTGGTTACTGGTGGGACTTTGTGTCCTCTCCCTCTTCTGAGGGCTGGGATTTTGTCTGGTTTGAACCAGCGCAGGTCTTATGGGTGCGGACACAATCTCTGTCTGTTGTGTCTGGAAGACAGGATTTCCTCCATGTAGTCTACTACCTCTGGCTCTACGGTCTTTCTGACTCTTCTTCCACATAGATCCCTGAGCCTTGTAAGAGAAATGAAATGATAAACTTTGCAGGTGAACGGATGGAGCTAGAAACTTGCAGGAAGAAGCTTCTCTGATGAGGACTGTGTAGCTGGAGAATTTTTCTCCAGCTCCCACCGCCAAGTCCCGCCAGTCCCGGAGCCCACTTATAAAATAAACACACAGACTCTTACATTATTTAAACTGCTTGGCCATTAGCTCAGGCCTATCATTGTCTAGCTCTCACTCTTATATTTAGCCCATTTCTATTAATCTTTACTTTGCCACATGGCTCATGGCTTACCGGTACTTTACATCTTCCTTGTCTTGGCGGTGGCTCCAGCCGGTCCCTCCTTCCTTCCTCCTTCCTCAATTCTCCTCTCTCCTTGTCCCGCCTATACTTCCTGCCGGGTCACTGGCCAATCAGTGCTTTATTTATATAGAGCGATATCCACAGCAGACTGAGTGATGCACTGGTCTATGGGTATAGCAGTATGTCATTTGGAGTCTTTTATTGCTATATTCCTCTAGTGGGATAATAGTGGTAGATTTTCCCTTAGGGTCTATGACCTATCTAGTCTCAGGTTCTTGGCCACTTTAGCAGTGTCAGGTGTGGGTTCCAACTCATGAAGTAGTCCTTGAATCCAATCAAAAAGTTGTTCTTTACGTCCATAACATTTGTGCCACTATTTCATCAGTATCAGAGTCATAGCATCTGGTTTTAGGCTGAGGTCCTTGTTCCATTTGTAGCTGAGTTTTATACAAGGTGTTAGATACGGTTAGATGCAGCTAACCAGTTTGGCCAGGGCAGTTCCCAGTACCCTCATCTTACAGGCTGAAAAAAATGGAGACTGGAGCTTGACTGTGAGAATACTTCAGGCCACAGAGTTAGTTGGAGATGGGAGTGGAGTGCAGACTAATAGACAGGTGCGTATGCAAATGAGATTCGGACCCCAAACCTTGTGCTTTCGAAAAGGGGTGTGATGCCAGAGCTGAGAGTCTAGTTGTGGTTATGTAGCCCCCCCCCCTTTAGAACAGACCCTGCTCCCCCCTTACTGTTCTTCCTTCCTCTGCTCTGGGCCACAAGAGACCAACCCATATTAATTGCGTCAAAACTCTCCCAGCAGCCCTGGCTTCCAGCTGGCCCTGGTGGGTGAAAGAGGGAGAGAACAAAGCTGCAGATGTCGGTCCTCCTCTCCCTCTGTCCTTCCAGCCATTCTTAGAAGGGCCCTGCTTGAACCCTAGTGAGGGACACCATTCCTCTGACGACCCACACCTTGAAAAGCAATCCCTTTACCAACTCACCTCAGATGCAGCTCTGTTGCGTGTGCCATCTGCTTCTCGCCAGGACCTTGACTGACGAGGTAACCCTCGGTCCAGAAGAGCTTTAACGCTACAGTGCCTTTCGCCCAACCGCTTTGTGCTGGCATGCCTTAATAGCGACTGAAGCCTTTGAGAGCCGGCCCTGGGAAGTGTCTGCGGACTGCAGAGGATGGACAACTGGCAAAGGTCCCTCCAATTGCTTCTTTGTTTCCTTTCATTGTTATTGTCATCGCTCTTTAAAATGATGTGGATGACCTGGGACTGCCTTCTGTCTACAGACAAAGCAACGCATGGATATGCATGTTGAGGGCATGTTGACTAATTTAATCTCGCCTCCCCTGTCACTAATTGCACTCTCTTCCTGGGATAACTCTTAGGGCAAACTAGTACATTTGATTCTAGTCTGTTTCTAGGCATTTTTTTTTTGGTACAAATATCACATACATATAATGTATATGTATACAAATGTAGAGCCTGCAAAAATATATATTTGGTTCACAGTATGAGATGGTTTGAATAGCTGTCTTCTTCCAATATTCATAAGTTGAAATCGTAACTCCAAATTGGTAGAAATTAAAGATGTGGTCGTAGGGAGGTGACTAAGGCCTGAGGGAACTGCTCTTTGGTTCATGTTGTCAGGACACTGCAAGGAGTCAGCAGTCTGGCATCCCAGAACAGGACCATCACCGGATGCTAACCACATAGCATCCTTGATGTTGAACTTCTAACCTTCAGAACTCTGATAAATCTCTTTATTTATACATCACTTAGCCTGTAGCATTTTGTTATAGCTTCCTGAGCTAAGTCACAGGCTATAGTTCTGCTGTTTTCCTATTGGTGTATATGAATGCTGTATTCTTTTTTAACTGTAATATGATATTCCATAGAATGGCTATATGATAAGCTATTTAACTATGCTACTATTACTGGATGGGCAGAGTTGGTTTGCAATTTTTAGTTGATACTGATAAGATTGCAATAAAGATTTTATTTAAAGCCTAGTGTAGTGGCACACACCTTTATCCCAGTACTCAGGAGACCAAAGCAGGCAGATCTTTGTGAGTTTGAGGCCAGCCTGGTCTACATAGTTCCAGGCCAGCCAGGGCTACATAGCGAGACTCTGTCTCAAAAAAGAAAAAGAAAAGATTCTATTTAATATACACCTCACATACATATGTGTATGTGTGTGTGTGATATGTGTATGTATGTACACATTCCTGTGTATGAGTGCCGTTGCGTATGCGCCATGGCATGCACGTGGAGGTCTGAGGACAACCTTGGGTATTGTCCTTGCTCTCCACTTTGGTTGAGGTAGCGTCTCTTGTGTGCCTCAGGCTAGCTGCCTGTGAACTTCCAGGGATTCTCTTGCCTCTACCTCTCATCTCCCTACAAGAGTACAGGGATTATGGATGAGCACTGACATGTCCAACTTGACAGGTTCTGAGGATCCAAACCCAAGTCTTCATGCTTGCATGGTAAGCACTTGACCCCGAGCCGTCTCTCCAGCCCAAATTTTCTAACTCAGTTGCCCTTCCTGGATATGTATATACCCTAGCAGTGATGGGGGAGGGTAACTTAGAAATGAATATGGCCCCACCATCGCGTCAATGAGGAGAGGTGGGAGAGGGTTACTGTTCTTAGTGGGAGGATGGCAGAGCCTGCATAGCCCCGTTGGAGCCTCTCATCAGTGATACTGGGCTGATGGGTTTTCTGTATTTATGTTGCCAATGTGAATCTCGATATAGCTGTGAAGGTATGTTGTAGCTGTAAAGGCAACTGCCCTAGATAATGTGGGTGGGCCAGTCCAACCAGCTGAAGGCCTTGGAAGCAAAACCTGAGGTTTCTCAGAGATGAAGAAATTCTGCCTCCAGACTGCAGCGCCGATTCCTGCCAGCCAGTCGGCTTGCCTTACGGATTTCAGACATGCTAGGCTCTGCAATTGCACGAGCCATTTCCTTAGAATAAATCTCCTCATATACACAGTCATCCCTCCGTATCTGTGGGCTCCGCATCTGTGAATTCAATCAATGGTGGATGGAAGACGTATTTTTTTTTAATTCTGGAAAATTCCAAACAATAAAATTTAAGCGTACCGCACACTGAGTCCACACTGCCTCTATAGGAACAAAGAGATGCTAAGACGCTGCATCTAGTATTGTAAGTAGCCTAGAGATGATTTATCACACAGAGGGTGGATGGAGGCTTCATGTGAGTACTCTTACTATGTTTAATGGACTTGAACATCTGTGGATTTAGGTACATATGGGGATCCTGGAACCAGTGTCCCATGGATACTATGAGATAACTGTGTGAGTCTACACTTGCATGTGCACATGCACACATGTGTATGCTTATACCACACATACACACATGCCCCCCCACAGGCATGCATGCTCACACATACACATGATTTCTATTGTTCTGTTCTTCTACAGAACCCTGATTCATATATAAATCTAGTCTTCTTTAAAAAATAGTATTTTTTTAATCTTTGAAGTTTTCAAACATTTATTTGATTTTTATATTGATTCATATATGTATACATTGATTACATATACATTGATTATATCCATCCACCACTACCTTTCTCCAGCTCCCTCTAGTGCTCTGCATTTATTTCCTTCCCAACTTCAGGACCTCCTTTAAAGAATTACTATGATTTTTAACACCCTGAGTCCACTTAGTGTTGCTCTCATGTGCATGGGTGTGGGGCCAGCCACTGGGCAATGAGCAGCCCACCAACAGGTCCATATCCCCCAAAGAGAGTGATGCTTCCTCCCTCCCTCAGCAGCCATCAGCAGCTAATAGCTTGTCCTATAGAGTGGGCCCTCAGAGGCCCCTTCCCATCCACGCTGGGATGTTGACTGGCTTGATCTTGTGCAGGTCTTGTGTGGATAACCACATCTGCTGTCAGTCAATGTGTGCAAAAGTCACAGCACAGCTAGAAGTTTGTATCCCACAGGTATGCTTCCCGTTGCTCAGGCTTTGTTTTTGCCAATATTCAAACACCAAGAAGAGGAGATTGTAAGATGCACAGGGGTTCAGAACAGAATCTCCCAAAGCTCTGCTGGCCCAGACCCTGCCTGCTGTTTGCAGAGACACCAGCTGCTCATGGTCCTCTGCTCAGCTGTATTTGGTTTCTGGCTTTTCTAAGCGCCTAGTGGTGGTTCTCCTCTACCAGTGAGAGCGATCTCCTCCACTGCTTCCTGGCGGCTGGCTGTGAATATCATCCCCAGGACAAGTCACTTTCGTTACTTCGCCATCTTTGTCTGCATAGACACACACCTTCATGAGGTTCCTTCCCAGCTCACTGGCCTCCAGCGCTCGCCAGCTGTCTCCACAGAGAGGGTCTGTCACTGACATTCTCCACTGGTGATGGCTCCTTGCACATGGCTGAGGAAGGCAGGACCTTCTGAGGCTGTGGGTTGGTGCAAGGACACAGAAGAGGCCACTGGTGATTGTCAGCTTCCACAGAAGCATCCCCGTTCCCTATCCCGGGATCAGAGTAAGGAAGGCAGGTAAAAGAATAGCTTGGCAGAGATATGCCCCATTTTAAAAAAAATCAGTCATAAAAATCAAACCTCTTAGGCTGTGTCACTAGGGGAGGGGGAGGAAGAGGTGGAAAGCTGGCCAGAGCAGGCCTCCAAGTTTCCTGTTTTCAGGCAGGCGGGAAGCAGAGAGCAAACATCCTCCTTCTTCGTTTATGGTCTTTGTTCTTGCTCAGCCAGTGTGTGGTGCAGCAGGGTGGCCTCTCGGGTGCATGCTCCTGTCTGCGTTATCTTCCTCGGATCAAAAGAGAAAATGCATGAGAACGTGTTCCGGAGGCCCGGAGACCGCACACATGCCAGTTACAATCATGATCAGGAAAGCCTGGGCTGGGACCTGCAGGGAAGCTAGGATTGTGTCCTGAGACCTGTCCCCTCCTTGGAGACTGTGTGTCAATGCACTAGGCACCAAGCTGAACACTGGGGGGTGGGGGAGGGGAGAAATCACTCCCCAAGCAGGTTCCTTAATGAACTGAGTCTGAGGAAGGATAACTAACAATGACTGATGCCCACAATATGAATTAGACCATTAACTCCTTCCTGCAGCCTCCTTGAATGTCCCATTCTCTTATGCTTGGAGTGACTTCTTCTGTTTTCCTCTCCCAAGGTCTGGACAATCCACAGTCATTCCTTCCCATTGGCCCAACACAATCCCATTTTATACCAGCTCATACCAGTTTCTTCCATGGGTTTACTGAGAGCCCCCTTCTTAGAGTGTTCCAGTTTAGTCCAGTTAGGCATCTCAGTAGATGAGGCAGGAGAATCAGAAGTAAGTTCCAGGCCTTTAGGGGCTACAGTACCAGACCAGCCTAGCTTCATCCCAAAGTGCAAAGTAAAAATGGCTGGGGAATGTAGCTCAATGATAAGGCTCACTTGCCTTAACGTGTGGAAGGAACTAGACTCTATCCCCAGAAAACCAAAGTATCCTAGTTCAGTGATGGACATTGGGTTCTTCCTAGATATGGTTTCCTGAGCAGAGGGTTTGGTTTCAGGTAGCACCAACTGGGCTGTTCAATCACCTGGAACTTGAGGCCTCTAAAGCCAAGGCTGGGGTCACAGTGCCTGGCTTCCTGTACAGCCTGGGGAATGGTTGAAAAAGGAGGAGCAGGAGGCAGCTAGAATGCATGGACGCAGCGCCTGTGCATCCCATCTCTGGGCAAAGTTAGCCCTGGCTTCTGAACCCTGCCATCCGTGATGTGCCGAAGATCCATTCCAGGGCTGCAAGAAAATGGCAGAATCAGAGAACCCAAGTGCAAAAAGAACCAGTCTCCGAGCCTGGTATTTGTGGCAAGATGTTCCCACATGTCTAGTGGGTTGGATAGCTGAGAATACATGTCATCTGTTTAGCGTTTGGCACGGATGGGGCATGTTTGCATGTGATCTGGCTTGGGGCTCCCAGCTATGGGAGGCAGGGAGTTGCCACCCCCACTGTTTTGACTCCTTAGGATGGAGAAAACTTGTCCCAGACTGCACAGCTCAAAAGTGGCAGGATGTAGCATCTCCCAGAGCCCCATACTCTGAGTGTCTTAATCTTTCACCTCATTTCTATGGTGACAGCTTCAAAGAGGACCAAAAAGTGTTTTGTAGAAGATGAGTGCTCCAATGCCCCCTGCAAAGTGAGCTTGCTCCCCGAGACCAAGGTTGGAGTTTTCTTCTTGTAATTTGTACCATCAGGAAAAAACAAAACAAAACAAAACAAAAACGGACCAGGGAAATTCTGATACCTTGGGGATTGGTGCAAAGTCTCTGTCAGAGATCCCATGTGCTAAGCAAAGATATTGCGTGGGCTAATTTCTGTGTCTAACTTGCCAGAGTTCAGCCCAAGCACCAGCCAGGAGTGGGACCCAGCTCTGTAGGCAGCAGCCGTGTGCAGTGTTTGAGAGCCCAGCTGCAGGGCTGCTGTTCTCACTACGTGATTGGGGACATGTGAAGGCAGGGCAATTGAACTGCTGGTGACCCCGAGGAGTAAGGAGGCTAATTAAAGCTTCTCTCCCCACACTTCAGTCAAGCCCCTCCTGCCCTTCCTCCCGATGGAGGGGCTGATAAGGAGGGATTGGATTTATGAAAAGAGATGAAGATGTTTGGATAAGCCGAGGTACCAAGGCAAGCCGGCCAGACGAGTTAGGGCCTGACCAAGGCAGCAGGGTGGCTGACAGAGCCTTACAGGCAAGACAGGAGGAGAGGAAGGGGGAGAACCCATCACTAACCCTGACACCCCTTGGGCCTAGTCTCCTGGCTGTTCAGATGGAAATGGAGGCTTGCAAACCCTCCCTACTCCCCCCACTTCCCGCCCCCCCCCATGCCAGCTGCTCCCAGATCTGCCACTCAAGTCCCTTGTGATGGGATCCAATAGCAGGACAGGAAGCCCAATGAGTGGGGACCTGGGAAGGAGGGCTTTTCCATCTTCCCATTCAGAGGTGAAGAGGCCAGACTGCCCTCAGGAGCAAACAGCTTCGGCTTTGCGAGTCGCCTGTCCTCACTCCAGCCCTTCCTTTGAGTGGTTTGTTTGTTATCAGGCCTGTTGTGTTGATGTTTTACATGAAGCTCAGAGATGTTCGGTCACTTCCTTCAGGACACATAGCTAGGAAGTGATTGTCGGGAGAGCAAAGCCAAGTAGCACATTCGAAAACATCTATGAAGCAGTAAGATTCTAGTCTCTGGTCCAAGTGATGGTGATGCCAGCCATTCCCGTGTGTCAAAGTGGGACCACAGGAGAATCTGCTTGTCCTGGACAGTCCCGACTCACTCTTGGACAGGCAGACCCTATCTGTCCCCCTCCATCAGCCCCTCTGGTAGTTACTGGGAGAAGGCACTAACTGAAGCCTGGGGAAGCTTGAAGCACTCTCTGGGGGAAGGTCCAGCCTCCAAGCTATCTGGAGTAAAACTGCCCTTTAATTTGGCCCCTGGTTCTGGCTGCCCTAGCGGCATGGCATGGCTGTCCCTGCCTACCTCTTTTCACTCAGTCAGTCACACTGAGCCTGCGGGTCGCGGATGGACAGAGGAAGAGGTTCACCTCTAATGTTGGACCAGGAGAATGGCTGGTGTGAATGCTGTGTCCTGGGAGATGGATGTGGACGTCTATGATGCACTTCTAGATTGAAAGTAGAACCAGAACCCCTTATGCTGGGAAACCAGAGATGAGAGTGGGGTTTGTCAGTTCTAGTCTCATAGGAGGTCAAGCCAGTAGACCACACCTCCAGACTTGGCTCCTCCCCCTTGGCAGAGTCAGAATTTCCTCCTTGCCTTTAGCCCACAGCGAAGACTTAGGTGCCTATTCCATGGCAGGATCATCCAAGGGGCTGATTCCAAAGCCACGTGTGATGTTCATCAGCTGGAACAAGAAATTTCCTGTGCTTCTTACCATTCTCTGGGAATTTCTTTTCACCAAAAAGACAAAACTAGGAATCAGCTCTTTAAGACTGGTCTAGCCTGGTCAGGTCCAGTTTTGGCTGGGAGGTAGGTGGTATGACAGTCCAAAACCAGGTTGGAGGACTACCCTATGCACTTGGATAGCAAGTACCTGGCCTTCTGATTAAATGCAAAGCACAATGTATAAATCAGCCAGGTTCACTGGAGCCAACGGCTCTGACTGGGTTTTAACATTGGTCATGGCACCCACAACTCACTTCATTAGTGTCAGTTTAACAGTTGGCTACATGGGCCAGGGGTAATATTAATGATTACTTGTAAGTTAAGTGGACACAGAACTCTTAAATAGAAAAATGCCAGCCTTTGCTGGGTTTTGTGGGCAGCATGCTGTGAGAAGGCTGTGATGGGCAGTGTGGAGCTCCTGGCAGAATGTACACTGAAGATCCCAAAGCTGTAGTAGATCTGACTGGGCCTCGGCCTGGTGCTTGGCCCAGAAAGCCCCTGGGAAGGTGAGCTGCCTCCCCTTCGGGACTGAGTCATCGTTTCAGCAAGGGCTTTCTCTCTAGAGCTGGAGACCAGTGCAGAAGGCAGCTCCCCAAAGCCCAGAGGTGGAAAGAGCAGGCCCCCAGCCTCCCTCTCTAGAAAGAAGCTGGCGGAGAGGCCTAGGCTGGGTGTTTCCCATGCCAAGAGGGGAATGCCCACCAGTGATTTACACAGACATTTATAGAAAGCATACAGGTTTACTCATTCATAAAATAGAAGAACAGAGTGTTTTCTCCCTGGCTGGGCTCTCGGGTAGTGTGGCTGATCTCAATCATTTCCGGACATGCCCTGATTTGCCCGCAAGGAGAAGGCCAAGGCTGCATGGGAACTGGCTGCAAATGGAGCCGCCCCAGTGCAGGCTTCCTGCCCCATGCAGGACTGGAGCTGCACTGAACTGATAGCAAGGTTCGCCTCCCAGTCCTGGGGCAACTGGTCCTCTCCTCAGATGCTCTGTCCCTTAGAGCTTCCCAACTGGTAGGTAGGTCATGAAGGCCATGCCTGAGACCTGGTAATATGAGGCCTTGAGAGCCACCACGTGAGGTTGTAAGAGTAAAGGGATGCTGCCTGATCCAGCCAGGCAGCGTATTAATATCAGACAGATTAAAGTGGGCAGCTTGGTGGAAGCCCATTGGGGCCTTCCCTTCCCCAGCAGCCAGTGGCAGCCACTGATGACTCACTGAGCCCAGCCCGTGTCTCCCATGCCTGGACCTGGCAGTCTTTCTGTGGGGCCGGCAAGTGGGTGGGCAGCAAGCGTCAGTTTTGTCAGAAGCCACAGACCCACAAAGAGTGATTTTCTTTCTCTCCATGCTGCTCTGGGTCCTCTAGTTCGGGATGCCAAAGGCTGTGGGCTGAGCTTTGGTGAATAAGAAGCCAGAGCTGAACACAAAGAGGGCATCAAAGAGGTTGGCGGTCTGGAGCAGATGTCTCTTCGGCATGCTGTCTCCTCTAGGAGGGGCTCCAGACAGACTCTGCTGTGGGAATCCGTGAGAGCCCTGGGGAACCATGAGCACCATACCACAGAGGAGAGGAAGAGGGAGAAGGAGAGGGGAAAGATGGTTGCTATAGTAATTTCTGCCCATCGCTGTAGCCAAACTCTGCACACTGCAGCTTTAACAACAGGCGTTTACCTCTTGCAGTTTTGAATGTTGAGATCAGAGGGTCAGCAGGGTTGGTTTCTTCTGAGGCCTCTCTTCTTCCTTCCTTGATGACAGCCACCTTATCACAGTGTCCCCATATGGTCACCTCCCTGTGCACACATGTCTGTCGTGATCTCTTCTTGTAAGGACAGCAGGTGGCTTGGGTTGGGGTTGGTGCACAGGACTACAGTTTTAGCTTGTACACCTGTGATGACTGCTCCAAGGTTGACCTCTGGCACACAGGACCAAGACACAAAGCAAGGTGTGTTATTTGCTTTGGGGTTTAGCATTCATTCATGAGTCCTCATCAGTGGAACTAGCCCAGCGGGGGAGGTGGGACCCTCTACAGGTGCACTGTGGAATATATCAAATAACTAACTAATCTGAGGCTAAAGAGGTGCCTGGAAGTATGGGTTCATTGTTTTCTGAGGGGAGGCAATGTCACCTCACACACCAGAGTCCATGCACACAGGTGGAAGACCTTAGGTAAGTCTGCTGCTGCCTTTCAGAGCCTTGGAGGCAGCATCTATAAAGTGAAGAGGAGAATGCCATCCCCATGTTCTCCATGGGGAGATCTGCATGGGCATGAGGGAACATGGCAAAGAGCTGGAGCCTCTGCTGCCCAAAATGAGGATGGTAATAAGGACCCTTGTATTGAGGCTGCTAAAAACTGCCTTGAAATCCACAAAAATGTTAAGAATGTGGTGTTTAGAGCTGTGTGTCTCCAGATCCTCGATTCTCAGTTCCAAGAATATTCTCTGAGAGTCCAAGGCACACTCACACGATCTGTAAGTCTCTTTCTAGAGGCTTCTGTGGTCTTGATGTCCTTATGTTTCTTACGTTTTTTTGTTAGTCCTGCAAAGGGCTCATCAGCTCCCATGTGAAGCAGAATCACTTCCCACATGGTAGAGAGAATCACCGGAAACTCCCTCTGCATCCTTCAAATGCTGGCTCTTCCAGATGTGGGGGCCGCCTCATGTTCCCATGGGAACTCCCCGGGGTACTCATAAAATCGTTTGTATTCAAATTACAAGAGTGACATGGAATTTTAAAAGATGAATTTTGATATAAGGATCTGACAAAACCAGTATGAAGGTGTTGCCACTGGCCACATCCAACACACATTTGAACACCAGAGTAACTTAATATGGTATTGATAATAGGAAGTCAAAAGTCCATGGTGATTAGATAAATGAAAAGACAGATGACAGGTGGATGGATGGATGCATAGATAGATGGTAGATAGGTAGGTAGATAGATAGATAGATAGATAGATAGATACATAGATAGATAGATAGATAGATGATAGACAGAATGACAGACACATAAAGATAAAGGGTTGATATCATGACTCGAATGTAAATGTCCTCCATAGGCTCATGCATTTGAACATTTGGACTTGGCTGGTGGTATCATTTGGGAAGAAGGTGGAGTCTCACTAGGAGAAGTGGATCACCAGAGAGAGGTAGGTTCTGCGGTTTTAGAGGCTGGTCCCACTTTCTTTTAATGCTCCACTTCCTGACTGCAAGCTACAACCCAACAAGCAGCCTCCTGCCTCTGACCACCACATTTTCCCACCCCGATGGTTTTTTATCTCTTGAACGGTATGCCCACAAAGGCCCTTCCTTCCTCAAGTTGCTTCCTGTCAGGACTTTCTCACTGCAAAGGGCAGACAACCAATATAGCAGGCTTTTGCTGATTTAATTGTGAACGCTGGAAAGTAGATACAGGAAGAATCCTGGAGTTGAGAAATCATTTGAGATCATCCTGTGAAGGGTGAATCAGGTGATGATCCCCATTGGATATAGATCTAGAATCAAGACATCAGTAGTGAGCAAGAGACTCACAGCATCCTAATATGTGCCTCCTGGGCTACTTGTTATTTACAATGGGTGGTATAGACCCTACAAAAGTAGCTATTATAATAAGGGCATTGGGAAAGTCTTGGGAATCACCATCACCACTGTGGGACAAATAACAGCTTGTGCCTGCAGAGGACACAACGTTACCTGTATAGCACATCAGCAAAGACACACATCCGTTCCTAAGGACTTGCCAAATCAGACATCCCTGTTCCTCCTAAGATTCTATTAAAAAGAGGAGGAGGACAGGTGTGGTGGTTTACCCCAATTTCATCACTCAAGAGACCAGAGCAGGGGCAGTCATGGGTTTAAGGCCTGTCTGACTGCATAGTGAAATCCTGCCTCAAGACACAAAACCCAAAGCAAACCCAGACAGCTGTTTCCTGCTTCTGCCTCCCCTGCCCACTGCCTTGCCATTTCCCCCGTGACGGAATGAGCCCCTTGAGTTTTAGTCAAAATAAATACATACCTTAAATGGCCTTTTATAGGGAATTTGGGCATAGCTATTTAAAAAGTAACCAGGACAAGGGGTAAAGGACCATGTGGCATGTGACTCGTGCTTAAGTGGTGCAGAGCCACACTGCTCATCCACACAGATAAATGCTGTGGAATGTTAATAGTGAGCAGATTGGGCCACTGCCTCATCATGTCTCTCTAGATGCTTGCAAAAGTCCCAAATGAAATCTATTTTAAAAACAGCACCACAGAGAACACACGGGGTGTTCAGCCTGGCCTGCCGCTTCAACACACTGCCTGGATTTTGCTTTTTATTGAATGGATGGATTGCCATCCAGTTGGTAAAATGGCCAAATCCTGTCCCTTCTGGCTTCCTTCTCTGGTCTAGGTCCAAGGTCCCAACTTCATTTCAGTGTCCCAAGGCAAGAGGATCACAAGTTCAAGGCCAGCCTGGGCTGCATAGTAAGAAGAAACAAAGCAAAATCACCAATCAAGAAGTGGACTTCTGTTCCTTTGTGTCATGATGTTAGAGTTGTTTATTATCTCTCTGTAACTGAGTCAGTGTTGTCTGTGTTTAGAGTGACCTTAACTCCTTCCATTGACAAATTATGCTTATGATTATTATTCAGTGTATGCATCTGTGCTTGGTAAATATGTATACATCTTCTTAAACATGTGCACACACAGATGCCAGCAGTCAGTGTTGTGTGTCTTCAATTTCTGTGCCATCTCACTTACTGAGACAGTCTCTCACTGAACCTAGAGTTCACTTGCTGGCTACCCTGGCTGGCCAGTGAGCCCCAGGGATCCTCCTGTCTTCTCTTCCCAGCACTGGAGTTATGTACACTCTGCTGCACCTGGCTTTAACGTGGGTGCTGGGGATCCAAAGGCCATCCTCACACCTGTGCACCAGGACTTTACTGACTGAGTTATCTTCCTAGTTCCTACACAAATTAGCATTCATCTTCCTGTTGGCCATCACCTTCTTGTCTTTCCTGAGGTTGGGCAGGAGCTGTAGGATGCAGGTTGATCCTTTGACTCTCTGCCCTCCTAGTTCTTGACCTTGATTCACAGCCCACTATTGGCCTAGCTGCTCAATGAAGCTTTCATGACCTGCTCCGGCATACAAGGTGGAGTCTTCCAGTTTACCAAGGAAGTTTCAGATTTCCTTTTGGGATCATCTAATATTCCCAGCTCTTTGCCTATCATGAATGTGTTAGGGCTATCCTTCTTGGCCCATGGGAGGTTGGGTAGGAACATGTCACCAGTTATGGGAAGAGACTATTAGTAGCTGGGATGTGTCTTGAGTCAAGTGTGGTAGCACATGCCTGTGGTTCCAGCTACCTGGAGGCTGAGGCAAGCGGATCACTTTAGCCCAGAAGTTGGGGATCAATCAGCATGTGCAGAATTAATGGGGCCCCATCTCATCAAGGAATAAAAGAGAAGGTGGGTGTGGCTTGTCTCCTTTCATCTCTCTTGTTAACCAGCAAGACTGCAGCAGTGGCTGGCTCAGAGGACGGCCAGATCGTGCAGCAGAGTCACCAGCTAGCTTAGAACAGAGCATGACCAACACCAAGAAGCAAGCTGGGTGTGGTGGCACACGCTTGTTATCCCAGCATTCAGGACACTGAGACAGGAGGATTGCAAGTTTGAGGCCAGCCTGGGCACACTAAAACCCAGGAAGCGAGCCTTCATTATTTTGTGCCATAGAGATGTTAGGGTTGTTTATTATCTTTTTATAATTCTTTTCTATCCTGGTGGTGGAGTATGTATGCATATGTGTGTGCATGCCTGTGGAGGTTTGAGGTCTGTCAATCTCAGGTGTTATTCCTCAGGTGCATCCACTGTGGCACTCTCTGTCTCTCTGCCTCCATATCTCCCTGTCTCTCTGTCTCTGTCTCTGTCTCTGTCTCTGTGTGTGTGTGTGTGTGTGTGTGTGTGTGTGTGTGTGTGTGTGTGTGTGTGTGTGTGTGTGTGTGTGTTTTTGAAACAGAGTACTGGACTTGCCCTGGACCTTGCCAACCAGCTAGCTCCAGGGATCTACCCAGGTCTGACACCTCAGCTCTGGAACTATAAGGGCATGACTGTAAATCCTCCTAGCTCTGTAAAAACATGCCTCTGGGGCTTTGAACTCAGGTCCTGGGTTTAAGCTGCAAGCACTTTGCTGACAGCTGTCCCCCCAGCCCACTGCCCTCTTCTCCTGCGGCCCATCTTCGTGGACGGTACCCTCGGCTTACACAGCCCCTCTGTCCACAGACTAATTCTCATTTTCCAACCCCCTTTCAACCTCCCCTCTTTGCTAGTGCCCTCGATAGTTAGAAACGTCCTCTGAGATGCTACTTGTGTTTACTCCCTTGCCATAGCCTGTTTACTAAATGCTGGGCGCTGTGCTCTGGGCCACCAATACAACCAAGTCCTTGCCCGCTTGGGCCTTGAGAAGTATATTTCTTTTAGCCTCAGTCTCCCTCTTCACATAAGTGCCATGAGGGCAGACCATAGGCACAGCCAGGTGTGTATTGCCACGTGGCATAGAAGTAGAACTCCCATTAAGTATTTGTTCAACTATAGACAAGCTCTCCTTCCCAGTACTCCTCTATCACACCTATGCCATGTGCATGTATCTTCAGATTTCCTGTTTTGTCTGCTGTTAGCATTTGAGTCTGAAATGTCCCCCGAGAGGCATTTTTGAATGGGTGGCCTCTAGTCGGTGTGCTATTTTAGAAGGTTCTGGAAACTGAGAGTTAGGACTTAGTTGGCAGAAATAGGCCTCCAGAATGGGTGGTTGAAGGGTATACCCAATACCCTTGCCTCATTCTGATTTTGCTGGGTGGATTCTGTTCTTGGTGTGTGTCTGGGGCTGAGATCAAGCGGTTGTTGAACACATGTGCGGCACAGGTCTACAGTGCTTTTCCCATGTAGGTCATAGGAATGTGGAAGAGATGACCATGAACGTGGAATGTGGAAGAGATGACCATGAATGTCACATTCCAGCAGTGTGGTCACTTAGTACAGAAGATGATCACCAGAGGCTGATAACTTCCCTCCCTGGGAGCTAGAACTGTGTGTGCCCTTGGCTTGTCCTGGGTCATGAACAGGAAAATGGAGACAAGCCTTAGATTTCCTGACTTTACTTCTTGGGCTGGACTCTACTCTGAGTATTGGTATCCACATCTATAAAATGGGAGTAGGTATGGGGGACATGGGGGTTTTGGCTTCATTGTTTCCTCAAAGGCACAAAGATCCAGAAAGACCCTGTTGGAGGAACCAGATTCCTTTGTGAGGTTCAAGGTGGAGATGGCTCTGGTCTGGTCAGAGCCATTGGATGTACTAGCCTGTGCCCTAGATGCCTGGGAACATTTTTGGCATTTGGGGGAAAGACTTTAGTGTGCCAGTTTCTAGTCAGCCTGGCTTCTGAGCCTCAGCAGAGAAAGCTGGCAGAGGAAGGCCACACACTCTCCCCTGTCCTTGCCTGGTGGTAACACTTCAGTAGGCTCTCTAATGAGCTTACACTCCTCCCAAAAGCCAGGCTTGTTTGCTTCTCCTGGGAGCCTGGCACCGATCCCTAGATGCTGTCATTGTCTTGGGGACAGAATCCCCTCCCCCAGTGCCTTAAGTGGCTCATGCTACTAGACCAGGCGGCTTTGCCCCAGACCAGGCTCCCACCCTAGGGATCTAGGGTCACAAGTCTCCATCCTTGTGGCTACCGAGAGGGGCCCAGAGCAGCTTAGTTGGGGTGTGAGTGAGTGTGTCTGTGAGTGTGTCCATGTCTGCCTGTTCCATCCGGAAAGTTCTTGGGCTGGGTTTGGGGGTGGCAGTGAGCTGTAGACTCTTCATTCACAACTTGTTGTGGGTTCGTATTTCTCTTCCAAGAGAGGCGGGGGTGTGGTTGCAAAATAAATCTTAGTTATTTTTTTTTCTTCTCCCCAAAGAAATCATTGTGTTGTTATGCAGGAGAGCCGGAGCCGATGACATTTTTATGGGGCTGCCGCTAGTGAAGACTGTCGTGTCTGCCTGGGCCATCCAGAGGGTCCATAGATTTCTTTCTCTCTCCCCATTGCCAACCCCCACCCCCTTTCTCTCCCAGCAATACAATTTCAGTTCAATACTTGTCTAGAATTCCCAGTGGGGCTACCTAGGCACAAGGGGGTGGGCCTGGGGGGGGGGAGATGACATCATATCTTTGCCAGAGGATTGGCTGCTCCCAGGCTTCAGGAATGATATCATCTCTGCTTGGACCTCCCCCCCCCCCACTTCTTTACTTCTAGTTCTTTCCTGGCTGTGTAAGGGCCCCCACCCCAGGATACCCCGTTGCCTTGGAGACCACAAGTTTTCAACCTTGTTGTCTGAAGGGATGGTCATTCATTATATGTGTGACATGGGGGTAAAGGGTGCGGGGAGGGAGCCCCGGGCAGGACGGTTTTGAGGGAAGGCTGTGGACAACAAAATAATGAACAAACATATGTTTCACGCATGAGAAGCCGTCAGAGATGGCAGTGAGGGAAAGGTCATGGCAAACGGCACTCAGTACATGGAAAACTGAAGACAGAATTCTAAAGACAGACAAGCAGTGGCCAAAATATTGTGGAAAGTAGCCACCCCCTCCCCGAGACAGCTCATTAGGAAGGCTGTGGAGTGTGAATCCCAGGAGGTGTGTCGGGAAGGGGGTGGTTGAGGCTCTTTGGACATGAGGCCAGCTCCTCTGTCCCCTGCTGAATGTGGATACTGAGGCAGCTGTGTCCCGGAACCAGTTTGTCTCGGGTGCAATCAGAAGCTTCTTTGAACACTGAGCCAGATAAGGACCTGTAGCTCCTTACAAATAAGGTCTGTAGCTTCAGAAACTGTGCTTCCAAGAACTGAGAAGTAGCCCCTCGGTGTGTTCCCATAGATGGAGGAGGGCAGAACTGCTCACTGAGGTTGTGTGTAGGGTGGGTCTGTGTCCTGGTGTCTCACTGACTTGTTCATTGCTCGCAAGCATGGGTCTTCTTCATTAGGAGACATTTCAAACACCACTTTCCCGAGGTGTTTTATTTTCATTTATTTATTTTTGGTCTTTTGAGACTAGCCTGGAACTTGCTATAGAGACCCAAATGACCTGGAACTTACTATGTAGATCAAGCTAGCCTTAAACTTGCCGTGATCCTTTTGCATCTCCCTCCAAAGTATTGGGATTTCAGGTGTACGCCACCACGTCTGGCTTCCCCTGGAAAATTAAAAGGGAACAGCATTCAAGTTCCGTGTAGTTCTGCCCTGCTTCCTCTTCAGTCCCCACCGCTGCACTTGACTCTGAGAGAGATGGCGCCTTAGATGATTTTGTCATTGAGTGAACAACATGGAACACCATGACCACAGCTGGGTTGTCTGTCACTGTGTGACTCCTTGATGCAGTCAGACACAGTCAACCCGGGATCCACTAGACAATTGCTGCTGTTGATAGCAAGTGTCTCTTTAACAAGGAGTGCATTATAAAGCCACAAGAGGAATATTGTAGGAAACAGATGACCACTAAGAGTTGTTTCTCCTCATCAGGTGTCAGGGACATAGCTGTGTGCGCTGTGGTTTTATACTCCTGGTAAAGCTATAAGCTTGGCTGTGCCTCTGTCACTACAAACACGTGACTAACGCATTGCATAATGATGTGTAGGAACTGTGGTGTGACTGCACGTGGGAATTTTTTAGTTCTGTTATCGTCTATGGGGTGATGGTCATGTGTTCAGTCTGTCATTAGTTGAAACATTGCTGTGTGGCACGCAACTGCTTATTTGTGCATATCCACAAGCATATCCACCAGTCGTATGCATTGCATACACATAGTGTGTCTGCACATATGTGTATGTTTATATGTCTGTATGTATGCATTCATTGTGTGTATGTGTGTGTGTGTGTGTGTGTGTGTGTGTGTGTGTGTGTGTGTGTGGTGTATATGTGTATGCCTGTGAGTGTGCACAAGAGTCCAGAAGAAATATCCTGCTTCATCAGTTTCCATTTGATTTCTGGAGACAAGGTCTCTCACTAAACCTAGAGCTAGGCTGGTGTCCACAACCCACAACACTGCTGGAGTTCAAGGTGCATGTTCATCTGTACTGGCTTTTTCCTTGGGGGCTGGGGATTGGAACTCAGGTCCCCATGCTTGTGCAGAAAGTGCTCATGTCCCCAACCCCTTTTATTTGAATACAGATACAGAGTCGCACCTCTGTGGGTCCTGATATGTCTCTATGTGGTTGCGTTTCCTCACTTCTGTTGTTTGAAATGCTCAAATGTTTTGTAGGAGGTGGGCATTACAAACAGACGTAGGGGTAAGGGAGGCTATTTCAGAACCCAGTCATTAGGGAAGATGTTCCAAAGGGCAAATGGATAAAACTGCGGAGCTGAAGTGACTGGATGTCTGTCATCTCACAGAAAACATGGTGTGCATTTGTCCCCAGTGGAGCAGTGACCTGAATGCCTCTGGAGTCTTGTGGTCCACCTGTGTTCTGCCCCGGTCTCTTTCTGAGGCCTCAGAAGGGGAGTGTTCCTGGGAAGCCTCCGATCTACCCTCTGCCCATCTAAACCAAGAATGGACATTAATTTAAGATTCATCCAAGCTTTTTGCCTCAGAAAACACATGCTTAAGGCCAAAGTCATTTCCCCCAAGAGTGTCTTCTGTTCCCTCCAAAGTTCCTGTATCTGTCCATAGGACAGCTGTTTTGATCAGAGCTAGAAAATTTGTAGTCTTCCCACCCCCTTTTCTATATCCGTGTGTGTGTGTGTGTGTGTGTGTGTGTGTGTGTGTGTGTGTGAGAGAGAGAGAGAGAGAGACAGAGAGAGAGAGAGACAGAGAGAGAGACAGAGAGAGACAGAGAGAGACAGAGAGACAGAGAGACAGAGACAGAGAGACAGAGAGAGATAGGGGAGGGAGAGGAGAGATACGTTTATATATGCATGTTTGCACATGTATGGCATGTATTTGTGTGTGTGGTGTGCATGTTTGCATCTGTGTGTGTGTGTGTGTGTGTGTGTGTGTGTGCATGCGTGCATGTGTGTGATATGCATGCTTGTATCTGTGTATGTGTTATGTATGTGTGTGTTTGTGTGTGTGTGATTTGCATGCTTGTATCTGGGTGGTGTGTGTGTGTGTGTGTGATTTGCATGCTTGTATCTGGGTGGTGTGTGTGTGTGTGTGTGTGTGTGTGATGTGCGTGCTTGTACCTGTGTGTGTTTGTGTGTCTGTGTGTGTGCATGTAGAGGCCTGAGGTTGATATTAAGACTCATCTTCCATTACTCTTTTGCTTTATTAATTGAAGCAGGGTCTCTCAGTCCCACGCAGGGGACACCAATATGAATGGCCTTGCCAGCCAGCTTGCTCTAGGGATCTCCTGTCTCCCTTTTTCTAGGCTGTAATTACAGGTGGGCCACAGTGTCCGCCAGGCATTTCTGTAGGCTCTTGGGATCATAGTTCTGATTTTTGTATCTGGACAGCAAACTCTTTAACCACTGAGCCATTTCCCCATCCCTGTGGACTCTCTTTCACTAATCCTTGTATGTCCCTGTGAGAGACTCACCAAGAAATCTGGTTTTTTTTCCCTTTGAGCATGCCACTCTATCCATCCTTCCTGCCTTCAAAGTTAAATGCATTATAATAAAATAAAATTAGATGCTTAGTTTTTCAGTCACAACAGCTGCTTTTCAAGTGCTCAGTGGCCTTCAGCCACTAGCGCCACCATACCGGAAGCTGTAGTCACAGGGCATGTCTGCCACTCTGAATAAGGTCAGCAGCGTGGGCCAGATGCAACCTGGTCACTCCATTGGTATAATCTTTAGCTGAGTGTCTGGCTTTCTGGGCCAATTTCCTCATAGTTCCTACCTAATCTTGAGATGTGGGGGGCCTTAAATGAGTGAATTCTGGTAAATCCCTTAGCATAGTATTTGGAACAGCATTACCAATCAGTCGTGACCATTCCCATCTGCAGGGAAACCTGTTGCTGGCTACTGGTGCATGCCTATGACCTGGCTGTGGTTCTATATTGCATTATTTTTGGTAACAGGAGTCTTAGCACCTCTGCTAAGGATGCTCTTTGACTTCCCAGAGAGCACTTATTGTGCCCATCATTTTGTTACCCTCTAAATTCCTTTGAAAAGCTAGAAGTCTCTTGTATGAATAAGAGGGGCTTATGTGGGTGCTAAGAAGGGACTGTGAGGTTAGGGTTGAACCCTTGTGACCTCTAGGCTGAACCCCTACCCTTGGTCTACAGAGGGACCAAGGAAGTTCTCTTCTCCCTTCCATCTGGAGCAGCAAGCTGAGACTCTGCAATGAGGTTGAATTAGCCTAGCATTCCTCTCTGGTGACCTAATGAGCCGGCATAACTAAATGACCATTAGACAGAAAGTTTGTGTGAACTGCAGTAGAAAAGTTCCTTGGAACTTCCTGAAAAGGGAGATAATATATCTAAATAGCTTCCTGTCTTTCTGCTGCCAAGCAGCAGCAGACCAGATTCTCCTACCAGGGAATTATTTAGCATGTGATGATCTCGACCCTCCCTGCTTGGGGGAGTGAGTGGGACTTTGCAGGGGAAGTGAGTGGGCCATGAGGCTCTCCAGATGCCAGGGGAGTGTGGAGACAACTGTTCCAGCCATCTTGCTGAGCGGGGAGATTAGGAAGGCCCAGGGAAGGGGCAGTGAGGGAGGGTCTTGGGGGGCATGGGACAGAGAGGGCAGCTTTTAGTCTGTGTCACAGAGCCTGGGGCAATCTTTTGCTCTGATTCTTAGAAACCCCAGTTTCGTGTCTTAGCGGGAGAGGGAAGAACAGATTGCTTCCTGCCTGCGGGATTGCTCCTTGCAAGCCCCTGTCTCTTTGGAAGACCTTTCCCTGGCTATTAAAAACACGTTTGGGGGCTTTGCTTTATATGGAAACTGCAATTTAACATAAGCAAACCGCAAAATGGAAACCAGAAAGGCCCTGTTCCATTCACTGAGGGCCCCTCCTGGACTACGGGTGAGGCAAGCCCTTTTCAGGTCACATGGTGTGTTCCCCACCCAAACCTTTCTTCCCAGAGGTGTGGGCGGTGGGATGAGGGAGGTGGGGAGGGCTAGGGCCAGGAGGAAGCACAAGGTGTCCCTGTTAGGTGACCTCTAACAGATGAGGCCAGCTCTTAGGGCGCTGGAAATGTCTCAGGTGTGAATGTGCGGTCTCACTCTCTCTCTCTCTCTCTCTCTCTCTCTCTCTCTCTCTTTCAAGCATTCTTCCTCCTCTTTATACTAGTCCCATTGCCACTGTTCTGGGGATGCAGGCCAGAGATATTCTCTCTCTCTCTCTCTCTCTCTCTCTTTCCTCTCTCTCTCTCCCCTCTGTCTTGTTTTTCTATTGCATTTTATTAATTATTTGAAAAATCTTTTTATACAACCTATTTTGATTGTTTTCTTTCCTTCCCCCAAACCCACCCAGATCCTTTCCACCTCCTTACTCACCCAACTTCATGTTTTCTTTCTCCTCAAAAATCACCCCCAAAACTAAGGAGAGGGTCATGTCAGGCTCTGTTTGCTCTCCTGCATTGGAAGGAGTCACCAGGGGACCTGGCATTCGTTACTGAAGCCTTCATGCGGCCCTGAAGTACGGCTCTCTAACCTGATAAAAGGGGAGACTGAGGCTCAAGTAAAGCAACGCCCAAAGTTACAGAAAGCAGAGGGAGTCACCTTCACACCAAGGCCAGTGTGCTCCCTGAGCTGTTCCATCCTCTGTCCCTCACAAAAGTCACTGAGATACCTTATTGCTGTACTCTTGGAGGGGTGTTGGTAGGATCTGTGAGTCCCCAAGCCACACTCTCTTCGTGGCTATTATTTCCATTAACGACAATGAAACAGTGTGCCCTGCTGAGTGTCAGGAGCTACATGGGAAGTGCCTAATGGCTACCTGGGCTAGTGGCTACCACACTGGGCATTACGGGGGGAGGGGGTGGGGTGGGGGGGATGGGGAGGTGGGGGGGTGGGGGGCGAGCACATTTACTTTGCCAGAGAGAGTTGCAGGGGGCAGAGCCAGCACTGGCCTACCACGCCATGCCAGGGAGCTGCAAGCTCCTTCTTTTCCTGGCTCTGACAAGTTTTTAGATAGAGCGGGAGAAGGGGAAGAAAGCTCAGCTCTTCTCTACCCCAAGGCTGTCTCTTCCTGTGGGAATGTGTCCCCGCCTCTCAGTGTGGTGGAGGCAAGCGGCAGAAGGGGCAAAATGGGCCGAGGTGGGGACCTAGTGTTTTCCCCGATATTACCAAGCAACGGAGTCCTAAAATCTTCGGGGCTAGCCACAGAACGCTGTTTACCAGGAAGAAAACACTTGAAAAGGAGAATATTTGGCGGAAATGCGCCCGGGATTAACAGGTTTCACCCACCTCCCTTTTTTTTTTTCTTCCTTTAATGCTGTTTTGTTTTTCTTCTGGGTTGTTCGAGGTACTGACCCAGCATTCGCCCCCTTCGCCAAGAAACTCTTTCCCTGCCTAATTAGCCTGTGGTATTGTTCCAGGGTTCTGGGAAGGGAGGGGAGGGGGAGGGGAAGGCAGAGGCCGGTCTGGGCCTGGCCAATGGGGAGCCTCAATTAGTTAGCGGGGGTTGTGGGGAGCCAGGGCTGGTCATTAGATGCAGAGGTCTTGAAAAATCCCTCTGTAATTAATTTTCTCCTGCATTAATTAGAGCACTGCCAGCATGGGGAGCCGGGGGGATTTGTTGCCCTGGACTGCTTTTCAGGGCGACTTAAGGGAAAGATAGAAAATCGCCTGGAGAGCGGGCTGAGGACAGGGTTGGGTTGTGGGGGGAGTGTGGTCTTAGCTGCAGAACCAGGAGGATTCAGGGAGGCCCATGTTTGATCTTAACTTGGACTGGGTGATGGTACATGGATCATAAGAAACCCAGAGTATGTACGTGTGTGCCTATGTGCGTGTGTGCTTACATATGTGTTCTTAGGCACACACTACACGCAGCACAAGGATCTCTGCTTCTCATACATTTGGACACTCCCCACAAAAGCTACAGTCCTCCTCTTTAGAAAAAAATATGGTGTGTGTGTGTGTGTACCTGAGTATGTGTGTACCTGTGTGTATCTCTGTGTGTGTGTGTGTGTGTGTGTGTGGACCTGTGTGGACCTGTGTGTTTTTATGTGTATACCTGTGTGCCTGTGTGGACCTCTGTGTGTGTATACCTGTGTATGTGTGTACCTGTGTGTATCTATGTGTGTGTGTGTGTGTGTGTGTGTGTGTATAACTGTGTGTATCTATGTGTGTGTGCGTGTGTACGTGTGTGTGTGTGTGTGTGTGTGTGTGTGTGTGTGTGTGTGTGTGTGTATGTGTGTTAATACATACACAGGGGTTAATCTCAGGTGTCTTCTCCAGTTGTCCACTCTGTTTTATGAGGCAGGGTCTCTGATTGGTCTAGGACTGGCTGATTAGGATAAATTGAATGGCCAGTGAGCCTCAGGGATCTGACTCTCCAGTGTTGGATTTACATGTGGGCTTATCACCAGGCTGGGGGTTCCTGTGTTCTGAGACTGAACTCAGGTCCTGGGCAAGCACGTTCCCAGCTGAGCCATCTCCCTGGCTCTGTCTCCCTCTCTCTTCACCCATCTTACAAATTCAGCCACCGTTACTGTAGATTAGAGCACTGCTTGTTCACATCTCATCAAACACCTCCATTCCCCCTGAACAGAGACATGGGTATTTCTCTGTGCCTTTTCTGTATTATGGAGATTGAGTTATGTCTACTCTGTGACATGTGAGCTGCTAACCTTATAGAAGAGGGCCCCAAGAAGATACCTTTTCAAAGAATGTATTTATTCATGTATTTTATGTATTTGAGTGCTCTGTCTTCGTGCACACCGGAAAAGAGAATCAGATCCTATTAAAGATGGTTGTGAGCCACCATGTGGTCAGTGGGAACTGAACTCGGGTCCTCTGGAAGAGCAGCCAGTGCCCTTAACTACAGAGCCATCTTTCTAGCCCCCGAGAAGATTCTAATAAAAGCAACCGCCAAGCCATGAAGCTCCAGTATGTTGATAATGCCATTTGGAGACAGCAAATCAATACACTTCTAGAATTTGCCGCCAATTCCCTGGTCCTGTTAGCCATTTTTACAAAATATTAAAATGAGTCAAATTTCTTCAAGGCTTTTTTTTTGTCTCAGACGGATCTTATTAATTTAATCAGTGACTTAATTGGTCTGTTATGGTAGTTGGTGGGCCTTGTCCCATAGGCAGTAATTGTGTATCTTCAAGCCTGGTCTAACACCTGCAGTGTGTTTGTTGGGTGGATTTCTGTCCAAAGAGGGAGAGTTGGTCTGTCTATGTCTGCTACCACGTCTGAAGCGGTCGGTCAAATTGCTGATTCAGACACAGATTTGGGATCTGGGCTCAAAATGAAGCCCTCTCTTCTCTGACTGTCCACCGGGACAGTTCCAGTAGGAAGACGTGGCACGAGGTGGGTGACTCATGGAGTGGGAGCTGGTGGTCCGAAGGGAGACTGAGAGTGGCCGAGGGTGGCCTGGGGGCCAGCTCCACTCCCTGGGATTTTCTGTCTCTTCTCCATTGGTTTCCTGACTTATTCCTTTGAGATTAGGGGAGAAAAGACGGAAAGATCCCAAAGAGCGCGGATGCACATTCTGTGCAGGAAGCAGCGTCGGGAATGAAGTGACGAGAGAGCTACAGAGCTCCTGGAAGCTCTGGAAGCCATCAGTGCTCTGGAAGGCTCCTGGTGCCCTCTTTTCCCCGGCCCATCCCTAGCACATTCTTCTCAGCAGCTGTTTCCACTCCTCTCCCTGGCTTTGCAGTCCATCCCCACCATTCACAGGAGATGATCTCACCTCCAGCTCTTGGGAGAGGCCCTGGCCACCACTCTAAGCTGACTCCAAGTGTCCCATAAGCCCGTGTCCCTGGGCACAAATGGCTTGAAATCCTCGTTTTGCAATTTGGTATTTGTTCGTAGATAGTTGACTTGTTTTCTCTTAAATTTGATTGCCTTATGTGCATGTAGAGTGGGGGTTATTGTGAGGATTAGTTAACACCGTGCGGAATGGGGAACTTGCATGTAAGGAGGAAGCAATTGTCTAGACTAGTATCAACATCATCATCACCACTACCACCTTTAATTACCATTACTGTCATCACCATTAATACCACCGTCACCATCACCATCACCACCATCGCCATCATCACTACCACTGCTATCACCATTCCCACCACCATCACCATTCCCACCCTCATCCCAACCATCGCCAGCACACCACCCACCATCCACGCCCTCGCTCAGCTCACTGTCTACTCAAATCAAGGTTTGATTGTGTGCTAGCCTTTCTTCTCTTGGCTTTTGTCTTAGGCTAAATGGTGTTCAGACACATTTGAGTCCCACATAACTTTCCAAATGTGGGGCTGGAAAGACGCGTCGGTCAGTAACGTGCCTACTGTGTGGATGTGAGGCCCCGAGTCTGATCTCTGGCATCCACAAAAAAAAGCTGAATGTAGCAATGCATTTCTGAGACTCCATCATTTGGCTGGGGAGAGACAGAGCTAGGCAGATCCCTGGAGCTTGCTGGTCAGCCAGACTAACTGAATTGGTGAGCTCCAGGTTTAGTGAGAGACGCTGTCTCCAAATAAATAAATAAATACATAAATACATAAATAAATAAATATAAAAGTGGAGAGGTACTGAGGAAGGCACTTGATATTGACTTCTGACCTATACATGCACACACGCGCGCGCACACACACACACACACACACACACACACACACACACACACATGCTCATACCATGTGCATACCATACCCCCTTTTAAATGTTTCTTGATTATAACCTCAAATCAGTCTCCCTTCTTTCCTTTTTCCACTCACAGATTTATCCAGTGTCATCTGTGGTTATTGAATCCACTTCCTACCCTCCTACCCATTCCTCAGCCCACCACAATTGCCTGCTGTCCCTACTGTCCTGAGGAGATGGGACTATCAAAAGGTTTTCTAATTGCATCTTCCAGCCTACTCAGTCCTCTGGGAGCATCTGGCTCTGTCGATCCAACCAGCCATCCTCCAACCTTCTTCCCAGGCACCCTGATTCTGCTCCCTCTTGCACAGAACTGAATCTCACTTGCCTGTGTCCTCCAAGCATCATCTCATCTCCTCTCTTCTTGGATGATCTCCCACTCTTCCTCTGCAGTCAGGATCTTACCCAGGAGACCTGCAAGTCCATGCTTCCAATGCTCATCCATGCTCCATTCTGGGTTCTCAGTGCCGGCTTCTCCATAAGATGATGCAGCAGTAGCATTTCCTGACTTGACAATCCATGGCCCTTGGGATAACATGTGATCAGCCATGTCCCTGGCTTCTTAGTGATGGGCTCCCTTTAGTATATTTAGTTCCTGCTACTCTTACACTCTACACTGTCTGTACCTGACTGTCCAGCTGTCCTGTGCACTTCCTAGGAAGCTTTGATTGCTCCTCTCTCCAGCCTGTGCTCTCAATTACTGCTTGTAGTATACTTTGGATTTTGCTTGTTTACCAATGGTCCGTGAGTGAGAGATGTGGTCCTTAGTGTGGTGACTGATGGGATCTTTGAGAGGTAGGATGTAGGGAGGTCTTGAAACCGTTAGGACCATTGGAAGGGAATAATGGTGTCAAGAATGAGTTGTAAGCAAAGCGTGAGCAGTCCCCTGAACCCCTCTCTGACTTCCTGTCTGCTGGTGGGGTGATGCCTTCTTCCCACCATGATGTCGTGCAGACTGCTGCTCTAGAGCCTGTGCCAATCGGGCTTCCTAACCTTGAACTTTGTATCTCCGGAACAGTGAGCGAATTAAACCATGTTTTTTTTTCTTTGTAACTCGGATATCTCAGGGATTTTGTTAGGGCAACAGAAAACTAACTGATATCTGCTGTGGGATGTTCTGTATGACAAATGTGTTGCTCTGATTGGTTAGTAAATAGAACACTGATTGGCCAGTAGTCAGGCAGGAAGAAGTATAGGCAGGACAAGGAGGAGAAGAATTCTGGGAAGTGGAGGGCTGAGTCAGAGACACTGCCAGCCACTGCCATGACAAACAGCATGTGAAGATGCCGGTAAGCCACGAGCCATGTGGCAAGGTATAGATTTATGGAAATGGATTAATCTAAGCTGTAAGAACAGTTAGCAAGAAGCCTGGTACGGCCATACAGTTTGTAACCAATATAAGTCTCTTTGTTTACTTGGTCGGGTCTGAGCGGCTGTGGGACTGGCAGGTGACAGAGATTTGTCCTGACTGTGGGCCAGGCAGGAAAACTCTAGCTACAGAGATCCTCTACCCAGAAGCACTTTCTGCTTCTCTGTTTTTGTCCTTTGTGCTTTAGATCAAACCCTGCCCCTCCCTGAAGCATCCCCATACTCACTGTTAGAGTGAATACCTTCCTCTGCTCGGGTGTGGTGCATTTCAGTTCTTCATGTCTTCCAGCCAGCTGCTTACCTACTGAGCAGCCTCTCCAGCCCCAAGAACCAGTCGTTTCTATCCAAAAGGAAAATGAGTCCGATTAAGCTCAATCTCAAACAGAGAAAAGAAGCCACGGGTGGACAGTTGACTAATGAGTGTGGGTTGGAGGCAGGGGTTGAGTGTAAATGTCTTCCTTCTTGGTTGTGGTATGTGGAAGATTTTATAAGGAGGTGACTCATTGGAGCTTCTAATTTTTTTCAATACAAAATCTCAAGAAAGCTGACTTACTTATCTTTTGGGTCATCTAGGAGTGAGGTCAAGGCAGTTCAGGGGAATAAAAATAAAGAGCCTGAAGAGGACCTTGGAGGGGCCCTTTTCTTGCTACGTTTTAATCGGTAGTTTTCCACTCTTTATCAATTGGTTATAAGGATAAATGACAAAGAAACTGAGGCCCCCGAGTGCCACTGCCACTGTACAGTCTCTTTACTTCTCACCTGGCATGCAATGGCTCTGCACTTCCTTTCTGATCCAGGACAAGTGCGTGGTGTCTAGCATGGATTAGACAGGGAGTTCCTGTTGGAAACCAACCAAAGAAGCTGGGACGGAGAAGAGGTGGGAGTGGGGAGCAGGCCCCGCGCCTGGCAGTGGCTGTGTATGCACCGAGGACTTCAGTCCTAAGGAGAGAAATTTCAAAGGGTCGTGCATGTAAAGGCATACCTTTATCGGCTGCTATCAGTATAGCATGCACCTTCCTTAATCTACCAAAAAAAAAATCTTATTCCTTTTGAGCACCCCTAAGTGTGCAGAAAACAGATCTACTGTCCTCTGAAACACACTAGTAAGGAGACAGATTGGTAGGACAATGTACCCACTTTCTGGAAGCCTCTGTAGCCATGTGGTTGGGAGAAAGAACCTCAACCATGTCACCACCAACACAATTAAGTTTCCATAGCCCTCTCTGTGTCTGGCTTTCTTCCCCCTCTACCTGTAGCAGGAATTCTAATTGGTCTTAATAATAAAAACCTGGAGTCAGATATCAGGGTGAAAGCTGAAAGATCAGAGAAGCAGAGTAGCCAGCCACTAGAGAGACTTTTTACCTCTAGGAATCCTCAAACTGGAAAGGCTGAGCTCCTGTTTCCTCCCATCTTATATTCCTCTCTCTGCCCAGCCATATCACTTCCTGTTTCCTCCTCCCAAGTGCTGCCATTAAAGGCTTTTGCCTCCCAAGTACTGGGATCAAAGGCATGAGATCCCAAGTGCTGGGATTAAAGGTGTGTGCCACCACTGCCTAGCCTCTCTAGTGGCAAGCTCTGCACTCTGATCGCCAAGCAAGCTTTATTTGTTAGAGCACAAACAAAATATCACCACATATACCCACATTTGCACTGAGGGGTAAAGTGGGTGGTGGGTCAAGTTACCAAGATGGAAGATGGAATCATAGACTCCATTTTCAGACTGATGTTTTGATAGTAAGATGGGTACAAAATTCTTCTCTCTATCCTTCCTGCTTCAATGTATTTGAGACTATAGCTATTTGGGTCTTAAATCTTTTCAGCTGGGTGTCGGCAAACTAAAGCTATAGCCTAAAATGGATTAACGATTAATTTTCATTTTTTAAAAGGGGAAATGTGGATACAGCTATGTAGATTAGTGATAGAAAGCTTACTCAGTACATGAAAGGCCCTGAGTTTGACCCCGTGGTGCAACACACACACACACACACACACACACACACACACACACACACACACACTATTTAAAAAAAAAGCCATGCCCATTTGCTGACACGTTGTGTGTGGCTACTTTTGCATTAGAACAGTGGAGCTGAGTAATTGTTACATGGACTGTATGGTTCACAAAGCATCAAATATTCACGATCTGACCTACCCAGGAAAACTTTGCAACCCCTTTTAGTTCCTTGTTTAAACAAAGGGCAATGTGGGTAGGGCAGGGTGGGGAGGGGGTGTCATTTGGCAGAATGCTTATTTAGCATTCATGAGGCCCTGCATTCCATCCCCAGCACCCCATAAACTGGGTGTGATGGCCCATATCTGCAATCCCAGCACTTAGTAAGCAGAGGCAGGAGGATCAGAATTTTAAGGTCATCCTTGGCTACATAGTGAGTTCCAGACCAGTCTGGGATACATGAAACCCTGTTTCACAAACAAGTCAGGTGTGTGTGTGTGTGTGTGTGTGTGTGTGTGTGTGTGTGTGTGTCCATTAACATGAGCTCTTAAACTATAAAGTAGAAAATAAGAAGCCACCCATAACTCTATCATCTTTAATAAAAACAATATTTTGCCATGTTTGCATTTAGCCTTTTCTACACACATGTAAAATTATAAGCAAATATAATTACATAATTAAAATAGTGCTCTATTTGGCTTCACATCTTATTGTGTGTGCTTATGATTTGAATTTTAGGGTGATTACATGCCCTTAGACATATCTTGATAATATGATGCATGCATACATGCGTGCATGTGTGCCTGTGTATTTTACTGAGGATTAAACCCGGGGGTTTCATTCATCCTGGGCAAGCATTCTTCCACTGGGCAATACCCCCAGCACTTATCTGAAACCTTTAGTAACTTTCTAATACAGTCCATGACACCACCCAACTCGCAGGCAGTGCTTAATGACTCATAATTCAAAATACCAGGGGCTATCACAAATATCTCTAAACAGAAATCCTTCTCTGATTCTTGACTGTTTTCCTGAGACAAATTCCCACAAGTCGAGTTACTGGGTTAAGGGGTGAGGACAATTTTCAGGGTCTTGATAGCATATTGCCAGATTGCTTTCCTGAGAGATTGTATCAATTTATGCTCCCACCAGCAATGTACGAAATTGCTGCCTGGCCCTCCTCTTGCCAGCCTTGAAGACTATCATTTTAAAAAGTTACCAAATTGATAGGCAAAAATTGCATTTTGTTGTTTTGATTTGAATTTCTTTGATTACCGGCGAGGCTAAACATTTTTTTTTTCATTTGTTAAACACTTCTTCATATGTTTATGGCCAAAGGGAATCTTAATAATGGTCTTCAAGTGTGCAAAGGGGTTATTTGGTAGATTGAGACCAGCTGTTCTCAAGAAGAAAATGGAAATGTTTAAGTTCAGCAAGAACTCGATCAGCCAAGGGTCCTTGCATGCAGGATGGGCGTTTGAGTGGTCAAACTCCAGTGATGATTCGGGTGCTGCCTGAGACCTCTTTATTCCAGGTGCACGGAGACCCAAGAAAAATAGCTGCAAATTACTCTTTGCTCATGCCTGCTAGAATTGTATGACATCTACATGTGTTAGTATTTAAATGCTTCCACACACCCTATAAGAAACACGGACGTGGACATGTGTTATTATCAATTATCCCACCATAGGCCTGAAGTGCTCATCCTAAGGTCTTAGTTTCGTAAATGCTCTGAGGGATGCAGTCAGTGAACTTTTCCAGTTTAAATGTCTTCCTAAACTCTCCCTGCTCAAGATGAAGGAAGTGCCAACCTTGTCTTCAGCAAGTCAAACCCAGCCCAGCAGCCATCGAGGGCTTTACTGGTTCCCAGGCCTGCCTGCAGCCAGCTTCTCCCCAGCTCAGCTACTCCTGGCTCTTTGGATGTGTGCGGGCCCACTCTGCCTTACTTTCCGGAAGCCTCCAGCCATTGAGCCTCTAACCGCCATGATGCATTGATACATTCCGGTGAATGTGATTATTTTGACCTGTTAATGTGATTTTCCTTCACAGGATTCTTATTTGGAAGCCAATCCTTTTCTTTAGAGCCGTCATCTTCAGGAGAAAACAAGGAATTCAGGCTTGCAAATCAATTTATCTATTGAGCTCAGTGGGGTTTGACGGTGGAGGTTCAGAACAAATGTCTCTTGATGGAGTAAGTTGTGAACAAGTGAATGAGTGAGTATAATGAACAAGTGGATGAATGATACAAGCTCCCTGCAGCTGCCTCTGGGTCCTGCATGCCCTTAGCACGTCCTTCAGCCTTGCCCCTCCTGCATCTCCTCCGCCCGTCTCTCTGTTCTCCCAGACTTCCTTGCCATTGTTTGCCTCCCTTCCCAAGGCCAGCATGTTTGGGCATGCATGGGAAGAGTTGGGGGTTGTAGGGAGCTGCCTCTCATCTCTACTGTAGCTTCAGCACCTAGCTAGGATCAATATGATCCATTCCCTGAATCACCAATAAGGGACCCATTTCTTCTCGTAGACCTATGTAGGAGGTTACCATGCATATACTACTTTCATTACGGAATGGCCTAGAGTTCTGGTCCTCTACCCTTCTTTTGAAGCTATTTTTTTTCACATTTTATTTCTATATGTATTTATTTATATTTTATATTTGTGCATGTTATAATATGCATGGGGAGGTTAGAAGACAACTTTCAGAAGTCAGTCCTCTCTTTCCACTTTGTGGGTTCCAGGGATAAAATTCATGTCATCAGACTGGGCAGCATCTCACTGATCCCTGTGCCCTTCTTTTGAAGAGAGGCATCACCAACAAGCTCACTAACATCAAAGTTCTTCCCTAAAGGTAGGTATGAATTAATTGTAGCCTTCATCCCAGCATCTAAACATAGTTTTGAGCCCTTTGCTTAGAGAAGGGCAAGCAAGTGGCCAACGCAGAGGACAGGTTCCAGAATGTGGTTCTGGCTCTTAGTACTGAGAATTGAACCTAGGGCCTTGTGCATGCTAGACAAGTGCACTACCACTGAGTGACATTCCAGCAAGGTTTGCTTTTGTGGTCAGACTCAAGCTGAGGCTGGGCAGGGATATCCGTGATAACCCAAATACCTTGACCAATGCCTGGCAGAGGATGGATAAGTGGGGTGGGATGGGATAGCAAACTTTGGTAGGAGGAATGAAAATATAAGAAGGAAGACTTGGCCATGAACTGGGGAGTGTCCTCAAAGAGTAGAAGAGATTTTACTGCTTCTTCATGGAATCTAGATGCCAGAGAACTCAGGGGACATTCATGTCAGCTAGGTGTCCCGTTTCTGTTTTTTTCAACCTCATTCCTCAGTTGGGAGCTCCAGGCATGTCCTCAAACTTTTTATCCAGAAACTTCTAATCTCTGGACAGATGTTGGAACCAAGATGGGCCATTGGCAGAGGGATGGGGGAAGGAAACAAACTGTCTCTTTGGTGCATGGTAGTCTAGGCTCCTTCACCTTGGTTCTTCCATGTCTCTAACCTGAGCTGACCTGGTCACCACTCCCTAGTTTGATTTCTGATGCTGTGATAAACAATGACTAAAAGCAGTTTGGAGGGAAGGAGTTTATTTCACTTTTCCATACCACAGGGAAACCAAAGCAGGAACCTGGAGGCAGGAACCTGGAGGCAGGAGCTGAAGCAGAGACCATAGAGGAACACTGTTTACTGGCTTGTTCCAGGCTTGTTTCAGCTGCCTCTTTTGGATGCGCCAAGTCCACTTGCCCAGGGATAGCACTACCTACAGTGAGATGGGCCTTCCTACATCATTCAGTGATCAAGAAAATGCCCCCACAGACTTGCCCATAGGCCAATTTGATGAATTCAGTTCCTCAGTTGAGATCCCAAGTATGTTGACAACCAAGATCAGCTGTCACAACCATACCCTTATCACATTGTGAATGCCCTATTGAATGACTTATAAGGGTGTTCAAGGGAGACACAAAGTATCTACCCTGTGCCTTGCTTTGAAGAGGCCACATTAGTTGGTTCGCTAATGTCAGAGGTCTTCTCTAGTGGTGTAAAGTTGTTCTGGCATCCACCCCAGCATCTAAACCAGATGGCTCTTGGTCAACTCACAATACATGTGGGTATTTGTGCAGTTTTTTATTGTTTAATTTGCTTTCCTTTGCATTATATCCATTTTACTCATCAACCAATCTGCCTATCCACTCACTCAACAAAAGGTTGTGAGGCCATATCAAATTCCAATGACCTGGGGATTAAGGATCGTGAGAAGCTGAGCAAGACACCTGTGCATCATTCCAGACCCCCCTGAACACACCCTCATTTTCCAGGAGGTCCAGTTGGATGTATCTTAGAGCAGAGAATGGGAGCTATACAGATCTGGGTTAAACTCTGCATCTATTGCCTGTTAGGTAAGCTTAAACCATGAAGCTTAGACAGTTTCAAAGGACTTATGAGGTGAACTTTTTAGAAATATCTCCCTCCTGGGTGGTAGAGAGGCTTTGAGAGTGCTTTCAGTATAAAGTTGATGGCTGGTGCCTTCTTTACAGAGATTAAGGTGTGGAAGAGAAAGTGGATTCTTCAGTATCTCAGAGACTGAAGACATCATCAGAACAAAATACAAGCCACACCACCTGATTGTAAGCTCAAAGCTACTTCTGAGAAGTTCTATAGCCCTTGCAACTCTACCAAGGAGCCACGAGTCCACACTCTAATATTGTAAATGGGGGAACTGGGTCTAGAGACATTATAAATACTTCTCAGCCACAATGAAACATGTAGTATGTGAACTTGGGGTTCTTAGCTCCCGGTACTTGAGGTTGACTTAGTGCTCTCATGTAGATCCCTTCTACTGGTTTCCTCCTGTGGACCACAGGGATGATGGGCATTATCTTGAGAAAGTAGGATAAACTTTCTAAAACCTGCCTGTAAATGGGAATGGCAATAGCTCCTACTTTCTAGGGTTTGAAGGTGACTCATAGTTGGGCAATTGAATGCCAGTGCCTTCTATACCTGAGGCACACTCGCATGGAAATGTTAGCTAGCTCTGGAGATGATGGATGGGTGTTTAAAGTAGTCCCACAAAGGCAGCTCTTGTCATCACAACAGCTGCTCCCCTCGAACATGGAGGCATGTTGAAGGATAATCTTTTGTGCACTGTGAAGATGTGTCTTTGCCAAGGAGCCTCCTGATGGGTTTAATAAAGAACTGAATGGTAAATAGCTAGGCAGGAAGAGGTTAGGTGGGACTTCTGGGAGAGAGGGGAACTCAGGGGGATGAATCTAGGCACCTGAGAGATACCAGTGAGACACAGAAGTCGGACATACAGAATGAAAGAGAAGTAAAAAGCCCCGTGGCAGAATGCAGATTAATGTAAGCAGGTTAATTTAAGTTATAAGAGCTGGTTGGGGACAAGCCTAAGCTAAAGGCTGAGCTTTCATAATCAGTAATAAGTCTCTGTGTCATTATTGGGTGAGGGTGATGGTCCCAAAAGAAAGTCCGGCAAGAAAGACCAACTACAGAGGCATTTTAAATACAGCCCTTGCCAGGTTATGGTGGTATGCACTTTTCATTCCAGCACTTGGGAAGCTGAGACAGGAGAACCATGAGACCCAGCCTCAAAAGGACTAAGGAATATAGCTCAGTAGTGGAATGCTTGTTTTTCATGCCCCAGGCCCTGGGTTCCATCCCCAGCACTGGAGAACAGCCAACCAAACCCACAAACAACCCACCTAGACTTTCCACTGTAACCCTCTGGTCGCAGGGAAGTAGAGAGTTTTGCAGGGTTCTTGGCTCTTGCTTCTCTTCTCCCCAAGCCTGTCTTTTGCTCATGAGGCAACTACAAATCAAGATAATGTAACTCAAGTGAGCACTCTTTGTAGGGTATTATTTATGGGCAGGAAATGAGACAGGGACTATTTCCTGTCCCAGGGGGTTCAGGGTCTGCGGTGTATAAATGTAGGACTTGGGGCAGTTCGGAGGGTGGGGAATTGGCATGGTGATATGTTTTTGGGTTAAAGGCATAGCCATGAGGTCCTGAAGTCAGCTGGATACCTCTGGGCTGTTGTGACCAGGTGTGGGAAACATCAGCTTGCCTACATCTGTCTGCAAGCATCCTGCAATCACATCCATCGCTAGGCTTCCTCCCCTGCTGCTCTCCCGCTTGGCATCTGGTTTCCCACAGCATTTCTCTGCTCCGCGTTGTCCCATTGTGGAATTACAGGATGCTCCTTTCCAGAGCAGCAATTAGAGAGATTGCTTCACTGGACCAAAGCTAGGAGATGGAGATTCTCCCAAGAAACTAGGTGTTTATTATGAGCCGGACACCTGACCTACAATGTTCAAGGTTATATCTGATTCAGTCCTGTAAGGTAAAATGTTACAAGCACCTTCATCATTTTTACTGCCAAGGAGACAGAGAATTCAGAGAGAGGATCCTGCCGCTGAGCTTAAATGGAAGCTATGGTAGCCCAGAGACTCTACTCCATAACCCATTTGTCTGTTTCATCCATCCATCCACATAAGCCTGGTCTCTGTGTTGTGCAAAATTGAGAACTTTCCAAGGGGCTGATAGTTGGAATTCATCCACAGGAGATCCAGGGAACATCTTCCTTCATCCTCCCTCTGGGCTGAGTGGCAGGACAAGTGCTGAATATAGTCTATCCATCACTAGTCTCGGTTTGCAGACCTGCCTTCTCTGGCATATGGCTGCCTCTTGCATCTTGTTCCTCTGTCTCTCTTCCTGATTGGCTTCTTTCTTTGTCATCATCATCACCAGGTTGTAGTTCCTGCCTCTGGATACCTGGCTTGACCCTACCGATATTGGGCATGGTTTGGGGAGACACAGTTGAGATGTGGCCTTGGCAGGTGTGATAGGTATGTTCAGTGGTCCCAGAACAATACTGCTTGATGATCATGTTCACAGGACCTCCTTGAGGTTGAGGTCCTGCTTCTGGGAAGAGCTTAGCATCTCTATTTTTCATGTGCTCTCATGGAATGTTGATGGTTCCAGTACCCAGAGCACAACTTGGAACAACTGAGTCCAGCCTATTTCCAGTCTCCATTTTTTCTGAAAAATCTCTGAGGAGAGATATTTTGTAACTATCATGGCACATTTAAAGGCAAACACACTCAAATTTCATCTTCCAGGTATGACCTGTGTGGTTTGGAGCAAGGCTGGATGATGCCTAGGAACTTATTAAAACATCAGATTCTCCAAGACAGCTGTGGTAATTGCACACTTTCAGTCCTAGACTTAAGCATACTGGAGGGAGAGGATTGCTTGAGAGTTCAAGGCTATCCTCATCTGTGTATGGAGTTCAAAGCTAGCCTGAACTTCATGAAACCCCATGCCAAAGAACTAACCCAACCAACTCACCAACTAACCAACCAGACAAACAATCCAACAAACAACCCCAGGGAAGAGAGAGAGAGATTGATTCTCTTCTCTGATGCACTCCAGCCCCACCGGGCCAGCCCTCCTACTATGCTTGAGACCTCCCCTTTGGGTAAATATCTGACAAGGTGGGTTTCAGTTCTGGTTGCACTTGAGAACACTTGGGTGCTCTTTAAACTATACAGACAAGTGCGGGATGCTGAGATGGCTCAGCAGGTCAATATGCTTGATAGGCATTCCTGGCAACAGGAGTTTGATCCCCATGAACCGCAGAAAAGTAGAATAAAGTTGTCTCTTGTCCTCTACACAGAGGATTCAGGTCCTCTGTTCAGATGGAAGCTGCCAGCTTCACAGAGGCCCTTGATTGTGTTGATAGTGACAAGGATAGAGACCGAAGAAGGCAGGAAAACAAGTTCCAGATGGCCGAAGCGCCCCGAAGACCCTACTTCCTCCAGTTAGCCTGTCAATATTAGCAGGTCAGCCTTTCTCCATAGCTCCTGTCTCTGTCTTACTGGCTATTGGTTTCAATTTTTAATGTCCCTGCAGAGACACATGATCTAATGTTTATAAGGCACCTCGCGATACATAGGGATGGGAGGATGGCTTGTATGGTGACGTGCTTATTGCTCAAACATGAGGACATGAGTTCAGTCCCCAGGATGCATGTTAAATGGCAGCATGTGGTTGTAATCTCAGTGCTAGGGAGACAGAGACATGGGATTCTGGTGGCGGGGGGGGGGGGGGGGGGGGGGGGGTTCCTCTGGCTAGCTGGTCTAGACTAATTGGTGAGGTCCAGGTAACTGAGAAGCTTTGTTTCAAAGGAGGTAGGCAGTGTTGCTAAGGACGACACTCAAGGTTGCCCACTAGCTCCCACATATAACATAAACAAATGATCAAGCACATAGATACACATGTAAAAAACATTTTTTATGAGTAAACGGGACTATGAAGCTAGCTTTCTGGCCCTGGACCACATACGGAGGACCCGTTCTCTGTTCTGAGCTTGTTTCCCATGCTGCAGAATACATGTGCTGGCAGGGCTGTGGCTTCTTAGGCTCATCTCTTTCTTTCCCATCACTGTCTCTTGTCCTTACCTGCTCGGGGGGGGGGGGGGGGGGGAGGGGGGAGGTGTCAGGTGTGTACTATGCTTCATCCAAGATGTCCTCCTCAGCAGAGCATAGGCCCGGCCCAGCTCTTCTCTCTCCTTTCTCCATCCCCCACTTGCCCTAATCAGGGACATGGAAACCCTACATAACCCTCCTTCCACACTCCAGATCTTTTCTCCACTGCTCAGTGGGAGCTTTGTCGTGGTGGTGAATGCTCTGAAATCCACCCTGGCCCACAGTTGCTGTCTCCCGGCTCCTGCACCGTTTGGATCCTGAGCATGTTAGAGGAATTGCCATTTAAACTTCAACCCACTTATGAGAAATTCGAGTAAACCATCCAATAATATCTTTAAATCCAGCAAAAGCAGGTAGAGCCTCTCTCCTTCCATCCATGCCTGTCCTGTTGGATCGGTTCTGAGAATAGGGCTCCACACTTGGATCTGGGAAGTTATTAACCCTAAACATCCACGAGGAATGACTTGTTTCTGGAGTTGTTAGGTCCTGGTGAGGTGACCGGGGAACTTTGACTTGGGAAAGGAGTTGTGGATATCAATTCTGAGCCTCCTGCTCTCTTGGATTTTCAGCTGAGAATTGCAATAGTCTCATCTTGCTGACACTCAAGTTGTTTATCCTGTGTGGTTCGAAATGACTAGTGTTGCTGTAAAAACAATGTGTTTTCACTTCCCTTCCTCTCATCCATTTATAATTCCCCATCTCTTTGTAGTGTGGGCTTTCGTGAGCTCTTAGGAATGTGTGTGTGTGTGTGTGTGTGTGTGTGTGTGTGTGTGTGTGTGTGTGTGCACATATGTGTGAATGTGTGTGTATGTGTGCATGGATGTGTATGAATGTGTATCTGTGTGTGTGTGTATGTGTGTGTGTGTGTGTGTGTGTGTGTGTGTGTGTGTGTGTGTGTGTGTAGAGGGAACAGCTAGCTGTTCTTTGTTAATTTCCCTTTGAGTTGACAGTTCAAATATTGCCACTCTAGTAAAAGACTTCAATCTGATCTCACAAGGTAGCACATTTAAACTCTTCTGGGAAGAACCAGAAAGTTCAGGCCACCCTGGTTCTTCTCTGCCTCGCTTTGTGGCTTTGGGAAAGTGGCTTCCACCCTTGGAGTTTACTTCCTTCTCCTTTATTATGAAGAGGGCTTTTCCATCTCACTTCATCCTCATGTAACCACAGCAAGCACCTCACCCAACAAGCCGTCCTTCCATTCCTATTTATTCTTGAGATGCCCTATAGATATAGCATGTCTCTGCAGCCAATGGGGGCTTTAAAGGAAGAAACCAGTTACCAGGAGGACTAGAGCAAAGATGGGAGCTATGGAGAGAGGCTGACCTACCACTATCTACAGGCCGACTGCAGGAAGGGAAGTCTTTGGGGCCCTGACACCCTTCCATCCATTTGATTCCCAAAGCCCACAGTCCGCATGAGTGAGGCCTTTTCATAGTGGTAGACAATGTATGTGCTTGATGTTCAAGCATCCAGGTTCCTGTGGGTCTCCTCACCTCTCTTTGGGTTTTACCTTCCCGTGGTTCTTCAATTCAGCACCCACAGTACCTTTAGGAGGGCTGTGGGTCTGGATGTGGGGAACGTTTCTAGATTGGGGGGTTGTCTCCAAGAAGTCTGAGCACAGCAATATCTGCATCACTGGGAACTTACCAAAAATGTGAAATTTGGGTCTCACCCCATGGATGCCTTGTCTCCGGAGTCTGAATTTTAATAAGCTCTAGGCAAAATTAACATCACCCTCCATTCCTAAGACCCCTCTCTGGGCTAGATCAGAAGTCAAAAGTAGTCCTCTTGGGTCCTCTAGCAAAGATAGCATGAGCTCCTTTGTTCCTCCACAGATATGATGGAGCCAGCTCTTCCAAACATCCTCTGGCTTATTAGCCATGTGTGATTTCCCCCTCTGAGTGTGACAATAGAGTGGAATCTATGAAAATCTTTGCCTAAGGGTTGATAGTACAGTAACTTAGATCTAATGGAGAATATGTGGTTTGGGGCCGGGCCACACATTCCATCATTAATATTAATTATAATTCCTTGAACATGTACTATCTAGGAAAACCCCAGAATTTGGCAGAGTATGAGGGAATTCAGGTACAGAAGATGTGACCCAGCTCTCCATCTTCAGCTTGGCAATGAAGTGACATATGCCAGGGACTGTCCTTCAGTCCTCTGTAGTTTGAACCTCTCTCCTAGGAGCTAAGCTTATAGACAGTAGACTGCTAGTCTCTATTCAGCCACAGACATCGCCGTATTAAGCAGTGTTAGGAATAAGCAAATGACTTTTAAAAAGCCTTATGGATCTTTCACCCAGTTCCCTGCCCATCTGCCTATCTCTCTTCAGAGCCTTTGTTCTGAGAACTCACTTATATGTCCGCTTTTGCTGAGCTGAATCAAATGTTTCAACCACACCTCATGAGCATGGTATAACCGATTAATGCCTTTATCCTCTCACCTATAAGATGGGGAAGCAATAACCATTATTCTTGCAGGAAACTAAGGTGAGACAGCCCTCGCCAAGTCTCTGTGGCCTGACACACAGTGACTAGTGGCAGTAGAGAAGGAGGCGACCACAGCCCTCCTCAAGAACAGTGCTGAGCACCCAGTGTCTTCAAAGCCCGCATGCAAACAGTTCACGGCTTCAACTCCAGACAACCCCGTGGCACCTCAGGGAGAGACCAGGAAACGAGATTTGCTGAGGACCCGCCTTCCATGGGGAGCAGATATTTCCTGGAGTCTCAAACAACAGAAGTGCATCCTCTCTCAGTTCTGGAGGCTGAAAGTCTCAAGCCAGGTTGTCAGCAGGGTTGGTTCCTTCCAAGGCCATGAGGGAGATTCTGTTCCATGTCCCTGTCCTGACTGCTGGAAGACTCGAGTGTCCCTGGTTTTCTACCTGGCTCTGCACATCAGCTTCTGTCATGTGTATTGGTCATTATTCTTATTTACCTTTTAATTGTTAATTTTTCTTATTTCTGGGCAGTTCAGTCCAGGAGGCTGTGGGAACCCCACACACGGGCTGAGTAATCCCTTGAGTACTGAAATACACCCACAGCCCTGTTTTACTTTTCATTTGGAGACAAAGTCTTGCTGCATTGCTTAGGCTGTCCTTGGCACTCTCTCAGACATTGTCCAGACTGGCCTCGATACTCTCTTGGTAGCCTAATAGTCTTGAACTTGTGATATTACTGTCTTAGCCTCCTGAGTATTTGATTACAGGTGCCTGTCACCACCTCACCCACCTTGTGTTCTGAGACAAGGTCTCTCATTGTCCTGAAGCTCACCATCTAAGCTGGGCTCCTTGGCTAGTGAGCTCCAGGGACCTGCCTGTCTCTGCCTCCATAGTACTTGGATTACAAATTTGTACCTGGCGTTTCTAGTGGGTTTTGGGAAATAGAACTCTGGTCCTAGTGTTATCAAGGCAAATGTTTTACTGACCAAAGTGTCACCAAGCCCTACGTAAACAAACAAACAACATGAAAATCCTACCTCTATTAGCCAAATAAGGAGCCACATTGATGCTTTCTAATTTGGTTACTGCTATTAAGGCTGGTCCAAGCAGGGTCACTTGCTGAGGTCTGGGAGAGTTTAATATATCTTTTTGGGGAGGAAGGAGGTGGGGGACAATTCAATCCATGTAACAAGAGAACTGTGAAGACTGGCTGAACAGACCGTGGGAGCCCGGGCTCTGTGATGGATACCCCGTCCTCCTTTTACCCTGTCTGTTAGGACCCTACCGAGTATCTGTCATTCCTTTTTTGATTTTGAGAAGACACTAAACAAACCTCTTCTGTCCTGAAAGAGCAAAGGAAAAGTTTATCAGGTGTCTTTGCCCTCCCGCCAAACCTGTCCCCTATCCACTGGGTTGAGAGGCTCCACAGCCCTGCCCCCACTGCTGCTGCTCTGACACCTTATGTAGGTGGCCTCTCTTCAGGGAGCTTTTACTTGTGGCAAGAGACTAGTGGGGGGTTAGTGGGCGTGGGCTCACTTTTTACTTAAGAAACGTTTTTAGTGTATTTTTTGAGAATTTCATATATGGATACTATATTTACATCACTCCTCCTCCACTTCCCCTTTCCAACATCCTCCCATGTCTCCCAAGTGTGCCCCCCTCTCAAATCCATGACCTCTTCCTCAATGCGTATTGAATTGTGTGTGTGTGTGTCTAACACACTAAGTCCATTTACTCATATGTAGATGTCTTAGGGTTGACCATTCAGGATTAGAAAATCTATTAGGGGGCCTTTTCCCAGAAGTAGAAAATTGATTCTCCCTGAGAAGCTCCTGATTGCCTGAGGTTCTTCCTCCAGGGCTGGGTCCTTGGGAAATGTCCCCCATCCACAGTGGCACGGCAACTTTCGTTGTATGCAAATTGTTTTGCATTGGGTGTCATTCTGCAGCACTATGGAAGGTCCCATTTGCTTAGGGAGCTGGGCCTTCAAGGCTCCCTTTCTGCTTTCACACTTTCCCTGAGCCCTCAAAGCTTCCTGCTGTGTGATGGTTTCTGCTCTGTTGCAAATGGAAGAACTGCTTCCTGTGGTTATCGTGTGCAAATAAGACAGAGGTAAGGGGAGGGAGGGTGGTGGAGGGGAGGGCACCACAGCCTGCCTTCCTGGTTCCCTGGTATCTTTCTTCGCTCAGTAGCTAAGGGGCAGATGTAAGATGGAGAAAAGAAGAGAAAGGGTAATAGAGAGGGAGCCACGATCCAAGTTTGTTACATGCACATAGGGAAGTGTCTAGTGCAATATATAGCTGATAATATATGCTAGTAAATAACATGAAAGTGAACCGCAGAAGAGGGACTGTCAGGGGAAAGCTCCTGGGGTCGGCATACTGCTTCTGCTAGATTCCCAGAAGCCGCCGGTGGCTGCTGGGAGGCCCTCCTCTTACAGTGGTAATGGCACTGTCCTGGTCAGCCAATGTGATTCCTTTTGGATAGTCCTCTGTCTGTTCCCTCTCTGCTCCTATAACAAAACATGTGAAGCTGGCCACTTATGAGCAAAAGAGATTGCTATCGCTCACAGTTCTGGAGTTTCAAGGGTCTGTCTGGTGCTGGCCTTGGCCCAACTCTGGTGAGGGCCTCCTTGCCTGGTTACATCCTAGCAGCTGGCATCATGGTGGCGGCATAGGCATGGAAAAGAGATGACGGTTAAGGGTTAAGGTCCAGGGAGAGGGTTCAACAGCTAACCTACTTGCCTTGTGTGCTTGAGGACCTGAGTTTGATCTCCAGAATGTACATAAAAAGCCAGGTCGGCGATGAGCACTTGCATTTCCAACACCAAGGAGGCGGAGAGACGAGGATAGCTGGATTAGCTGGCCAGCCAGTCTAGCCTATTTGGTGAGTTCCAGGCCAGTGAGAGACCCTGTCCAAGGTGGGTGGCACCTGAGGTTGTTCTCTGACCTCCACACTTGTATACACACAAGCACATCTTATCTTACTCAAGAGACAGATTTTTCACTTCCTACCTTGTCTACATTGACTGTCTGTGTGTTCCCTGACTGGGCATCTGCCTCATCCTTTTGCATTTACTCTTCTTACTTTCTGGAATGTTCTTTCCCTGGAGATGGTGTGATTGACTGCTGATGAGGGGTCTGCTCACATTCTTTAAAGAGTATTTCTGTAATCACAGCATCTGACACAGCATCTCAGGCTCCACCAGCCCCACCCCTGCCCTCAGTGCTCTTCTGGATCCTTGCCTCACGCCCAGCGCACAGAGCAAGTTCAGAGGAGGCTGTCTGCGTGTGTGTTGGAACAAAAGAGCTGTGAGAATCAGCTTTCTAACTGGTGGGCAGCTTCCACCCTGAATGTGTCATTCATTGGGTGCAGTGGCCAGGGAGGTGGGCAAGATGCTGAGAACCACCATGTAGGTGAGAAGAAGGCAGGAGAGAGCCTCTGTCTGAAAGGTTATGTGGGTCTAGATTTGAATCCTACAGCTGTGTGCACTCAAAGTATCCAGCTCACTCGAAAGGCCTGGGTACCACCGGTTTGGATCCTGATCGGTGTTGCCTGAATTATCCAGCTTTCAAATGTGAGACAGCACCATGCCAACCTCTCATAAGTCTACCACTGTGTTAGCTGTGGTCACTGTCATCAACACAGCTGTTTGAGTTCTGTGTGTGTGTGTGTGTGTGTGTGTGTGTGTGTGTGTGTGTGTGTGTGTGTATGTGTGTGTGTCTTTCTCTCTTTCGGTCTCTGTCTTGGTCTGTCTCTGTCTCTGTGGTGTACGCATGTGTGCACCTGTGTGTGGATGTGTGTACTTTCCCCTCTGTGTGTGTGTGTGTGTGTGTGTGTGTGTGTGTGTGTGTGTGTGTGAAGTCCAGAGGTTGGTGCCATGATGTCTTCAGTCCCTCATGACCTTATTTCATTAGTCAAGGTCTCTCACTGAATCTGGAACTCACAGTTTTGGCTGGATTGGGTGGCCAGTGAGCTTCTGGGATCTGCCTATCTCTGCCTGCTGTGAACTGGGGTTACAGGCATTGCACTGTGAGTGTCTTATCCAATAGTTTTTAAAGGATTCTTAGGGATGTTTTCTAGTATTATTTGATCCCAATGTGAGACTCCCCCCAATACCGTGTGTGTGTGTGTGTGTGTGTGTGTGTGTGTGTGTGTGTGTGTGTATGTCTGTGTAAGGTAACATGCATTCAAATACAGTAATAAAACTTGCATAAGGGCTGAGTTTGCATGAAACAGCTGGAGTGGTAGTTGAGAAAAAAAATACCTCAGCAGAAAGCCAGTTCCCTGGTGATACCCCCAGGCTTTGACAGCATTAGATGAAGCCTGGAAATGGACGTTTCTCTGGGGCCCTGGGTGGAGATAGGCCCGGAGCAGGGGATGATGGTGGGGTTTTCTCCTGAGAGAATTCAAGAGTCAGTGAGTCTCAGCCTCTGACCAGAGCCGAGATTTATTTCCCACTGGCTGGAACAGCGAGTTATTTCCAAATCTTCTTCCTTCATTACAAAACTCCCCCCGGGAACAGGGCTGGCTGCAGCCACCACAAGCCACAATCCTGGTGTGTCTGTCTTTTATGAATCTAGAGTTACATCCTCAAAATGAGGGCTTGGCTTCTTTAGAGGCGCATCTCCTGGGCAGGCTGGGCTCTTAACTGTCCCTGCTGTGGCAGCTGGTGCCTCTGGGAATGGAGCTCCCCGTCCTGCCAGGCCTCTGGGCCCCCCACTTCTTGAGCATGTGGGTAGATATCCACCCAACAGAGTATTTCCTGTTTGGTTTGGTTTGCTCTGCAGAAGTCTAGAGAGAACACTAAACATTTAGCCACAAGTGACCATCTCTGAGTCCTAGGAAGTTAGGGGGTCTTGAAGGGAAGGAGCCCAGCCACCCACAAGGATGATATCACTGTGAGCTGTGTCTTGGTTTGAATAACCATCAACATTTTTGCTTGTGTGGTCCCATGGTGCCCATGGTCCTGTTTATTGCTTTTTGAAGCTTTTCCCCATCATCTGAAGGTAAATCGTACTTCTGATCTGTCTCGATTGGTTATGTCTGTCTTCCTCCTATTTTCAATGTCTTCCTTCTTCTGTTCAATGTTTTATTTCTAGCTGTTTTGTTATCTCCCCCCACCCCTCCTGGAGGAGATGTGAACAAATGTCTACTCGGCCCAGATCAGGCACCAACCACAGGCCAAAAGTATTGATTATACTCAAGTCCAGCTTGCTGAACCGCTGAGTTGGCTGGGGTTATTTACAGGAGCATGGTGACCCCTAGACAGAACACCATTGGATAGTCTCACCCCTGCGTGGGTGGCAGCTTAGGAAAGCTGCATAGACGGAGGTCGCCCTCCAGTCGCCCTTCTATCTCTTACATGCTCTCACACTTCGCAAGGCTGAGGCCATGTGCAGCAGGGGTGAGGGACAGGAAGGAGAGATGCCTGTAATCTCTGATGACCCTCCCATCTTTCCTGAGGGAACGGTAGGAGACTGTATCTTAGGCCCCTGGGGTCATCACAGCTGCCCTGTCTGACAAGCAGTTGGGTAGCCTGTGACCAGTGTGGTGCATTGTACGACATGTTGAAAGATATTATTACTTTCCTCCCACCCCCAAGATCTTGTCTGTAACTACTTACTGCCCCAAGGTGAATGAGGAAACTCGGGGGTTGAAAAGAGGCCACACCTGCCCCAGGGCAGAGCAAGGAAAGACTGAAGGAACAGGCCAGGGAAAGGGTTCCGTGGCTTGCAGTGCTGATGAATTGCTGCAGAGGCATGGATCCCAAAACCTAGCCCTCCTGATCCAGCCTAGAACTTCAGATCTCATCTCTCCACTCACTCCACCTGACTGACTACCGTCGGTGTGAGCCCAGTGATTCACACCTGAGCAGGACTGCACAATGATAGGGATCTTATACACACATGTACATTCACACACAGTTGTATCTGCACACCCAATTGTGACTACACATTCATTCAAACACACATGCATACTCTCCTAATGTACCCTCACACTATCATATTCACACATCAAATGTACAAAAATTCCCACTTGCCCATTCTTATAGTCAAATAGGTACATATGCACATACCAAAGCATCTACTTATGTACACTTCTCTGAAACACATATGCACACCTGAGTGTACACATATTCAAACACACACTTGTCTACATATATACTCACATGTGCATACATAGTCCTTTATACATAGATATATCCACATGCTTACTTGCATATACACAACAATACATTTACCAATATGTACCTATACTCTAACACGTGCATACACACGTACACACGGTCCCTCATCTACATGCACACTCTCATGTGCATATACATGGCACATTTGCCTATCCTTACTTATACTCAAACACACAAGTTCACAATGCACATGTACACAATTCACACTCAAGAATACACATGTACACATGTATGACCCTCCTTTAATGATAATCATGTCATTTTTGTGGCATTTCTCAGAAGTGGGAGCCAAGAAGTGGTATTGTGATAAGAGCTACCTTCCAAATGCATATTAAAACATGACTAACATGACCCTCTTGGCCTGGCTGCTTTTCAGAGAAAGCTTCCAACTTGGCTGCCAAGAGGTTTTTCTCCAGCCCTAACTCAGAGTGACCACTGTACTTGCCTAGTCAGACTGCTTAGGCTTCCTGAAGCTCACTGAAGGCATCCCCTTCTATGGGAACTGAATCCTAGTGCTCCAGGGATTCTGATACCACCAGTCCAGGGCCAGAGGAATCAGCCAAAGCAGGGCTCACTAAGGCGGAGCCAGACTTCAGAATCTAACCCATTGGGACTGTGTGATCACAGCTACAGGCAGGTATGTGGTAATTGCCTACCTGTAACCATTCTTATCATCTTAGACAGTCTTCACAAAGATTCTTTGAGGTTCCTTTTCATCAGAGGTGGGGACAGGAGGGCATCGTGAGTGGTCTCCAAACTTTGTCTAGGCCTTAGGTTCATTAAAGCCAATCTGTATCCAGCCCACTTGACTTTAGTTGGATGGGCCCTCCTAAGCAATATCTCTATCTGTCCCGGGTATTTCTGACTGACTTCTAGATCATTGGTTGGCAAATAGTCTCTGAAAATGGTCAGAGTTTGAGGGGTCACACCAGCTTTGTTGCAATTCCTCAACTCTATTGTTGGATTGCAAGAGCCATATGGGACCAAGGGACATGTTCCAATCAAAGTTTATTGATAAAGTCTGATGGGTGGTGGTTGGGGGGCCCTATCTAACTCATGGCAGTAGCTTGCTGGTCCACATTCTAGATAATTCTGGTTCAAATGTATACTCAAAAGCTCCTGGAGAGTGTCCATAATGCCAGCCCTTTAGCTGATCCTTTCCTAAGTCTGGGTGGAGGACTAGGAATCCATCTAGAAGCATCCCATAATTTAGGTTCTTCTGATTTAGGATCCCATGGGATGCAGCTGGATTGGGGATGTAGCTTACCCAGCATGTACCAATTTCCAGCACTGAATACATGATGGGGGCAGGGGGGCGGTGATGGTGAATGCCTGTAATCTCAGCTCTCTGGATAGTTGAGGGGATAGCTGGTATAAGACCTGTTGGCCCATGATGTCCAGGGAGAGCAAGTAGGAGATACAGAGGAGGCAAGCCACCTCTGCCTATGGGGACAGCAAAACTGTAGCTTTTCCTGAGCCCTGTGCCCCTCCACTCCCTGTATCCTCCCCAGACTCAGCTCAGTCTCCCATTGAGCCCTAGCTCTGCTGCTCCCGGGATTTCTGAGGACTTGTTTCTTGTTTTTACAGGTAAGGGTGGTGATGGGAAGTGAACTTCCACCCCCCCCCCCACCTCCTTCTGTTGCCTCAAGGAGGTCTGCAACTTCCTGGATATCTTCAAGCTGTAGGGTTGCTAGTCCTGCAGAGACCCCAGCTTCTACTGGCTTGTTCTTAATTAAATTCAAAATCAGCTTGGACAAGAGGACTTGGGGAGTGTAGTGGGCTATGGGCCAAGGGCCTGAGGCACTGCCACAGACTAGTACCAACTCCCGCCACTCTGATCCCTGGGACATGTGGTCAGATTATTAAGAAATCCCTCAGCAATGAGGTTACATTAACCCCTTTTGCCCTGTGTGCTGGGCTTCAAAGGCAGTCATAGACCCAGGCAGTACACTTGACTTTTCATAAAAAAAATATTATTATACTCTATTAGGTTACATAGGGCCATTTTCATGCAAGTGTGTAAGTCTACTTTGACCACATTCTCCCCCATAGCCCTCTATCTTCCTTCTTATCCCCCTTCTTTATTCTTCTAGACAATATCCCTTCTACGTTCATGGCCTCTGTGCATACATAACTTCATGTATTTATATGAAATCTAGGACCTGAAAATGAAATAAAATATGTGATATTCGTCTTTCTGCAATTGGCTTATTTGTTAATATGATTCTCTCCAGTTGCATCCATTTCCTTGCACATTCCATAACTTCTTTGTGGCTCAAACAAACAAACAAACAAACAAGCAAACAAACCCCATGTGTACGTGGGGCACGTTTTCCTTCTCTGTTGCTCTGCGATTGGTCATTGAGGCTGGTTCCATGACTCATCTGTTGTGAACAGTGCTGTGGTCAACATGGATGTACAAACGTCCATGGTGTTGACTTGGAGACATGTGGTATGACCAGGATCCATTTAGCAGGGTCACATAGTATATCTAGTGTTAGGTTTTTAAGGAGTCTGCATACTGACTTCCACAGTAGTTGGGCTAGTTCTTGCTTAGTGTCTGAGCTAGCAGGTACCTGGGTTAGGGCTAGGAGTAAGGCAGATCCAAAACAGTCAGCAAAGACTGGCGTCCTCAGATGCTGAGGCATGAATCTTATCCCCTCCAACCGTGCCTCCCAACTTTTATTATCGGGTTTTCCCTTAAAGCCATTCAAAATCCCATCATGAGTAGAATGGGACATTTGGCATCTAGAGGAACACAGTAGAAACCGGGGACAAGGGAAGGGACAAGTCACATGTGGCTCCTTTGGGTGCTAGGACCCCAGCTCACTAGGGATCCCTTTGGAAAATCTGCATGTGCAGAGTAAGGCCTTCTGGAAGGAAATGCTTTTCTCTATTGGGCACATAAGATCCAGTCAGTCGGAGGTAAGCGTTAGTAGAGCAACAGATAGCCGAGTCACTGCACTAGCATCCAGCTCTGCTGCCATTATCTTCACCAAGAAGTGAAGGGGATCTAGGCAGAGAGAGGCTAAATCACTTGCCCCAGGCCATGCAGGTGGCAAGTGACAGAACAGGTATGAGATTCCAGGTCAATGAGACACCAAGATAACTAACTTGTATTACAAGTGACAGGCTACATCCCCTTTTCACAACTAAAAAAAAAAAAAAATGGAATAGCCCAAGGGCAGATGTAGTATTGTGTGGTAGGCCTGAGACAGAGTCCTGTCTGGCACAGAGCACTGTGGGTGGGGGAAGAATGAGGCTGGGGAATGGAGTTCACATCTCTCTCTCCTCCCTGAGTTCTCACCCACACTGGGGTGACCTTTTTGGTGAGGCAGCTGTTTCCAAGTCGCACATGTTCCTGTAAGTAACTACTCAACCAGTCATGTAAGTGAACCCAGGAAATACACTAGTGTACCAGGCTTGACTTGGGTGGAATAATTTATTTCGTTTGTCATTGGTTCCCCTATCTGCGGCCAATAGGCATTTGTTTGCATCTCTCCAGGTAAGTCCCACAGTGCCCCCCAAGTTCACCCATTAGAGCCCCAACTCAAAGGTGAGATCACTGAAGTAGGCCTTAATCTTGCCTGTCTGTTTCTTTACAAAAGAGGAAAATCTGAACGAAGGTATACAGAGGGAAGGCAAAGTACAACACAGGAAAACGCCACCACCTGAGAGCCGGTGAGACGCCTGGACGTCCCGAGAAAGGATGGATCCCTCTTCTTCCTGCTGTTAGACTTCCAGCCTCTGGGATTGTGCAAGAAATGTTGTTTAAGCCACCTAGTACCTGGTGCACTGGCCCAGCAGCCCTACCTAATGAATGCAGTAAGTCATTTATATCCTAGCATGAATCAGGTCCAAAGTGTTCCAAGAGAAGTTTCAATTTAAAAGAACAGAGAAAAGGGAAAAAAGCCAAAGAAATGTCACTTGCAGGGTGGATTCGGGGCTTTCTGAAAATTGGTGGGGAAATACCGGAGGCTACAGGTTTTATAGACACTACCCCGACTCCCGTGTTAACACGGGAGTGTGCAGTCCCAAGCAGCCATGTATAGTTTCTCCCCCTCATCCTTCCTGTTCACTTCACCATTCTTGTTTAGATTTGGCATCCTGGAGACCTAGCAGGGCCGGCATCCCCACCCTCCAGCAAGCACAGCTCCCTAGAGCTGGGACTTGTGGAAACAGAATGTTTTCGGTTTCTGGAAGGTAAAATTATCCCTGGAGTTTCTACCCCTTCAGGTGTCTCAGATTCGTTTACATGCTACCTCACTCCACGGAGGTCCCACAGCCTGCAGTATTCTGCCTTTGTCCCCTAGGGAAGTTCACGCACACTCAAGTGTGAGGGATTTGTGAGGATCTGTGATGATGTGTGGAGCAGCTTTGCTGCCATCCATCCTTGTGTCTTCCTGGGATGAACCTGATTCATTTCTTCAGCCCTTATTTCCTAAGATATGCTGGGCCAGGCTCCCAGCCAGATACTCGACAAACAGGAACACATGGAACACTCTAGTCTCCAAGGAGCTCACAGTCTATGTTATAGTTACTCTTTCTTGCCGGCCTGTTTGGACTGAGAGACACCTCAGAGATTAGTAGAAGCACACCTCTGGGTGTGTCTGAGAGGGCTCTGACTGAATCAATAGCTTTCAGGCATGTCTAACCTGTGGACCATGGGCTGCATTTGCCCAGGTTAGCTAAGGATACAGCCTAACATGAAATTTACTTAAGACATTATATGGTGTGTGTGTGTGTGTGTGTGTGTGTGTGTGTGTGTGTGTGTGTGTGTGTGTGTGTATGGTGATATTTTATTTGTGCTGAAATGTGATTTTATTTGTATGTTAATAAATAAAGTTACCTGTGGATCAGAGCTAAGAGCAAGTCATTAAGCAGAAGTCTGGCAGTGGTAGCACACGTCCTTAATCTGATCACATGGCAGGCAAAGTCTCTGTGTGTTCAAGGACACAGCCAGCATGGTGACACACGTCTTTAATCCCAGTACCAACCATAGAGACCTGGAGGTCTGTATAGACAGGCAGTGACGAGGAAGTCATATGGTTGGGTTTAGAACCAATGAGAAGGCAGAACAGAAAGGCAATAAAAAGACAAGACACAGGAAAAAGGTCTCTCTCTCAGGGGAAGGGTGGCAGCCAGTGGTAAGATAAGGTGGTCTTAGCTCTTGGCTACTGCTCTGATCTCTGGGCTTTTAACTCTATTTGGCTCTGTTTCTTATTTAATAAGATTGTTTAGAATTTCATCTATGTGTGTGTGTGTGTGTATTTGGCATGTGTTATATGTGCCTGTGTATGTGCGTTCATGTGTATGGGCACACGTGTCGGTGTATGTGCTTGTGGATATATGTGTATGCCTAGGCCAGAGGTTGACCTCGGCACCTTCCTCATTCTCTCCCCCTTATATAATAGAGCAGAATTATATTCAACCCTGAATTTTCCAGTCTGGCCAATCAACTTAGTTAACTTGCCCTATCTGTGCCCCCCACATGTTGGGATTGGATTGCAGGAGAGGGTGGGCACTCCTATAAGCATTTACATTGGACCTGGGGATCCAAATTCTGGTCCTGACACTTGTATGGCAAGCATTTTACCCATGGAGCCACTTCCCCAACCTCTGGGATGAGATTTTCATATATATTTAAGCTCAATTGTCTGGTTCTCAGTGTAAACTTTAGAAATGACACCCGTCATAGTATCAGAAGGCTGAGCATGCTTTCATTCATCAATGGATTTAAATTTTAAACAGATTGCTGGAAGGTGGTAGATCTATGGAAGGGGGGTCTAGTTGGAGGATGTAGGTCTCTGGAGGTGTGACTTTGAAGAGCTTGTCTTGGCACTGGCCTCTTCCCATTACTTCGTTCTGCTTCCTGGATGCAGGATGTAAGCGACCTCCATCCTGCCACTGGATCTTACCACGGGCCTTTGCCACCAACTCTTGCCTCCACAAGGTTCTGCCTCACCTTAGTTTAGAAAAAAAGAGCCAGCCCACCATGAGCAGAAATCTTGGAGTCTGTGACTTCAGTTTGCTTGAATATTATGATCTTTACATATGCATAATAGGCTGTCTTAGGGATGTACCTCAGTTCTAAATACAAAACTCATTATCGTGCATATACCTTACACTTGTAGCCTTTACATAATTTTCTACATTTTCAGTAATTTTGTGCATAAAATCAGGTTCCATGGCATGGGGTTTTCCACATGGGGCATGATGTTTGAGCCTATAAAGTTTCAGATTTTAGAGTGTATTAGATTTCAGATCTTTTTTGGATTAGGGATGCTCTACTTAGAATAACATTGAGGACACAGTGACCCTCTGGCTGGGTCTACCTGAGGTGCCCTGGCATTTCTTCCTGTTATGGGATGCCTAGGGGCAAATTGGGTGCCCTGTTGAGATGCAGATTCTGTGGGCCAGTGCTAGGACCCAGATGTGCAGTTTTTAAACTGGAATCTCACCAGTTCTCTGGTCCAGGCTTTGAGAACGCTAGCCTCTGATCCAGGACCCCTTAAAATAGTTTTTCTTTGTGTTTTCAAAGTACCTTTGCCCTCTTATTACTGCCACTTCTTGTTCCTCAGCCTCCACCACTTCCCCAACCTCTTACAAATACCTCTCCCACATTCGTGCCCTTTTGTGCTGCACCCCCATGGAGTTAGACCAGAGCTATCCCATGGAGTTAGACCAGAGCTATCCGTGAGTCCCTGGGTTTGTTACCATCCACTGGAGTATGGTGAGCTCATCAGTGGGTACACAGCTGAAGATAATGTTGGCCCCTCCCCTAGACTCTCTCAGCTCATCATTCAGCAGGTAGGAGTAGGGCCACAGGGGCCCCTCCCCGATCTGTGATTGACTGTTGACAGGCCCAGTCTTGTGCAGGTCCACTGTAGGCAGCTGCAGGGGCTGAGATCATGCTTGCCACAGCTTCGTCATGCCGAGAAGACAGCACTTCATAGTTCTTTGCCTTATCTCCTGGCTCTTATATTCTTCCCACCCTCACTTCCGACTTGATCTCTGACCCTTGGAGTGGGTGGTAAATGCCCCGTTTAGGGCTGAGCTCTTGACTATGACTTCTTCTCAGTGTCTTGAACAGTCACACTTCTCTACATTCCCTATTATTTTGAAGGGAAATTCCTCTGATTAAGACAGCATCTAAGAGAGCTCAGGCTGTTTTTCTTTGTATCCCTACAAAATAAAATATCAGGGACTATTGAGAAGTTGAAGTGGCATAATTATTTCACTAATTATGAAGTAATACTTCGGTGAAATTAGTGAGTTTCTTAAGCATTGAATTGAGTTGTATTCTTTCTACCCCAGGCTCCGTGTACTCATTTTCAAGGTGCCCATGTAGACTATACAGTCTTGAAATCTGATGTGCATTTTTTTTCCCTTTCACTAAAACAGCAGCAGAGTCATAAGCCCTGTAGTACCTGGTGGGTGGAGTTTCCAAAGAAGATAGGTGCTTGAGAAGTCGCTTGGATTCTGTGGGTTTCTCAGGATCTGGGGCTTAATCACAGATCCTGTATGTTACCCTAGAACCAGGTCAGTGTGGCAAGTTTGTCATGGCAGTCCCCTTGTGTCCATTGTACCACCCACAGGTGTCCAAAAAGCGGCACCCTGCTCTAAGAACAGCATTCCACGTGGGAGTCTATCTCTGATGGTTTGCAGACCTGCTCCTCCGCCGTCTTCACACATGGTCCTGGGCAATCAAAGCAAGTGAAGGCTTGCCCCCACCTACCGGGAAGCTTTGCACCTTAGACAAGTCCTCTGAGTCTTAGTTGGCTCATCAGCAAGCCATCGTTTTTAAGAGCTCTTGTAACTCTGACCTGACAGTATATCAAACTGGGGTTATCCTTCATGGGGAGCTGGTTCAGTCAGTGATTGGCTCTCTATGCAAGCAGAAGGAACTGAGTTTGATTCCCAGAAACCACATGGAAAAGACAGGTATAGTGGCTCATATTGCAGTTCTAGAACCGAGGGAGGTGGAAACTGGTGGATCCTTAGGCCTGGCTGACCAGCTAGCCTGGTCAACTTGACAAGTTCCAGGCCAGTGGGGGACCTTGTCCTGAGGAATGACAGCCAAAGCCCAGGCACCCATGTTTGTGCTGTTCTAGTTTCATGTCTGTTGCTGTGACAAAATATTTTCCCAAAAATTAACTTTGGAAGGAAAGACTTTTACAATTCTAGGTGATAGTCCATCATTGAGGGGAGATCAAAGCAGGAATTTAAGTCTCTAATCAAGTCACAGCCACAATCAAGAGCAGAGAGTAACAAACATACACGCACCACCACCACTGACACCACCACCAAAGCCTGGATTATCATCACCATTTAACTACCCTGGCCTATCTGAATCCTAATATCCAGAGCAGTGCCAGGCCCAGAGGAAGCCCTCATTACCTATCTACATACTTGCCCCCAACTTGCCCACTCTGTATCTGACATGCACTGGAGAGCTCTGAGTAGGCTGGAAAGGAAGCATCTAGAAACAGGACCACTTCCCTTGGGGGCCCTTCTCTTCCCTCAGCCCCATCCAACTGCTGGCTTGCTGGGCCACATCTTGGAGCCAATTTCCCTTCTACTACTGACTCACGTCTCTGCTTGTGTCTCAGGGGCACACCATCCATCATTCCCTTCCCCTGGTGAAGCAGAGAGCCTTGGGCATGAGCTCAGCCATGACAGCAATTCACAAAGCAGGAGGTCAGCTGCGCATGTGGGGCCTGTGCACACTTAGGTGAAGGCGAGACACCTTCTCAGCCATGGCTTTTGGTTCCTCTGAGAGCCTTAGAAATTGAGTAGAGCAGCCTCATTTTTTTCCTTTCTTCTGCTTGAGTCATGTATTGAAGAAGAGATGTGAGGGGGTTTGCATTTTCACCTCATACAGTAGCAATCTATGGTGATGTTGGTAGGGTGACCTTGGAAGTAGACCACCAGGGTCTTGCTTCCTTCTGCTATCTTGATCCTGTTTCCATGAGATTTCTGGGAAAATCTAACCAGAGTTCTTTCCAGTGAGCTGCAGATAGGAAAGCTTTTCTCCTATTCCTGTAATTACAGGGCCATTCCACATGGTTATTATGACAAAGCCAATATAATTGCTGCTATGGAGATAGCACAGGCTTTGTGTAAGCTGCACTAGCAGAACGGGATGGGAATCAAGGGTTTCCATGGACAGTGAGAGGAAGCTATGGTGGGGCCAACCAAAGATGAGCGAGCACATCTCCACAGATAGAAACCAGCACTCAGGTTCTCAGAGAGAGGGAGGAGGGAGAAGGCAAGGAGACAGGGGACAGCAAAATCTTGAGACCTAGTGGCAGGGAGGGCAGTGACTTGGAATGCAGGGATCTGGGGTCAATTGTCTTTGAAGATTCTGCACTGTATAGCCTGCTGGGATGCTAGAATGCACATTTCTCTAAACTCTTCCTCACTTCCAAAGGTTTGCACAGCCCAATGGTGTGCCAGGCGCTGTCTCAAGCACTCAACATACATTAACTCATTTAATTAAATTTCCATTGCCTTTCACAGTTTCTAGATTTATGGACTTTTTGCCTGGAGACTTTTAGTAAAAATCTGTGACCACTCCTCTCACAAAGAAGCTCTTGGAATGGTGACAGATCCTTCTAGATTCTAGCCCCCACTTTCTCTGTTTGCACCTGCATCCCTGTGGCCTGGCCTCCCTGGTACTGGATATTTTTAACCCCTTGTTGGCTGGTGGAGACAAAAGCTAGGAACTAGGAATGGAAGAAGGAGGAGATGGAAAATGAGGAGGAGAAGGATTTGGGCAGAAGAAGGATTTGGGCAGGTTGGGAGAGGCACAAACAAGCTCAGTGGGAGCCGCCATCAAATCAGCAGAAGCCATATTTCCTAAGATCTGCCACGGAAGTGAAAGGGATCTGTCCGCACTGGTACAGCGGTTTGGCCTGAGCTCTGGCTGAGCCCTCCCCTCCCCTGAGCTCATTCTTTGGAATCTCACCTGGTGGCAGGGAATGAGGAAGCTGGAATGAGTTCATGCTCCCAGGAACTCCAGGGAGGAGAAGTCACCTTCCTTGCTGGGATATTACTGCACTCTGTGAAGGGCTGAGCTGGAAGAGAGACTCGAGTCAGAATCCACGCAGCATATACAGGACACACAGTGGCCTTTGCTCTGACTCTGTGGCCTTCTTGTATCCCTCTGGAAATTTCATTTCTGTTCCTCTTTTCACAGTTGGCACCATTCACAGGTCTGTGGTGCTGAGTGGAAGGTGACAATCGTGCCACGGATACGTTGACATTCTTCCCAGAAGCCATTTGTTATAGTGGCCAGATCCTTCCTTGTTTTGAGGTTCTGGAGCAACATGAGAAAGCCCCTAGGTAAAGACAAATCAGAAGCCTAGCGGGGTCTAGGAAGATGGCTCAGTTAATGAAGCGCTTGCCATACAAACACGAGAGACCATATCTCAAAAAGTCAGATGGGGAGCAATTCAAGAAGACAGCCGCTCTCCACCTCTGACCTCTACATGCATGCACACACGTACATACAACACATGGATACACAGACATACCCCATTAAGTGGGAGAATAACTGAAGAACACACTTAATGTCAACTTCTGGCCTCTTACCTGCACGAGCATACACTCTCACAAACCTGCGTCACACAATCTTAGCATAAATAGAATAAAGAAATATGGGGAGTGGGGTTCTTGCTCTTTCTTTAACTCATTCATTCATTCATTCATTCATTTGTCCATTCATAACAATTTCACAAGCACTAACTGAATCTGGAGCATAAGGCAAAAGAATGTGGTTTTGTCTTTGGAGAAAAGATGAGTGGAGAAGATGGATGGCCTAGGCACAGTGTGGGGCACATTGTAGTGGATGGTTTGATGGTGAGCGGTACATAAAGGAATAAGAACAAACATTGCCCACTGTGGTCAAGGGGGATTTCATAAGAAGCCAGGTGCTTGAGCTGCGATTTTCAAGACAGGACAGCAACAGGATAAAGAGCTACTTCAGACAGATGGAAAGCCACACATACATACCAAGGTCTTTAGAGCACAGGATATCCCACACTGGAGAGCACTCATGAATGGTGAAGTGTTATGTACAAAAGAAACCAGGAGGAGAGATGGAACTGTACAGGAACAAAGGGGCCAATGTCAGAAAAAAGCCTTCTGTTGTTTGCAGAGAATGGACCGTTTTATCCAATTAATAATAAGGGGCCAGTGAATAATTTTAGGTACCTGTGGTATTTGCATGTTGGAAAGATATCTTTGGTACCATGCAGAGGATATTCTGTTGGAATCGAGAAGACTCATTGAGGGGTATTTGCCTGGCAGGGAAGGTGGAGCCGTCAGTGTACATGGGGAGGGGAAAGTGGCAGCCATGGAGGAGAGCTACAAGAGGGGAGATGAGACTGAATTTCATATGAGAGAAAGGGGAGTGTTTGGGATCTAGGTCTTCAGACACGGATGAAGGATGAGTAGAGGCTCTAGTATGAGTAAGGGAGATCCAAAAAGCAAGGGTTTAGGAAGAGTAAGCTAGAGATGTTTGTGGCATGTTGAATCTGAGAGACTTGCTGGAGGTCCAAGGCTAGGTAGGGTAAGTGTCCTGACAGCCCTTGGGTTCAATGGATCTGGTACCCAGAAGTGGATGAAAGGGGCCATTAGCGTATGATGATGCTTACTGTCTGTGCATTTATAGAAGGGAGACAGAAGGATAAGAAAACCTAGCATTGGACGTCAGTGTTGGAGAGATGGACACAGTAAGAAGCTAATGAGAGGGCTAAGGAGGAGCAAATAGAGGAGGTGGAATGTGACCAGGAGAGATTAGAACACTTCCTGTAAAGAAAGATGCTGGGAGTAATACTGAAAACAGCCAAAAAAGATGATCTGGACATCCTGATTGGGGAACTAGGGGATTGCATGTGGCCTTGGTAGGGCTGTTTTAGTGTAGGGAAGTGGGGGTAGGGGGAGACACAATGTCAAGGTGTCATTGAAAGGCCGGAATGTCAACTACTTAAAAGTAAGCTCATTTAAGGGAGGGAGAATTTGTTATTCAGAAAGAATGAAAGGTTAATAAATGTGTAAGATAGAAAGTAAACACCCGGAAATGTCAAGATTGAGAGGAGGAAGTCAACAGAGAGAGAGGAAACGTGTGGAATATTGAGATCAAGGTACGTGTGAGAGTGTGGAGGAAAGGGCAAGAGTAAATGGCCTACGGATGGGGGCTGTGGCTGTCGTGGTGTGTGATTCCTGGGGAGAACAGACATCTACTCATCCTAGCAAGGCAACTGACCACAGACCAAAGAAACAGTACTACTACCCAAGTCCACCTTGGTGAACCAGTGAGTTTTACTGGGGTTCCTCACAGGAGTTTGGGTGAGGGGTTGCTCATGGGAGCAGGGATGAGTCAAAGACAGCTGAATCACTGAAAGCCACCACCCAGTGTGGATGACAACTCATGGAAACTGACTGGCATTTTGCAGCTCATTGCATGACTTACAGGCAGCTCAGCAGGTTGGAGAGTGTCTTCTAGGCAGCTTGGGGAATCTGATCTCAGTGCTTCTTTCTGCTTATATAAACTTGGAGGAGGAAGGGGCCCTGGCCTCTGGTCAGTTTCAGGGACTTCCTGACTTATGAGTTGCTTAATACCTGAGTCTTAGTGAAGCTTTGTTCTATTTATTTATTTAGTCAACTTGATACAAGCTAGGGTCATTTGGGAAGAAGAAACCTCAGCTGGACAAATGCCTCTATCAGACTGGTTTGTAGGCAAGTCTGTGGGGCCATTTTCTTGATTTATGATTAATGTGGAAGGGCCCAGCCCACTGTGGATGGTGCTATCCCTTGGCAGGTGGCTCTGAATGCACACTGAGAAAACTAGGAAGAGCAAGCCAGTAAGCAGCCTTCTGCCATGGTCTCTTCTTTAGTTCTTGCCTCCAGCTTCCCCCGAACCCCACTCTTGACCTCTTACTTGGCTTCCCCAGATGATGAACTGCAACCTGGAAGCCAAATAACCCCTTTCCTTTACAAGTTGGTTTTGGTCATGGGGTTTATGAAAGCAATGGAAACCTACCTGGGACATCCCTCTTTAGCCATTCATGAGTCTTAACAAACCTCACTCCAGCATGGAATGTTTCAACCCAGAGGAAATTGCTCTTCAATGGTTGAGTCTACACGGCTTTGGCTTTGCCGCATAAGGACATGGATTTGGAGCCCGGGCAGCTGCATGCAATCCTAGCTCTGGGGAGGTGGAAACGGGAGGATCACTGAGGCTTGCTGGCCAGCCAGTCTTGCCCAATTGGTGAGTTCCAGTTTTGATAAGAGACCCTGTCTCAAAAACTAAGGTAGGGAGCGATGGAGGAAGATGCCAGTACTGACCTCTGGCCTCCATATGCACATCTACACAATTGCACGTGTTACTCTACACACATACAAACAAACAAGCACTTATGCATGTAACACACACACACACACACACACACACACACACACACACACACACACACATGTTTTAAAAAGAATGAATGGCTTGTACTTGACTATGAAGGGGAAGTATGATTTACGGTAGTGATGGGGATGAATATGACCTGAAGGCCATATACTATATATATCCTTGCCCCACCCCCAGCTCCTAAGCCACCACAATATGAACTGTTTTTTCCTCTGCTATGCCCTGCCTGCCACCATAGAGGGAAATCATGAGCCATTTTTTTCCTCCCTTATATTGCTTTACTTAGTTGTTTTGTCCTAGTGATTAAAACTAACAGGGGGCTGGAGAGGTGGTTCAGCAGTTAAGAGCTGTACATACTGCTCTTGCAGAGGAGTTGAATTCAATCCCCAGTCAGAATCCCCTGAATTCAATCCCCTGTGTCAGAAGTACCTATGTAACTTCAGCTCCACGGGGATCTAACACCTCTGGACTCCACAAGCACTTGTACTCACACACACACACACACACACACACACACACACACACACACACACACACTGATGCATAATGATAATAATAATAATAAATCTTGAAAGACCAAAAAACTAAACAAGACAAACAAACAAATCTAAGACAAGGTTCTAGAGAAATATCCCAGTTAATAAAGTGCTTTTCTTCCAAACACAAGAACTCAAGAAAGTTGCAGAGATATTGCTGAGTCTTTAGACTGGGTCCTACCACTCTGTTCCTGTCGGGGACTGAATGTGGCCATTGTCTAGTGGTCCTCAGGCTCCAATTGGCCTGATCTGTAGGTGAAACTGCAAGTGGAAGGACAGGCAACATTGTAGGTGTGATTGGCACAAGGTGGTCAGGGCCAAATGGGCTTTGTTGAGAAGAACATGGCACTAAGGCAGAGGTAACACCCGGCAAGCGAAGGGAGGAGTTCTGAGTCTGGACATTGTGATGAGGTGAGAGAATGGGCAGAGAAAGAGCTGGAAAGATAGCACAATGTGTCAGAGGGCTTGAGCTTGAAATGTCAGCGGTGGGCGGGTCCTAGATGAAGGCGGGGCTTAAGAGTGGGATGGTGCCTTGCAGAGATATGGCAAATCTTTAGATAATGCTCAAGGAACCGGAAACTTCAGTGTTCACTGGACTCCCCTGGGATGGTTGCCTCATGGAGAGAAGCCCCAAGGCCTAACTCTGAGACTGAAGAGCCCAGCAGTCAAAGAGATGGACCTGCTGTTGGAGATGCAAATCCAGCCACCTTCAGCGGTGGGACTCTCACTGTGAACGGCCTCCTACGCCAAGTGCAAAGAGCAGTGAGGGTCCATCCCTGATGGGTTCGTGGCCTTCTCCCAACAGCCCCAACCCTATGGGACTCTGCTCACTCAACAGCAAAGGGGCAGAGGGAGTACTTCCAAGATGCCGAGCAATGGAAATAGTGACAAGAGCATGCCAGTGACATGCCCCAAATGACACCAGCCAAAGGGCTGCTGACCTCAGCCTGTCACCTCATCTCCCTCTTCTTCCTCTTGGCTGCCTCTCTCACGGTCAGCCTCTCCACACCGAGCCAGGTCTGCACACCTCCTCACTGCGCAACCTCTGGAGGGCTGGCATTTGTGCCTGCTGCAGGATGGAGAGGGGGAATTTTCCGACTTGGCAGGGTGGTGTGAAGTCAGGAGGGAGTGTTTGCCCTGCACAGCAACAAGACCTATCAACTCATTGCTGTCTCTCCCTCCCACCCAAGTCTGTTGCTATTTACAGAGATGACATTTCCACAACAATACCTTTTGCTTGGAAAGGGCCTTCTCTTGCTACCAGCCCAGAAAGTCCCCATAGAGAAGCCCTGGAAGCTCATGGGCCAGCTAGCCCTGCATATATAGCAGGGAATGAAAAGAGACCCATTGTCAAGAGAAGTGGAAGGCCTGGGACCAACACCTGAGGCTGTCTTCTGACCTCCACATGTGGCTCATGCACACCCTCACTCACTGTGGTGTTTTCAATGAGATGTCCCCCATATTCTCAGGCCTTTGAATACTTGGTCCCCATTGGTGACACTGTTTGGGGAGGCGTAAGACGACTGACCTTTCTGGAGGAAGTGTGTCACTGGGGGTGGGCTTTGAGGTTTCAAAGCTTCCACCATCCCCTGTTGACTCTCGCAGTTTCCTGTTTGTGGTTTGGGATGTGAGCTTTTAGTTCTTGGCTTTCAGCTCCAGTCACCATGCCTGCCTGCCTGCCTGCTTGCTGCCATGCTTCTCCACCGTCATGGTGATGGATGGACACTTATCGTCCTGGAACCACAAGCCCCAAATAAACCCTTCCTTCTATCAGTTGTTTTGATCATGGTTCAATATGTGAGCTGTCCGATATTCCTGATGCCTACTCCCATGATTCCCTGCCGTGGTGGGCTTTTATCCATCTGTAACCATAAACTCAAAAAAAAAAAAATCTTCTATATATTTCTCTGGTCATGGTGTTTTGTCACAGCAATTAAAAAGTTGCTAATATGCTCATACAAATGAACACACACACACACACACACACACACACACACACACACACACACACACACTCCTGTAGTTTAAAATTTGAAGGTATGCCTGGTTCTTTTTCCCCATCCTCTGTAGCTTATATTGAACTCTCCAGGCATTTACCTCTGGCTGACCTCACCTCTGTTAGCTGTGGGGTCCTGGAAAGTTGAAACTCAAATGTGGATTATTGATTGTAGCCTCCAATATCAAGATTCCAGCTCTTAGCACATGATAGTGTGCTTGTTGAATGAATGAAATGTGCTTGTTGAGTGAGTAAGAGTTTGTTTGGTGAATTAATGAAGCTTGTATTTGGTGAATTAATGAAGTGTACTTGTGGAATGACTGACTGAAACTCTTTTGCCCATTGCTCCAAAGCAGCTACTACTGATGCTTGATTAACTGTGAAAAGGTGACATTACATTGGACATTTATCTTTCACCCTTTGCTCCCTGTGAGACAGACAAGACAGATAGGAAGAAGAAGAAGTAGGAATCAAACCCATGTTTTTTTTGTTGTTGTTTGTTTGTTTGTTTTTGTTTTTTGGTTTTTTGAGACAGGGTTTCTCTGTGTAGCTTTGTGCCTTTCCTGGAACTCACTCTGTAGACCAGACTGGCTTTGAACTCACAGAGATCCACCTGGCTCTGCCTTCCAAGTGCTGGGATTAAAGGCGTGCGCCACCAACGCCCGACTAAACACCATGGTTTTGCCATTGGCCGAGTAGACTAGGTGAGTCTCAACCCTCTCCGAATACTAGTTCCATCCTTCAGGAACCAAGACAGATGTTACCTCCCTCCTCTGTGAGACCGAGAGGAAGGCAAGCTGGGATGGCAAGTATCCAGGACCTGAAATCGGAGATCTGACTGAAGAAGGGAAGAGACTTGATTCCCATCCACGTGGACGCCCATCTACACAGCTTTGGAGGGCATGCATGTAGGAAAGGTTGAATGCGTTACTAAGTGGGCTTGAAGCCGAGACATTGATTTGGAATTCATTTCAAGATGAAGGCCCAGAAGCCCACGAGGAGGAGCTGAGGCTGACTTATGACTTAAGTCACTCTCCATCCTCTTCTAGGTGGTAGTTTGATTCAGGTCGAGACAAGGAGGTAAAGGCAGGAGAAGTGGGCAGGAGACTCCAGCATCGAGAAGCTGGAATCCCAAAGAAAAGGAACACTGGATAAATCGGCTTTAGAATTACCCCTCAGCTTAAGAGGTCATAGACAGGGGAGTAAAGGTCATAGGATGGGGAGTAAAGTTCCTGCTGTGCAAGCACGATGACCTGAGTTTGATCCCCAGCACCTGTCTTAGAAGCTGGATGCAGTGGCATGCACTTGTAATCCTAGTATTGTGGAGGCAGAAATAAGAGGATCCCTGGAGCTTGCTGGCCACCCAATGTAGTCAAAGCAGGGAGCCGTAGATTCAGTGAGGAAAACACCATTGAGAGTAACTGAAAACACCTGATGTTGACCCCTGACCTTCACACGTATTTGTACACACACACCTACACATGAGCACACACACACACACACACACACACACACACACACACACACACACACGACACAGTATATGGATGGGTTGATTTGTTCAATGTTCTGCAAACAGAAACAAGGGAAACTGGAGCTTTGCAGATGGGCATTATCCAGGACCATGTGTGAAGGATAGAAGACAGCCTGCAAGCAGACAGGGATCTTGGCTGTTAGATTCATCATGTATAGCACTTAAGACAGTTGCTTCATTTAGGATTTGATATTTAGAAGATCACTAGCCATTTTGTGTCCATGAACAGAAGTGAAAAAGACATTCAGGGAGGTGTTTAAATGAACCCACCCTGGGACCACCTATCTTCAGACTTCAGCTCTGATGACATAATGAAGAGTTTTTATTTCTAAGTCATTTCCCCTACTTTGAAACTCATAGTCAGAAAACATCATCCCTGGCCCAGTTGCTAAGTGTGGGCATGGGCTTCTCATCTAGGCTTCAATTGCATCACTGCAGTGGTGCTGTCTGCAGAGCAATCCCTAAGGAGACTGACGGCAGAGTTGACTTCCGAAGGCTCAGGATGGTTAATATTGTCGGCTCAGTAAGATGTAGAATCACCCAGGAGACAAATCTCTGGGCATGCCTGTGATGCATTTCCTAGGTTAGGTTAACTAAGTTTGGAAGACCCTCCCTGAATGTGGGCAGCTCTGTTGTAGAATATTATTTTAAGATGTGTTACATTTTTTTTTATGCTGTGGAACATTTGTTTAATGATGCAAAGATGTGCTGCATTCTTTAATGTTGTATTTGCTTAACTCTGTGAAGCTGTGTTACTTTGCCTGTCTAAAACACCTGATAATCTAATAAAGAGCTGAATGGCCAATAGTGAGGCAGGAGAAAGGATAGGCGGGGCTGGTAGGCAGAGAGAATAAATAGGAGAAATCTGGAGGAAAGGAAGAAAGAGCGAGAGAACAAAGAGCGGTGGATACCAGGGGCCAACCAGCCACCCAGCTGCACAGCCAGCCACAGAGTAAGAGTGAAAGTAAATATACAGAAGTAAGAAAAGGAAAAAGCCCAGAGGCAAAAAGATAGACGGGATAATTTAAAGTTAAGAAAAGCTGACAAGAAACAAGCCAAGCTAAGGCCAGGCATTTATAATCAAGATTAAGCCTCTGTGTATGATTTATTTGGGAGTTGGGTGGCAGGCCCCCCCCCCACAAGAGCAAAACCAACCAACAACCCAGCTCCAGGCCATGGGCTGGGGAGCCAGACTACACAGAAGGGAGAAGACGAGCTGACCACCAGCATTCATTTCTTTCTGCTTCTTGACTGTGAATACAATGTGACCAGTTGCCTAAGACTCCTACCACCCCGCCTTACCCCCTATGGTGGGCCATACCCTTGAACTGTGAACCCAACTCCCTTTTTACCTTTTTAAGATGCATTTTGTCACGTTTTGTTGCAGCAATTCGAAGATATGCTAAACTATAAATTTTGCCGAGAGCCTGGCTTGGTCTCCTTTACTTTTAAACAAACTCAAGCATTCCACAAGAGAGTTGGGTTCCCAGCATTGCAGGTGGCAGCGAACTGTCCTGGCGATCTCATGTTTCATTTGTCAGGATGCCATGTGGAGTCAGGTGCCAGAGCCATGTTATGTGATCTTCAGCCCTCTCACTGACGGACCCAATGCCGTGCCTCATGGCAGGCTGGCATTGGAGCTGCATAACTTGCATTCTTCCCTTTCCTGGAGAAAGTCACCTAAGTGGGTCCACAGGGCATGCACCTCTTCCTTTGTCTGTTGGAGCTACTAACCTGGAGGTAAGGGGATATTGATGTGTTCTGAGAACATTCCTTTTACATTTATTTATTTAATATGTGTGTGCGTGCGCACACATAGCCTGGTGGGCATGTGGAGGTCAGAGGACAACTTTTGGAAGTAATTTTTCTCCTTGCACCATGTGGGTTTAAGAGATTAAAGTCAGGTGGGTCAGGCTTGGTAATGAGTTTCTTTACCCACTGAGCCATCTCATCAGCCTGGATATTTTAATCATTCATTGGAGGAGAGTGTGATTTGGTGAGAATGTGCTTAGGAGAGGTCATTGGAAATGTTTGTGACTTGGATGTGTGGGCATCTGGACTTCATGTAGATGCAACATCCCAATTTCTATTTACCTGTTGTTTTGATGTGTTATGTCTTTGATTTGTCTTTGATTATAGGATCTGGCTTTGTAACCCTGCCTGGCCTTGAACTCAATATCCTCCTTCCCAAGTCTCCCAAGTGCTAGGTTTACAGCTGTGTGCCATCATGACCAGCTCCAAAAAAAGCCAATTTCTGTTTCCATAAATCTTTTAAATGGGTAATGTATTAGTTACTTTTCTATTGCTGATAAGACACCATGACTGAGGCAACTTGCAAAAGAAAGTGTTTAATTGGGCTTAAGGTTTCAGAGGTTAGAATCCATGACAGAAGAGCAAAGACATGGTAGCAGAAACAGCTGAGCTCTAACACTGAGTCTGCAAGTGGGAGACACAGAGCACATTGGGAATAGCATTAGTCTTTTGAAACCTCAAAGCCTGCCCCAGTGACATACCCCTCCAACAAGACCACACCTCCTAATTCTTCCCAAACAGTTCCACTGAGGACCAAGCATTCAAATACATGAGCCTATGAGGGCTATTCTCATTCAAACCACCCCAGGATACTTAAAGGGACACAATTGTGCATATTGGTGGATATAAAGTCTTCCTTACTGAGGCGCATCTTTGCTGGATCATGCTATATTAACCTGATATTTCATAATTTCCTTGTCTTTTCACCTCGTGTTATGCTTAGAATCAGAAATGTGCCCTCAAATGCTCCTGCTCTGGTTCACAGCTGGTAAAGCTATTTTTGGATGCTGGAGCAATGTCAGGTGAGGCACGGGTGGCAAAGATGGGTCACTAAGGGGCAGTCTTTTGAGAGTTATAGGCTGGCCCTGCTTCCTTCCATTTCCATCTCTGGTTCAAGATCCACCAGCAGGGAGGAGAGCATCTAGGTCACACTTTCTCATTACCACAGACTATGGCTGTAAACCACGAGCCAGAAGGAACCCCCTTCCCTGGAGTTGTTTCTGTCAGGTATTTTATGACAGGGACATGCAGAATAAATCATTTAGTTCACTGTTACCGTGAACACCTGTGTCCCTCTATCCACATCAGGGCCTTCGCTGTCATTAGCTGCTCACACAGCTCTGGGTGGATGGAGCCTCCTGTGGTGATAGAAAAAGAGAGAAGTCCTGGGGTAGCACTTGTTGATATCTTCTCAGAGGCCAAGTCCCCAGCACCTTCCACCTTCCCATGGCCATGACACAAGCTGAGCCCTCAGTCCTACGTCTTCAGAGGTCCCATCATATCCCTATGACAAAAAAAAAAAAAAAAAAAAAATGCTTGGAAGTTGTGTGAGGTGAGAACCTGCAACTGAGAAAACCAAAGCTATCCCTGGCCCTGCCTGGTATTGATGCCAAGGGGCCAATGCCCTACATTCTGTAGGCCCCTCTGCAAACTGCTGAGCTTCAGAAAGAGGGTGGAATCCATAGCACTATTCATCCAGGATAACCCTTTTTCTAGCACTGGGGATGTGGAATTAGCTCCTCACAGCAAAGGACTGTCTCACCCAGCCAGCAGGGCTCATTGTACCTTGTGACCCTCTTAGAGCTTCCCCACCACCCTCAGACTTGGCCACCATCTCCTTCCCTGACGTGCCTTGAACCCAAGCTCATTGCCTATGCTGTTGCTCGGTGCATTTGAAGGAAGGGACGGAGAAGGTGACACTGTGGGGTGATAAAGGAGAAAGAGGAAGCCAGAAGTTCAGAAGGAAACCCAGTCTCTTCACCCCTGGTGTGACAGATGGAAACCCAGCAGGTTTGGGGTTCGTGTGCCTCCATGGGACCTGCTTGGGAAGAGGACCTTCCTCTGAGTCACAGGAGATAGAACATGGCTCCCAAGGTGCTCTCAAACACCAGAGCCCAAGGCCTCAAAGATGGAAGCTGAGAAGCCTGGGACATCCTGTTTCTAATTCTACTCCATGCATCCCTTCCCTGCTCCGAGGTTCTTGTGGGGATGCAGACACAATTCCTCCACCCCCAACCTCTAATGCATCGGCATGGTCATAGATTGCTAAATACTGTCATTAAAATACTTCTCTTATTAACTTTGTGATAATATTTTTTTCTCCTCTTCTGAAATTGCATGCTAGTATTTCCTTAATTAAATTCCCCATTCCAGAGAACAGTCATGGGACTTTGTACAGGATGGAGCGGGTGTTTCCCTTCTTCAGTGTTTGGAGGAGGATGACCCAGCAGGTCCAGGATGGTTCTCATCTTTTCTGGGACCAAACAGCCTCTTGTGGTGGAAGAAGATTGAGAGCAGAAAGCAAAACAGAAGAGTTAGCAAATAAATACCAAGGGAAGGTTATTTCAAAGAGACAATGGCTGTTTTCTCTTTAGAGTAAGTTGTCCTGGAGCTGAGGGGCTGGTGCAGTGGGTAAAGTGCTTGGTGTGCAAGCATGAGGATCGACCCAAGTTTGATCCCCAGCACCCACAGCATGTAAACAGTCAGGTAAGGCCATGGGTGTTTGTAATCCGGTGTGTTTATGACCCCAGCGCTGTCCCAGCCCTGGGGAGGTGGAGTTAGGAGGATCCTTGGGCTCAATGACCAGCCAGACCAGCGGAATAGGGAAGCTCTGGGCCCCAGGGAAGCAATCTGGCTCAAAGAGATGGGATGGGCAGCTTCTGAAGAGCAACACCCCAAGTTGTCTTCTGGGCAAGTGTCCATGAGTGTGTATACTCATCCATACAAATGTGTGTGCATGCTCACACCAATAAATACTTAAGAAAATAAGTTCTAAAGAAAAAAACAAGTATGTCCCAGAAGTTACACGGAACAGAGTCACATTAAACACTTACTGGGTTCCTGAAATTGCGACCAAGCAGGGCACCTTGACTTTTCTCGTCAACTCTACAGTCTGCAGATCTCCAGCGAAGAGGGTGTTTCTGCTCCTCTTTTGGTGGTGATGAGTCTTAGTATCATGAATTAGCATGGGGGTTTTATTTTTACTATTTGTTTTCTTTTTGGGGGGAGGTTTAACTTTAATCAATGAGTAATATTTACCATAGGGTGAGCATTATATGTAATATATATTTAAATATATTTAAAGCTAAAAACATTTTTAATTAAGATTTTTAAAAATAATTTCATACGCAAGTACTATATATATATATATATATATATATATATATATATATATATATATCCACTCCCTCTCCCCTTCCAACTCCTCCTGTGTCTACCCTCTACCCACCCCTTTTCAAATGCATGACCTCTTCTTAATTATTGATTACGTGTACACACACATACACACACACAGATATATGAATATATATGATATATATATATAATATCTTATATATATATAATATATATAATAAACCAAACTTCATTAGGAGGGCCTGTGAGTGTAGCTCAGTGTAGAGTGCTTACACAGAGTGGCATGCACAGGGCCCTAGATCCCACCTCTAGCATCCCCACAATGACAATCTTTGTTAGGACATAGCCACACCTGCTCATTGACGTGAGTGTGGTTACTGTGACCTACAGTGGTTGAGCCGAGTGATGTGGCCTGAAAACCTAAGGTATTTACTTACCGGCTCTTGACATCAAAGTTTGTTGACCTCTGACCTACAAGAAGAACTTGTTAGCAGTGTGAACAATATGTGAGGAGAAATGTGGTGTGTGGGTGCTGAATTCTCTTTCTGGGTCTCTGTCAGTCTGTCGGGGACCACCCTGGAATTGAAGTGAGAAGGGCTTGTGGTAGTTCATGTCTGAAATTCTAGCACTAGAGATACTGAGGCAGAAGGACTGCCATGAGTTTGAGGCTAATCTTGGTTCTCCAGTGAATTCCAAACCAGACTGGGCTACAGTGTGGGACCTCATTTCAAAATAAATAAGTTAATAAATAGTAATAACAACCAAACCAAGACAAGAAAGGAGAGGGGGTTCAGATTTGGATTTCAAATAAGTGGTGCCACATGCAAAGGTACAGAGGACCCTTTCAAGGATTTTGAGGATCTCAGTATGTCAGTTTTTGTCATAAAAGTAAAGAGCCAAACACTGCAGAGAAACAATATTTTCTTCTCGGGTATGCCCATAAGATCGAGTGACACCCATTCACACCAAAGGCTTATTAGTTATTTTTCTGTGACTATGACTTAGCAGGGTGTCCTGTATTTACCCGAGTGAACAGGTGGGACAGACAAGGAAAGAGGAAGCCACAGGTTCCAAGGAACATCCAGTCATCTCACCCCTAGTAAGACAAATTGGAGGTGATGGAGCACTCATTTTTGCCCTTCTGTCATGCGCACATTAGGTCGTGTGTGTGTGTGTGTGTGTGTGTGTGTGTGTGTGTGTGTGTGTGTGTGTGTTGCTGCAGATCAAACCCAGGGCTCATAAATGTTAGAAAAGTACTCCACTTGACTATGCTAACACTCAGCCCCACGATTCTAATATCTTAAAGTTGATATTAGAGTCCTTATTTTATCTGGATCAATGGAAGGCTCAGAGTTTAATTAAATGTCCCAAGTTCTAAAGGTAAAGAGTCAGAATTCTAACTCAGAGCAGGCCTGTCTGGCATTGGTGATCTCAGGGTGCTCCTGGCTGCCCTGTGCTCTGCATCTGCCTATCAGGCATGATAGCATGCTGGCTGCTGGCATTGCTCACTAAAGCAAGGGCCCCCAGTGGGATGAGGGCCACTGAGAATGGTCTGAGAACACTTTTTGTTACTGTTAAGTTACCTTTGAGGGGAGGTTACAGACACCTGGTCGACCACTCTTTTCTTGATTCTTAAGTTAAAATGTGATCTCTGCAATTATTTTTAGCTCACCTTGATGTGTTGCTTTTAATTACTGTGCTGGTGTGACTGGTGTATGTTCTATATAAACTAGTTGATGGATGACCATATTGTCACTGGTGATTAGTGTTGTCATCATTGTGGATTTAGGTAAGCATCCTCCAGGAGCACTACAAGACACTTCCAGAGAGATATGGGTACCTCCACCTGGTGTGGGTGCCACAGCAAGGACTTCCTTCAGTTATCTGCCTGGAGTCTCTGCTGGTCCCGTCTGGGCTGTCAGGAAGCTTTAGAGTAGGTGGAAGCACCTGGATGATGAGGTAGTGATGACTTGCCAGCCACCTACTGGTCTACCTGAGGGCACGATGCCTTACCTGTAAAATGGCCATCAAATCAATACCAGTGACGGTCAGAATTAAACAGCTCTGAATTTGTCACCTACTTGAACAACAACTGAGACAGAATATGTTCTATGTAAGCATTTGTTCAGATAGTGTGTGTGTGTGTGTGTGTGTGTGTGTGTGTGTGTGTGTGTGTGTGTGTGTGTGTGTGTTTGTATGTTTGTATGTGTGTGGTTCTGGGGACTGAACCCAGGGCCTTAACATGCGCCAGGCATACATTCTACCACAGAGCTGTTCACACCTCAGCCACCATGCAAATGTGTATATTTAAAAACCCAATATGCTATTTCTAACTTGAAAACTCCTGTGGAGTCACTCACTCTTCTCATTCTACTATGAACTGGTCTGAGAGTCGGAGGGGTTCCCTAGATAGCCCCCCTGCCAGGTTGGCATGTTCCTATCCTGGCACTGATGGCATGGTTTGGAAACACTTGCCTGAGGTGTTGATCTTCCCTGGAGATGTCTCCAAGGCAGAGTCTTCATCCTGGTTGTCTTTTTGCCTCCAGCACCCAGCACAGCTCTTGGACCACAAGCAGTGTCTTGAGAACAGGACTACCAGCTGAATGTGGTGACATAGCTAAGGTACACAGTGTACCCCAGGCATCACTGGGGCCTCCTGAGCACCCCGCTCATACTCCCTCTGTACATTTGCAGAGTGAGCTTGGCTCTGATGATCTTAGTAGCAGAGGATTCAGGAGAACAGCTTTCAGACCTCCAGATGGTCTGAAGATAAATCCACGCTCATGATTGCATGCTCTTCCTTCATGTTTGTAAGGATAAGCCAACAGTCCAGTCTACACTGCCTGGACAGGGCCAGAAAGTATCAGGTCTAAGACACTAGACTCCTCCAAGGGGAAGGTTAATCAAGTCTGCACTTAGCTATCTTCAAGGCTGGATCTTGGAGGCTCCAGACACTTGGAACCCTCTGTAAACTCCACTCCTGGCTGAATCATCTTGGAATGGCCTACCTAGTAGGTCCAGTTATTTTACTGATAGCACTTCCCTTCCACAGAATGGGTAATGAGCTGCCTTCATAAGCCTCACCTTATCCATGCACCTCAACTTGGGACACCCACTTGCCATTTCTGGACTCCCTTCAGCCCGAACCATTGATATGATTTCTTTGAAAAACTTTTCATGTCTATTTATACGTGTGTGTGTGTGTGTGTGTGTGTGTGTGTGTGTGTGTGTGTGTGTGAGAGAGAGAGAGAGAGAGAGAGAGAGAGAATACCACACAGGTATGGTATGGATGGCTGTAGAGCCCAACAGAGGACATAGAATCCATTGGAGTTGGAGTTACAGGCAGTTGTGAACTGCCTGAGCCTGATGTGGTGCTGGGAGCTGAACTTGGGTCCTCTTTAAGAACAGCAAGTACTCTTTCTTGACTGTTGAGCCATTTCTCCTGCCCCCTGATGTGATTTCTTGAATGTATTTCCTGTACCAAGCTGATTACAACAAGCAGATCGACCCAATATAACTGTAATACAGATTTCAACATCAAATCAAAGCTATTGTTCCAGTCACACGGTGCTGTGACTGCTATCTTGGTATAATGATAAGGCAGAGAGGGAAAAGAAGCAGGTGACAGTAGCTTACCTCAGCATGGCTTCCTAAGCTTAACTCCATGCCAAGTGTTTGCTTGCTTTTCCCTTAAGTCCCATAAACTGATATGAACTTGCCTTTCACTGGGGATTTGATCAAACACCTCACCTTTCCTACAAACATCAAGCTGCGGCCACTTATCTATATTCTTCCCAAATGTTCCTAAAGTCAATCCTGGGTTCTACCTTCTTTTTGACTTCTAGAAGGATCTTGGAGGCAGAGCTCTGCAAAATTGAGAGCTCTTCACTTCTACCTCAACACCCTGGGGTGTCAAGTCGTGGTAGGAGGCTCCCTTTAAGCCCACAGGCTCCTTGCTGTCTGGCCCCAGCCATCTATCCTCACTTCAAATTACAAACAGGACTGGAAGCCAAGAGCTAGCCAAACGCATCATGGGTGTCACCAAGGGACACACTGTGCTGTCAGCCAGCAGGGCTTGGGACAAAAGTCCAAGAAGCAGCAAGCTTGTTTCCAAAAGTTGAGATTTTCTATTTATTCCTGTAAGAATCCTTCCTCTCTGTGGACACTCTAGATTCCTTGCACATGCTCCTGCTATTCTGAGATGAGCAGCCTTGTTGGGGACTGCACAGGGCTGTGTGGCTGTGTGATATGACAGGCAACTGGTGATTTAACTGGACTCATTAAGGTCACTTATTGGTGCAGTCTCCCTTAAGTACTAATTCTCTTGGCTCTAAGTTGGGTCACAGAACACACAGCTGATCCAAAGGGATAATTGTTCAAACGAGTCTTCTTGCTCCAAAATGCCAGGGGGAACTACATATGAGGTTACATCCTTATTCTCAAATGTTCAAAAGCCTTCTCTTCTCCCCTAGTCTCCAGTTATCAATCTATTGCATCTATACCCTTGACCCTACATTTTGGCCTGTTGCTTATTGATGTGCCTATATCGGGCAGAGGAGTAGTTCCTTGTTCATTCATCCTCTCTCCAGACTTGGATGGCTAATGGGGTTTGGAAGAAGCTTGGCTCCAGCCTGTGAACTGGGAATGTAGAGATACAGTCTTTCATATTGTGACTATAGAAATGGAAGAGAAAGAGTTGTTCATGTATCCACTTGTCTGTTTATTGGTTCACTGGTTCAAGCACCCTGTGCTCTTCCACACAGAGCAGGCAGAATGCCATCTGTGTGAAGCCTATTGGTTCCTGGTGTGGTCCTGGGAAGAACCATGATCTTCAGGAATGCTCTGGTCTGCAAGTGAGGAGGTTTAGGCTGAGCCAACCCTCACATACTCTCTGGGAGACTGCATACATCATTTCCCACCCTCAGGGTCCTGGTTTCTCTCCCTGGGTCCTCCCTGCAGCTCTGCTGTGGAGTTCCTGGCAGGGAGGACCTGACTCCTAGGCCAGGATAAGCCTTTTTCTGCCTTGGGCTAAGTCCTGAGAGAGGGTGGGGCAGGCACATGTGCACCCTGCAGGCTATTCTCAAGGCTCTTCATCTTCCTTATCCTCTCTTCCTCCAGAGCTGAGGAACAGGCAAACAGAACAAGAGGAAGACAGAGAGAGAAGAAAACAACCCCTCCCCCAAATCTGAAGAGTTCTCATGAAGAGGAAGGAATATCAGGTTTCCATCTGAACATCCTGTACACCAGTGCACCCTAGCTAGTACCTGACTTTGACCAAATAGGTGTTCTCTGTCAAGTTGGGGATTGCGGTTCTTGGTGAAAACTGACTTATGTACACATCACCATGGCAATGTATAGGCAAACAGGCTTAGAGTCCTGCAGTGGATATTATGGGATACCTCTTGCTCTTCTTCTTTCTTCTCTTAACATTTGCCTAGAGCAAAGAACAATTGCCAAGAATAATGGATGTCCCCTTTTAGAGATGTATTACTTTGGGATATAGTTAGTGTCCTGAAATGTGAAAGCTCAGGTAAGATGTCAAGACAGACATGTGTGCTTGGGAGTGTGTGTGTGTGTGTGTATGTGTGTGTGTGTGTGTGTGTGTGTGTGTGTGTGTGTGTGTGAGAGAGAGAGAGAGAGAGAGAGAGAGAGAGAGAGAGAGAGAGAGAGAGAGAGAGAGAAATCAATGAAGGGAACTGATGGTGACTTCCAATTGGATGTCTGCACTCTCCATTCAATGGCTCTAACTGAATTCCATAGGTAACAGTCATAGCCACTGACAGCCAAATGCTCTGGGTCTGCTTAGCTGGAATTTGAGTCACTGTCCATCCAGTACCCAATGAGCACACTCCAGCAACATCTTGGAAAACCAAAGTGAGCCTGTTCTAGAGGAACCCGGAAGCAGACAGGAGGTAGCTTTACTTCCTACCCCCACTAAGGTGTCATGATAGCCTCCAAAAGCCAGCCATTGGAACAGAGGACCTCTTGGATTCTTCTGGCTGCTATATTCTGTTGCTTTTCTGATTAGGAGTTTTAGGAAAACTTAAAGTGTTGGAAGCAGTCTTGTTTTAAAAAAAAAAAAGACTGTCTTACTGGGCATTGCAGCAGACATCTTCAGAGCCCATCTTTTAATTAATTAACTAATTAATTAATTGTGTGTGCATTTCCAGGAGTTCATATTTATGTGGGTGCTTATATGTGTATGTACATGTGTGCATGTACATGGGGACTGTTGTAAACCTTGGGTGTCTTCCCTTATTCTATGAAGCAAGGTCTCCCATTGGTCGTCCTGGAGCTTGTCTATTAGGTCAGGGTGGTTGGCCAGAGAGCCCGGGGAATCTGCCAGTCTCTGTCTCCTAATTGCTGGGATTATACGCACACAATCACCACGCCTGGCTTTTTACATGCATGCTGGTCATTGAACTTAGGTCCCTGTGCTACTGTGGCAAACTCTTTACTGACTTAACATCTCTCCAGACTAGAGCTCATCTTTTTAGACAGTGGACAGTTATAAGGGTTGGGTGGGCCACACATGGGTGTGTACTGGGGATGGGACCCATAAGTTGTAACTCATGGAGTCTGATGGAACCAGCTACCTATCTGTCACTTCTCCCTTATATGGACCAAGAGTTTATGAAACAGAAATTTAATACTCATATTAAATGACTCAAACTAGAATACTCTTTTCCAAGGATAGAACACTTGATAAACAGTAACCACCGTGGAATGTGTGTCTTACCCTGACAACAGACATGTGTCTAGAAAGCCACGTGTCGACAGAATCTTTGAAGTTGATTAATTTTAAATATTCTGAAAAAAATGTTGCGGTAAACCCTGGCACTCCTTTTCTGAAACTCACCATTTCATGAAGTCATTCTGCGATTCAGACTCTCCTGCCTCACATCAGTTTGGGGAAAGAGTGTCCCCTGCAACACAGGACAATGAAAACAGGCCCGGCCTTGGCAAGAGTCAGCGTCCGCACAAAAGGCCTTTGGCATCTTCAGTGTCCCCTTTGAGATCCACTTAGCATATTTGAGACGTGTGGATACCCTTTCTCTCCATCTCCTACCACAACTTTGATTATATTTCTTATGCCCTTGTCAGAAATGCTTCTATTTTTCACCTTCTAGAAGTTTCTGTGGCACCCAGAACTTCTATAACCACCTTTAAAGCATTTTGGGGTCCTATGCTTTGAGAACTCCAGCGATTGTTTTATCTTTGCCAACTCTGATGTTAAGCCCCAATTTGATATTCAGGGTATGTCAGCAATCTCCTTGGGAGGTAGTCATGGGAGCTGACCGGAAGACAACTCCAGCGACGCTAGGCAATGACACAGAACTCTGCTTCAGGCCCCAGAGGACCTGCTGCCTCCAGGCTGGAGTCAGTCTGGAGCTTACTCACAGGACTCCCTCACTTCCAGAACCAATGCTGTTTCTCCTCTGGCCTCTCCTGGGCTCTCACTGATTTCAACTTAACTTTACTCCTTGCGTTGTAGAGTCTTTGACCTCAGTCTCTTGGGAAACTGGTAAATTAAGTTGCTTATTAAAAAAGAAAAAGAAAAAGAAGAAGAAGAAGAAGAAACAAAAAGCAAGGGTGAGGCTCCCCACAGTGTGGTGTGAAAACGGGGCTGGAAGCAGGAGGACTCAGTCCAAGCAAATGCTGCTGCGGAAAGCCAGCTGGATCAAGTCCCTGATCGTTTCTCTGGGCAGAGGGTAGATCCACGCTCAGATAAAAAAGCTGCTCATCACCCTCTGAGAAGCAGCCTGGCAGGTAGCCAACCTGGGAGAACAATGATTTCCTCGCTTTTATATTTGATTATTAGTTCATATTTATTGGAAGCCCGTGATGCTTTCAACCTTGTAGCCAGGGTGCAAGAGGAGGCAGCTGCCTGGTGGGGTTCATTTTTTCCTATTAGCTTTTTACCAGTTTTCATCGGCTGAGTCAGCGTCCCACTAGTTAAGGGCCTTGGAGCCAGATCTCATCTGATTATCACAGAGCTGCTGAACTGGTACTCAGGCACCCTCCCACCCTCTCATCTCAGCCCCTAGGTCACGCTGGCCTGCGGGTGGTCCCCTCTTGACTCCCGCCCTTTTCTGCCTCTCTATCAGTGAGTTGAAATGGATCATTTCATTTAACATGACTGCTGGATGGAGGGCTTCCCATCTCTGCCTGTACACAAACCATGCAAGTGTTTATTTTAACTAGTTTTAGGGATAGAGGAAAGAGAAAAGGTATCAGGGTGGGTGTTCATTTCCTCCCTGTTTGCTTGTGTTTAGTGTTTATTGAGAGTTACCATCTGTCAGACTCAAAAGTTTATGGACTCTTTCTAACCCCTTGTAGCCTCCTTAGGACACAGACCACATTGTCAACCTTTTCTCACAAATATGGAAACTGAGTTTAATGACTAATTATAAACGTCAAGTTGGCTACATCCGAGAATCACTCAGGATTCATTGAGGAAATGCCTAGGTCAGGTTAGCCTATGGGCATATCTAGGGGGGATTGTCTTGATTGATACTTGAATTAGAAAGGTCCAGACCACAATGGCAGAGGGAGTGTGTGTGGGGGTGGACTTTTCTTTCCTGCCCAGCTTGCCAGTTTCCAAATAACCAACATGGAGACTTAAGATTAATTATAAATGTTCGGTCAATAGCTCAGGCTTTTTACTAGCTAACTCTCACTTTTTAAGTTAACCCATATTTCTTATGTACACTTTGCCACTTGACTTAGTACCTTTTCTCAGTATGGCATATCCAGCTTGCTTCTCTCTTCATCTGCTCACTCGCCTTCCCTCACCATCCTTCTTCTTCCAAGCATTCTCTGTTTGGCTTTCCCCCTAACCTTATCCTGTCCAGCTATTGGCCAGCCAGCTTCTTTATTCAACCAATCACAGTGACATACATTTACACAGGGAAAGGAATATTCCACAAGTGTGTGTTCTGAGCTACGTGAGACAGGAGAAAGCTACATAAAAGCTAGCTAGAATGAACTAGCAAGCAAGCAGATAACCATGGCTGCACTGATTTCCCTCTGCCCTTGACTATGGATATGATGAGATTGCCATGACTTCCCCTCAGGGATGGACTGTAACATGGATTTGTATGCTAAATAAACACTTTCCTTCCCTGAGTTACTTTTGCAGCAGACCACGGAACAAAACCATTGAGGCTCTAGGAAATGACAAAGGGGAGTATGTCCACTTTCCCAACAAGGTCCTGGGTGGAGCCACTTTGTACACACGCTGTTTGTGGCTTTGGGCTGTCATTATCAGAGCATCGTGTCCTAAGAAGTCAAAAGTCGAAGGAAAATCACTGAGTGGCTTCTCTATTGTTCCCCAGAAAAAGAACTGAGAACTGAATATAAAGCCCCTTTTGGCAGAAAGGTTTTAATTAGAGGCCTGACACATAGGGCTTCTCGAGGCTTGAAGTATCTATTTAGGAATGCATGCTTATGCTTGAATCATCCTGAGACTGAAGTGCGGCTCTCTTGTTTTCAAATTGCACATTGCAGTAAGGCCTTTAAAAAAATGGTGAAGAGGGGTGTGCTGCTTAGCTCTTGTCAACCTGACTCAAACTACAAACACCTGGAAAGAGGGAGCCTCAATGGAGGAGTTGCCTCCATCAGATTGGCTTATGGGCATGTTGCAGGAGGGGGCCATTTTCTTGGTTAGTAATTGATGTGGGAGGGCCCATTCCACTGCGGGCGGCACCGTCCCTTGTCAGGTGGTTCTGGTTCTGGTTTGTAGAAGAAAGGAGGCTGAGCCAGCCCGTAAGCAGCGTTCCTTCATGGTCTCTGCTTCAGTTCTTGTCTCCAAATTCTTGTCTTGAGTTCCTGTCTTGGCTTCCCTTAATGGTAGGCAGTGACATGTAAGCCAAATAAACCTTTCCTCCCCCAGGTTGCTTTAGGTCAATGTTTTATCAGAACAGCACAAAGCAAAGTAAGACAAGGAATTAAGCTCAGCCTTGATAGCTGAAGGGGCGGGGCTGCCGATCTACATGCGGAACACCTGGGTTATCAGAAGGTGGGACAGTCTCCCTGGGTAGCCCCAGAGGAGTTTGTGTCACCACCCTCCCTGGCAGTGGCTGGCTCTGGAGTTACCTGATGTGGGACTTTAAGAGGGAGTTGTTTCAGCTCCTTTGTTTTTCCCATTAGATGAGTCTTAAATGAAATGATTTGGGTATGAGTAAATGCTACAGGGAATTTGCAAACGAGGCCAAGATTTTTGCAATGTACTGCTGTTTTTCCTCCTGGAGATACAGTGGGTTGTGGTTTATAGCCAGGTGCGGAGAAGTTTATAGAGAGCCAGTAGTAGTGGAAGCCAGGAGCGAAGGGAGCCAACGGTAACAAACAAGGTCCTCTGGGGGTATGTCTTGGGTGGCTCGGGGATAGCTTTGACAGTGTTATAAGTGAAATATAATTAAGTCGAGTTTGTAAACACATTTTTTTCTGGCTCCTGAAGAGGCTTATCAGCTTGGGAGATTAATTAAACCCTTAGCTAGAGCCTGGGTTTGTGCTGGCGAGCCATTGTGATCTTATAAGAAGAGCAAATTGGATCAGAGCAGAGTGATTTCTTATGCTGCATAGGGAGAATGGATTTGGGCTTAAGGAGTTGCACTATGGTCTGGAGGGAGTTAGGAATGCCTAGGGCAGTGGTTCTCAACCTTCCTAATGCTGCAATCCTTTAATACAGTTCCTCATGGTGTGGTGACCACCAACCATAAAATTATTTTCGTTGATACTTCATAACTGTAATTTTGCTACTGTTATGAATCATAATGTAAAGATCTGTGTTTTCTGATCTTAGGTGACCCTTATGAAAGGTTCGTTTGACCCCTAAAGGGGTCATGACCCGTGGGTTGAGAACTTTTGGCCTAGAGCGTCATTTCAGTGTGAGCCCGTCCAAACACAGCACCCCAAGATGCAATCATCATTGGGTTTAAGTACAGAATATAAGGAAGCCAGGTCCTGGATGTCCTGGGACTCTCATGGGCTAGCTAGAAAGTTCTTTTTCCTCAAGTAGAAGGGGCTCCTTGACATACTTGGACTGAAGGGGACTGATGGGACAAAAGGAGCAGTTTGTGGTCAGGTTCCAGATTGTTCTGTGGGCATTTCTGACCATGCTCCGAGGCCTTCCATCTCTGGGCTCATGTGCACACAAAAGTGTTGGTTCTCATGGACCATACAGAGAGTGAAATTTGTTCAGATGAAGTTGTAACAGACCTGAAGTTTGCAAATATTTGTTTCTCTGGACTTATGGACTCATTATGTCTAGCCCGAATCCCGTATTTATGTGCTAATATTGTGGTCTGCACTGTTTCCTGTTCTTTCTTCCTCTGTACCAGATGTGAGATGCTCCCAATAGTGCTGTGATGTTATCTTAGATTGTCGGCTTGCCATTAACTGCAGTGAGGGATTTTGTTGACTAGGTTATTTGAAGTAGGGATGAGCCACTCCAAATGGGGGTGGCAACCCAGAGAAGAGATGGTCTGAGAGGAAGAGTTTTACATTTTCCTTCTGTTGCTTCACTGTCTTTCACATCTCGCAGACAATCTGATCTATTCTGTTGCTGCTGCCATTGCTGATATATGCATTTTGTAACATGAATCTGAAGAGGTCTTATTAATAATAAAAACCTGGAGCCAGATATTGGGTGAAAGCTGAAAGATCAGAAAAACAGAACAAACCACAGCCAACCTCACCTTGACAACTCCTCAGTCAATTCTGTTTCCCGGAATCCTCAGACTGAAAGCCTCTGAATCCTCTCCCCTGAGGGTCTCAGTAGAACTGCTCAAAAGCCTCTAGTTTCTGGTCCTCATGCCTTATATACCTTTCTGCTTCCTGCCATCACTTCCTGGGATTAAGGGCATGTGTCCTCCCCAAGCAAAGACATGAGATCTCAAGTGCTGGGATTAAAGGTGTGTGCCACCATTCCTGGCTTTGTTCCCAGTGTGGCCTTGAACTCACAGAGATCCAGATCTTGGCCTCCCAGTGATAGGATTAAGGGCACTGTCTGGCCTCTATTTCTAATCTAGTGGCTGGCTCTGTCCACTGATCCCCAGATAAGCTTTTATTGGGATGTACAAATAAAATATCACCACACTCCTTTGTTGAGATCTGAACCCAGCTTTTTTGGGCTTCTGATGTGGATTGATGCTGAGCTCTCCAAGAATCCGCCAGGCCTTCAACACCACACTGGGACCAGTGAGGCATCCAGCTTCACGGATTAAGCAAACATTGGGTTCTTTGCCTCCCCAGTGTGAAGACAGCCATTATTGACAGCTCAGACCATGTCCTGTAAGCTAGCTTTTAAAAAAATCCCCTTTTTATATCTATGCGTTCTGTCGGTTCTGCTCCTCCAGGGAACCCTGGTGACCACAGTGGGTGTGGAGTCAGTTTTATTGACAGTCTAATTTTCTTCCAGCTGCATCACCTGCTTGCTAAGTCCTGCTGGAATAGGACTTGCTAGGAGTCTATAGCTGTCAGCCAGGAGCTCAGTTCTATGTAATGTAAGTCACTGGGCTGAGAACTTTTGGTTAGCTCTTTCTAATGCACGCTCCCTCTCTACCTTGTGTGTGGAGGAGGCTATAGGGACACCGTATGAATATCTTACCCGGCCATTGGCCTTCCAGGTTGGTTCAGCAGTGAGAGTGGAGGGAAAGCTCAGGGTGATGGTAATTCCTCCAGCCCAGGTTTCCTTTGCAGGGTGACCTTGAGCTGCATGCATCTGTCCATCAGGGCTCACAGCTGGTCTATAGACGTACCACTCTGCATCTGAGTTCTTTCTCTTCCACGCTGGGAGAGGACGGTCTGCACCGTCTCTAGCCCTGGTGCATTGCACTATTCCCTGCTGTTTTCCTGTACCTGCCACTAGTTCCTTTATTGAAATCTGCTAAACCAGCCAGTGGAGTGTGCCACCTGCTCCTGCCACAACCTTGATAGACGTACAAGTAGTAAATGATAGGTAACTGTTTACTAGGCAAGATTAGAGAGGTTGAACGTCTGGGCCAAAGAGCTACTCCTAATAATGGGTAGAATGGGCATATGGTGTGTGTGTGTGTGTGTGTGTGTGTGTGTGTGTGTGTGTGTGTGTGTGAGAGAGAGAGAGAGAGAGGAGAGAGAGAGAGAGAGAGAGAGAGAGAGAGAGAGAGGGAGAGAGAGAGAGAGAGAGAGAGAGAGAGGAGAGAGAGAGAGAGAACATGTATAGGGGTGTATGTTAGTGTGTATCCAGAGGACAACCTTGGGTGCTGGTCCTCAGGAAATGTCTAGCTTATTTTAAGAGGTCTCTCACTAGCCTAGAACTCTCCAAGTACACCAGACTGGCTGGTCAGTGAGCCGCAGAGATCTGCCTGTCTCTGCTTCCCCAATTCTGGGATTGCAAGCGTGCCACCAGCACACTCTGCCTTTTTCACATGGATTCTGGTAATTAAACTCAGGTCCTCATGCTTACACACAGCAGCCACAACATCGATGGAGCCATCTCTCCAGCCCTGGAATAGAGGTTCTGATCTCAGAGCCTGATCGTTAATGCCTACATTTCAGCACATCTGTAAGGCTCCTTTTTTGTTGGCAGTGTCTGACAAAGGCCACCAAGAATGTGTCAGCCTCTGGGCATTGATCTCGAGGCCTTCATCAGCGTACCTGCCTCCTAGGAGGTGAAATTGAATTGGTTCACTTGCCTCCGCATTATGTCATCACTGAGAGAAAGGGTGTGAGTCAGGACTATGGACAGTCTAGTTTGGGATGCAGAACACATAGCAACATGCTCTTTAAAGATGCTTGAGGAGTGACTGAGACTGGTTTCCTTGGCCTTGTGCCTCTCCCTCATCTGAGGACAAGATGTACAGGGACTGAGTGCTCCATGAGCTAGAGGGAACTCTGAACAGCTCACCGTGTACTGGATGGAGTTCCTTCTGAGAATCACTTCCAGGAGGCCCAGAGGGTGGACTGTAACTCTACACGTCTTCAGAGCCAGGATGGAGAAAAAGCAGCAGTGAGTGTATGGCAGGACAACACACTTACCTGGTTCTGTGCACTTTCAACGTGCTCCACATGCTCTGCACTCCATCTCTGGGCTGCCACTAAGACTTGCGGCTGATCAGCTAAAGATGCCAACGATACAGGTGGTGATCAATGGTTTCGTATGAATGAACTGGAATAAGTAAACACAGTTTGAGAGCAAGAAGGAAACAAGGTAGGATAGTTATAAAATCACAACTGCATTCTATCCTCTTCTAGATTAAGGTCAAGACTGAGAAGAGAATGGAGAGTGGGAGTATGTTGAAAGAAAAGCCAAATATGATAATTATTATCACAATCGGGTATGTGAGATGTACACGGCATCTTGTTAAGGTGTACATGCACCGTCTCATTTCATCTTTGCAACTCTCTGAAGTCAGTGGAATTATTCTCATCTCACAGTTGAGGAAGGCGAGGCCCAATAAGAAAATGTTGCATCCCAATATACCTTTCTAGTAAGTACAGTGTTGGAATTAAGAGCCAAATCTACCCTCAGATCTCAGAACTTTGGTTAATTATCTAAAACCCTGAGTTGGAAGGCTGGCATTTACGGGCTGCAAATCCCATCCCGTGGGTGTGATTGGATGGCACTCTGACATCCCACCACACCTACCACCTCACTACCCAAGGAATCTCTCTCCTTGTTTGATTCCCTCTCAGCCCAGGTTCCCCCTTCTTGAGGCTTCTTTCTTGCCAGGTTCTTAGTCTCATTGTGAAATGGTTTGTTGTGTTGTGGCTTGTCCCAGCCCTCAGGCCCTTTATGCGGGAGGTAGACTGCCCTGACCTGTCTGTCGTATCTCACACCACACCAGGGGACACTGTGCCTCTCAGCTTTATTAATCACTCCAATTTGACTCTGTGTGTTTTATGGTCTTTACTTCCGACCCACTTTGCCCCATTCAATTATGTTTACCTTTTAAAGCAAGCCTGGAAGGGAAAATCTATTTCTCCTTCTAGAAGTTAAAAGAAAAGAAAAACATGCCCTGCTCATGCACATTTCTGCCTCTAATTTGTTTTTGATCAGACACATAAACAGGAGATGCATCCAAAATACCAGCTCTTCATTTTGGCAGCATGGATGCTGTCCTGTGGGATTCAGGGGTTGGGGAGCAAGGACCTCTACAGTGATATGTCATGTTTTCATGTTTCTCCAAGACACTGGGGAGTCACAGAAAAACAGTCTGATTCATCAGGTCATTTCATGCCAGGAAGTCAGAAGGTGCCACTCACACAGGGGCTCCAAAGTTTCCCAACACCCTCTTATATACCCCAGGTCTCTGTCTTTGAGGCTATTCCTATCTCATTCAAGGAAGTACATCCTTGTCCCTAAAGCTCTTCTGGGTTCATTTTCCATGAAAGCTGGGGTTTATATGGTGCTGCTCCAGTCTTGGGGATTAAACTTTTTTTTTTTTTTTTTTTTTTTTTGGTTTAGGTTGGAGTCTGTCTCCTAAATCCTGCTGAGGATAACAGTTAGTTGTCACTGGATAGGAGTCAAAAGAAATACATTTTTTCAAAGCCAGTTTTTCCCCTGAAACACTAATGGTACCTTCACGTCTGGATAATTAGAGCTCCGACTGATGAATGCGTAATTACGTGTAAGCCTGGACTACACAAGGATTGCCTGGGTCTTTCATCTTTAGCTGACTTCATTTAGAGAGGTAGCAGTCTTAGCAAACACGGCAGAAAGGCTTCTCTGAGGGGCTGGGGTTGGGTGGAGTCACTTGGGGTGGGAGTGCGCTGGCTCTCCCCATAATCACTGCGGTATGAAGACTGGAGTCTGGCTCCATGAAGTAGTGACTCCAGTGATCAGAGAGGACTGGACAAGACATAGGATATGTCAGGTTTGGCCAGACCATCGAGTCTTGTTCCCACAGGTCCTTGTCCCAGTCTCCCCTCCAGATATTGCTATGTGAAAGGTCTTCTGTTGGGTTTCTCTTAAGCACTGGGGTCACTGTCCACCCTTCTGCCATTGTGTTTTGGAGGACGAGGGTAGTTCTTCAGTGTGGACACCATTATTCTGTGACCATCCCACCTCAGCTCTGAGCTTTGGCTGAGGACAGTCAAGTGTCTCTCCTCCTTGGTGAGCATCTATGGAAGCAGCTCAATGCGAGAGAATCTTCTGGGCTTTAAAACAACCAATCAGAGGAAGGCTAAGAAGTGGTGGCAGTAGATCACAGGTTCTAGCTGCCTACAAGCTCAATCACCCCCCTTCCATGGTATAAACTCTGCAGTGAATACCAGCTATGAGCTCTCCAAGCTCCTGACCCCTCACACATGGTGTGGAACGTGCTCCTTCAGAGGACAGATGGGTGAAAAGAGGTCAGGATTGGCTCAGTGCATGGCTTTACCCGGGTCACTGGATGCTGCTCACGGGTGACAGCTCTACAAGCATGGCTGTGAATTCTGAGATTCTGAGAGCCGTCATCAAGGGACTGTGACTTGGGGTTATGACGGGATTCTGAGGAGCTCTCATCTGCTGTCCCTAGGCTAGGACACTGGCTTGAATGGTGTTTGCTAGGTAGAAAACTATAACATACAAATAGGAAAGGCAACATAGATAAGTAGATGTACGTGGGGACCCTTCTACCCGCCTTGCTCTGTGTTATGCATATTAATGCACCATAATTTTTCTGTTAATCCTTATGTTAGTGTTGATGTCTTCACTGGACACTCGAGGAACCAAGGCTTGCAGGAGTGGCTTTCCCCAGTTTGTACCATTGCTGACTAACCAGTGCAGTGCTCTCTGATCCCACTGAAGACTCTGACATTATTGTTCTCTCATATTGATCGTCTGGCTCCTTTGTGTGTGTTCATATATGTGCACTTGTCTGTTTGCATGCTCATGGGGAGGCCGGAGGACAACTCTGGTGTCATCCCTGCTCTCTACCTTTGTGTGTGTGTGGGGGGAGGGTTTCTCACTGGGAACTGGAGATCACCAATTTGACTAGGCTGTCTGGGCAGCAAGCCCATTGGATCTTCCCAATACTGGGATTATGAGTGTATCCCGCTATGCTGGGCTTTTTTTGTAATGTAAATTCTGGGGATCAAGCTTGTGTCCCTCATGCTTGCAAGGACTTTCCTGACTGGGCCATCTTTGCATCCCTCTGGTTCCTTTTGCAGTTTTTCTCTTTTTTTTGTTTTTTGTTTTTTTGTTTTTCGAGACAGGGTTTCTCTGTGTAGCTTTGCACCTTTCCTGGAACTCACTCTGTGTCCCAGGCTGGCCTCGAACTCACAGAGATCCGCCTGCTTCTGCCTCCTGACTGCTGAGATTAAAGGCGTGCGCCACCACCGCCCGGCCCTTTTGCAGTTTTTCAATGAGCAAATGTACTCTCCTCTTTTTGCAAGAGACTCAAGCTTCGTTCCCTTGAAGCCCACTCTCCAGTGACTCTCACCCGGAGGTTAACAGTATGGTACTTTCTTGTTGTCTAGTCCAATCTTTTCTGATTTTCTTCTCTGTTTTTATTTTTTCCTGGTATGCTCACTCTTGACTGAAAGATGCTGATCTCTCTCTCTCTCTCTCTCTCTCTCTCTCTCTCTCTCTCTCTCTCTCTCTCTCTCTCTCTCTCTCCATGTGTGTCTGTCTGTCTGCTTGCCACTTCTCTGTCTCTGCTGCTTCTTTTTCTTTGTGTTATTTGCAGATTGCATCCTGTTCCTTTATCATATTGTTGGAGACACTCAACCTTGGGTGACATCTTATCTCTGTTGCTATGCTCTTTGTGGTCCAAACTGGCATCTATAGACTTTGCCTCCCTCAAGCTCTGGGGACATATGCTTTGGCTGTCGCTCTCTAAATATCTGGCTACGATCTCAAATTCCACAAGGTTACAAGCGAAGACTATGGCTCACTTTTTGACTGCTTTGTTTTTGCTCTTATACCACTTCTCTGCAAGAAGACATATTAATCACCTTTGCTTCCGAATCTCAGTAACACTGATTCAGCATCCAAATCTTCCAACTTCAAGTCTTGACCACCCAGGCCTGCCCTGTCTGAGAGGCCCTGAGCCTCTCACATCTGGTTGCTTAGAATTGCTTTTCCTAATGGTTTTTCACTTCCTTCATTAACTCTCCAGATCCTGACACTCTCCACAGCACAGAATATTCTGGAAATGCCACTCTCATTATATTTGTCTGCTCTGGAAGCCTATGAAATAAGTGACACATGCCTTAACTTGACTGGAGAAATTCTCCATGATTTCCATATCCTCCCAATCTGTTTTCCCACTGATCACCTACAACTCCTGGCTCAGGTCCACTAAGACTATGTGTTAATTAGGGTTAGCATCCATTGCCAGGAACAGTGTAACCCCAAATAATAGTGACTTAAGATACACAGAAGCCTGCTCCTCTCATTTCAAAGACCAAGTCCAGACGATCCAGGGCAGGCATGGTGGCTGCGTTCCATCAGGGGTACAGAGACCAGGTTTCCTGCTGCCTTGTCCTGTGTCGTGTGGCCTATATTCCCAGAGCTCTCAAACCCTCAGTCCCTTCAGGATCGAAGAGTAAAGAAGAGGACAGTCTTCTCATTATAAGAACACTTTCTGGAAATTACCCACATGATTTAGACCTAAATCTGATGGGCAAAAAATTGAGTCACATGATCATAGCCAGGTAGAGAAGATGCTGAGAAGTGTATTTTTTAAAAAAAATCTCTAAGTGGCCCAGTGTATGCCTGGCTACGGCTTTTTGGGCTTTGATGTTAATGGAAAGAGAACGAAGATATTAAGAGCATCCAGTCATCCTCGCTAGCTCCTTCTCTTCATTGTCAGAGGACATTTGGGTCTCCTCACTGCAGTACATGCCCCCTTTGTCTGTCAGACCCCTACTCTCCTACTAATCAACCATGCACTCAGAGAAACAGCACCATAGTTGAATAAACACTGTCCTTGGAGTCATGGAGAAGCAAGTTTAAACCCTGCCATCCTTACCCACTCTTACTGTGAGAGTTTTAAAGCCCCCAATCATCTCTGAGACCAGGTTCCTCCTCTTTAGAATGAGACAACAAAACTTACATTGTAGGGTTATATGAAGGATCGGGTGAGGTAGTTTAGGATATATGCACAGGACTGTCTGCATACCATATGTCATATTTTCACAAAAGGCTCAGCTCTCCAGGACAACTTTCCACATTCTAGTTGAAGATAACCATCACCTGGTTTGGATTCTTACAATAATCCAAATAGTATTTGAAAGTCTGCTGAGGAAATTAATAGACTCTGCTTGTGACTCTTATTTTAAACTTTGGAGCCTTTGGAAGTCATTATTAAAGAGTAATGACTTTTCCTCAGCTGTCACTCTAAGTGAATATCTCATCAGAAAAATATGCTCCGTTCTTGTGTAGACAACCACAGCCTCTGTGAGCTCATGAGTGCAGCAGTCCTGTCATGTCCAGAAGATAGTTTCTCCCAGGTCCGCCCTGACCTCTGTCTTTTATGGTCTTTCAACTCCTCTTCCTCAGTGGTTCCTGAGCATTGGAGGCAAGGATGTGATACAGATGTTGGTCACACAAGGTCAAGCCAGTTAACATAACTGTGCAGAGAGGGAGGGGGTTCATGAGGCCTGGTTGAGGAGTTATTGACAGTTGTTGGCTTATGGTGGAAGGACAGTCAGTTTTCTTTAAGGATGTGGCCTCTGGTAAGTGGGCCATGCTCCAATGGATGGACCCATACACTGTGACTAGCACACATTGGACTTGGTGGATTATTAAAGAAAAAAGAGGGCATGGAGTTAAGAGGGTGAAGAAGGAGGGGAGGGAAGATCTAGAAGAAGTTAAGGAGATGAGCGGGGGGTGAATATACTCAAAACACATTGTATGTGTATATCAAATACTCTAATGTTTGATATTCTAATATCTAAACAAAGTATTCATATATATGAATGAATGAAAGAGAGAAAATATACTCAATGGTCTCAACTGGACTAAGTAGCAATGACTGTAGGCTAACCAGGAACTGTCTTTTGTTTCTCGTCTTTTCTTTCTTATTCTCTTACTTCCTCCAACAGTGGCTGATAGAAAGGCTCATTTCCCTTCTACCTGTCATCTGTTATCTTTGATGATGCCAAAGAAGCTGAAACAGCAATGAGCACACAGGATAAGAGTTTTAGATTTGTCAAAACTGTCCATTGTTGCTTTAAGAGTGGTCCTGGGGCAGACATGCTATTCTGTCACTTCATATGGGTAACATCCAGTGTTGCTAAGTGAGTGAATGAGTAGATGAAGGGATGAATGAACAGGTACAGATGCCCAACTATGGTGGGTGGGAAGTAACAGTTGATCCCTGTTTTTGTTTGAATGAGCCCAGAGGCCCATGTGTTTGAGCTGATGGTACTGTTTGGGGAGGTTGCAGAACCTTTAGGAAGTGAGTCTTTGCCAGAGGAAGTGGGTCACTGGGGGGCCAGAGGAGCTTGAGATGTATAGCCTGTGTCTAGTCCTTTCCCATCCCTGCTTCTTGATCTATGGAGAAGTGAGCAAGCAGTCTCGTGTTTCAGCTGCTACAGTTGGGGGCTGCTTCTACCGTAGTCATCCCCTACCACGGTGAACTGCACCTTCTCCAAATATGATTCCAAATCAATCTTTCCTTTATGTTGTTTCTTGTCAGGCATTTGGTCACAGTGATGAGTCGAGTAACTGATATGGTCCCTGAAAGAACATAAACTTCACCCTTCATGAATCAAGGGCTTTAAACTACTCTACAAATCATGAGCAAAGAGACCCTGAAGATATTTTGTTCATATCTCTCCATTCTCTCTTAGGGAGATATAAGCTAACTGATTTTAATGCCATCTGGAAGATTCCCCTTGTGTTAGATTTTTTGTCTTCTGTTTCTGTGATAAAACACCATGATCAAAGTAACTTACAGGAGGAAGAGTTTATTTGGGGTTTATAGTGCCAGAGAGTTAGGGTCTGTAATGGCAGCAAGCGGCTGGAGCAGCAGCTGAGGGCTCACATCTCAGACCACAAATAAGAAGTCAAGAGAACTAATAGAAATGGCCTGAGTCTTTTAAATACTCAAAGTCCACCCCAAGTGACTCACTCGCTCCCTCAAGGCCACGGCTCCTAATCCTCCCCCAAACTGCCGCCAAGTGGGGACCAAGTATTCAAATGCCCAAGACTTGAATGGGGTATCTCATCCAAACTACCACCAGCCTCTTATTAGAATTACATTAATACTTAATACTTATTTACTAAAATATCTTATATATTCTTGGGCTCTGCTGTGTTTCATTAGAATTTAACGTCCTTTCGTGGACATTGCAAAGTTTTATGACAGTCTCATGAAGACACGCAGAGGAAAGCAGTCTCTTGGGAACCATGTTCCCTGTCCCACAGCTGTGGTTTTTACAATAGGCAGGAAGGGTTGTCTTGGGTGAAGGGGAAATCACTCTCCAGTTGCATACTTGTGAGTAATAAAACTACCATGCCACCATGTGCAGGGTGTTGAGTACACTCCATGCCACTTCTCACGAGACTTCCAAGTGTTACTCCATTTCACAAATGAGTTAACTGAGGCTCAGAAGTTACAGACTCTTCTAAGATGCACAGGCAACATCTGAAGCCAGGTTTGTCTAACATCTAATCTTTTACTTGTTCTGGGAAGAGAGCTTCCAGATGAATATTTCATTTATTAAGAGCATGTTTGGGAAGCACATTTGCACTTGCAGGAAGTGAACATGCAGTCATGTTAGCCTTCTAGAATATCCTGTCCTCGTCTGCCCCATCTCCTTTCCTGCTGCATGTCCAGAAAAATTAAGTTGACTTTTGATGTTCGATCAAGTCTTAGTGCTCATATTTGTCCATGTTCTTGAAGCTGGAGGACTGATAGCCATTGGTTATTCTTTAAATTTTTTTTTTTTCTATGAGCTGGGGTGTGGTAAGATATGCCCTATAATCCCAACACTGGGGAGGTGGAGGCAGGAGGATCCGGCATTCGAGGTCATCCTCAACTACATATGGAGTTGGAAGCCATCCTGGGCTACTTTGACTTTATCTCAAAACAAACAAATGAAACAAGAAACAAAACCAAATTATTTTTACATCCTGAAAAGGCTTTTTCAAAAGAATTGCTGCCTGGCTTAAGGGGACAGTCACAATTTGGGTACTCAAAGACCAGCTTTCCCAAGGCAAAGCCAAGTCTTCTCACTGACTCAGAAAAAACTCCCCTTTTTTCCTCCTCTCTCTGGCACTTATTACATATATTTTATAGTTGGTAATATACACATAGGCCTATGACACACACACATAATAAACTGAACAGATAAAGTGCATTATTATGCCTGGTCTACATCACCAAATAACCTGCCGGCTGAACAAAGGCTTTTGGCGGAAAGATTGCAGAGTGCCTTCTCTTTTGTCTTACTTCCTTCTCCTTTCTTCTTTACCATCCACCACCCACCACCCTCCCCCTCCTTCCCCAGCCCAGATATCTCAGGGCAAGGCCTCACAAGGCATCACATTCCCCAGCAGTCTGTGGTTAGAGGGAGACAGCGGGAAGAGCGGAAGAGCGGCAGGGATGGCAGCATGGAGACACTCCCTAAGTAAAAAGCCCTTGCTTGGGATTATGGGTACTCTCATTGGTCCCCAGCTCACCTGCCCCTCTGCTGGGTTGTTTGTTCTGGAGCCCAGGTGAGGTCAGGGCAGGTGCAGCAAGGGCCATTTGCTCCCAGGCCAGCAGGAGGGGGACAGCTGCATGTGAATAAAGCCTGGGGACTCTGAAATGAGTTCCCTAGGACACAACCTGGCTTAGTGGAGGGTCTTTAATAAGCTCCCCCCCTCCATGCTAAAAGGCATAACAGACAGAAGCGTTTGTTAGACCTCGAGTTTGGCATTAATATCAGGTCTCTATGTACCGAAAAGGGCAGTACCCCGGATTTTAAATCAGAACCTCCCACACAGCACCCCCACTTACTAGCTCTTTCCATCTCTTTCTCTACCTGGTTCCTTTACTTCTGTCTAATTCCCTTTCTCATTCTCCTCCCCAATTCTTTACACTGGGGTCTAAATACATATAGGCAAATACGGTGTGTACACAACTCTAATGTTAAGGCACCTAACACAGCAATTGATAATTCTAACTAATGAGAAAGTGAGGAAGTCAGGGTTTTGTAAGGATTTTATATGCTGGTGAACTATTTCCATGCAACATCTTAACATTGTGAAGTCACTGTCACATGGCAAGCAGGTGGTAGAGATAATGGCTTGTCACCAATGAGAAGGTTGAGATGAGGCACCTTGATTGGGATGGCTGCTAAGAGCAGATGGAGTTCTGTTTCCTAGGCATGGTGGTAAACCCTGGATTATCCAGCGAATTTATTAAAAAGTGAGAGTCCCCTCCAGCTGGCATGGGAATTGCGAGCATGGACTGGAAGGGGAGATGAGAATGAAGGGCTGGGAGTTAGACTGGCGTTCCAACAACATGGAGTAATATTGCTTTGACATCAGTGGCAAGAAGAAAGGAAAACAAAGGATAATTGAAAAGGAGGATGGCAGGCATGGTGGCCCCACTCCTTGTGAGCTTAACACTTGGGATGCTGAGACTGGAGGATTAAGCCTCAAGTTTTTGGATACATGGTGAGTTCTAGGCAGTGTGAACCTTGTCTTGTCTCAGACACAGATATATGTGCACACCCACACACACACGAGAGAGAGAGAGAGAGAGAGAGAGAGGAGAGAGAGAGGAGAGAGAGAGAGAGAGAGAGAGAGAGAGAGAATGAACACATGGAGACATTTCAGTTACTTTTTGCCTTTGGTAACTGGAAAAGAAAGGATAAATATTTCATGCTGTCAAAACCAAGAACCTTGGAGGCTGTAGAGATGGCTCAGGTTAAGGGTACTTACTGGTCTTGCAGAGGACCTGGATTTGACTCCCAGTACCTACAGGGAGGCTCGCCACCACCTATGACTCCTGTTCCATGGGATCCAGTGACCTCTTCTCACCTCCATGGGCTCCTGCACACAATGCACAGGCACACCCTGGGGCATCGCACACATACCCATAAAAATAAAAATGAATACGTATAAGAAAAGAAACCAAAGAGCCTCAGAGAATAGTGATGACAGGATTGGGATCATGGGACATTGTTCTGTGGGATGAAGTATGGAAACTGGGAGGCATGGTGGCTTGAGGTCTATATTCCAGATACGGTAAGATTCAGAGAAATGTTTAGAGATGGACTAAAATGCCCCATAGGAAGCAGGGCATTTATAGGAAGGAGCATGAATCAAAGCACAGAGCTTGGCTTGGCAATATGGGGACTGTCTGTTTCCATGTTGGCCTAGAATCCAACCTGTTTCAAAATCTGGAACTTTCTGAGTGTCATTTTGGAACTCAGAAAGTGACAGATCTTGGAAATATGTTGGAGTTCAGATTTAGGGATGACGGATGCTGAATTGGTAAAGTCTATGGACATATTCCAAATGCAAGGGCATGGAACAGTTCTGGTCTCAAGCACTTTGAATTAGGGACACAAATCCTGAACTGAAGACATAGCAACTCTTCACTTACAGCCGTGGTGGGAAATCACACTGTGAGGCATCCTTCACCATATAAAATGAATCCTGGGGGTGTCCACTGGAGGGAACTGCACAGGGTCCCCTCTAAAGCTAGGTCCATCCTTTGGCCAGAAGGCTCCCAGAAGAAGCCAAGCCTACCTAAATGTAGCTCCCATAGGTTTGTTCCTGCTTGCTGCAGAGTCCAAGATGCCTTCTAGCTTCCTCTGCAAGGCAGGATGTCTTTCTCATCAGATTTCCTCTTTGATATCTGTCAAGAAAACAGGTAATCTTCCTGACTGTCCCTGCCTTGGAAGTCATGTGATTTGACACCCTCACTGAAGGTGCCTTTGGCTTATAACACTTGTGTACACAGTTTTTCTCTCTTGGCTGCATGGCTACTCCAGAACATGCTTACATTCTAAATAAAGGGACTGCAAGAAAAGGTTGGAAAATGCCCCATGTACAGAGACCAGTGGCCTAATTTCTCTCCACCCCAGTTTCCTGATCTAAGTGACAAAGGGGCTCTAAGGAGACCTGGTGACCCATCCATCACCTGTTACATTTCTTTATATCTGGCTTACCTTTGCCCCTCCCCTGGCCCACCAGCCCCATAAAGTACCTAGACATATTTGTCGAGGGAATAATTAGGGTGCAAAGGCCTTTCCTGCTGAGGCTGACTGTGCCACCTTCCTTTTCTTCATGTGGAGTTTCTCAAAACACCTTTCTAAACGGTCTAGCTAGCTTTGTGGGATTCAATATCACTTTAAATTAGAAAGTGGTAGGATGTTGGGCTGGGAATATACCTGAGAGAGGGAGGAAGAGAGGGAAGGAGGGTGGTGCAGAGAGAGAAAAGGGAGACTGGAGTAGTAGAATGTCTTTGTGTATATGCGCTTCCCATAGCAAAATCCTGCCTTCTACTTGGGAAAATCTGCATTCTAGTGATGAGCTGGACTCTCTCCTTAGAGTTTCTGAGAGTCTTTATCTTCACCCATGTATATTGTGCATTGCTGAAATCCACACTGGATTAGACAGCATTTCTCAAACTTTATTTGGTTGCAGAAGCTGTATTTGTGTACATGTATGTGTGTGCGTGTGTGTGTGTGTGTGTGTGTGTGTGTGTGTGTGTGTGTGTTTCTGGGGACTAAACCAAGGACATGCTTCTTTTTTTTTTAAAGATATTCAGAGTGACTAATTTTCTGCCTATTCCCATTTCAGAACCATTGGTTATTATGACATTTTTTTAAAAAATAGAAGAGGAAGAAGAGAAAGAAGAGAAAAAAAGAAATATGCAAATTAGAGATTAAAATTAGTGAGAACAATTCAGAATCTCAAATAAAATATGATTTCTCCTTGCAGTGTGGGACTTTGTGATGAGACACTGAGAGAAAAGTCTTCAGTCTGTGGCCTTTAGTAACAGCGTTTCTGTATGCATATGGAGTCTTACATACTTTATGCAGTTCCAAACAGTGTCTATACTGCAAGCTTGAGGCTCCTGTAAAGAGAGTTAAATCAAATTCTGGCACACCCTGAGTGCTATAAAATTACTCATGGGAAACTTGTTGTCAATTACCAGAGTAAAATAATAGGGCGTACTTTTTTCTACCTCTCTCTTTATTTAAAATACCGATTCTCAGCCAAGTAGTCATGAGCACCATCAAGGGCCGGATGTGTTGTTTCCCAGCAGGGTTAGACAGGTTGCTGGGGCTCACCCAGTGGGTGGATTTATGGCTTAGCTGGCATTCTGGATGACACAGGCAAGTCCATGAGGAGCTTGGGAGGAGAGAGCTTATGTATGGGATGGTTCCCATCTCCATAAGACAATGCCAGTCTATAGGGCCTCCAGCGGTTGTCACTGTCCTCTTAAGTCTGTCCTACCTAGTCACCATGGTATATACTTTATGTGTGCATACTAGTATGCTGTCACCACGCCTTCTGTTGCTGTCTTCTCGGTGTTAGAGATGCAGAGGGAATCCCATGGGCTATTGGGAAGCTTTCATATTGATATCTAAGGAGAAATGCTCTTCTTCAGCTTTTCTCAGATGAGTAGGAAGGAAGCAAAACCTTTGTCAATGACATAGTATAACATCTATAAACACCCCCAAATGACTGCAATCACAATTAGCATGGAGCCCTTCTTTGAAACTCGGGTTTTGGTCTTGATTGTTTAACCATATGTAGACAATTGTCATCCCTTCCTTATTTAGTGGAGAGAAACTGGAGTCAGGGAGTTCCAATGGTTTGCCCTCAGTCCCAAGTGGGTGAAAGATACATGACCTAAACCCAAGTCTGCAATTCTCAACTCAATGCCCATACTCTTCATCACACTCCTGAAGCATGGCCATGGCAATACCTTCAATATTGGTCAAGTGTCTTGGCACCCTCTCCTGCTCCCACTTAGAGCTCACGGCAATTATATTCAATCCCTCAGAGCTTAATTGCTCAAGTCATTAGCTCAATAAATGCTCTCTATTTCCCATTAAGAATATGGGTACATCAGCTTCAATAGCCAACACTGACCTTTCCTAAGACTCCCTTTTCTTTTACTTTCCTCATATATGATTTTTATCTGAAGCTCCTTTCCCTCCATGCATCAGGACTCCTCAAGTGAAACACTAGTGTGGCTACAACATTGCACTGTTCGGTTATTGATACTCATGTCAGATCTCTGGAGTGTTCTTCATGTTTCAGACTCTCCAAACAGCTTTCTATACAGTCTTATTAACTTTAAACTTTACAAGTTTCCTCAATCACTTTCCCATTTTAGGTCGTGTGGATGTTAATTCCCCCTCTGTGTGTGTGTGTGTGTGTGTGTGTGTGTGTGTGTGTGTGTGTGTGTGTGTGTGTGTGTTCATATGTATGGATGCACATACGTGTGTGTAGCCCCAAGGTAGATGTTGGATATCTTTCCTTGGTTATTGTCCACTTTTATTTTTTGACGGAGGCTCTCTCACCGAAACTTAAACCCATGCATTTGCCTAGGTTGACTGGCCAGTGTGCCTCAGGGATCTGCATGTCTTCATTCCCCTTGAGGCTAGCATTGCAAGCATACACTGCCATGCGGCCCCTTTACATGGTTTCTGGGGATTCAAACTCAGGTCATCATGCCTGTGCAGTAGACACTTTACCAACTTAGTCATCTCCCAGACTATGGGATGAAAAGAAAGATGATAACATTAAGTGTCTGAAATCCTGGGTCTAACCCCCAAACCTGCCTAATCCTGTTCCTTGGTACAACAGGGGTATGAAACACTGACACCACAGAACGATAGTTCCAGCAAATGGGGAGAGGACATAGACCTCTCTTTCTCATTAGTACTGACCAATATCTGCCAACACCCATAAGGACATCTTATGGTCAGGAGGTCAGGACACATTCTGGTTATTACTTCCCTACGCTGGTTGGGAAAAGTGTTATTTTCCTTGGAAAAAGAACCACAAAGATGGTGTGAGCTAATAGAACCTGTTCCCTGTGAGGAGGGGACAAACTCAAGTTTCAGTGACACACGTTACAATTCTAGATGTAACCACTTATACATGAAATCACCATGAAAGAGTCTTCTCCATCCAGTGTATGAGTTTAAACGGAAACAAACCAAAGCCTTTACTGTGGGTCTCACAGACTGTAGAGTGAGAAACAGTCCCGAGGAGGGAAAGTGTCATCAAGTAATATGTCACATGAATGAGTGGATACTTCCAAGTCTTATAAGCTCCACTTTCATTGTGGAGTTCTTCAAAGTGTTTCAATTCCCAAGGCCCTGCCACCCACACACCTGGCTTGGCTATACATGTTCATGGTTGGTTTGGAAAAGGCCAGTTGTGATTTGTGTTGATTTTGTGTGACCTTGTCACACTTGTTTACGGATGTGAGAATGGTCACACTAATCACACAGTTTGTTGGAATGATCTGGCTGGGGAAACCAGCTTCCCATTTTCTCCTCCTCTTTCTTCTTTTGCTTGTATAATTTTTCATTTTAGTTCATTCTTTTTGATAATAGTGGTCTTGACAATAAGAACATGGATAGCCCTGAGAGAAAACAGCAATGATAGAAACCTGCACGGGAAGTACACCTTGTGTTATTTGAATGTACTGACACATACGTAGTCTTAAATGCATATCTGTGAGTTCATTTGAAAAGAGCGTTCATCCCCGATAGAGACATCCAGTTCTCCCATCAACTTATGACCTTTGGGGAAAATCCTTTTCTCTTGAGACTTGTCACCACGGCAGTCCAAAGCACACCTTACAACTGGGGAGGCATGCTGAGATCTTGGAGTTATTAACCCTCTTGAATCTTTTTCATCATGAGAAGTTCAAGGGAATCTGTGTTATAGAATGAAGACCCCATAAACCGTGTCTCCATTTATAGTGAGATAAGCTAGCAAGAGATGATGTCATCAGGTCATGGGCCTTGTCCAGTTGTTACTGTTACCACTCACCCTGACAGATTTCATTTACTCACGATGAATTCATTTTTTTTCTTACCTTTTAGTTTATGTATATGGGTGTTCCACCTGCGTGAATGTCTGCTCAACAATGCAACAGCACTGTTGGAAGCCAGAAAGGGGCATTGGATTCCCTGGTAATAGACAGGCTGTTGTGAGCTGCCATGTGGGTGCTGGGAATTGACCCTGGGTCTTCTGGAAGAGTAGCCAGTGCCCTTAACCGCTGAACCATCTCTTTAGCCCCTTATAATGTCCTTTTATTATGTTAAAAAAAAAGGAAGAAATCAAGAGTCATTGTCTTGAAAAGGAATAAAACGGAAGCTAGGATATAAGGAGGTAGGTATTTTCCTCCTCTAAGACCAGATAAGAGCCAGGCAGTTGGTGGCGCACGCCTTTAATCCCAGCACTCGGGAGGCAGAGCCAGGAGAATCTCTGTGAGTTCGAGGCCAGCCTTGTCTACAGAGCGAGATCTAGGACAGACACCAAAACTACACAGAGAAACAAAAAACAAACAAACAAACAAAAAGACCAGATAAGAGGTCTCTAAGGAGGTACCAGTGGTGGTGGCTTTGGTGAGGGGGTCTTGCTTCTTAGGTGCCTTGTAAGTAAATCAATGGCAGCTTTCTGTTACAGAAGGCTTTGTTTATTTTTATTTATGTGTGTATGTGTATGCACATATTTGTATAATTTATCCATGTGGGGGTATACATGTTTGTGCATGTGCTCATGTGTGGAGGCCAGAGAGGATAACCTGGGTTCTTCAGGTACATCTGCCTTGGCTTTTTGAAACCTGGAATTTGAAGATTGAGCTAGGCTGGCCGGCCGGTGAGCCACAGCCTGCTTACTGTTCGAGCCCTGGAGTACACTCCACACCCTACACAGCCTTCTCACCTGGGTTCCGGGATTCAAACTCAGGTCCTCAGGTTTGTGAGGCAAGCACTTTACTCTCTGAGCCACCGCCCCACCCCTGAAGAAGCCTTGTTAATATAAACAGGCCCTCCCACCGTCTTGCCTATTCTTGGGACTCCTTTCCTTCAGGGTGTTCAGACACATGCAGATGAGACTCTCTGCTTTTATTGAATATAATTAATGCTAATTTTCAAAGCAGGGAATGAGGGAAAAGGTGGCTTTCCCGAAGAGGAGGATGCGTGGGATGGTGTGTTTATGTGATTTTTATTACCATAACAAAACATAAAGGCTGAATAACTCATAAAGAAAAGTTTATTCAGGCCACAGTTTGGGAGCTGAAAGTCTTAAGCAGCATTGAGCTACCTCTGGTGAGGTCTCATCTGGCTCTGTTGCCTGATGGCAGGTGCCACCGCAAGGGTAGGGGCGCCTGTGAAAGGGAGCGGCCCTGAGGTGAGACAGGAAGGCAGAGAACAGGGAGGGACCCATCTTTTTTATAAGAATTTTCTCAAGAAAACAACCAGGTTCCCTGGGAACTACATCAGTTCCTCCCTGAGGCATAGCCCTAAAGCCCTCAGAATCTTCTGCTGGGCCCCACTTCTTAAAGATTTCATCATCTAAAAGGTAAGTTCGAAGCCAGCCTGGTCTATAGAGTCAGTTCTGGGAGAGCTGGAGCTACACAGGGAAACCCTTTCTCAAAAAACAAAAAATAAAAACAAAGAAACCAAAAAAGATTTCATCATCCCCAAACTGAAGAGTAACACATGACTTCTGGGGGGACAAACTCGAACTGGATCCAAGCCATAGCAGATGAGCACTGGAGTGAATTCTGGAAAGACAAGGGAAAGTGGGAATGAGATGAAGCAGAGGATAGGGAGCATGCGCCTGGGACCCCTGTGTCTTGGTCTTCGTTGGTAGGACGGAGCAAGTAAGGTGAATGCTTCTTCTGCTATGCTGTGTTTTAAAGTCATCCTGACTACACGGTGAAAAGATATGAATGTTTAATAAAACTATTTGAGGAAGATCAGAAAAGCAGAGGACCCCAGAGTAAGAAGGGATCCAGATTCCTGGCCTTTTGTGAACAGGTCCAGCAGCTGTGGGACTGGGGAAGTGCCAACTTTTCTTCTGGTGCATCGCTAGCCAAGACAGCTATGGTAGAAAACTCCTGTGTGGCAGTGGTGAGGAGGAGGACAGAAGACCAACAGTGATGATTTCTTGAACATGGACAGGGGAAAAAAGTCAAGATTGCTTGCTTTTTCATCTCATTGGTGAGCGAAGGCCTCTGAGACAGAACCAAGGCCACGTCCCTTGCAGTTTACTCATGCATGGAGTGCCCATGCTGTGTCCCTGTGCAGGCCCTGTTCCCCTCTCCCTGCTTCTGCTCACTGTTTTATAGCTAAGATGTTATCAAAAGACATCCAGTAAGATAGATGTGCGCCAGAGGCACTCTGCTTGCAGGGGAAGTTCTTGCAAAATGAAGCCCATTTGGCTCATCTCTAAATGAAGCCTAAGTGCCTCGTTGTACACACTGTTTTAGTGTAATTGTGTTCAGATGGATGGATAATTTAGAGCAGTCATTCCGTCTCCAGGTATGAAAATGATGTGTCTCTCGTGCCCTTCTATGTGGCTCAGCCATGGTTTCCTGAGCTATCTGAAGCAGCTGTTGACAATGCCCCTCTCGTCTTTCCATGGCTGGCGGTACTCTGCTGGAGTCCTTAACTGGACCTCAGTAGTCTATCCTAGAGTTTCCTGCCTTTGCTGAGAAGGTGGGACAGGTTGAACGGGTTATTACCCACGTCTTGGAAACACTTCCAGAAAGCAGTGGATGTCCCAGCCAGGTGGTTGGAACAGGGTAGATTTCCAGGCATGGCTTCCTGCTAGGTCTAGTTCTCATGGCTAATTAAAATCTCCAGGTAGTGAATTACTAATTTGTTGCTTCCTTTTATCCCCTTATTACCTTCTGAGGACTCAAGGGGTAGGGGTAGGGGTGAGGCGGCTGTGTTCTTCTTGTTCTTACCTATGTGCGGTGTAGAGATCTGGCAACGGTTGTCCAGCTGTCTCTCCTTATTTCTCCTTTGACCTATAATCCTCAGTAGAGACTCTCCACCTCAGACATCTGGATATCCAGAATCAAGCTACCCCAAGCAGAAGCCTGTCACTGCCCATTGAGCAACACTCCCCTTTCCAGAGGGACATTCATAACTCACTGCTATCCACCCTCTCTTCACAGTTGGCTTTGCATGACATGGGGCCAGGTGGAAGGAAAATGCTGACTCTTCTCCTTTTCAGAACAGGCTAAGGTGGAAAATCTGAGCGCTCTGCTTGGCATCAGCACAGCCGAGTTTGAGTTGGAGCCTGGGCACTGCCATATAAATCTGGGAAAGTCATTTGAATTTTCCAAACCTTGATTTCTTTATCTGTAAAATTGAAGTAATAAAACTTCCTGTGGCCGGCTTCAGCGAATCATGGCATGGGGAGAAAAATTAAAGTGAGCTATTGTTTGTAAAATGATGATGGATATCGAAAAGCATGAAACACAGCAGACAGTTACAATCATGGCCTGAGAAACAAAAGGCTGTCATGGCTTAGAAACTTGACCTAAGTAAAAGGCACATACCCTAATGCCCTTGACTTCTCATCTGAACTAGCCTCTTGAGAACTTTGGCAAGAAGTGCTGACTACGGAGCAGGAGGACCACAGATTAGCTCTTGGTTTGACACCCACAATCTCTAGACATCAATCCATGAAGCGGACAGTCACCTGATGGTGTTGTGTTTTGGGTAACTCCACTTCGACTTGCATAGTTCTAGAACATGCAGGTCTCGTTCTAATTTTTTTTTTTTTTTTTTTTTTTTTTTTTTTTTTTTTTTTTTTTTGCTATGGGGTCTTCAAGTGCCAGCATCACTGTAAGGGTGGCTTCTGGTTACTCAGCTTCTGGCCCCTGCAGGGAGGGACAGCTGTGGAAATGGGGACAGATCTCAACAGGCTGGTGAGCAGGCAGGGCCAGCGCCAACCACAAGAAGAACCTGAGGCCCGCTGCCAAGTTTCAGCTAGGAGACAACATCTCTCCTGGAGTTTATAACCCTGCAAAGGAGGAGCCAATAATGAAAGCTCTCCACACCCCTGACACCACAACATTACTCATGAACACAGTGCTGTTAATTAGCAGCGGTAAATACCACAGTTATTTCACTCTGTCACCACACTCTCTCGGGAAGCAACTCTGAGACCCCACCTCCCCACCCCAGCGGTGGGGTGGATGGGGAGTATATCCCCACAAAGCATTGGAAGTCTTGCTCGGAGTCCGGAGTTCCCGAAACCCCAAGGGGCATCTCATCAAGGGGCAGATGGAAGCCTGACTTGGCTGTCCATCCTCCTGCAATGAATGTAGGTATATGGCCATGACTTTTCTAGAAGTTCAAGTTGGAACCTGCTGATCTTTGAACACTGAAACAAGTGCTTATTTGATATAAACAAGTCTCCAATCGCCTTTGAGCCTCCCTGCTTCCCAAGAAGGCCTCTTGAGTGATGGGATAGTTCTCATCCAGTGGTAACACGTGATATCCGCTGTCTCCACTGCTTGGAAGGTCTAACTCAGGCCTTTGTCAGATCTCTAGAACAACTGGATCTTTCCTACTTACAGTAGACACGATCCCATTGGATATTCAAATTTAACACAGCATGTAACTTTTGTTTACTTTTTTTAAAAAAAGTTAATATCCTAAGGCATTTTACTTGACAGATGCTGTAGAGATGATGGCCAGTAGAACAAGACCTTGGTCTTCAGGAATTCTAAGTCAAATGCAGTCAGTGGGTGGCCACAAAGTTCAACCACTATGTTATGTCACAAGACAATGATGACCAAAGTCAAGGCTGCCATGGCAACCCATAGAAGAAAGCAATCACTTTTTGAGGTGAGCGATGAAATAAAAATCAAGTTTTAAAAACTGAATAAGAATTTTCTGAGGAGAAAAGTTTTGGAGTTTCAGAGACAGAGAGATGGCCATGCACAGATCTTAATGTACAGATTGGTGACCATATTCTGTAGAGTGGAAAGTCGCGGCTTGCCCTGGGTAAAGTTCGTCTTTGTACATAGATAGCTAAGTTTGCGGTTGTTGCATCTCTGTAGAGCACACATTCCGTTAGCTCTGCATGTGTTTTCTATATGTGCTGACATGTCTGTCGGCCTGCGCTTCTGATAGTCTTGTGAGTAGCACAGCGCATGGCTGTTCTGCTACTTTACTACTTTTGATTTTGTTCACGATTTCTTCTCACCCCAAAATACGGGTCTTAGCTCAACCCTTAGAAAACCAGCGCTTTAAAGGATGAATTAGATGAATTAAAATACCAGCCTTTCAAAATTTATCCCAATTCTTTTTCCCCAACGCCTTCAGTTGGGGATTAGAGGTGGAAGGAATGTGGGGCTCGCTGATGAACCTCCAGTTTACAATCCACTTCCTTCCTTCATCTCTCATAGGACAGTCGCCTTCATCTTCCACTGGCTGACTTTCCAGTTGTTTCCATTTGGTTCTCAGCTCCTCCCACCACCTCCATTCTCCAGGAGCACTGTACCAAGTGTCACCAGCAAAATCAGCCTCAGGATGCTGAGGGTGGGGCAATTTCTCGTGGAAAGATTCGTGGAATTTCAAAGCTTTGTGAGGTGTCTCTGACTCCTTCGGACCCCCAGCCTTTCCTTCCTTCATTTCCTGGGTACCAGGCCCTCTGCTCTGTGCTGGTGTTGCTACCATGTGCAAGATAAATGACAGCTGCCTTCTCAGACCTTCTAGTCCCAGGATCCTCATCTGAAACACTGTCTAGTACCTGACAGAGACGTTTGTGGCTGAGCATCCGGCTTCGTGAGTGTCTTACAGAGGGAGACAAGAAGAGACATTGGTTGACCGAGCTCACCCACGGTTCCAACAGACAGCAAGGCAACCTCCAAGCAGATACATAGGTTCTGAGGAGCAGAGCTAGAGAAGACGACAGCCGGGATGGCTTTCTGTGTTTTAGCTCCACCTGGTTTTACTGGTGCATATTTTATTCAAGAAAAAAATACCTTGGAAATCCAATTGACACAAGCACTTTCCCTAAACATGATGTACTTTGTTTCTAAACCTAGATCTCATCACCCACAGACTTTGAAAATGAAGACGTCAAATTACACTAATATTTCGTGGTCTGACCTATGACACCAACCAGCAGCCCTAGAGCAGACTGGTCAACCTAGTCACCAGACCAGACAAAGGCACGGCCATCAGCCCCTACCTATTGCTTCTCAGAGCCTTAAACTTCTCTTCGGTGCTGGGGTAGACAGAGGTTTCTGTCTGCAGCAGCCACTACCCTATCTGTAGCACCGAGAGAGTGCCGTGACATTGCGATCGCTCAGGGCATTTTTGTGAGCTGAGTGGCTGAATGTTCATTTTGACCCAGACACAACCACCCAGCTGCCAACACCTTGTGAAAAGGAAGGCGAGGTACTTCTCCTTCCTTGGCTTAATAACAGTCTACAGGTACTGTTGTCTTTTATATGGCTGCTTAGCTCATTGTGAAGGCCCAATAAATATTAATTGATGGACAAGAAGCTCTGAGGTTTGGCTCCAGATGCAGCCAAGTACTATTTTTTGAGGAAGTTTATATGAGCAGGGGAATTTAGGACATAATGTTGGGAATCCTCAGACTCTTGGGCCCCCTTCCTTCTTCTCCCCAAGCCAGCCTGGGAGAAGTGTATGGGACAAATAGAAGGGAAGCACCTAATTATGTGCATGGGTTAGATAATTATGCTGTTGGGTTCTTACTGGTGGTGGGTTTTAAGGAAGATTTGCAAACTTTCAATTTTGAAATGCTTTGTTTTCCTGGGCTCTGTTTGATTTTACCTTGATTCATCACCCTCGTACCTGCCAGAGGGAATTGTCTGAGGACCTGACTATGGACTTACCACCCATACATGATAAGGATCTTGCCAATGGTTTGGCAACAGGAACCAATTCCCCAAATCCAGTCAAGTGCTTCAGCCTGTCGATGTATCTTTTATGGTTAGCACTCACCATTCTATCCTGATACCAGCAGCTTCAGCTGGGAACTTTCTGGAAAAGCAGAGTCCTGGGTTCCACCCCAAACCTCCCAGAAACTCTAGGGTGGAACCTAGCAATCAGCTTTTTAACAAGCCCTCCAGGGGGTTCTGAGGTATGCTCGAGGTTGGAAATCTGTGCTCTAGAATCTAGAACAATTCCCAGCCATTGTAACTGTGGAATACAGTCTCCTGCTGGGCCTCATCCCAGACCTGGTAAATGGGAACTTCCTAGAGTGTGGACCAAGCATTGGTCTATTCTTTAGTTCTTTGAACCTGTATGTGTATCTCGATGCTGTATGGCTGTGGCTGAATATCACAGTACCAGAGTAACATTTACTTTGCACCCCATATGTATCAGGGGTCACCCCCAAGAAGAAAGAGCTATAGGCTAAGCATAGACATGGATATGGGCCTCAAAGGCTGCCCGAGAACGTATCTACCTTCTGCAATTTGGCTTTATACACCCCCTACCCACAATGCAGGGTCTGACCATAGCATTCACAATATAATTAGAAACATGCAGAGGCTATGAGTCCGTCACCTGCGTGGGAGGACATCATCCCACGGTTTCAAAAGCAACCGGAACGGTTTTTGAGACAGCTCAACTTGTCAGTTCAGGAGAGAAGCTTGTACATGCAGAGAGGAGAGAGGTCAAGCAGTTTGGGTTCCACCTAAATCCAACACCAGGTTCGGGTTTTTTCCTGCTCTTTCCCACTGGATCTTACCCCTGACTTGTCACAGAGCACCCAAGGACTCATAGGCTCCAGCCTATGGGAGTAGGGGAGGGCATTGGATTCTGCATTTAGGCTACATTTTTCTGGGGATTCTGATACCCACCACCGTTTTTAGAAGTCCTACAATAAGCCAGGAGCTGGTATGTGGTCTGTAAATTGTCAGCTGTAACTACTACCTTTTAGGCTCTGCAGATCACCTGTTCTCTGTTATAGCCAATCAACTTTAGCATTGTAGCAAACAGCTGCCACAGATGAATAAGTAAATAAATAAGATGAATGAGAATAGTTTTGTTTTAATAAAACTTTATTTAGAAACTCATGGGGTGTGTTTAGCCACGGGCTACCGTTTGCTGCTGCTGTCAAGGCGATTCATCCCAACCCTGAGTACATGTTAGGGACATGGGAGGAGGTTTTTACTTTGCTGTTGTTTTGTTTTAAATCAATGCCAGGGCCTTAGTCCCAAGGACTTGGATTCCGTTGTCCTGAGGCAGAGCCCACCTTCTAATATCCCTGTCTTTTCTGACTCCTCTTTGATTCCCGTGTACAGCCAGGATGGGAAACCACAACTGTAGATCTTCATTCAGTAAGTAGCCATTCACTCATCAAGTCCTTGGAACTTTAAAATATGAGTCAGATTGTATTTCTTCACCCAGCACTCTCTGGCACTTTCCATATGACTCATACTAGAATTGATGACCTTGTCCTATCCTGAGTTATCCATGGAGACCTTGGCCCTAATGATCTTTTAGTCTTCACCTCCTGATGTTCTGCCACTCCTGATGCTGCCCCATCCCACTGGTCTCTCTGACCCTGCAACAGGTCAAACCCTACCCTTGGCCAAAGTCTTTGTGTGGTCTTTATTCCACTGGATTCTTCCTTTGCAGTGATACTCTGCTAGTTAGCTTTACCTGTCAACTTAGGGTACTTTGAAATCATTTGAGAGGGAAGTTTTCATTGAGGAACTGTTCTGATCCAACTGGGCTGTGGGTATGTCTATTTGTGTGTAGAGGAGGAGGTTGTCTTGATTGTGAACTGAGGCAGGAGAGCCCAGCCCATTGCAGGCAGCACCATTGCCTAGGCAAGTGGTCCTGGGATATATAAGAAAGCTGTTTAAGCATGAGCCTGTGAGCGAGTTAGCAAGCAGTGGTCCCCCACAGGCTCTGCTTCAAGTTCTTGCCTGAGTCGCCCGGATGTCCCTCAGTGATGGACTGGGATGTGCAAGTGTGAGCTAAATAAACTCTTTCCTCCCCTAGGTTGCTTTTAGTCAGAGTGTTTTTTATCACAGCAACAGAATGAAGCAGGAATGTCCCCTGAGCTGGTTTTATTGGCTCTTGACAGCACTTAGCATTATTGGACACATTATATTTACATTTATGATGGGCATTTCAGGAACTACTTGTACCTACTGCTCAGCTAACTGGCAGTGGAATGTAAGGCAATATTGTGACTTCTAGAAGCTTAGCCATTGCTAAAAATGGAAAACAAAAACAAAAACAAAAAACTCAGACAGATAAAGATCTACCTATAAGAATATAATGCACATTAATTTTCAGTTACACACAGACATTAAATGCTCTAGATGGGGAAGAGGGCTGTAACTGCAGAAGCAGAACTATGCTAAATGTTAGTGATAACACATTGGTGGTTGTACATTTTTGTGGGGCTTTTCTTCATGCCAGTGTATATGGACTTTGAATAAGAATTGGCCATTTTTAGTTCTAAGATGTAATTTCAACTAAAGAATGCCACTCATTGGTGCCGGAGATGTGGCACAGTGGTTAAGAGCACTTGCTGTTCTTCTAGATGACCTGAGTTTGGTTTCCAGCACCTGTAATGGGCAGCTCTCAGCTCCCCGGGAAGGGATCTGATATCCTTTATGACCTCTGCTGGCACCTGTATACACACATGCATATAAATTACAGTTGAGTTTAAAAATAAAAGATGCTAATTTTCTGAATTTATTTTTCCTTTTGTTTGATTTCCTTTTTGCTAAATGGTATCAGTCAGATCATGCCGAGGACTATTGCCATAAAGGTTAGCTCTTGACCAACTAAGCTGTTGTAACCAACGAGGAAATGAAGTTTGATTCCTGCTATGGTTTAACCCTTTTTTTTTCTAGACCTTAAGTATAAATGCAATTGAGATTTTAATGGTAAAAAAAAGGAAGGGGGCAGCGAAAAGTGGGAGGGAGAGTGGAGGAGGATCATGGGGGACCCAAATTCGAGCAAGGCTCCAACATGCATGAAAATGTCATAAGTAACTTCATTACTTTCTATGCTAACTGAAAACAACAACAACAACAAAAGTGATACCCTCAAGAGATGACTGGGTTAAGAAAGCGCCGCCCTCCATCAGGGATGGAAGAGTGTTCATCTCTCTGTGTCACTTACCCTGAGCTTGAGTTCTAGATGAAGGGATACGTTGAATCATTTTCCCCTCCATTCCATTGGTGCTTGAGTGCCTCCCATCATGTTATTATTACATGCCGACACCTGCCAGAAAACAATGGCCACGCTTTTGGACTCCTCTGCCTCTAGACCTAAGTGCCAAATGACCCTCTAGTCTTTATAAATTGGCCAGTCTGTGAGCATTCTGTTATAAAAGTAGGGAACACACTAAGACAATTTCTCTCTTGCTCTACAGACTATACTATAGTCATTAATACTCTCTGTGATTTCATAAGGTCTGAATATGAGATCTAGCTCTGCAGCTTGGCTTTCATTGTAGGAATACAACATTTCAAAGTCAAGAACTCTCACATCTGTGCTTGTATGACTCGTCCTAGGGAAGCATGACACAAATAACTATTTACCCCAGATAGGGAATGATGACAGACCAAAATGATTCCACTGAAGTCCAGTCTGGCAACTCCCCGAGTTTATTGGAGGTTACTTACAGGAGGATGGTGGAGGGTTGCTTATAAGAGATGACCCAAAGAAAATCTCACCACGGCATGAGTGACAGTTCACAAAAGCTGCAACCCTAGTGCTCTCTACATTCCTGTCAGACAGCTCAACAGACTGGCGAATCTCCTCTAGGCACTTTAGTTCATTGGAGAAGTCTCCTCCAGGCAGCTCGGCTCTCAGTCTTCCCTACTGCTTCTATAGCCTTCTGGGGTGGGGGCGGGGTGGATCTGGGGAGGCAAATATCACGTGAACCTTGTATGTTTCAGCTTCCCCAGACCTAAGAAGTTTGTTTATTTCCTAAGTCTCGTGAGCCTCCCTGCAGGATGGAATGTTGGAACCTGGAAGAAGTTGCTGCATAAGATCTGTAAAGCAAATAATAAAAGTAATTGTAATCATTGTCATAGTAGTATCTGCCTCCTGGGTTATTGAGAAGCTTACAGGAAACAATGCAAGAATAAAGTCCAGCAGGCGCCTAACACTATGTTCTTAGTAGCTGCTGAGATCCCTTTTTCATTCTAATAGGAGAGTCAATAACAAATCATTAGCTATATGGAATGTTCTCGCCCTTTTCCAAATATATGCAATATTCTAAAGAAGCTTATAATTCATGAGTTCAAGGAAAGACATTTCATTGATTCCTTATGGTATAGCATTTTTAAAAAATGATCTCCAAACTTCTGGTGGGATTTTACAATGCTGTATGGCTTCCTCCTGCATAGATGAATTCTGTGCTTCTTCCTTTGGATCTGAATCTGGAATCTCTCTGTTGACCTTCAGCATCAGTTTTCATTCTGGCTGATGAAGGATTCGTTTTACCTAAAAGCTGTAAGACCTCATTCCTACATTTCAGATAAGTCATGGAACATTCCAGAATGTTGGTACAAAAGGTTCTGGTGGAGATCCACTGGACTGTGTGTGTGCATGTGTAGTAGATTTTGCAAATAAGCTCTTGCTGTTGACTGAGAATGCATCTTTGTTTGCTAGGTGCAATAATAAATGCAATCCTGGCTTTGTGGGCTTTGTGGGAACCTGGCTTCTTTGTTGGGTTTCACAGAATGAACAGGAGTAATAAACAAAGGAAAAATAACTGGGCATGGGACAGAGATAAGAACAAAAATATCCTGTCAGAAAACTCCTTGTAGAAGTAGGAAAGTGTGATGGGTTGAGAGAACAGTGGCAATTTGTCTTGGACAGGGAGAGAGAGGCTTGAAGGTTACAAAGACCAGGCAAGAAGAGGCTGTGAAGGGCCCTCACGTGTCCCGTTAAACAGCTTAGGGTCTATTGGGAAAGTTTCACACTGGGGATGGGAATGATCGCGGTGCACTTTAGATGCCATGGTCTAGTTGCAGCTCAGAGAGTGACTTTGAAAGAGAAGAGGAGGACACGGAGAGGCAGAGGTCAGAAGAAGCCTGCCACCAGGTCCAGATCTAGAATGATAAGGACATGAAATGGTGGCCTCAGGTGAAGGGAGGAAGGGGAAGGGAAGAATTCAAGGCTGAACAAGCAGGAAGTGAAATCAATAGGGCATATTAGTCCAACATGCAAGCGGGAAGAAAAGGAGTGGACTTGCAGGTTTTTCATTCAATGGCCTGTGTATTCCTGGAGGATCTGGTTACACAGATGAGAGTCTCCATGTGGGCTTCTGGAGGAAGATTACTCTGCTCCCCTTTTATTGACTTCGATGGCTTTATACAGTATCCAGGAAGACAGGCTGGCTGCCACTCAGGTATATCCTCAATCTGAGGCTATCAGCACAGAACTGGGTTTCATCATCTGAGATGTTGGCTCGGGGGGGGGGGGGGGGGGGCGGGTACAGCTTTGAAAGACAGCAGAAGAAAGCTTGGGAATGTGGATTTTTCAGAGGCTATCACATAGGCATAAAAACACAAGATCCCATGAACCTGGTCAAGAAGGAGTGGACAGAGAGACATGGGGAGGGGCTGGGGTGGTGCAGCAGTTGGTAAAGGCCAGAGGAGACAAGGATGTGTAGCCTGAGGACACACTAAAGGGACAGAAGCATCCATGCAGTGCATGATCCATGCAGTGTATGAGCAGACTGCAAGCTCACTGCTGGGTTTAATCTCTACAGAACTGTCTGCCAGAGCAGAGCCATTTCTGTGCAGTTGAGTGATAAAGGGGGTTGCAGCCTAGCCCTCCTTCTTTCCATAGCTGCCCATATGTGGGATCTCAATTCAGACATGAAAGAACCAACAGTAGGAGCTCAATAGATATACTTGTTAAAACCAAACATGTTAGAGGCTTTGCGTCTCAGCATTATGGTCTGTCAGGACTAGAAGGGGGTTTCCAGTGCTGCAAACCCTGAGAAGTTGGAGGCATACAGAGAAGGGGAGAAGGCCAACTTTATATATATGCTTTAGTTCCTTTGTCCTCCAACGTCCTCCATCTTTAAAGACAACGGCTGTAAAAGCTCTGAGCAGGACCTGGAGAGAAGGCTCGGCTGGTCAAGTGCACTACGTCAGCACAAGGATCTGAATTTGGATCGCACATACAAAGCCAGGCTTGGTGTCATGGGTCTGTAATCCCAGTGCTGGGGAGATAGAGAAATCTCTGGGGCTGGCTGGATAGTCAGTCTAGCGAAATCAGTGGTTACTAAGCTTAGTGAGAGATCCTGTGTCCCTGTCCCACAATACATGGTAGAAGAAGGCTGGTAAGGTGGCTTGCAGATAAAGGCACTTGCCACCAAGCCTGGTGGCCTGAGTTGGATTCCTGGAAGCTACATGGTAAAAGGAGAGATCCCGCACTCACAAATGTCCTCTTATTCACATGCATATAGCACATGCGTACACATCATACATACATACATACAGACTGACAGACACATAGACACACCTACACTCATGCATACATACACACATACACACACACACACACACACACACACACACACGAGTGTGCCCACACAACACACACATGCTCACACTCACACATATACATACACACACACACACTTACATACACCCACATCCACACCCATCCACACCCATCCACACTCATTCACATTCACACACACACACACACACACACACACACACACACACGCACATATTCATCCTCCTACACTCACACATTCACATACACACTCAGATACACACATTCTACATTCACACACACTCACACATTCACACTTTCACATATGCTCACCCCCCCCCCCCAAACATGAATGATACAGGGCCACAGAGGGAAGCTGACTTATTTTAGGGAATTATTTAATGTGCTTATGGATGGAGGTTTGGTGTGTTTGGAATCTGCACTTGATCTGAACCAGAAGGCTGAGAAATGACGAGCTGAGTTTGGAATCTGATTGTGAAGGTGAGGGAGGCAGGTAAGCCAGAGGTGTCATGGCAGAGCCCCTCCTTTCTCCGAGGAGGCTGGGCTTTATTCCATTCAAGCCTTCACTTGACTGGCTGTGGCCTACCACATTGTAAAGGCTAATCTATTTTACTTGAAGTCCACCCACACAAATGTTAATCTTAAAAAATAGATATCTCACGGAAAATTCTAGAATAATATGTGACTAAGTCTAGGGGCACTGTAGCCCAGCCAAATGGGCACATATGATTAATCATTCTGCTCACACCCCCTTGTTGGGAGGGAGAACAACTGTCAGGCTGTGAGCTATGCCTTAGAGAGGCCCACGTGACTGGCAATTGATGGGGACCTTGGACTAATAACTAGTGAGTTCCCCATGAGTGAACCTGGAAGCCCAGCCCACCCAGAATCTATCTTTTAGAAGCAACGGCAGCCTGTGAGGGACACTAAGGCTGGGGTCCTCATCAGACTTCAGGCCTATGGGAATGATGAAGCAATCAGTGTTTGTGGTTTTATCCTGTTGTTTTGAGTCAGTTGTAAAGAGTTGATGGTAGCTGCCCTGGGATTTTCCCTAAGTGTTTTACCTTAAACACAGGGACATGGACCAGGTGCACAGTGCAGGGACCGCCCAGCACTCTAATGGGATGACTCAGTAGCTGTTACCAAACTCTCCCCTACTCCCTTCTTATCTCCACCTTGGCCAGCTTTGACTCAGTTTGTAGATGGGGTAGCTGAGTTTTGGAGTAATCAGTCCAGACTCAGGGAACCACATGACTCCCAGGGCAGAGGTGGCCCATGAGACCCTTAGTAACATGGACGGATGGCTCCCACATCAGAAGCACAGTCATCCTTCAGGCTAGACCCTTCTGCACTGGGATGCTATCGAATTTCAGGCTGAAGTGGATTTGATTGCATCTGGGGAAGGAATTTATTCTGCAAGCCCTCAGTGGCAGCCGCTCTCCATGGGCAGTCCATCCATGTTAATAAATGTCTCACCTACCAGACAGCTTCAATAAGGTGAACCGCCGTGCGGAGGTCATGCCTGTCAGCTCTGCTTTACCGAGACACGAAGGCCTGTCTGAGAAGGCTCCGGAATTTAGCTTGTTGTCCTGAAGGAAAGACAGGCCTGCTGTTTCTTCCCAAAGACCTAGCCCTTCCCTTCCCAGATACCATTTGCGTTCTGAAAGCCTCAAGGGTGACACTGTCTGTGCACATACACTACTCTCTGTCTACCTTTGCTGAACTCGAGCTTAAAAACATGCTTCTGGGGCTGGAGAGATGGCTCAGTAGTTAAGAGCCCTGGCTGTTCTTCCAGAGGACCTGGGTTCAATTCCCAGCACCCACATGGCAGCTCACAATGGTCTGTAATTACAATTCTAGGGGATCTGACACCCTCACACATGCAGGCAGGCAAAACACCAACGCATATAAAATAAAAATAAATAAATCATTTTTAAAAATTAAAAAAATGCTTCCATGGTAGCTATCTCAATTATGTATTATTCATTTATACATATATTATTTTTAAGACAGAGTCTTCTGTGGCCCATACTGGCCTTGAACTCCTGGTCCTCCTGCCTCTACCTCATAAGTACTGGTATTACAGGTATAGTACCTCCTCCCCATAACCCCAGTTTATTCCTTGCTGGGAATTGAACCCAAGGCTCTGTGCATGTAGGTTACATTCCCAGTCCTCAGCTATCCCGTTTATTATCCCAGCAATGCAGGGTTAATTCCCCACATTATAGGTTGGGTAACTGAGTCTCACTGCTCTCTGAAGGTTATGTCATAAATGAGCCTCGGACTTCCTGAATACCCATTAACTGAGGGAAACTGAGGTGTCCTGTTAAATGTTAGCTCTCTTGCAGCACTTTCAAAGAAAACCTTAGGCCTCTTAGAGTTTCCAGTTCTCAATAAAGACAGTCAATGGCAGAATGTCTCAAACTTGGGCATCCTTTGTGCATCAAGAGAAGAAAATGAAAGGCAAAATTAACAGGCTCTGGTAGAATCGACAACCGGGGAGAAGCTAAGAATCAGTTGGATTAGGTAAATGAAGAAGTATGAGTCACTAGTAGAGAGCATCCCTCGTAGGCCCCAGGCCCTGGGTTCAGTTCTTCTCACTGAAAAAGCAGATCTGTATGGGGAGGGAGTGCCCAGGGTCAGAGGTCAAACAAAGACAGGGACATGGGCCTCACCCCAGGCACACTCCTAATGTCCTCTTTCTGTGGGCTAGGGGCTGGTGGCCCTAGGTGTGTGTGGGGTGGGGGGTGGGGCTCTGTGTTGGAGGCAAATCTCTTCCTTCTCCTTGTCCTGTCTCCTTCATAAATTATGAAATTTCCCTTTAAAGTCACCAAAGCTGGTTTCTCAGTTTGACCCGTGAAGAGTTTACTCTTCGGAGCCCAACTCTCTGGACCTGGCCTTCTCCTCCCTGCTCTCACTGACCCACTTGTCACCCCTGGCTTCTCAGGTGCTTCACTGGCCTCCTTTGGTCCCTCCCCTCTCCTTTCATTCTGTTGGGCCATGACTGATGGACCTCCTTCAAAGAGGAAGCAAGATAGATGGCAGACAGAAAGGCCAGGGAAGATGTCCCTCCCTCCTGCTTCTCCCAGCAAGTCCTCCACCTTCCTGGGAGGTTATGACATGGTCAGGACTCCTTCCCTATCAAACTTTCCAGAAGCTGGCCCACCCTCTCTGTAGGCAGGCATAGGAAGAAGGTTCTCCAGGGTAGGGAGGCAGACAGGGAGCCCCCGTCTTGGGAGTGGAGACTCCTTTTCAGATAAAGAAAAAACTCTGGATAATTACTCACACCCTTCCTAGTCTCCCAGCCCATCCTGAACTCTGGGAATGCTTTATCAGGATGCATGACTTGGCTGCCTTTTATTATTTAAGGACAGGTCAAATTCTCCTCTAAAAAAGGAGTGGGGGACTATTTCTTCATAAGGTATCTGTTCTCAGTCTAAGCCCTTCCCTTGGGTGATGCTCTCTACCTGGAGGTAGAATTGGCACATGAGAAAAAAGCTGCCCAGGTAAGTTTGAGACTTGGCGGACCCACTGACAATTTTCTTTAGTAGAAGTGTCTCTCAAATACTGCATGGGACATTCTTTTAAAAGCATGTTATTTCGTTTCATCTCTTGCTAACTCTAGCAAGCCTAGCTGGGTGTCTTTGCTTATTCTGGACTCTGTTTTTCTAAGGAAGAGTTTTAAAGCACATTGGGGGTGAGCATACCTCCCAGAGGGTCAGGAAGAAATGGTTCTATTTCAGATCTTCCTGGGGTACAGCCCAGAGTCCTGCTTCTCCTGACTTTCTAGAAGATGCTCTGGGTATGGATGGCAAAGATCCTGGGAAGTGACATAGGAATACAAAAGACAGAATTCTTACAAGGCAATGGTTCCCAACAGGAGACTCTTACCCCAGCAGGCATTTGACAATGACTGTAGATAGTTCTTTTTGTCTCAACAGGTATGGGTGCTACATTGAAGGGATAAAGGGGCACTGCTAAATCACACACACACACACACACACACACACACACACACACACACACACACACACACACCAAACCTCCTACATAAGTAATGCCACAGTTAAGAATCCCTGGAAGAGAGGTCCACAGCCAAGCATTGAGCCGAGCTCCATCCACAGCCAAGCATTGGGCTGAGCTCCTCTGGGAGCCCTGTTGAGGAGAGGGGGGAAGGATTGTAGGAGCCAGGGGAGAGTCAAGATCTTGATGGGGAAACCCACAGAGACAGCTGACCCAAGCTCGTGGGAGCTCACAGACTCTGGACCGACAGCTAGGGAGCCTGCGTGGGACCCACCTAGGTCTTCTGCATGTGAGTGACAGTTGTGTAGCTTGGTCTGTTTGTGGGGCCCCTGGCAGAGGGACCAGAATCTGTCCCTGGCACATGAATTAGCTTTTTGGATCCCATTCCCTATGGTGGGATGCCTTGCTCAACCTCGATGCAGGAGGAAGGAACTTGGTCCTGCCTCAACTTGATATGCTGTGCATTGTTGACTCCCATGAGAGGCCTTGCCCTTTCTGAGGAGTGCGTGGAGGGTCATGGAGGGGACGTAGGGGGAGGAGGGAAGCTGTAGTTGGTATGTAAAATAAATAGGAGAAATTAAAAAAGAATCCCTGGAAGAAAAAGGGGGTGGTGCTTAAACTATATCCAGGCATGGTGTTGCATGCGGCTAATCCCAGCACTTGGGAGGCAGAGGCAATGTATCTGTGAATGGATACATCTGACTAGATCTGTGAATGGATAACAATTCAAGCCTGTTCTACATAGTGAGCTGCAGGTCAGCCAGGGATACACAGTGATACCTTGCCTTCAGAGAAATTAATTAAGAAATGAATAAAGTCTTAATTACAAACCTGCATCTTAAAAGAATTGTAATCAGCAGGAGCTGGACTTTCTGGGAGCGGCACTCTCCATCCATCGACCACTCACAAGCTAGAGACCCATTCCCACTCCACTTCCTCTGGCAGTCCCTTGAAGGCTCACTGAGGTTAATTTTGATTTTTTTTTTTTTTTAATGCATAGAGCAGTGTTGGGGGATGTGATACCCTGATCCCCATCTCTGGTTTTCTGCCCTTCACTACCATTCACCCCTCAGCCACAGGTCTGCCAGGGCTCTGCACTGACCCTCTTAAGACTTTCTCTGTGTCAGGGCCCACATGGAGGCAGACAGGAATATTTTGCTCACTGCCTAGTTGGACACTTGGAAACACTGAAGAGGCCACAGATCCTAGGACCTCCTTACTCCCCTCAGGTCTGGTTCCAGCAGCCAGGCTGAGGCAGCAGAGTGGGTGTTCTTTCTTGGGTTCTCACACCGTGGGACAGGGACTGAAGAGCCTTCTCTCCACACTGCCCCAGACCTCAGAAGCATCGTGTTCAAGGAGGTCTTGGATCATCTTCCTTCCAACACGCCCCCCACCCCTGTCCTTCTTGCATGTGCCCCAGAAAGCTGAAATGCTGCAAATGTAACCTCCCTGTTTTTCCCCTCCAATATCTATCTATCCCCAGGCTGTGGGCAGGCACAATCCAGTGCAGACTGTAAGACAAACACAGCCACTCCAACTAAACAATAAGGAACTAACAAGTGGGGGACCGTGGCTTCTTCAATAAAACCAGAGGACTAGCAACTCTGAAGGATAAGGAAAACAACAACAACAAAGTTCTGGTGTTACAGTTAGAATCTGTGTCCCGAAGCCCCCTCCTCCATCTATGCTAGGAGAGGCAAGATGGCTTCTTTGATGGGACTTGTGACTTTTCCCTCCATCAAGCAGTAAGGGCTGCAGCAGGCTTCAGGGGAGGCATTTCCCCAGCCACCCTCAGCCCCTCCCTCTTGACCCTCCCTTGGGGCTCCCCCCTCCCTGCTCCACCCTTTCCAAAAGATTTATAGGGCAGAGCGGCTTGGGAACAAATGCACAGACTTTGGGCTGATGTATTCTGAATACTAATGATAAGATACTGCTTTTGCACCTTAGGGGCAAAGCCAGGCCAGGCCTGTTGAACCATAAACCTTATTTATGGCCTTATAACTTCGCAGCTGCAGTGGCTAGCCTCCATCTTGGGGCTGAGATCTGTCTGGCTTCACGGATTCGTACAGACCTCTTGAAGGAAAATGCGGGGGGTAGGGGTGGGGAAGAGAAGGCTGGTAGCTTGCTGTCCACAGCCTCCTTAACTGTTTTAGGGAGAAAGTTCAGCCACAAGGAAAAGTGCGGTAGGGAAGAAAATGGGAGTGGCTAGCAATCATGACACTCGCCCCTGGGAATAAGTAGGAAGTAGGAATAACACTTCCGTTTGTTCAGGACTTACTCTATCTAGTTTTTGTGAATTCTTTACACATCCACGCCCACCCCACCCCCACCAGCCCCTACCTCCTACCCCCAGTATTTGGGATGAACCCAGGGCCTTGCATCTATGATATAAGCCTTCTGCCACTGTTCTCTATACCCCTCCCACCTCCCAACCCCCCCCAACCCCCCACCCCTCACCCCCGCCTCGCCGTATATTCACTTTTTATTTTGAGACAACCTCTTACTCAGTTGCTCAGACTGACATTGGACTAACTCTGCAGGCCAGATGAGCCTTGCAATTGTGATCCTCCAGCCTCAGTCTCCTGAATAACAAGGATTACAGACCTATGACACCAGGCCTGTTTTGCTATTTAATCAGTCAATCTTAAATCTCAGATCACAGAATCCATGTCCTGTTCTGGAATGTCTAGAAACTATTCCTTCCTGCTAAGGACCTTCTAAGTTTGGCCATCTCTGAGGCATCAGCAATTTGATCACTTCAAGTATAGGTGGGCTAACACTCTAAGTTCTGTGCCTGCTCACTTTCTCTCTTTCAGTCTTCCCAATTTCTTTTCTGCCTTTGGTGATATGTCAGGTTGGCCTAAGTTAACACAAGAAAGTGCCCAGAATCCTAGATCAAATGTCCACTGGAAAGGTTGGTCTCAATGACATGAACTTAGCTCAAAGATACAAATGGTGTTAATAGCACCAGCCATTCAATAAAGAGCTATTGGCCATCCACTATATGCCAAGTTGCATGCTTCATATCAGGGACACTATAATAAGCTAGATATAAGAACTGCCTGAGATAGGCTTGATTGATATAGAAAAGTCCTTTCCCATTGCTGATAATTGGGAAACTTAAGAGCATAATTGAATGCTTGGTTTCTTTCCCCAGTATGTGTTATCTTGGTTTCTTTGCCTGTTGCTATAATTAAAACACTTGGACAAAACCAACTTAAGGGAGATTTGCTTATTCTGACTCACAATCCAAGAGTACAGTCTACCATGGCAAGAAAGTCAAGGGAGCTTGTGTTTGAAGCAGGTAGTCCTTTCTCATCCACAATTAGGAGGCAGAGAGTAATGAATGCTTGCTGTTGCTCAGCTCCCTGTCTCCACTTAGACAGTCCAGAATCCCAGCCAGGGAATGGTACCGCCCATAGTGGGTAGGGTTTCCTATCTCAATTAATGCAATCAAGATACACTCCCCTCATGCTCAGAGGCTCATCTCTCAGGTGATTCTAGATTCTAAGTTGACCATTAACATTGGCTATCACAGATGTGAACCACACAGTCCTTTAAACAGTGAGACAAAGGGTGCTGGGTGAGTGTATTGATATCAGCCTCAGGATCCTGGGGACCCGAGTCACCTGTGAGATCCTGACTCTGTAAAACCTTCCTACCCTTAAGAAGGGATCCACAATATTTGTGAAAAGAGAGTTAGTGCCTGTGGCCTGCAACAGAAGCCCAGAAAGGCAAGATCACCCCTCAGCTGCTTTTCTTAGTTTCTGGGAGTCCACTTGTCTCTTCTGCTCTCTGTCAGGTGGAAACTTGGATAAGGACATTTTTTGAAATGAAAAGGGAAAATGTTACTCTCGGTGGGAAGGGCCCCAGGCAAGTGGTCACTAACAGCCAGAGTCTCTTTCCTGGCCTTTCAGGAGCCCATGCTTGTTCTTTTTTTATATGGCTTGAGTACGTAGAGATGCTCAGTGCTAAAGGAAAGCAGCGGGATTTCTCATGTGCTCTTTAAGAAGTACCACTCCCATTTCCCTCTCTTTCTTATTTACCTCTCGGGGAGTGCCAGGTCACTTTGTGGTTAGAGGACTCTAGAGGACCACAGTGGCATGGAAGGTAGGAGAGGTAAGTGGGCGCTCATTGGGTGTGTGTTGAGAGAGGAGGAGGCAGTAGCGTGGAATCACAAAGCCTTGCAGACTGATCAGACTCCTTAGCTTTCTGAGTGCCATCCATGGGCTGTGTCCTACGTACTGCATAGAGGAAAGTGGTTGCTGAGCCATGTGTTTTTTCTGCTGTAGGAATAAGTGAGACTGGGCCAGCAGCAGCATACAGATGCTGCCCAACTGAGGGTAGGTCATGTTAGAAATGGATCATGTCAGAGGCGGACCATGTTGGAGGAGGACCAGTAGGGCCATGTGAGAGGGGAACCATGTCAGAGGAGAATCCTGTCACCAAGAAGACCATGGTAGAGGAGGACCATGTCAGGATAGACTGGACAGGAGATGACTATAGTAGAGGGGTCATCAGGAGACGACCATGTCAGAAGTGTGCCACATCAGAAGTGGACCATGTCAGAGATAGACTCTGATGACCACAATAGAGGTAGACCGTGTCAGAGGTAGACCATATCATAGGGGAGTCATGTCTGAGAGGGACAATGTGAGCTCTGGTCAAAGGAGTCACCTAACCCTGGTGAACAGAGGAGAGAGGGATCAGCCAGCTCAAGTAGTTTAGACTCTCTAGGGCAAGAAAATGAGACTCAGCATCACATTCTCACTGCACTGGGAAATGCAGATGACACTTGGGTAGAGAAAAGATTGGACCCAAGTGCCTTGGGACACAACACTACCACTAGAACCATTGACCAGTGTGTCTCGACTGTCTACTGTGTGACCTTAGGGAAGTTGGTTTGAAATGGGGATGGTGACCACGCTTGCTTTACTCATCTTGCAAAGTGAACACTATGTTTGTGAGGTCTACATAAAATTGCTATAAAAATAACACACTACTAAAAAAGTTAGCTTTTCTGCTTCAACATGGCTGCTTGTGCAGAAGGACTTCAGTACCAGAAGATACATAGTCTGTGAAGATAGGCAAACAACCAAAGAACTTGGAGACCCAGAGAGTTTTAATGCTGTTGTAGGTATTACTATTTAAATTTGATCATTATGATATATATTCTGGTGCAAACATATATATGTTTTTATTATATATATATATATATATATATGTTTTTTTTTCATTTTTGTTTCCTATATGATTGGAGGGGTGGAACATCTTTTCACTAGTTAATGGCTATTTAATTTTTCTTTCTTTCTGATAGTTATACAACTCTCTTGTCTAGGTATCTACAGCTTTGTCTATCTTTTATTTACTTTTTTATATTAAAATATGAATCGTTAGGTTTTATACTTATAACATAGTCTTTTCTATCATCTATCCATCTATCTATCTATCTATCTATCTATCTATCTATCTATCTATCTATCTATCCATATGTCTGTTTGTCTGTCCATTCACTCACCGATCCTTCTATTCATCTTCCTTGGTCTTGCTATCTTGCCTAGGGTGGTCTCAAATGTAGCACGAATCTTAGAAGGTCTTATTAATAAAAACAAACCTGGAGCCAGGTATTGGGGTGAATGCTGGAAGATCAGAGAAGCAGAACAAGTCACAGCCACCTCACCTCGCCAATTCCTCAGCTGATCTTGTTTCCTCAGACTGGATGCCTCTCAACTGAACTGTGCTGCTCCAAAGCCTTAACTTAACTAGGCAAGCTTAACCTGCCTAGTTCCTGGTCCTCACACCTTATATACCCTTTGCTTTCTGCCATCACTTCCTGGGATTAAAGGCGTGAGTCACCATGCTTGGCTGTTTCCAGTGTGGCCTTGAACTCACAGAGATCCAGGCAGATCTTTGCCTCTGGAATGCTAGGATTAAAGTCGTGTGCTACCACCACCTAACCTCTATGTTTAATATTGTGGCTGTTCTGTTCTCTGACCCCAGATAAGTTTATTAGAGTGCACAATATTTCGGGGAACATAATACCACCACATTTCCCCCCCTTTTTTGTCTAAAATTTAAAAAAGCTTATAACTAATACAAGAAAAACTACATCCAATAAGTATATACAATATCTATAGTCAAGAATTACATTAACGACATCTAGTCCGTTAACATTTGACAGATTCAGACGAAAAACTCCATTAATATATAACAATGTCCAGTCCATTAACATTTGATAAACCCAGACAAAAAAATTTCATTACTTATTCTATGCAAAACAAGTAGTTCCTTTTTAAAAGTATATTCAATAATTAACCAATTTATCTTATCATATCCATATTCTCTCTTTTTTCTTTTCATAATAGATAATCTGCCTTTTGTCATTTTTATATCTTCCCCTTTTTCTTTTTAGAATAGATTCAATGATCTACCCATTTATCCTATTATTTCTTTTTTTTTTTCAGAGTAGATTCAATGATCTACCTCATATCTATATTCTCTTTTTTCTTTTTCTTTTTAAACAAAAACTCTGAATCTAATCTCCTTGTTCAGCTTTTTTCCTGACCATTATCAATTAACAACTTGTAACCAACCATCATGAACAATGACAATATCCATAACTCATTAAACAACCAAAAGCCTCCCACCCCACCTCTTGGGAATGTGGGTGTCATTTTCTTAAAATTACTTCCTGCTTTCTGGGGGTGAAGACATCTTTAGGGAATCCTGAAAAGAAAAATTTTGGGTTAATTGTCAAGTCCTGGGAGAGGTAGCTGTATCATTTGTTGTCCAGTATCTGCATAATGGGAAAATGTAGGGCTTGTCTCAAGTCCTTGCTCGAGTTGTGTGTGAATCTGGATCATCTCAGCTAGCCATCTCGAAATTGTCCTGAGCAGTTAGTAGTCCAAAGTTGATCTTTCTGTGGTGTTGATCAGCTTAATGGCTTTCTCATAGTCCATATGGAATCATCGTTGTGGGATCCTGTCATTCTTTTTAAGATTTCAAAGTTGCTGTTAGGCGTGGTTATGGTTCCTGCAAGATTTTTTTTTTTTTTTTTTTTTGTGCCTCCTCTGTGGTTTGGAGCAATCACAATCTGATAAATGTCTGTCTCTCAGAACCTTGAACGTTCTTCTCTAGAAGAGAATATCTTCACAGCAATTTCTCCCCACCATTTGTCTTGCCAAACTTTTCCAAACTGACCTTTGCCAATGCTTTCTTGTAACACAGTGGTCCTGGCAATTGTTCTCTGAACAAGCAGCAGTAAACCCTTCGTCCCAGGTAGAAGCATCACCATAGTCACCAACATGATGAGAAGCAGCTGGCAATGTGGAGCAGTAGCCACTACCTTCATGGTCCTACCGCCACCGTTTGTGGCTGGGCCGAAGCTTCTCCTTAGCAAGCCTCCTAGGCTAGCCTCAAACTTGGGATCCTCCTGCCTCTGCCTCCTTCAGTAAATACAACCAGTGTGCCACCACAATCGGCAATGTGTAGCTCGGGTCTGAGCTGGGGCCCGTAAGGCCACAAGCAAGCGGCTTTTTTGTGAATTCGTACCATGAACGTTGGCGCCAGATGTAGCACGAATCTTAGAAGGTCTTATTAATAAAAACAAACCTGGAGCCGGGTATTGGGGTGAATGCTGAAAGATCAGAGATGCAGAACAAGGCACAGCTAACCTCACCTCGCCAATTCCTCAGCTGATCCTGTTTCTTCAGACTGGAAGCTTCTGTGTCCTCATCCAAATGGATCTCAGCTGAACTGCTGCTCTCAAGCCTAAAAGCTTAACTTGCCTAGTTCCTTGTGCAACGGAGGATCTTGTGTGACCGAGTGTAAGGAAGGGTTTTAAATGACAGCAGGTAGCAGCAGCAACAGCAACAATAACAAAGGCCAACGTCTCTACGTTCATGAAGTATCTCACAGGGCCATGGAAGCTCCTCAAGGAGAAAGCTGAAAGAATTAAAATAAATGAAGCAATATCCTGTATCATATGGACTCAAAAATATACTGTGTCATGTGTATAGACTCTTAAACATTCCCCATCCATTCGGAAAGATGTACACACAGGATTAAACAGAGAGTGATTGGGCAAATGTTGCCTGCAGAAGCAGTCTTGGTAACTTGTATAGATGGCAACCCTTGAGAAAGATGAAAATGAGAACTCTGCCCTCCTTATGTGTGGGCTGCACACACAGGCTTCCTTCTGAAGAGTAAGGTGTGGAAAAAGAGGAAAAGGGAGTCACTTTACAGTGTGGAAAACTGTCAGGCAATCCTTCCGCCATGTGACCTAGTCAATCTTAATGACAATGACCCATCCCCCACCCCCATTTAAGAACTGAGGATTGAACCTAGGGCTTCACATCATCTAGGCAGGTACTGTACTGTATCACTGAGGCTTTTTAGTGCTTTCGTTTTGAGACAGATGGCTTCAAACTCTTGATGTAGCTCAGGCAAGACTTGAATGTGCATGTGATCCTTCTGGCTCAGTTTCCTGAGGAGCTGAGATTATAGGCCTGTGCTCATACCAGGCCCAGCTAACAGTGACAAATCTTACTTTATGTATGCACTCTTGGTGTGCTGAGAATGGTCTTTTATAAGTCTGTAGTCTTCTGCCCCAGAGCACATTATCCCAGGGTCATCATGGGAGAATCAGACAAATTCCGACAGAGGGATGGTGGACAAAATGCTGGCACTCAGGACTGTGAGGATCATCAAAAGCATGGGAAGTGGGGAATTATCACAACTAATAGGAGCCCAGGGAGGCATGATGGGAAAAGCAATGTGGTGCCTGTCCCAGATGGAATACTGAAATGGAAGTTGCAGAGATATGAATCAAATATGGGTTTACTGTTTAACAATTTATCATTATCTATCTATTAATGATGGTGAATTCACCCTTCAATGACAGTTGTTCATAACAGAAGCTGGGAGATAGACAGAAAATGTCTGCATGATGTTCTCATTAAATTTTGGAAATCTGAAACTGTTTTGAAAGCTTATTTAAAACAAATAATTAAAAACAGAAAGCCAAGAAACTGCAGAGAGCAAGCACGTTGTTCAGGGCCCCGAGCTGTAGCGTGTTGGCCCCTCCCTTCAGTGTTTGCAAAAATTTGTGGAAACCACAAAAGCAATGCTCCATGGATTTTATTTTCAAAATCAGCGATGAACGTGTTGGATGACACTCTAAAATTCCTCACCCTGTCCCTGTCCCAAAGCACTGTGTCACTCACTCCCTGCTCCCCAGTGTCCGTACTTGTATTAGTTTGCAGTATTCATGCAGGTAAAAGATCTACTTTGCTTTCTTCCTACACAAGCAGTATCACCCCAAGTGCTGTCTGCTTGCTGGTTTTGTTCTCTTCCTATAGAGACTTTTTCAGATCTCTAGAGAGGTCTTTCCTCCACCCCCACACCCCTACTCCCTGCCTCCCCCTCTTCACAGTGCTGGAGATTGAAGCCAGGGCACCAAACATTGCTAGACAAGAGTTCTACCCCTGTGCTATACCACTAGTATAGCGTCGTATACTCTTTTTAACAGGGACGTAGTATTTGTGTGTGTGTGTGTGTGTGTGTGTGTGTGTGTGTGTGTGTGTGTGTACATATGTATATGTATGAGTGTGTACACTGGATAGCATTCTTGGGTGTCATTCCTCAGAAACACCATCCTTTTATTTTGAGGCAGGATTTTTCACTGGCTCATTAATTTGGCTAGGCTGGCTAGCCAGGGAGACACAGGGATGCACCTGATCCACTTCCCTAGTGCTGGGAATGTAACTACACACCATTCTGAGCTTCTTTTATGTGGGTTCTGAGAAACAAACTCAGGACCTCGTGCTTAGAAGACAAGCAATTCAGCACCCAAGTCTCCTAAGGCAAGGGTGGGCTAGAGTTCATGGAATCTAACCCCCTGTTGTAGTGTCTCAAGTCTTTACTTCTATCACTCTGCTGCAGTGAACTGTCTGGTAGGTTTGGATACAGTAAGCTGTGGGAGTCTGTGTTTGATAGATACTCACTCTCAATTTCAAGTGAATTGAATCAGAAATTCTTAGGGAGGGGTCTTGAGCCTTCTGGTGGTTAAAACATCCTCCAGTGGGGCCAAGAATGATCGGCACCCTTATACAACAAACACACTCTGAGAAAGAGGCTGTCACAGCGGCTCTTAGGCCAGGCAAGATGTCAGAATCCCTGAAGAGCTGTTTGAGAATATTGTGTATAGGACTCTTCACAGGAAGCTTGAATCAGTAGAGGTAGAATTCCAGTACATCTGTTTCAGTTTTGCTCAGGTACCCTTAGTAATTCTAATCCACATTTAGGGTTAAGAGCCACGGATGTAGTTGGTTGGGAGTTTGCTCCCTATTAATGAAAAGTTTGTGTGGACACAGGATTCTCCTGATGCCTGGTCTCTGAGTCTAGTTTCTCTCTCTCTTCTGTGCTCCTCAGCTCTTTGCTGGAGAGCCCTTCAGAAGCAGGTCTAGGGCAGAGAATGAAAGTGGGTTGTGGTGAGTGCCTCCAGCCCAGGGTGGGGTGGTGGGCTCATCTCTGCCCACAGGTACTGTGGGTATGAAGCATGCCCGCTATCAGAGGGTGCGCTCTGCCACCCATCCGTGAACACTAGCTTAATATTTGACCAGCCCTTGAACTTTCATTTCCTTCCGGGAGCCTCTTTCCCATTGCAGAGCCGTGGAGCACTCTGAGGACACTGGAGTGTAAATCAAAACTCTCCTTCCTTGTCTTGTGAGATTTCAGTGACTTGGCTTGGAATCTAAGACATGACACACTTCAGACGTTGCTTCCTTGTGTGTCATGGGGAAGAATGAGGGGAAGCGGATATTTAAAACAGAAACAAAGAGAGAGCCTTAATCTTTGACATGGATTGAGTACCTACTTGTGAAACCTTCCCTACAGATAACATGAGATTTTATCATCCCCATCTGACAACGGGAAACTGAGGTATGGAAAGGTTCAGGAACTGGCCCAAAGTAATAGAGCCGGATTGTGTCAAAAGATTTCTAAAGGAGGTCTAGGGTGGAGGTGGTTGGCTCAGTTGGTAAAATGCTTACCACACAAGCTTGAAAACCTGACTTCTTTCCCCAGAACCCATGTAAAAAGCCAGATGTGCTGTGGAGGTGGAGATGGAGGATCCTTGAGACTCATCAACCAACCTTCCCCAACTTAATTAGCAAGCCCCATTAAAGAGGCACTATCAAAGAAAGAGTGGATAGGGCCTGAGTAGTGACACCCAAGGTTCACTGGCCTTTACAAACATGTACTCATGTGTGCATACATGTGAATGCACGTGTGCACACCTATGAATGTGCACATCCCTTCCTATGGGTGCACACACAAAACAAAGCAAAGATCATCAACAACAAAAATGTCTATGTTGCTCTAAAACTCAAGCTGTATTCCAAGCTGTCTTCTTCCAGTAGGGGCTCAGATTATTCTATTCTTAAGGATCACCATTACCAATGAAGTTCAAACGTCCTTGTTGTCTTCCTTAGGAAAAGTGTGGAAGACTGTGTGTCTATTATTTGCCCATGTTGCAAGGCTTACTTCTGCCCACAGCAAGAGGAATGGCTTCCCATCTCCAATGAAGTCATGGTAAAATTTTCATATGAGGATTCTTCATAGACATTTTCCAGGAACAGCAGAAGTGCCACCAGCTGCTGGGACAACCATCAGAGAGTCACCTGGTGCATAGAAACTTTCATGGACTGTGTTCCACCTGGTTAGAGAAAGAGACTCCAGCTCCAGGAACATGAGGAAGTCATCCCTTGCTCCACTAGGAAGTGGTCAGACCAGATTCAAGTTCACTTCTCCTCACATTCCAGAGCTTTCACTCCAACACCGCTCAGCCTAGTCCATGGTATTTGCTCGCAAAGTTTTCTTTGTCACCCACAGTGGGTCACTCTGCTCTCCTCCTACTATCCGTAAAGACATTCCAAGCTTGTAAGTCTCCTTCTCTTTCTTTCCCTTCCAAAGCCAGGAAAAACTAGGCCACAGAGGATGGATTGGTACACGGACTTAACCCGTGCCTTTCTCAACCATCATAAGACAAGTCCCAGACATTGGGATCCCTGGCTTGGGAGCTGGCGTGAGAAACCAAGGGTTAAAATGGCTCTAGTGTGGAAGTTATCTGCTTTGTTGTAAAACACAGCTTCCCAAGCACTACAGAGGGGCTATTAGCATGCAAATGGACTCCGCCTCATGCTTTTTTAATGTTTTACTTCTCTTAATTGCTGAAACCGGTTGTAATTTCTGGGCAGTGCTGGCTTGAGGAAGCGGTTTCCTCTAGCAGCGCAGACCTCTCCTTGCACCTGGAGGGATTTGAATTCTAATTTTATTAACCAACAGAACGAGGTGTTTTCTCTTCTCTCTCTCCAAAGGGAAAAGAGAAAGACAGAAGGGTCCTGGGGGAGTTAAGGTTGAAGTTAGAAACTTCGTGTGCTCTTGTGTTTAGCCGATTTCTTGGAGTCCCTGGATTTGGAACTTGGCAGTTTCAATACTAGATCAAGACATCTGGGGCCAAGGAGATGCCTCAGCTGGCAAAGCACTCACTGAATAAACCACAGGGCACCGAGCGTGGATCCCCAGGACCCATGTACAATGCTGAGCATGCACCTGGAAGCCCAGGTCTGGGAAGGACAGAGATAGGAGGATTCCTGGGGCCTGCTGGCCAGCTTCATCCAGCCAAATTGGTGAGCCTGAGGTTCAGGGAGGAACCCTGTCTCAAAAGATAAGGTAGAGGGTGATAGAGAAAGACACCTGCCAGACTTCCAGCCTCTACACATGCCTGCATGTGCATACACATGCTAGCACACACATGTGCATACACTCAGGAGCAGGCACACATACAGTTGCCTAGGTTTGATGAAGATTAAGAGGGTACACTTTAAAGAAGTTAGATTCAGGTCCTGGTTATGAACTCACACCGAAAAATACTTCAGGGTTCTTTCTAGATTGGAGCATAATCCGGTCTCTCATTCCAGAGATGTTCCAAGAGAACAGACTATTTCTAAGATGGTTTCTGGTCCTGAAACCTGCTTTCTGCGAAGCAGTGACTCCTGAAGAAAAGTGGCCACTACTTTGCTAAGACAAATTGTTCCCTCTGTGGCCTGTTTAAAGAAACCATTGTTCCTACCTCCCCACCATCTACACAGAACACTTCCCCCTGAATACCTTCCATCAGGACCCAGGTGTACTCCAGAAAACGAGACATTTTCCCCCCTAGACTTCCCATAGATACATGTAGGTCAGGCCATTTCGTTTCCTGCAAGTGCTTTACTATGGAACTTTCAGAGTCAGTAGCTTGGCCTGGCACTGGCTATCTGGCTGGAAAGTGGATGTAGGTAGCCCTGTGGAGACTGAAGCATCCTTAGACCACGGTGTGCAGAGGTCTATCCTGGATAGCGGGAGTAACCAGCAGTGGTGTGAATAGGCAGGGAGAGGACGCAGTGACCACCCCAGCCCACCTGATGATACAAATTAAACCCCCTTAGGATTTGTGCTATCAATACACCCATTCCACTAACCCCACAGAGGAAGATGAGTGTCTGTGTGTGCAATGTGTGTGTGTGTGTGTGTGTGTGTGTGTGTGTGTGTGTGTGTGTGTTCAGGTGCACATGCGCCATGCTCATAGAGGTCAGAGGTCAACCAACTGGTGCTGTCCACACTATTTTCTGAGACACAGTCTCTCTCACTGCAGCCCTAGGCTCGCTAATTAGGCTAGACTGGCTTGCCAGCGCTGGGTTTATACCTACCCTGAGCACTCTGTGGGAGAGGGGAGGTTGTTGAACTCAGCTCTTCAAGCTTGTGTGGCAAGGGCTTTGCAGCCTGAGCCAGCTCCCCAGCAGCCTGTTTGGCAATTCTGTGTGCATCACTTTCAGCTCTTCGTTTGTTTATAGCTGAGTTGTCAGTTGAATGCGGAGCTCCCGACCCAGGAGATGAACCCATTCTCTTGACTGCATGAGGGAGACAGCTACGGCTCCTGCAAGGCCTGTCTCACTTTAACAGAAAACAAATGCCCAGGCGGCTCATTTAAGTTCAAGTCTCCTGAGCAGGGTGACATGGAAGGGACCCGGGGCTTCTTGGAAAGGCCAGTTTTCCACTGAAACTGAAGAAAAGGGGCAGAACCCCAGCTGGAGGGGGCTGGAGAATTGAGTGAGGGCAGTGACAAGCTTCATCCCGAATGCCACTGGCCCGTGGTGCCAGACTCTGGATGCTTTTCTTTTCTGACTTTTACATGTTCCCTTTAGTGGGAGTTGAGAGCTGTTGGTGGACAGGAGATGGTGGGTTTTTGTTTGTTTGTTTGTTTGTTTTGAGGAACTCATCTGTTTCAAGCACTTTCTGCTCCCTGAAAGCAAGAATCCAGCAGGTAGGTTCTAGCTCCATTTTGCATTTTAAAGAAACCGTTCCTCACTTTGGTCCCTAGGATGCCCCAGGCCACATCACCTGTGTGACAGAGGATTAGAACCAGGGCTCCATCACTCTCTCTGATTCCAAAACCATTCCCCTTCTCCAGAAACTTTGCTTTGTCTCAGAGGTAGAGCCAGTGGTGGGGAGGGCCTTTGGTAAGGCCAACTGAGGCACTAGCAGTCTAATTCTGCCCCCAGCCACCCAACACTGGCCCTTCCCCTCCCCAGCGATTTCAACTTGTTTCCTTCAGAGGAAAACATGACTTTTCCCATTGATGGAGTTCCCAGGCCAACAATGCGGCATTTGCACCCCCACTCCTCCAAATTAGACTTTAGCACTGACTGCTCCACCCCCAGTCTCCACCCCACCTGCCCTGCCCTCCCAACTAAAGGAACTCTGCATAACAATGTCTGGTCCTGGCTGCCCAGAGCTACCCTTCGGCTATTAGCACCTAATGAAAATGTAACTGTGTTTAACCCCCCACCGGCTTCCATAGGCCAGGAGCCCAAGTGGGTTTAAGTCCTTTGTATGATAAGCATCCTATTCTTCACGTGGATGGCCCACCCCTTTCTCCCTGGAGAGGACTCTCGGAGCTGTGTATGGCTAACTCGGACCTCTCAGCTGTCCAGGGGCACAATGGGGAATGTATCTTTTGTGGTATTAACGGCTCTGGGGAGGGGAGAATGGAGGGTAGGGCTGGTGGGGAGGGGGTGCTGCTGAAGAGGAGGAGAACAATGTGTGAGAAGCTGAGGCTGTGGGTTTCCCACACGGACCGCTATGTGCCCCCACCCCCCTCTGGGAGACACGGATCTGCAGCCACCAGCCCACAGCTGATCCCGCCTTGATTGGTTTTTTTTTTTTTTCTTCCCTTCATTGTGCTCTCAAGGGACGAAAATCCTTTTGTGGCGTGAAAGGAGAGGCGTTTCTGCCATCCCCTCCCTTGAACTGATTGGCTATGTCACAAGATGGCCAAATCCACGGGATTAATGTGCGGCTGGCCAGGGCTGGCTGTGGTGTGTGAGGACGGTCCATGTCTGAGTCCACCCTTTAGGGCCAAGCGTGTCTGCTACCCTGGGAGCAGGGGAGGGGGGTATGGAGGGGCCGGCCACCACTTTCTTCATATTTATTATTCTCTCCACCCCTCCAGCCCGGCAGGGATGTTTATTCATGGGCCGCATCTGCTGGCTGGCAGGCGACATGTCTCTTGTTAGAAAGAATGCCTGGGAGTCCCCAAGGAGCCAGGAAAGCCGGGCACATTCCTTCAGACTGGCCTTTACCCTTGCTCAGATGGTCCTGTGGCTTTCCCCACCCACCTGTGACCTTAGCCCTCTTTCCTGCCAGCCTCTGGCCCCCTGAGGGGGGGCACACTGCCCACCTGGAGATCCCAGGCTCTCCTTTCATCCACCCAAAGTTAGCAGACAACTCTCTCTGCTCTTTGTATGCTTATCCTTTCTACCTGAACCACCCTTGTGCCTTGTAGCTAGTGTCTTGTGTCAGTACCTTCCCCACACAGCCTGTGCGAATAAATTCTAGGCTTGTAAACCCAGGCTTCCCCTCTGTTCCTCTTTGTGGGGAGAACACGTCTTCCTCCATGGCTTATATGGGTTTGCTATCTTGCATGGCACTGACCAATTGTTACCTGAAGTCATGATGGTTTGAATAGATCTTATCCTTCTCTTCTTAACCTATAAAGTTCCAGAGGGGTGGGGTGTGGATGGGTGGCTGCAGGTATATCTGTCTGTGGTTCAACAGATCAGCTAACCTGTCCTCCGTGCCAACTTTACCTGGAAGCCCTTGGGAGGCACACTCCAACAGGTGGTGGGTGACATGCAAGGACTGAAGCTTTCTGTTGGGTCTCCATGTTGAAGGGGGTCCCTTTGGGGTGCTGGGATCACTCTGGATCCCCATGGTAGGGGTCTTTTTGGAGTGCTGGAGCCACTCTGGAAAATGGGTAGAAACTCTTTCTTCCATAGTGACACTAGGTTTAGTCTAAGACGGCTTCCTCTTTACTGTGGGTGCATTCAGTTTAGACCCTGAGGGAGAAGGGAGGACTGATACAGCCATACCCAGATGTAATGGGACAAGATACCACACTGTGTCTTCTCCCAAGTCAGTCTGTCTGTAGGACCAGCTCCATAGCAGTCAGGTTAATGGTGCTACAATGATTGGCAGCTAAGAATGGCATCACTGCTTTCTAATGTAACTGATGCCGACTCTGGGAAAGACCTTAGTACTGAGGGTTAGGGGCAAACAAGAGAATGGATGCCTCGGTGTTTTTCTGGGTAAGCCAGGTCAAGGGTTTACATACTCTGTGTGTGTGTGTGTGTGTGTGTGTGTGTGTGTGTGTGTGTGTGTGTGTGTACACGTGCACCTGTGTGCATATGTATGTAGGGACCAGAGGTCAACATCCGGTGTCCCCCTCAGTCACTGTTCACTTTGTGTTTTGAGACAGTGTCTCTAAATTTTACCTGGAGCTCACTGACTGAGCTAGGGTGGCTGGCTACCGAGCCATAGGGATCCTCTGTCTGTGTCTCCCTGACACTGGGATTATAAGCATACCATTAAACCCAGCTTTTTATATAGGTGCTAGGGACCAGACCAAGCCCTCATGTTTGAGCTCAGAGCCATCTCCCCAGCCCTGGGCTTTGTCTGGTTTAGGCGAGGTCACGGTAGACAGATTTACATTGGTGGGAAGTCATGCTGGCACACTGAGAATTCATGGTGGATTGCAGTTACTTCTGGTTCTGAGTAAGGGGCACATCAGTGACACTGTGTCAAGAGGTGGGATGTGGTGTAAAAGTGAGATGGCCAACTGCAAGATGGGAAGTAGGAAAGGCATCTTTTATGCCTGTTGTGAGGGGTCTGGAAGGTTCTTTGTCCCATAAGTTAGAAAAAATGGAGGGTAATCACAGAGCTACCTTAACCTGGCAGTGTTCTTCAAACATTGCTACACTTCAGCAGGACTGGCTAAATTGAATTGTTTATTCTTAAATCTTAGCTGATACTAGCTGCCCTGGACAGTGGCAACTTGAGATCTGGGATTGGAAGGGTTAAGTGAAAACGAGGAAAACCCTAACACTTCAGAGAGAAATTCCTAGGAGAGATATAAACTCAGAAAGGGAGGGCTGCGACTGACAAGTGAGCTGCTCTTTCTATGTATATGTTGTGTGTATGTGTGTGTGTTCATAGGCATGTGTGTGTGTGTTCATTAGCACATGTGTATGTTTATGTATGTGTGGAGGTCAGAGGTCGATGCCTGCTATCTATCTTCTCTGCTGCCCTCCACCTTATGCTTCAAGACAGAATCTCTCATCAAACCAGGATCTCACCGAATGATTGTCTCTGCCTCCCCATGGTGGGGATAAAAGTGTATGCCACATAGGTGAGCCCACATGTGGAAGCCAGAGATCCTTGACTGCTTTTCATCTTAGTTTTTGAGACAAGGTTTCTCACTGAACCTTGAGTTCACCAATTTGGCTAGACTGGCAGGCCAGAGGACCCCAGGGACCAACCTGTCTCCAGTTCCCTGGTGCTGCTGTCTCAGGTACCACCACACCTGGCTTTGTACATGGCTGCTGGGGAGCCAAACCTGGGTCCTCAGGCCTGTGCAGCAAGCCCTTCATCATCAGAGTCCCAGTTCCTCCACCTCTCAAGTTGGCTCTTGGAATTAGTGAAATTGGTTTTGGTTTCCTTGTCTTGAGGAAGGGTCTCTCTATGTAGCCTCGACTGTCATGGAACTTACAGTATAGACCAGGCTGGCCTGGAACTGATGATGATCTGTCCTGCCTCTGCCTCCTGAGTGCTGGGATTAAAGGTGTACGACATCCTGCCCGGCTTAGAAATTAGTGAAGTTGAATGTGTACTTCTATTTTAGTTGTTAGCTGCCCAGGAATCAGCTTCTGCTAAAAATCACCTACTGGCAGCTGTCTCTGGCTCTTCTCATTTGACAGTAGGTACCATGCTGGCCTGTGAAGTGGCTGCATTAGCTTCAGGCCAGAGGTAGGTGGTGATAGCTACTGTTCTCCATCTGCATCTTGGATAAGGAGACCTTGAAATACTTGCTAAGGGCAGGTATCTGGATCCTTTTGAAAGATGCTGATGGAGGAGGACCGGGCTGTGCACTCAGACCTATGCTGGCATCTTGACATTTCAAGTCATCAGTGCAGATCCGTCTCAGCTGAAGCTTTGTGTTATATACCAAGGAACCCCTTAAAGATTGCATTAACCAAACAAGGAAGATGGTGACCATCAGAGTCACCTCCAGCCCCCTATTCTCTTCCATTCTCAAGGACCTTAAGTCCCTATGAAGCTTACTTGGAACTAAGGACTTCGGTGGCAGATTCTGCTTCCTTCTGAGCAGTTCTTTCGGTTCTGAGGCCTCCCTATGTGACCTCAGAAGGAGTCGTATTACAGCAGCAACTGTGTGGAGCTCTAGCAGCAGTAGGGGGAAAAAAGTAAAAAGTCATTGCTCCATTTCCCAAACAGATATGATCTTAGACAAAATGTTAATAATAAATAAATGGATGGATGGATGGATGAATGAATGAATGAATGAATGAATGAGTGAGTGAGTGAATAAGGGCTGAGGAAATGGCTAAGTCTGTCTAGTGCTTGCCACATCAGCATGAAGACATGAGTTCAGATCCCCAGTGCCCACATAAAAGTCAAATGTGGTGCTACCTACAATCCCCGCACTAGAGAGGTAGAGACAGGAGGAATCCTAGAACTCACAGGCTAACAGACCAGTCTAGTCAAATTGGTGAGCTCCACATTCAGTGAGAGACCCTGTTTCAAAAAAATGAGAGCAATCAAGGACACCTGATATTGACTTCTGGTCCCACACACATGTACAACACACACATACACACACACACACACACACACACACACACACACACACACACACACACAGAGGAATAAAGTGATTGAAAAAGAGAAAAAGCAAGTGTGCATATATGAGAAGTCACATTCCAAGGCTGAGAGGGTGACGATGCCGATTTCCAAACAGTAATAGACAAATCTTTTGAGAGCATGCTGAGATGCTGAAGCAGTTGTCTCTGTGCTCAGAGTCCTCATCTGTCTTTAAGGAGTCGAGGGCTTCTGTCTACACAGGCTGACACAAACCTCTAGGTACTTGTGCAGAAATAATACTATAGGCGGGACTAACAGAGAGGAAAATTGAGAGAACAGGAAGCTGGGTGAGGGAGACACTGCCAGCCGCCATCAGGACAAGGAAGATGTAAAGTACCGGTAAGCCACAAGCCACGTGGCAAGGTATAGATTAATAGAAATGGATTAATTTAAGCTGTAAGAACAGTTAGCAAGAAGCCTGCCACGGCCATACAGTTTGTAACCAATATAAGTCTCTGTGTTTACTTGGTTGGGTCTGACGGCTGTGGGACTGGCAGGTGAGAGAGATTTGTCCTAAATGTGGGCCAGGCAGGAAAACTCTAGCTACATAATACAGTCCTTCCCAGTCTTCTAGACTTTAAGACACATGGACTCTGTGATCCAAGCATGTGAGCCTTGGATGTGTGTATACATCTGTATGAGGATTGAGTTGTCTTAGCACCACTATGGGAAAGACCAGGAGAGAATTGGTCCAGTGTCTTCTAAGAGGCGAATAAACTACAAGCAACTGCAGGTTATGATAGGGATGCAGTACAATTACTATTGGTCCAGTGTCTTCTAAGAGGCAAATAAACTACAAGCAACTGCAGGTTATCATAGGGATGCGGTACAATTACTATTGGTCCAGTGTCTTCTAAGAGGCAAACAAACTACAAGCAACTGCAGGTTATCATAGGGATACAGTACAATTACTATTGGTCCAGTGTCTTCTAAGAGGCAATAAACTACAAGCAACTGAGGTTATCATAGGGATACAGTACAATTACTATTGGTCCAGTGTCTTCTAAGAGGCAATAAACTACAAGCAACTGAGGTTATCATAGGGATGCGGTACAATTACTACTATTTTTATAATTAAAGAGATCACTCAGTCAGTGAAGCGCTTGTGCAAGCATGAAGACCTGAGTTCGGATCTCCGGTACCCACATAAAAAGTGGAGAATGGTACATGTGCTTGCAATCCCAGCATTAGATGTAGAGACAGACAGATCCCTGGGCCTGTCTGGCCAATCTAGCTGAACTGATAAGATCCCAGCCAGTGAAGAGACCCTGCCTCAAAATACAAAAGGTGGTGGCCACCTAAGGAATAACAGTCAAAGGTGACCTCTGACCTCTCACACTCACCCACCCTTGCATGCACACCCACATACACACAAGCATCTGCACATACACAAACACACACACAGTTATGAAATGACAAAAACCCAATTTTAAAAATAATTAAGTGCCGGTTGTGGAACTAGAACTATCAATGTCTCTTGTGTTTTATTTGCCCTTGATCTTGTTCCCCTCAGGAAAGGCCTGGAAAGTCTTGTGGGCTGGGTTCTTCACTCATCTCTCAGGAACATGTGCTCTCCCACTCTACAGCTAGGGGTTCCTCTTCAGCAGTGCACAGCTGTATTTGCTTGTAGTTCTAACCACTCCATCCCAATCTGCATGGTTTGTGGGTCTCACACCGGGACAGTCCTGCTTCTGCTTTCTCATCCTCTTACCAGCTGGTTGGAGATATCTGTCTCTCCATTTTCTGATCTCCAGAGGCCAAGGAGTCTGCTGAGTCCAGCTCACGTTTGGTCCAAATGATGAGTTCAGTTGTATGCTTATGGGCCAGGGGATCCAATCAGCTGTGATTTGAATGCTGGATTCAGAGGAACTGCCTATGGGAGGGCAGTGGGCTGTTGGTGAAGATTACCCAAAGGACAGAGAATGCAGGCCGGCTTTCATCTTGAATGTGCAAGGAGACTCCTGTGAGTTCCCGATTATACTTGATTCTTTCAGAAATACTGTATACTTGAGAAATGAGCTTCATCCTGCTCCATGGCATTTCTGTGGGAATTCATCCTGATGCAAAGATGTCCTGGACAGTGTGCTAGAGAATGCTAAGTACATATTTTACTTTTCTTTTTAAATACTTTCTTTCCTTTTTTTCTTCTGTGTGGTGGTGTGTGTGTGCGTGAGCGTGCGCGGATGCACGCATGAGTACATGTGCCTGAGGAAGCCAGAAGAGGGTGTCAGCTGTTCCTAGAACTGGAGTTACAGTTGTGAATCCCCTATTGTGAGTACTGGGAATAGAACCTGGGTCAACTGCAAGAGGAGTATACACTCTTAACTGCTAAGCCATCTTTCCAAGCCCTTAAGTACATTCTTTAGACCACATGAACACAGGAGCAAAGGGAAAAGGCCTTCTACCCTGATATTTGCTTCTATATGTTAGCAATATTAGATTTACAGTGTCAAATCACCTGGAAGAGTATACAAGAAAGCTGTATGAAGTCAGTTGGCACAGTTGAGTTGCCTGCATCAGGTGGGATGGGACAGGTTAAGTATTAAGATTTGCCTTCTGTAAGTCCAAGTATGATGTTTCTAGTTCTGTCTTTGGTCTGGGATGAAAAACATCCTGTCTAGAACTTTCTGTCACTGACTAGAAACACTTCACAAGCATCACCACCACCATCATCATCTTGACATTAAGGTTCAGCAGTTTGATTCCTCATTTGACACTTTTATCTAGACCCGTGGTTTTCAACCTGTGGGTGATGACCCCGGGGGGTGTATGTGTCATAAATCAGATATTTACATTATGACTCATAACAGTATCAAAATTACAGTTATTTAGTAGCCATGAAATAATTTTATGGTTGGGGGTCACCACAGCATGAGGAACTATATTAAAAGGTTGAAAACCACTGTTCTAGATGAAGCATTTCCTTTAAGTCCCCCTGTGAGATAAAACATGGTCTAAGTGTGTGTACGGGCTGGTAGATCCCTCAGTGGCAGGAAGCCAGAAGTTGGTCCTGAGCTCTGGTTAGAACAACAACCAGGGAAATGAAATAAAGAACAGATCCTCCCACTCCCATGGGCCCAGTTCTAAAGCAAAGATTCTGCCCAGAGAAGAACACAGTCAGTTGTCCTTAGGCTGACTCAACTGCGTGACTCTGTGGCTATGTATGAGGGGAAATGCTTTATGATCACGGGCATGACTTCTAACATTTATGTACTTTTTTGTTTACTTTGCGTGTGTGTGTGTGTGTGTGTGTGTGTGTGTGTGTGTGTGTGTGTGTGTGAGAGAGAGAGAGAGGGGGGGGCACTCATTTGCGTGGAAGTCAGAGGACAAGTTGTGGAAGTTGGTTCTCTCTCTCTACCTTGTGAGGTCCTGGGATCAACCTCAGGTCATCAGGTGTGATGGCAGGGACCTTTAGCTGCTGAGCCATCTTGCAATCCCTCGAGGACACAGCTTTTTACTCATTATTATTCTCTCATAGAGTACATTCCCTACTCCATCCTTCCTCTTCCATTCCTCCCAGGACCCCCCTCCCCAGATCCACTCTTCCTCAGTTTCCCTTCAGAAAAGAGCAGGCTTCCCAGGGATCTCAACCAGACATGCACAAGAAGACGCAACAAGACTAAACACAAACCCTCGTATAAAGACCGGATGGAGCAACCCAAGAAGAGGAAAAGGGTCCCAAGAGCAGACAAAAGAGACCGAGACAACCTCACTCCCGCTGTTAGGAGAATCTATAGTTTTTAAGATTCACTTCTGATGCCTACTTTGTTTTTTCAAAAAGCAGTACCACACACTTATGTGCATATGTGTACACTCCCATATGCACATTCAAATGTATCAATGGGACACCAAAAGCATACAAGCATGTGTGTAAGATTTGGTGAAAAGCTGACGCAATCCTCAGAGCTGATGTGATTTGCTGTGTGTTTGAACCCTAGCACGTGTGAGCTGGAAGAAGTCTCTCTGCTTCTCAAAAGAGAAACAGGGACAGAGAGTGACCATGGCTGTCCAGGGTCACACAAGCAAGCAAGAGAAGCAGGGACAAGAGCTTGGGTCTCCCACGTCTGGAGCTGGTTGACATCTGCCCACACCCCACCCCACAGGTTGCCAGGCTGGAGGAGGCAGTGCTTCCTGTGTGTGTGTGTGTGTGTGTGTGTGTGTGTGTGTGTGTGTGTGTGTGTATGTGTGTGTGTAGGAGGGGCCCACTGAAAGCTGAGCTTAGGTCTCTTCTTATCCCTTAGAGAATCGGGTGACTTGGATGACCCAGGATTGTGTCCTTAGGGCAAGGACCAGACATTTCTGATGACCGACTCTGTACTTAAGGACAAGACAGAACTCTGAAAGCAGTGACTGAACCCTCTTGTCTAATTGACTTTCAAAGGAAACTAACTGTGGGGTAGACGATTTTGTTCATTTATTTTTACAGTGCAGGCAGGCCCCACTTGTGCACACAAGGCAAGCCCTCTACCATTAGAACTACACTTAGAGTCCCCAGGGACACAAGCATTAAATTGTCAACCCCTCCCTGTCCCATGGCACCGATAAATAATCTTGGTAGAGCAGGTTTTGACAGGAGAAAGGAAGAAGTGTGAAATCACTGGGGTCTGGGAGTGAGGGGAAAGTGGGGAGCTAGAATAAGAAAGGGCAGGAAGACAGCGACATTAGAAACTGATGTCAAGGACTGCACAATTTGCAGATGGACATCCTTTCTGCAGAGCCATGGTGGCCATACTGAGGCCTCTCCCAATGGCTGACCCAGCATGCTGGAGGAAGGCTTCACCCTCTCTCTACCCTTCCTGAACACTTACCCCCTTTCCTATTGCCCCCAGGCTAATCAAGTCTTCTCTTTTCTAAAATGGCTTTACAGTCATAAATAGTTACTTGGCACTAATTTTTTTTTTCAGTCTAGTGTTCTGGCATCTTCTATAGCCCCTGCAATGTGTTCTGCTGAGCCCTCCCTGGCTGTGTCCAGCATTGACTTGTTGCCCCATGGTGCCCATCAGCTCTCCATTTGTCCTAACTGTCCACCGAGCAGTACTTCCAGCTATTACATGGTTCTTTTGCCAGGCTCTGCATATGCATGATTATTCACTGAATTCTCACAGTGGCCTTGTGAAAAAGTAGGTCCTTATTTTATAGGTAAGGAAACTGTGGTTCCCAATAGGTGGCAGAGGTTAAACTCCAACTTCTTCTAATTGTCTGACTTTAAAGTTCCCCATTCTTGGGGCGGAGGAGACAGCTTGCCAAGTGAAGTTCTTGCCGTGTCAGTATGAGGACCCAGAGGTGGGTCCACATGGGTCCCTCAGCATGGATCTCCAAAAGCATGATGGTACACTGTGGTGATATTGTGTTCCCCAAAATATTGTGCATGCTAATAAACTTATCTGGGGTCAGAGAACAGGACAGCCACAATATTAAACATAGAGGATAGGCAGTGGTAGCACACGCCTTTAATCCTAGCATTCCAGAGGCAGAAATCCCTCTGGATCTCTGTGAGTTCAAGGCCACATTGGAAACAGCCAGGCATGGTGACTCACGCCTTTAATCCCAAGAAGTGAGCCTTTAATCCCAGGGAGTGATGGCTGAAAACAGAAAGATATATAAGGCGTGGAGACCAGAAACCAGAAACATTTGGCTGATTAAGCATTTAGCTGGTTAAGCTTTTAGGCTTTGAGCAGCACAGTTCAGCTGAGACCCAGCTGAGAAGCTGGCCAGATGAGGTTAGCTGTGGCTTGTTCTGTCTCTCTGATCTTCCAGCATTCCCTCCAATAACTGGCCTAAGGTTGATTTTATTAATAAGACCATCTAAGATTTCTGCTACAGTACACAGCTCTGGGGAGGCAGAGACAGGTAGATCCACAGCCAGCCAGCTTACTCCAAGAGCTTGCCTCAGAGTCAAGATAGATAACACAGGAATGATACATGACATTGACTTCTGGCCAGTGAATGCACACATGCACACACACACACACACACACACACACACACACACACACACACACACACAGAGAGAGAGAGAGAGAGAGAGCAAGAGAGAGCGCGCGCGCGCGAGAGAGAGAGAGAGAGAGAGAGAGAGAGAGAGAGAGAGAGAGAGAGAGAGAGAGAATGGCTAAGTTCTCACTTGAAACCACATGGTCCATTGTCCAGTCCTTATCCTTCTTTAATTCTATGCCCTTCGTTAGCACCATGACACGATGGACAGCGGGTCTTCAGTACTCACTCGTCTTCACTCTGTGGCTCCTTCTTGCTTCAAGCCTACATGCACCCTCACTGCCCAGGTTCCTACACATCCTCAGCCTCTGACCGCTTCACGAGGCTTCAGTCCCTATCAGGCATCAAGGTCCATTGGTGGCTTTGATGTCTTTGCACCTGGAGATGTCAGCATGAATGCTTCACCAGTTCTAGAGCCGAGCTGACCTTTCACGGGGCGATGTGGAGCAAGGGGTTTGATGTTGCCATGCTGATCAGCCTTCCAGGCCTCCCTCTATGGCTTCTTTACTTCCCATCATTCCTTCTTCCCTTGCATCTTTCTCCCTCCCTTCTTTTTCCTGTCTCCTTCCTTCCTTGCCTGTCTTCTACCTTCTCTTCCCTTTTCCATCCTTCCTTCTGCCTTTCTTCATCCTCCCACTCCTGTTATCTTCTGTCACTCCCTCCCTCCATTCATCCCTCCCTCCCATCCTTCTTTCTTTCTCCTCCTTTCCTCTACCTTTCCTCCCTCTTTTTTTTCCTTCCTTCTCCCTCATCCTGCCCCCCTTTTTGACATGGCCTCACCATCTAACCTGGGCTAACCTTGAACCTCCTATGTCACCAAAGTTTGTGGCAAATTCTGGGTCCTCCTGCCTCGACCTCCTGAGTGCCTGGGTCACAGCATGCATCAGCCATGCAGCTCACTTGTCAGTCCTTGTAGGCACCCTTAGGACCCAGATGCTAACACTGTACAACGGAGAATATAGTGGTACCCTTCCATCCTCTGAGAGTTCAGGACCCTCGCCTAAGAGGCCAGTTGTGGTCTAGATATGAAGTCTTCTCTATGGGGATAAAGCCAAGTCTCGGGATCCAAGGTGCTTTGGAAGCAGCCACAACGCTCCATCATGCAAGAGGCTTGACCCAGAAGAGCAAAGCTTTCAGACTTGGTGGTCTTGCTGAGCCCCAGGACTCCTGACCCTGTGCAGTCTCATCTACTCTCCAAGAGGATCCTCCAGCTGGAGGCTAGTGGTCAAGGTTGGAGTCTCCATGAGTCTAGCACAAAACCCTAAGCATACATTTGGTCAGGTGAAATAAGAACAGCGAAACTTGACCCTCCCAAACCTTGAATTTGGCCTTTCCAGTCCTCATATCGGACCCCTCTTTGTTAGCCTCCCTCCCCTCACAACACACACATTGCAATAATAACCAGGGCCCTCTGCAGCCAGGTCCCCCATTGGGCTCCTGCGTCTCTCCGGATACTGTTCCAGCAGGCTGGAGGCTCTGATTGTCCTGATGGAGGTGAAGTGGCCTTAGAGGCCCCAAGGGAGGGGGTGGTGTTGGGGACTGCTGGCTGTGTGAATGTGGCAGGCATTGTTCCTCAGCTTTATTCTGTAGGCCTCAGTGGAGCTGACTCAGAAATCCTAATCAAGAGTTCTCCGGGCTTCCCGGGTGTGACACAAGTGACCGAGTGGCTCTGGGGGGGTCTTTGTTCTCTGATGACAGCTGACTTTGTCTCCAGTCTCAGTACAGCTCCAGTGCATGCTCTGCCAGCTGCTGCCTTAACCCTTTGTTACCTGCCCTGAGATCCCTTCACTGGCCTGATCTTCAGTGACAGCTCTTAAAAATCACCTTTCAGGGCCCTGAAGGAAGAGGATGGTGATGCTGAGAGAGGTGTCAACTCTTAACACTCTTAACTAAACAAAGGTATCTCCCACACCAGACGGTTCCACTTTGCTAGTGCCCGTGGCTGTGAGGTCTGACATAGACTTGAACTATCAACCGTCTGTCTATCTGGAGCGTGGATGGTTTTATTTCTGACATGGCGGAAGAGATTGGAAGTGATTAATGGATAGGAAATTAAATCAGTGTTTACATTCTGAAACTTTAACCCAAGCATGGAGACCTGATGGGAAGGCCTCAAGGAAAATTGTCAGGACAAAGAGCATGGGGCCTGGTGAACCTGGTCTGTATTCCATCAAGACTTGACCAACCTTGAGAGAAGTGCCTTGCTCTCCAGGTCTCAGCACATGTGCCCATTAGCAGGGAAGTGGTTTTAACAACAGCACAACCACACAGATTCCTGGGAGAACTGAATGAGTTATCTCAGGTGTGACAAAACATCTGTCTTTGGCTGTGGCACTGTATGCTCTCTCCAAAGAGAGGGTGCCACGGTTCCAGGAAGCACGGGAGAGGTGAAAGCTGACAATGAATTTTAAACCAACGGTTATACAGCTGGCCTTAAACTTGCAATCCTCCTGCCTCAGCCCATGAAGTAGGTAAGATTACAGGCCTCTGTCAGCACTCATGTAGTTATACTAACTATTTACGATGTGAAATCACAGAAGCAGATGGGTAGAAGTGAAATATTGAGGATAATTTCAATGTTTCCATTTGGAAAACAAGTTTGCTGGCATGGCCTACTGTAGTTGCCTTAGACTAGATTGTTCGAGAGCCATACTTACTGCCAAGCCTGTTAGGCTCTCAGCAAACAGAAGGTGCACAATTAAAACCTTTAGTTGCAAACACAGGGGCTGGATACTGGTTAATACACATACAAAGGGAACCTGAAAAGAGGAGTATGTGAAGGGTACATAGAGTCCAAAGAGACACTGTCGGTGCATCTGAAGGAGGGGGTGGTGGCTTTCCTTCTGAGAACAGAAGCTCAGCTCCAGAGTGACAAAACCATCTGACTCTACTCTCCACTTCCTGTGCTTCCTGGCTCCACCATTCTGTCTCACAACAGGTTCCTGTCCAGCAGGAGTGATGGACAGTGCACTCAAATGGGAGCCATTCCTGGACTCAACATGGCAGAGCACAGCAAATGAAGGACCTATTGCCCCAAATGTGATCAAGTGTACACTCAGGACCAAGACTGACCATAAGGCTGGCTCTCATTCCAACATGGCCATCTCCCTCTGTAGCCCTGTGATTCTGGCTCAGTTGAGATTGGGGTAGTTCTCAGAGCAGTTACCAAGGAGACTGTTGTGTAGGAAATCACTATGGTACTAAACATGAGGGGAATTTGGATTTTATCCTAGGCCAAAAGGAGCTGTGGAACTATTAAGCAAAGAATAGCATAGTCATATCTGGATTTCAGCTAAAAGATGAATATGAAAAGGTGGTTTTGGAAGTAGAGATATCTATTTGTAGGTTATTATAATTCAAGCATTAGATAGTGTCAGCATAGGTTGATGAACAATGAGATTGGCTGAAGACAATTGAAGGAGACAGATACGACAGCTCTCTGTGTATGTGTGATATATTTTTTATAGCATTTCTCTCTCTCTCTCTCTCTCTATCTGTATACCATCTATTATTTATTATTTATCAGTCTATCAGTCTGTCTTGTCATCTATCTCTATCATCTCTCTATCTAACCGTCTCTCTGTAGAACAGAAGGATTTCTTTGGTCCCCAGGAGAGAAGTGAAGAGGTAGGGATAGGTAGCCAAGGGAATGGTGGCTCCCCCATGCTTGGCCCCAGACTCAGCCTTATTTCCCAAAGGAGAAGCACCCACCAAAGCTCAACGTCCTTCCCTCAACACAAAATGTGGGTCTCTGTGAAGGATGTGCAGGGTGCTAGATCCATTTCAAATTTGAAATAATATTGTGTTAGATAATCCCAAGGGAAGAAGGAAGGAAGGAAGGAAGGAAGGAAGGAAGGAAGGAAGGAAGGAAGGAAGGAAGGAAGGAAGGAAGGAAGAAAGGAAGAAAGGAAGGAAAGACAGACAGAAAGAAAGAAAGAAAGAAAGAAAGAAAGAAAGAAAGAAAGAAAGAAAAAGAAAGAAAGAAAAGGGTTTATGTATTCTTTTGGAATTTAAATCTTTGTCACTTAGGTTGAAGGAAAGCTTTGACTAACCCCTCAGTCTGCAAAAAGACCCCTGATTATTCTGAACCAATTATTTTGGACAGCAAAAGTCTACCAAGTAGATGGTGAATGTTCTTTTTGGAGATTTTTATAATTTACTGGCTGTGCTCTGCTGGTCCAAGGATGAACTCAGGTTTTGTGTTTGACTTTCCAAAGAACAGAATCTAGAAAAATAGGAGATATACAAGAAGCAGAATTCAGTTAGGTAGAAGAATGGATGGATGGATGGGTGGGTGGATGGATGTGTGGATGGGTGGGTGGGTGGATGGGTGGGTGGATGGATGGATGGATGGATGGGTGGATGGGTGGATGGTTGGGTGGATGGATAGATTGGATTAACTGGTGGGCTGACTGATGAATTGACATGTAGAGACTTCTATGAAAGAACACTAACCTATAACACACTATCTAACCATACACATTCTTCTTCAAAGCAGGAAGCCTCTGGTTCTAGTCCGCAACACATTCCCCAGTAGTATTTACCATTTCCCCTGGCCCTATAGTCTTCATGATCACAGAACCCTGCAGATACTGGGGTAGAAGACTACCTCTAGTGTTTTGACCTTGCATATCCTTATATACCTATACTTTCCCCCTCCGATTCGCTGAATTGTAGATCAATCCGTGTCCTCCTACTGACTCTTTTAACAGAGACAGTTTTCCTTTGCCAATGCCCCAGGTTGGGCAATCATAATTGAGTCTCACTTCTCATTTGGCTGCCAGTCCCAGTCTATAAACACTTAAGAGCCTGCCTGGTCACCACCTTTCTCATCACTTCCACTACCATCATCTACTTCACTTCCTCATGAGCCAGGATCAGCTGCTTCCAATTCTTTCTCCTTAATCTGCCTCTCCCTCCTCATTTTTTTTTTTTTTTTGGTTTTTTGAGACAGGGTTTCTCTGTGTAGCTTTGCGCCTCTCCTGGAACTCACTTGGTAGCCCAGGCTGGCCTCGAACTCACAGAGATCCGCCTGGCTCTGCCTCCCGAGTGCTGGGATTAAAGGCGTGCGCCACCACCGCCCGGCTCCCTCCTCATTTTAACAAAGGATGGCAGCATTTCAACAGAACTCATCCTTTCAAGAGGATCTTACAAAAGCCAGAAAGAAGCCTGGCTCCTCTGAATGAGCATGGGGCCAGCCTTGAACAGCAGGCTGTGTCACAGCCCTAGGATGGTACTTGAGGGTGCTGGAGCCTCACTCCTGCTGTTGTGGTTGATGCTCTAGGTTAGGCTGCTGATGGCTGCCTGGAGCTGGGGACTCTGAGATGCTGCAGTGTGTCCCTTCATCCTCACTGGGAAGTGGTTGCCCTATGGCCCCGAAATAATGAGAACCCATTTCTTCCTCCAACTGTAGACCGCAGTGTTATCTGTGCATAGCACACTTCTGACATTGTCCTCCAATGATGACTCTCAGAAGCTGCTGATGACAGTATAAAGCTGGTGGGACAATTTGGTGGACACCCTAGCCAGTCCAGTTCCAGAGAGGAGATCTCATTTGCCATCTCAGTCTCCGGGACCTCACTACTTTTGTTGATTGTTGTTAGTAAACACCATTTAAGTATATATGCTTTTGTATATAAGAATCTTTTATTCTTTTATATTAAAAACAGTTCGTTAGAACTCTTTATTTAAACATAAATTAAGGGCTGGCAAGATGGCTCTGGGAGACTTTCGCTGTGCAAGCCTGGAGACCTGAGTTTGATCCCCGAGTCTGCGTAAAGGCAGAAGTAAAATAAAAACCCACAAAATTATCCTCTGACCTCTCCATGCATCCATGCTATGGCACACATGTCCCCTGCATGTATGTGCACACACACACACACAATAATTGCAAATTTAAAAAATCAATTGTTAAAAAAAATAAATGAGCAAAATGAGAATCATATCAACTTAAGCATCAGAGGAGACTTATTGGCTTCGTCCAATGGAAGAAAAATGAATTGCATGGAATTCAAGGATAGTTGGATCTTACGGATAACTAATTAAGTCATCAAGGATCTACTTTATTTTGTCTCATTGCTTTGCTACTTTTGTCTCCAGGCCAATGGCAACATGGTGTGAGCAATTTGTTATCTTCCAATCATAGATAAGGAGGTTGGTTATGTTGGTTTTCCCAAACAAATTCTGAAACTCTCTTTCTCACTTTCTCAGAAGCCCCAGCAAACCTTCCCATGGGAGTCAGATGAGGAATAACGAGTGTTAGTTGATTGGCTTAGACTTGATTTGCCCTGACCTGTCATTGGGGAAAGGATTAAGGCATCTGATCTTGGGTTAGTTCAATCTCCCAGCTGATCGGAATCAATCTCCATTTTATTCCATGGCTGCTACACAGTAGAAGAAAAAGAAGAAGACTTGTTGGGGATTAGCTCTTGTTTCCACTATAGTAAGACTTTGTGTTTCTAAGAGCCAGAATGTTTTGAGTCCTTCTAAAAGCGACAAGCTTTGCTGGCTTCTTGGTTATTGATTGCAAATATTCTGCTCTTGACTTTCAGGATCACTGAACTAACAAAGCAACACCTAGAAGGGCAGAGCAGAAGACTAGACCAGTCCCCAAGCATTTTCAGGCATGTTATAGAATTATAACACTCATGGTGAGTGCCTAGAAAATGAACCATTCAAATGACCGATTCAAAGCATCTAGGGAGGAACATATTTGCATTAAAAAGTAGGAGTTCCTGGGAAATGCCTTTCTTTACATGTGTACACTTGATGACAGTTGTTTGGGGGGTGCTGTGCTCCCTAACTATGCTATGACAGACTCCAGTTCATGCTTGGCTCTTGGCTTCCTGCTCTTCAGAAAGCTAACAGTGAAGAGTAAACCGCACAGTATGTTTGCTCCCTTCTCGTTGTCTCTGTCCAGCTTTCTTGACTCGACCCTCTGCCTCTCAATTAGGAGGCTATGTTCACTGTTTGTCCCAAAGAGAGGGAGTGGGGCGAGTCTTCTGATAGTACTTAGGCTCTATTGTCCATTTCCCAAAGTAGTTAACGAAGAAGTGATGATGAACTAGTCTCTGGAACGTTCTTCTGGCTCCATGCCTTGTTGAGCATGTATCTAGCTGCCTATCTTTGCAGTTTATAGGTAGGTAAGAAAATCAGGAGTAGGGGCTGAGAGATGGCTCAGCAGTTAAGAACACTGCCTGCTCTCGTGAAGGACCTGGTTCAGTTCCCAGCATCCACATGGTAGATTATAACTGTCAGGAACTCTAGTTTCAGGGGAGCCAGCAGTCTCTTCTGGCCTCCACAGGCACCAGGCGTACATGAAGTGCACATACATACACACAGGCAAAACATTCAAACACATGAAATAAAAAATACATCTTTACAAAAAAAAAAAAAAAAAAGAAAACCAGGAGTAGAAATGGAAAAGAAAGGGGCTTAGGTCACATAGTATCAGAATGACATCATCCTGGAGAAGAGATAAAAGACAAGGTTACAGTCCCAAGCAGAAAACCTGTTTCTGCACCTTGGTTCAGGTTTCCTATCTCACCCTCAGCGGATTGAAGGATTTCATTGGCATATTGGTTCTCTAAGCACCTGTGTCCACCAGACTGTCCTTGATGGATATTTCCTGATCTCCGGGTTTGGTTGACTGGTGTTTCCATGGTAACAAAGAGTGGGGAGTGGCTTGGGGGCCAGCTCAGTCCATTTGTCATCAATTGCCACTGTTTTATTCTGCCTGGTGTGCGCTCCCAATTGTGCCCCAGAACAGGCAAAGCAGAGCTGGGGGACTTGGGGAAAGCTGCTCCCACCTTCTGAAGCTGGGGTGGGACACAGCTCAGAGAATGAATTGCCTTCAGAGAGAGAGATGAGAGGTGTTAACGCTGCATTAGAACACCCACCTTATCTGGGAGAATACTTTTTCTCTAACTCAGGTGTCATGTTCAGGAGGAAGGGTGTATTTGCATCATACCAAAGACCTTCACCTTTTGTTGGTGAATTAAGAGGGGAGGTATCATGCGCATTGGTGTTTTGCCTGCGTGTATGTCTGTGTCATACTGGAGTCACAGACAGTCGTGAGCTGCTGTGTGGGTGCTGGAAATTGAACCCAGGTCCTCTGGAAGAACAGCCAGTGCTTTTAACTGCTGAACCATCTCTCCAGCCCCCTGAGGTAAGGTATCATACACAAACAACATTCCCATGACATAAGAGTATGTCATCTTTCTTATTCTTGGTTAGAATTGTACTTAAAAATATAAAAAGCACTTGGGCTGCCCGGTACAACTCCTTGCAACAGAAAATAAATTGTCCATCTTCTTTTATGTTGCTGGGCACTCCTTCCCAACACTCCCGAAATGGCTGCCTTTCTGGTCAGGTGTAAGCAGGCCAAAGCAGAGCTTGATGAAGTTGTTCTGGTTGGCCTGGCTAGCAGGTACACTTGCCACTGTCCCGGGCCCAGTGAACTTGTATTTCCTAAGTTTGTTATCAGAAAAGGCTCACAATGAGCTCCCTTCACCCTCACAGCAGGCTGGAGGAGGCCCTCTTTTTAAGTCCACGAGGAACATCTTAGTGTGGAGACATTTGTACCATTGACAACACATTGTCCCTATTTGGGTCAATTTTTTTTTTTTTTCTGTTTCTTCTGTCACATGGAGTGTTCTGTTGTCTTCCTCCTTCCATTGGCCCCATCTCTTTCATCCTTGGCTGTTTTGATTTCTGCCACTCTTCTGCCTGTGTACATGTGTGTGCATGAGTGTGTGCGGATGCATGAGTGTATGGAGGCCAGAGGTCAACCTTGGTATCTTTCATCATGTATCAACCACTTTGGGTTTTTTTGAGATTTTCTTTGTTTGTTTTCTTTTCTTTTAAGGCATGGTTTTTTCACTGACCTAGAGTTCTCCAAGTAGACTGGGTTGCTGACTAAAGAACTCAAGGGATTTGCCTATTTCTGCCTTTTCAGCTCTGGGATTATGAGTGCAGGCTACCACACCCAGCAATTATTGTATGTGGGTTGTGGGAATCAAACTCAGGTTCTCTTGCTTGCAAGGTAAGTGCTTTACCGACTGAACCACCCCTTCAGCCCTCTTGTCCTGCGCCCCAGGGGTAGGGTTGGTTGTATTTCAGATGCGTCTTCGGTTTGCCCCCTTGCCCTGTTTGTCCTTTGGTAATGTCCGTGGATCTCTGCCTTCTCCTAATTTTCGTCCCACTTCCCATACCTGCATTCAGGGGTCTGAGGCTTTACCTTAAACCTGCCTGGAGTCCAGATCATCCTGAAGCAAATGATCTGACAGACAGCACTGAGCAAAGGCAGTCAGGCCATGCAAAACAAGCTAGGCTTTCTCTGAAAATTCCCTCCTGCGGGGTTCTGCAGTTTTGTCAACAGCGTTAGCCTTCAAATCTCTGCATCTTCTCTAGTTACTCCCCCGGAGACTTGAGTGCCCTTTGCCTTGTCTTTCTGGGCTCCTCTTTTATATCCCCCACCTTCCAGCCCCCCATTTCAGCACTCTGTTCTCTTCCCTCACCTGGCCTGGGGCCCAGTGCCTTCTCTGTTTCTCTCTCCTTGCTCTGTCCTTCCTGTTTTCTCTGCCAAGCCATGATCTACACAGAAGCCTTCACAGCCCTCGAGTCCCTTGGAAATCAGTCTGGTCTCCGCTTTACAAGGTACCCCCAGATATGCCCTGCCTTCTGACTAGCTGTACTTTTCTTAAGGTGTACTCACTGGCTAAGACATTTGAACCCTGCCTGTGGCTGCTGGGAATGTTGGAAGGCACACCTTTCTGCAATATGATGAACAAACTTCGAAGGGGTATTTTCAGCAGGCCATTCCAGGAATTTATCTTAAGGAAATAAGCAGCCAGCTGCACACAGATCTGTGCAGAAGAAGCCTAAGTATGGTGTTATTTGTATCATTGCTTGAATATTTAGGGGAAAAAAATGACAACTGCTATTGTCATTATGCAGTTCCTATTCAGGCAACCATATTGCTGAGAGTTCATATTTTCCCTGTCATGCTTAGAGGACACTAGCTAATAACAGTGTCTTGGGCCTTTGGCCCTTAGCATTTTTCTGCCCTCTCTTCCGTGATTCTCCCTGAGCCCCAGGGGTAGGGTTGCATTTCAGATGCGTCAGTTTGAGTGGGGCGCTCCACTGTCTCTTATTCTCTGCATTCTGATGAGTTGTCCATCTCTGTAAGAGTCCCCATCTGTTGCAAAAGGAAGTTTCTTTGATGAGGGGTGAGAGCTATGCTATCTATAGGTATAAGAACAAGTATTTAGAATACAGTTAGAAATTATATTTGCTTAAGGAAATGGCAATAGTAGGTTCTTCTCTGGGGTCTATGACCTCTCCATGGATAGTTGGCTGGATTTACAGAACCAGGCATGAGTCCCTCCTATTGAGTAGGTCTACAGGGGAAATTCCATATGATCCGACCTCTAGACAAAGAGCTGCAGGTGGCCAGTGACTTCTGAGAGAGGGGGTTTCCTCCAGGGATGAGTTCCCAAGTAGGATTCCAATCTTAGTACTAAATGGACTCAATAGGTTTTGTGTGTGTGTGTGTGTGTGTGTGTGTGTGTGTGTGTGTGTGTGTGTGTGAGAGAGAGAGAGAGAGAGAGAGAGAGAGAGAGTTGAGACGGTCAGCTAGTAAAGGTACTGTCTATCCAAAACTAGTAACCTGAGTTTGAACTCTAGAACTCACAGAAATGGAGATGGGGAGAATGTATTCCCTAAAATTGTCCTCTGACCTCCACATACACACACTTCTTCTTCCCTAAAAGAAAAAGGGAGTAAAAAGAGGGGCTGGAGAGATGGCTCCACAGTCAGGAGCACTGGCTGCTCTCCCAGAGAGCCCAGGTTCAGTTCCCAGAACCCACATGGAGGCTCACAACCACCTGTAACTCCAGTTCCAGGGCATCTGATGCTTCCTTCTGGCCTCTTCAGGCATGGTATGCATGTGGTGCATAGATACACATGCAAGTAAAACACTCATACATATAAAAATAAAAATTAACAAAAGAAAACAAGAAAAACAAGACAAAAAGAAAAACCTTCTAATGTCCGATAATATCAGTATGATAAAATGGTAGGAAACCATTTAAAAACAACAGCTATTTACTAATATGAAAAATGTTTCTGGTAGTTTTATATGTCCAAGTACAGAAAGCTAGGTAATGTTTATAATACTTATAGTATTATTCAAATGCATAAAGAGATAATAATTATAGAGGGTATGTGTGTGTATTTATGTGTATCCGTGTGTGCATGTGTATAGGTAGGTGTATGTTTGTGCATGTATGTATATGTATATATGCATGTGTGTGTATGTGTGTCCATGTATGTGTGAGTGTGTATATGCATGTGTGTATGTGTGTAGGTGTGTGTTCATGTATGCATGTCTATAGGTGTATACGGATATATGTGTATATGTGTAGGTGTGTGTGGATATGTGCATATGTGTGTAGGTGTGTACGTGTGTGTATGTGTATATAAATGCTAATAGCCTTAATGATAGCTAGTTGGTTTCATTTTTTTCCCCTTTCTCTTAAGTATTTTAAACATGTCTACTATATAGTAGACTAACTCTACATGGTAATGAATGAGACAAAGCAATTCAGAATATATTAAAAAATAATAATATCCTTCCTCTTCAGCCCCATGGCTTTTGTTAATCTTGTCACTGTGGCTGCGAGATTCACACCCCCACATGGCAGCAGAGCATTCTCCATCCCTAAGTACGTTTAGATTCTTTCTGCATGGGAGGAGTATAGGATCAGCAGCCAGAGGCCAGGGTTTGACTTCTCCTTCCTTCTAAGTCTGTCTCCTCCTCTGCAGCTGCAGCAGGGGTGACGTGCTGTGTGCACAGGCACTGGGTGAGGGTTAGACAAAGATGGGAAAGCACCTTGGGAATGGCAAAGCACTACGTGGTGCCAGGGACCGTGACTCATGGTCATTATCGAGGACCCCCGAGGTTAACACGGTGGACCATTGCCATGTGAGGATCTGGCACCCTTTCAGCCTGGTGTGGAAGCCGCCCAGGCTGCAGAGGGTTGGAGCCCCATTCAGGCTGGCTGTGCAGATGAAGGGATGACAGTCCTTCCCCACCGCCCCAGCACTTCCCGTTCTTCTGAAGCATCGCTTAACTCTGAAAGTCCTGGATAAGATGCTGTTTCAAGCAAGCTTGTCTGATGGCCACTTGGAGACTTCAGAGCTGCCTTGTTGTCTCTGACCCTCTCTAGGATCTGAGCAGTCCCCAGGAGCTGGATCCCTTGGTGGATGATAAGGAGGCTGCATTTCCCATCACAGGCCTGCCTGGGGAATGAGCTAGGTGTGTGTGTGTGTGTGTGTGTGTGTGTGTGTGTGTGTGTGTGTGTGTGTGTGTGTATGCATTCATAAACTCTCTGCATACAAGCTGGGGCCTACTCATGTGTCTTAAAGTGAGTCAAGACCCAATCCACCTACTCAGATTCTGAGTAGTTTGAGTGGGAAGGAAAGAGTCTGGGAAGATATTCAGTGTGACCAGAGATAGGTGCCAGGCCCCAAGATGATGCCAGTTTGCTCATTGCCTGTGGCCAAAAGGACAGCCTGGAGATGGCCTTGGGGGAATGCTGGAGGTAAATCCAGGGGGCATGAAAACCAGAGACCATTTGCAGCAGCTTGGTTTGGCCAGCCTGGTGGAACCTGTCAACAGCTAGAAGGTGAGGTCAGATGGGGCTGGAGGGCTCGTTACTATCACCAGGGCTTGTATCTCAGCCTCTTGAGTCATCCATGATGAAACCCTTTATCAGCCTGGGAGGAGGCAGCCTCAGGGGAATATGGCTTCAGTGGAGGGCCCTCGTTTTGAGGAAGGCCACATCCGGAAGGACTGGCCAGGATGACTTAGCCCCAATCCACACTCCAAGATAACCAAACAAGTTGCATGGCTGGAGGGAGTGTTTCAGTGCTCCCCATCTGGGATCAGGGGAATGGTGGTAAAGCCAAGCTCACTTAACCCTTTGAATACCAGGCTGTAATCATCCTGGGCTTCGCCTTCCTCCTCTTGGAGCCTCCACTGTTCAGAATGAATGCCCGCCAGCTGAAGGATGAGGCCTTCGAGATTAGGAGGGCTGCTAGGAGGCTGGGAGTGATAACCCAGCACAGGGAACTGGAGCTTTGTCAGAGATGTTCTAGAAAAAGAAACATTTACCGTCCTCCAACTGGGGAGATAGGGGGAAGGGAGAATACCCTATACTTTTGTCTCCAAAGGCTTCAAGGCCACCCGGAATTGCATGGGGGAGAGGCGTGTGAGTGACGGGAAGGTGCTAGCCACCCCCAGATTGCTACCTCAGGCTTGGAATGAGGAGGGAGGCTGGAATTTTGAGGATAGCCTTGAAAAAATATTTCAGTCCACTGAAGGCCTGGGGTGGGAATGGTGTAGGAGGCTAGTACAAGAACGAAGAGTCTGTTGTGTGCATCCACCGGGTGTAAATTGCTACTTGAATGGCAAAGGAGAAAAGATATGCCTGAGAGTGTTCCTGGGCTTGTTTTCTGTCTTTTTAACCCCACATTCCTTATCCAAGTGTCCCCACAGGATCAATCCCATGAGAGCTGCAAGAGGAGCCCCCGCTCCATAGGAAATGAAGTATTGAGCTGAGGGGAGCTCTGCACAGGAACCCAGGGGTCTTGTGACCTCTCCTTAGGCTAGCATGCCAATGCTGGGAGAGCCTTCACTTGTTGACAACTTCAGGGCAGGATTGCACATTTGGGCTCACTGTCAAGATTGCGAATAGGCAACTAGGAACCTATCACTACCTGAAAAAAGGATCTCTCACAGTAGAGTTTGGTTTATTTCATGTCTCATGCTTCAGAAGGGGGTTCAGCGGGTGTAGCTCTGTGCATGTCTAGCTCGCACAAATCAGAGACTTGATCCCCAGCACCATACACACCAGGCATGATAGCCCATGCCTATGATGCCAGCGCTGAGGAAGTGGAGACAGGAGATTCAGGATTCAGTTCCAGGTTCAAAGTCAGTCTGGGATACATGAGATCCTTTCTCAGGAAATGAAAGAGAGACTGAAAAGATGGCTCACTGGTTAAGAGCATGCTGGTTAAGTGCTCCTGGAGAGGACCGCAGTTTGCTTCCCAGCATCCATGCCGGAGGGGCTCACAATGATGGATAACTCCAGCTCCAGGGGATCCAATTCCTCTGGGCTCCATGGACACCTGTACTCAAGTGCACATACCCACGCACATATGCATCATTTAAAATCTTTTTTAAAGGGACATTCCATTCAAATATCATGAAAGTAACCCCCTTCTCAGTTTCGCGGAAATCCGAGTTGTTTTCCTTGATTTTTGAGTGTGTTCTTTTTCCAATGTCCATTTTACTGAGGGACCACGGGAATAGCCAGAGTTGGTCCTCCACATCAGACGTTTGAATCGTGTTCCTCCTGTGAGCCATTCATGGTGAAGTCTGTTTGTTGATTTAGAGCTATCAATAATTTCATCACAGAGTGGTAATGTGCTGAACCTGATCACCCAGGTGTGTAAACCCAGCAACTCCTAATGCTGAGGCAGGAAAATCACAAATTCAAATCCTGCTGGGGCTACAGAGTGAATTCAAGGGCAGCTTGATCAATTTAGTGATATCCTGTCTCAAAACAAAACCTCAAACGTTCCGTGGTAGAGAGGCGACACTTGGCCCGGAGTTCTGAAGGACGATGACTCTCTCTGGCTGACAGTGGGCAAAGGGAAGAGTGAAGGAAAGAGGAAACTCCAGAGAGACACAGCACAGGGCAGGACACAATCTGGTCAGCTCTCCTCTCCCTGCCTAGAGAGTTGCTTCCAGTTTTGAAGCCCTGGGGACGCTTGTGTTTTGTATGAATAAGGGAAGCTGTTTCCCTAACATCCTTTCAAAAATAAATAAATAAAAGGCTGTTGTATCATTTTACAGATGTTGCTTGCAATGGACAAAGGTTTAGAGCTCTAGGGGTTTTTTTCTTCTTGAATAATATTTTTATTAATTCTCTGAGAATTTCATATGATGTATTTTGATTATATTCACTCTTTCCCCCACAACTTCTCCCAGATCCACTACCACCTCCCTACTCACCCAACTTGGTGTTTTCTCTCTGTGTCCTTTCTCTTAAACCCACAGAATCCAATTTATGCTGCCCAAATACTCTTGGATATGGGGCCTGCCCTGGAATGTGACCAGGGGTCACACCCCTAAAGAAAACTGCCTCTCCCTCTCCCAGAAGCTATCAATTGCCAGTAGCTCCCTAGCCAGGGGTGAAACTTATGCCCACCTCCCCCCTCCATCCTGGAATTTTGTTTAGCTTGAGTTTACACAGGTCTTGTGGATGCTGTTATATTCACTGTGAGTTCATCTGTGCAGATGCCTTGTGTCCAGAAAACATTGCCTCCTGGTAGTCCTCTACCACCTCTTGCTCTTACAATCTTTCTGTCTCCTGTCTGTAAAGATCCCTGAGCATTGAGAGGAAACAGTAGACTATAGATGGCCCACGAAGGCTGAGTCCTCCACAGTCTCTTAAAGTCTGTCTGCACATTGGTCAGTTATGGGTCTCTGTGTTAATTGCCATCTATTGCAAGACAAAGCTTCTCTGATGCACTAAACTATGGGTATAGAAATCAATAATTTGGAGTCATTTCCATACCATGTCCATTTAGAATTAGAATAGTAGGTTCTCCCCTAGGACCAATGATGTATCTAGCCACAGGTCCTTTGCCCTCATAACTATCCCAGGCATGGGTTCCATCTCATGGAGCAGGCCTTCAATCCACTCAGAAGTATAAGGTAACTCCCATAACATGCTCACCACTATTGCTCTGGTGAACATATCTTGCTAGGACAGCCATTATTGTAGCTCACAGGGCCTTTATGTAGGATTGGCGAATCACTCTTCACATCTCATAGTGTGCATAAGATCTTACAGCACTATCAAACCTAGTCAGTAGAAATTAAGCCTCTAGTTCAGTACTAGTTTGATTTCTTCATGTTCTATAATTCAAGTTTGTGGTGTCTTCAGCAACAAAATCTTGCTGTCAAATTCTGGAGGGCAACCAAGAGCAATTTCAATACTCTATAATGTCTGGGGATTTATGGGGCTCAGCTAGGCAACAGTTTACAAAGAGGTAAAACATTCTGGGTGCTGTTTTGTTTTGTTTTGCATTCAGAATCGGATCAGAGGTTCTCATTATTCCTAAGACTGCTTCGTGTAACGAGAACAAGTTACAATCTCCACCATCACCATCGTCTTTCCCACCATCACTGTCACGACCACCATAGCTACATCATTACCATCAACACCCACCAGCTCTACCACACATCTCAAGACCCATCACCTCCACCTCCACCACTTCCATCACCGTTATGATCATTACTAATGTCATCATGTAATCAACATCTGTAACACTTATCACCTCTGCCTGCCATCACAATCACCATCATTATCACCACCACCACCATGACCACCATCTGTAATATCCAGCACCTCCACCATCATGACCACCTCCATCACCACATCACCACCATCTATAACACCCATCACCTCCATCATTACCACTACCATCCATAACACCCATTCCTGCCACCATCATCACCGTGATCATCACCACCATCTTGACCACCAGCACTGCCACTGCTCTAAACACTGCCACTTCAGCCTCCCAATCCCTTCCCACCACCACCAGGTAGCCTTTAGAAACTCCAAAGTCAAGGGCTGCCAATCTTTTCCAAACAATGCGTGCCAGATTGTTGAACAGATGGGACTGAAGGTGAGTTCTGAGGCAATTGGAAAGCTTTTTAGAAAGTTTCTGGCCTTGGGAAAGCATCCATTCTCATCCGCCATTTATCACCAGAGTTTTCTTGTGAAAAATCCCATCTCTCTGTAGCGTTTCTATCACATACATAAAATGGGGACAATCAAAACCCAAGGCCCTATAGAGTTAGAAGGAGAAAACACTTGCAAAACACCCACCACATTATCTGATTCATAGTAGATGCTAAAACATCCTTCTTCTGCCTCTTTTCCTTCAGTTCCTCTCTCTTCTCTTCTGTGTTCTTCCTATTTTCTTTCTTCTCATCACTCCTAGATCTTGGGTCCTCATCCTTTCCAAACTTCCAACTCAGAGCACCATTAGTAGAGAATAATGATTTAAATGTTCATAACTGTTCCTTTAGATCCTAACATCTATGTTCATTGCACACTGGCCATTTTCTCAAAGAAGGGAGAAATTAACCCAACATGAAAAGTGATGAGGGCAATGACAGAGGCCTGGAGGGGAAGGTCCGATTCTTCCTGAGAAGAGTGTCAGGCCCCATGTGAGGGGCTAATGTAAAGGTTGGGCCTGGATTTTGTGCCTTGCATGGGAGCTCGTGGGTAAGCAGGCAGGGGAAGGCTGAGTTTTCCTGAAACAGCTAGCCAACTTTGTACTGCAGCTGCGCACTGGAGAACTGGCTCCTGGGAGTTGTTTGCTTTGGCCAGAGTACTAGGCGGAAACAGTAGTAGCACAATGTCAGGGAAGTGGTGGGGACAGAGCAGAAGGGGCCCTGAGCACTTGCAACAGAGAGAAACATTTTCTTTATAGGTGGCTTCAGTCCCCCTGGGCAGCCTCAAACTGTGACTAGAGCTCAAGACATGGATACAGGGGCAGAGCGTGGTGGGAACAGCAGCCCTCTAAATGTGTTGTGGAATAGTGGGTGGTGTGCCTTAGGGAAGCTGAGCAAGGGTCAAGGAGAACAAGACTTTGGTTTGCTTTGCCTGTCTCATTTGGGTTGAATTTTCATGAGATGGTAATGAGCTATGGCTAATAGAAGATTGATCTCAACTCAAAAGAAGAGCTGACCTTGGACTAGGGATAGGAGCAGTAAGGCCAGGAGCAGAGGGTGGGGTAGGAGGGGTGGGGGTGGGGCAGGGGGAGTCAGGGGATGTCTTAGTGGTTGCAGATCCAACAACAACTTCCAGATGACTCGCTTACCATTTTTAACTCTATTGTCATAATAAAAGAAGTAAGATTTGCTGAACATTGGGTACTACTATATGAACTAGGTGCTGACGTCATCACCTGCAAACAGTCAGGCTTTTCCACCTGATTTTTTGAGATAGAATTTCATGTAGTCCAGCCTTGAACTCACTATGTAGACAAGGATGACCAGGCACTTATCTTTATAGGTATGTGCCACTGTGCCTGGATTATTGGAAACTGGGGATCAAACTCAGGGCTTCATGCGTATTAGGCAAGCATTACCAACTGACCTACACCCCCAGCTCCCACATATCCAAACTTTAAAAATAAATTTAAGGATGGCTAGCTCAGAGCTTACACAGCTTGGATGAAAGATAAAATACGGACTAAGCCCTCTCTACCCACAAGTTTAGTAGCTATTACTTTATAGAGAGTGGTAATGACTGATTTACCAGAAAGTTTTCCACCTTACCCTAAGGACTACCCAAGGATGGGACCAATGAGGCTAAAGATACCAGCCATGGTCACATGATCAAAGGGAGAAATCGCTGCATTAGCTTCAACCTTGGGTTCTGGCCTCATGAGCAACCTTGAATGGCAAGAACCTTCCATGGGAGCTCAGTCAACTGAGGGGATCCTGGATGGTGAAAGGTCTTCTTCTAGAAGACAACAGATCTCTTTTTTTTTGCTCTCTCTCCATCTCTCCACATTCATGTGTGAATACTCATGCCTATGTGAGTACATGTATATGGAAGCCATAGGTCAATGCTGGGTATATTTCTTGATGATGTCCACCTTGATTATAGAGACAGGGTCTCTCACTGATCCTGAAGTTCATTAGTTAGCTAGGCTGGTCAGCCAGCCAGCCCTGGAACCTGCCTGTCTCTGCATTACAGGCTTGTTGTGCTTAGGTTTTTACATGGGTCCTCAGGGATCAAACTCGGGTCTTCATGCTCGAGTGGCAAGTACTTTGCTGGCCAAACCAATTCCCTAGTCCCTGTTCTTGGTTTCTTAATCATGGACCTCATTGTCCTCTGGAGAAAATAAATATGGAGAAGGATTTCCCAGTTCACTCTGTTCTCTATAAAACTGAACGGGGCTCGGAAGGGGAGCCAGGGACATGTGGAAGCTATAATTATTTAAGGGCCTCAGGATGTGTGAAGAGGGGTCCAGAGACAAGATCAGTGTGTCTGTCATAAAGGAGAAATCCAACTGAGTCAATTTCCCCTTAGCTTCTGGTAACCACACTTGGTGCTCCTTGCCTATCTTGCCACCAACTGGTCTTTACAGAAGAGTTCAAAGTCCCCAGGACCTGTCCAGCGAGCAACTCTAGACTTGAAGGCTCTAGCCCAAGACTGACCCTATCCCCTTGCTCTGTTGGAATTTTCTGCTCTCCTTGTTCCCTTGAGACAGACTCTGTTGATGTTCTGGAGTTGGGTCTGGGGAGGGAGTCAAAAGAAGTGTCTATACACTCTTGGGAAGTGGAGGAAGAGGTGAATGTGCCCGACACATGCTCTGTGGAGTGGAGTGAAGAAGGCTCTCGGCAGGACACAGTTCACGGTCAGTGAGGAGGAGGGGACTGTGAATACACTTCCTTTGTATTCCAGTGTTCCTAGTTCCTGGACTTCAGGAAGGTTTTATGGTGGCAAAAGAGGCATTTCCAGGACCCGAAAGCAAATGACTGGTGCTCATGGGCCTCCTGGAGTGTGTTTTTTCACCCCACAGTGGAGGTCCAAGGATTCAGAGAAACACTAGGGTACAGAAGCAAAATCACCCAATGGCAGAAAGCTCTCCAAGGTTCAGTCTTTGCAGATTCCAGGATAAGATTAGAATGAAAAATGGAACCGAGGTGCTGGGGTGTAGTGTGCTGACAGACCACCTGCCTAGCACATGCAACAACCTGGGTTCGATCCCCAGAACCATTTTTTTTTTTTTTTTTTTTTTTTTTTTTTTTTTTTTGGTTTTTCAAGACAGCGTTTCTCTGTGTAGCTTTGCGCCTTCCCTGGAACTTGCTTTGTAGATCAGGCTGGCCTCGAACTCACAGAGACCCGCCTGCCTCTGCCTCCCGAGTGCTGGGATTAAAGGCGTGCACCACCACCACCACCACCACCACCCGGCTTTTTCTAAAAAGGAAAAAAATAGAGAGAGTCATGGAACAAGAGTAACCAAAGGTCTTGAAAACTGTCTGTAGTTAAGTCCACAGGCATCTAAGCCACATGAGCCTCAGAGGTGGTTAGCATTAGATATGTCCACACTGTTAAAAGATGTTTGGTTCCTGGCCATCTTAAAATTCCAGAAAGGCAAAACTGCCCTCCCCTTTGACAAAATCTTTTAATTGTTGAGGTAACAGTTTGCTCTGCAGCCCAGTTGGCCTCACACTTAGCTGTCCATCCACAGCGTCTCGGACGCTGGTTCTGAGAAAACTCTCACTTCAGAGCTGCCGTGTCCCGCACTCTATGACGTGAGGAAGGGAGATCTTCGCGGATCTCTGTCTACACAGGCGCTGGGGTTGTGCAGCCTCCCTATGGCGGGGGTGCTGTTTGTGGGCAGGAAGATTCCTGAAAGCCCCAGTACCTTTTCCCTCAACTCCTGTGAAAGATAGTGGGAAAGAAAAGACGAAAACCAAATCGGCCATAGGATGTGTTAGGAGAGTCCAGACTTGAGGTGTCATAGTAACCATGCATCTGTGGACCAGGATGCTTTAAACCAGAGTGGTAACCCCTGGATCCCCTCTAACTCCTGTTATCATCACGTGATGTCTTTCCTCATTCTTGATTAGCTTACAAGGGCAAGCCACACAGAATTCTGCTTTGTTTTTTGAGATTAAAAAAAAAAAAAATCTCACTATCTCAGGCTCACCATCTCCCTGCCTCAGTCTCCATAGTATTGGGATTACAGGTATGTGCCACTGTATTTGGCCAGGAGCACAGAATCTAAAATCCTAATTTCATGATACTTTCATTGATAATTTTTTCCCCCCACAAATGGGTCTCAGTCTGTAGCTCAGACTGGCCAGGAACCTACTATGTAGCCCAGGCTGTCCTCACAAACTCACAATAATTCTCCTGAGCACTGAAATTATAGATTTGATTTACCAAACTAGTGTTAAAAATCCAAGCTTTATAAGGACTATAAGTCAAACAACTAAGGACTCTCAAGAATTCAATACTGGAGAAGATTCCATAGCTTTCAAGGGTTGGACTTGGCACTAGATCCCAAGGCCATGAGTTTACTGGTGTATCATTATGGTCTGGTTTTCTATCTCCTTCACCACGATGCCCAAGAATAGGGAAATGACCCAGAGAGTTTGAAGAAGGAGCAGAGAGGAACTGTTTCAGAAGCCAGCCAGGCCCAAGGGCCTTAGGTTCTGTCCCCCCCTTTCTCGAGTCCAGCCTCCTGTCAGATCAGGACCTAAAGGCTTTTCCTATGAACTGTGCCCAGTTGTACATCCATAAAGGGCTGGCCGCTCGCTAATGCAGCAGTTCTCAACCTGTGGCTCACGATCCCTTTGGAGGTCAAACATCCCTTCCACAGGAGTCATATATCAGATATCCTGCATATCAGATATTTACATTACAATTCACAACAATAGCAAAATTACAGTTATGAGGTAACCAAAATAATTTTATGGTTGGTGGGGGGGGTCATCACACATGAGGAACTGTATTAAAGGGTTGCAGCATTGGGAAGGTTCTGCTCTAATGGCTAGCAGAAGCCATGGTGCTAGTCCAGGAATTGAATGGATATTCCTCTCTCTGCCCAGACCTTCCTCCTTTCCCCAAAATGTCCATCACTGCCATAGAAACACCTTTAGCAAATATTAGTACAAGCTAACTCTGGCTCCTACTCCATCTTGCTTACAGGATCATCCCAATATTTGGTGAGGCCTCCCCTTAGGTGCTGGCACCCAGCAGAGATTTACAGAGAATCCCAGTACTGGGAGTGGTCTGCAAATACTTTGTCCCACCTCCCCTCCTGGGAGAGAGAATGGGACAGTGGCTAGGCCTGCCTCCCTGCCAGGGCTCTGTATCCCTCTTATGTATCCTTTTCACTTGGACCAGTATATAAAGAGCTATTTTATAAAGAGCTATTTTAGGTGTCCGAGCTTCTGAGCAGTAGAGGTTGAACAAAACTACTGCGGGTGGGACAAATCCTCAACCTTAATCTTGGCCCTTGAAGTGAGGGCTGTTTGAATACCATGTGCTGTTTATGCAAATCCCATGCAAATCAGGGCAACTGGATTAACTGAAGGTGGGGGGGGGTATGTGGAAATCCCATGCTTCCCAGCACTGGGGCCCAGCTTCTGTAAAGATGAGGGGTTTTGTTTTCTTTTTTAAGTGTCATTTTCTGTTTTTGAAACTCCTGCACCAGTCGCCTCAGCCAGGACAATGTCGCTGTCCCTACTTGGCTCTTTGCATCTACAGAGCCTGTGGGTGAAAAGGGAGGTCTGTTTTAAGCTCTGTCAACAGGGAGTCCACCACACCTTAAAGTAGCTGGCCAAGGTTCCTGCAGGGGGTGAGTGTGGGGAGGTGGCCAGCAACAGGAAAGGCTCTCTCTAGGGACTCTGGCTTCGTCAAGATCAGGGGGTCTCTCCAGAACAAGGACAGAAACAGCAGCCTCTTTGGGGTGGGAATCCTCTGTGTGTAGGAACTGAATATCCTATTTGGAAACACAGCCAGTTACCATTTGACATCCTTGGAGACTTGGGCTCAGCCACTCAGCTTGCATATTTATGCAAAACAAAATGCAAATGAGCCCATTGAACTCTTTGTCTCTATCCTGCCAAGCTGGAATCCTGGGTTCCTGACAGTATCTTCTACGTCTTTGTCCTCTCCTAAAGAGCTTTTTTTTTAAAAAAGTAGGACATGCTATCCCGATGGCTCCTTCGTGACATTCAACTCAATCACTGTGTTTACGGAGACCCTACTAAGTGTCAAGGACCTCGGTGGGCTGCAAAAAACTGAAAGGAAAAAGTCCAAGTGAGCGTCCCTGAAGAGCTCAGGAGATCTCATGAGATTTTCAGTTCTGGGCAGTCTCTTAATTATTCATTCAACAAACAGGTATTAGGCACCTACTGTATGCCTAGCTAGCAGCTAGCACTGGGGGGATCCAGTAGGAGAGAGTCCTGTCCTTCTGAGCTCCCCTCCGAATGGAAGAGACAGACAAAATGAGGTGGTGATGTGTACAACAATGAGGTATTTACAAATAGTGACAATGACAAATAAGAAAATGAGTAGGGTGATGTTTTACTATGACCGTTATGTACGCAAGCCTAGGCTGGTAAGTATTACGAATTGTTAGATGCCGGTTTTAGATTCATTTAAAGTAGCCACAAAGAGGACAAAGGGCAGAAGATATTTTTTGCTTATTATCTATACCTTGCTGTTTGTCTTAAATGGTATGATGGGCTCATTAGTCAAGTACTCCCATAAACTCTGTGTGTGTGTGTGTGTGTGTGTGTGTGTGTGTGTGTGTGTGTGTGTGTGTGTTGGAAAGGTGTGTATGTGTTCATGTGCATATGGAAGCCAGAGGATATTGTTCCTCAGGTTGCTCATCTTTTTTTGAGACAGGATCTCTCAATGCCCTGGGTCTCGCCAATTCAACTAGGTTGGCTGGCCAGGGATCCACCCGTCTCCTCTAGCCATAATTAGAATTATTAGCACATACTGACTACACCAGTGTTTTTCTTCTTTGCCTGTGTGTGTGTGTGTGAGTGTGTGTGTGTGTGTGTGTGTGTGTGTGTGTGTGTGTGCATGTTCACATAGGTATGTGTACCTATGTGCATGTGCTTGTGGAGGCCCAAGGTTGATATCAGGAATTTTCCACTAATCTTTCACCTTCCTTGAGTCAGGGTCTGTCAAACCCAGAGCTGTCTGTTACAGAAGGTCTCACCAACCAGACTGTTATGGAGTTCACTGTCTGCTGCAATCAGAGCAGTGCTGCCACACCCACCTAGCTTTTTTTTTTTTTTTTTAATTTTTATTGTTTTGGTTTTTCGAGACAGGGTTTCTCTGTGTAACAGCCCTAGCTGTCCTGGAACTAGCTCTGTAGACCAGCCTGGCCTTGCCTCCCGAGAGCTGGGATTAAAGGTGTGTGCCACCACCGCCCACCTCACCTACCACTTTCATGGGTTCTGGGAATCCAAAATCAGGATCCTCTTCCTTGTGCGGCAAGTGACTTAGCCATTGGGCCTTCTTCCCTGCTCCAGTCCCCTGTTTACATGGATTCTGAAGAATGAACGCAGAGCTCAAGACGTCAAGCTGTGCAAAGGTTGAGCTGCATCTTGGGCACGTGATGGGAGCTACTAAGAAGAAAGCTAGACTTGAAAATATTTCTTGAGCTCAGAGCACACACTGGGCTTGTACCAGAACCTGAGACAGCCCTGACTTGCCTCCCAGGGTTTCATGAAACCATCAGCTCCTGTGAAGTGAGGTTTTTGAAACTCCCGGAAGAGGTTTGAAGGGACTCTTGTGTGGGCAAAGAACTGTGTGCAGACTTGGCGGTTTAGGACAGCAGCCGGGTATGGCAAACCCTTGAAGTCTACTCACCACCAATGTCCTCACCTTCCACATGCCTGCCAGGCTTATGGTTCACAGGTGATTTCCTGCACAGAGTGAGAAAATATTGTTTATTTCATTATTTATTTTTACTTTTTGATTTAAATTATTTATTTATCATTGGTGTGTGTGTGTGTGTGTGTGTGTGTGTGTGTGTGTGTACAGTTTATTTAGAGCATATGTTGAAGTCAGAGAACAATTTTCAGGAACCAATTCTCTCCTTCCACCATGTTGGCCTCTTTTGTTTTTGCCCTGTGGACCTCAGATTAGCGAGCCTATGAGCTTTCTGGTGATTGATTGCCCTGTCTCCAATAGGAATGCTGGGATTGCAGATGTGTGGTACCACATCTAGGTTGATATGTGTGTTCTCTGGTTGTCAGAGTTTATGTAGCTCATGCTTTTAGCCACTGAGCAATCTCCTCGGTCGGTCCCATTTAGTTATTTTTATTTATGTTTTGTCTTGTGTAATGCAGGCTGGCATCAAGCTTGTTATATAGCAGATGATCAGGAACTCCGGATCCTCCTGCCTCCAACTTCCAGGTGTTGGGATGATAGCTGATGTACCACCACACCCAGTTTATGTAGTCCTGGTGATCTAGCCTCGGGCTTTCCGCATGCTGGATAAGCTCTCTACCAACTGAACTTCCTGGACAGCCTATGTGAGAGATCGTGATTCTCCTGATCACATGATTCTTCAGTGTAGGCTAACAAATACACACCAAACAAAAGGACATGAAGAGGGGCAGCACATGGATTTGGCTAAGAGCTTGAGTTCAAGTGCTTTTGGACAGAAGAGGGAAGGAATCTCAACACTGTCCACTCACTGTGTCATATTAATCCAGCTGTAAATTTGACTCTTCTTAGGAGTACAATAAGTGAATAGCAGTGTACTCTTCTTGAGAGTTGTGAGGCTTCGCTGTTTCCATGCGGGTCAAGTGATTGACACAATATACAGGATGCAGTCATCTTTCAGGAAGTATCATCTCTGATCATGTCATCTAAAAATCTTTCTCAAGTTTTTATTATTACTACATTTAAATGTATCTATCTTGTGTGCTTGTGTAGGTATTGGCATGATACACTGTACATTATGTGTTGAGGTCAGAGGACAACAGGAGTTGGGTCTTTCCTTCTATCATGTAGTTCCTGGGAACTGAACTCATGTCTTTAGGCTCAGCAGCAAACTTGACCTTGGAGCCATCTGGCCAGCCCCTCATGTCACTTAAAAAATACATTTATTTATTTTTTGTTGTATGTATATGAGTGTTTTGCCTGAACGTCCGTATGTGCACCACATACATGCCTGGCTCCCATGGAGGTCATAAAAGGCTGTCAGATCCCCTGGAACTGGAATTGCTAATAGTTGTGAGCCACCGGTTGGTTTCTGGGAACTGAACCTGGATCATCTGTTAAGAGCAACAAGTGCCCTTAACCGTGGATGCATCTTCAGTCCCATCATGTGACTTTTTACTCCGTCAAAAGCACATGAGTCTGATGTGACCTGTTCAACTTGCATCCTTAGCTGTATCTCCCCTCCCAGGAACAGTCCCTCTACAACAGAGAAGTGAGGACCCTCCTTCTCCAAGAGTTGCGGACACACATGTGCTGTTCTTCTGGACGTTGGCCTTGGTCAGCTGTTCTGCCCTTAACACACAGCATTTTTTTTTTTAATTCTCTTTTGCCAAACCACACGGTCTCATTTGGTAGGACCTGAAATGTCCCTTCTCTTGGAATTTGGGGTTAAGTCCCGGGAATGAGAGCAACAGGAACCCAGAACTGGATTGGAAGGAGAGCCCCACGTGAGAAACGAAGAAGTAATATTCTGCCCCTGCTCAGGAGAACCTGACCCCGGGCCTTCTGGATGGAGGGCAGGTGAGCAAGAAGCAAGGAGCTAGGATGCTTTATGGTGCATAATAACTGTAGCAGCTGTGCAAGCAGAGATCAAAGATCAAATCAGATTTCAAGCTGTGGGGACCTCAATCTGATCACCTGCAGAGGTCAAGGAAAGGAATTTTCTCCCCCGAAGAGCCCTGGGATTGGCTGAATTCCCAACAGGGGGCTTTGGCACTGCCTTACCAGATCACATTACCAGCCACTGCCCAGAAGCAAGGATACATGGCCTCTGGGTGCGTTGATGGGACTAGTGGGGCCACTCCATTGCTCCCTAGCTGAGTGTCTGCCAAATAGGCAAGAATCCAGGTACTCCTGGTCCGGGGATTCCAGCATGGTGAGTGTTGAAAAGGCTGTTTTGGAGTGCCCACCTTTAAGGACAGTGTCGAAAGTAAACATGACAACCCTTGGGTATGTTTTACTGCCTTCGCCCATGTCTTCCTTCGAACAGAAACACGAAGTTGATGAGGTCAGAGTGAGAAGGGACTCCTGACAGGGGGTCAGCCAGGTGGCTTCAGAGCCACCTGGATGGTTTATACCCCAAGTCTTTTCCACCAGACAAGTCCAGCATACATTCGAGAAGATAGCTGAAGCTGGGCGATTCCATGCCCAGCCCTGTGGGTCTTGGCTGAGTGTACTCTCTTAGAAACAGTTCCATCTGGTTCACATGAGCACCCTGACATTGCCACCAGAGAGAGGCAGGTGGCCCAAATTAGTTCTGAATGGCCCTACGGGACTTTATTTGATGTGTGTGTGCATGTGTGTGTGCATGTGCGGTACATGTGTGGTACAAGTATATGAATGTGTATGTATGTATGTGCACAGGTATACTCACGCAGAGGCTAGAACGGGCTGGCAGGTGTCCTCCTCCATAGCTCTTACTGAGCTGAGAGTCTCTCACTGAAGCAGAAACTTGCTGTTTTGACTAGGCTGGCCGGCCAGCAAGCTCTTTGGACCCACCTGCCCCCAGTGCTGGTGTTCCAGGCAAGCACAGCTGTGGCTGGCTTTTTCCATGGGTGCTGAATTCAAACTCAGGTCTTTATGATTACAGATTAAGTCTCTACCCACTGAGCCACCCTCCCCAGGGCCTCTGTGGAGCTTGCCCTGCTTGCAGCTTCTCTCAACCTTGCCTCTTTCTCTCCCCACTTGATGATATCCCACACTGTGGGAGCAGTTAGGAAGATTTATTACCATGGTAGGAAGAGAATTTAATAATTCAATGATAAAAAGAGAATGAAATTGACTTCTTTAGATTTACTAGATTGCTCTGTAAACATCCTCCCCAATGGCACTTCCCTGGTCTCTAGCACAGCCAAGGGTGGGTAGAATAAAACCCATCACCAAGTGAACCGAGAGGAACCAGTGAGGGTGAGCTTGGCCACTTGGGCTGTGGATGTCAATCAAACTAATGTGTTGGGGGAAAGCGGGAGGAAGTTTGTCACCCGTTTTAATATCAGAAATTCCTTTACGTGGGTGGTAACTGGGGAACAGCTGCAGGTAGCTGAATCACAGCCCAAATCCTAGCAAAAAAAAAAAAAAAAATAGAAAGAAAGAATAAAGAAAAAAACCCTGCTAGTGTGGACCCCCGCCAGCAGCTGAGCAACGGCTTTTCAGGCTGGAACTCAGCAAGTCACACTGGGTAAGAGGAGTGGGTGGGGGTGGAGGGCTCTGGAGTGGCTAAGGGTTGGGAAGAGTGTTTTTAAAAAGCTGAGTTTTGAAGCTGGTACATATTTAATAGGATTAGAACACACCAGTTAGAGGCTGAACATTCTCAACCTGCCTAGTTAAACAGCTTGTCCGCAGGAAAGCCAGTGAGTGCACTGTGCCCCCCCCACACACACACACCTGCTTCTTTCTCTTTGGTCCCCCATCTCTGTAATCACTCCCTTCCCCATATGCAGTGTGGTGTGTGTGTGTGTGTGTGTGTGTGTGTGTGTGTGTGTGTGTGTAAGAGAGAGAGAGAGCACAAGAGCAAGAGATTGGGGGGGGGGGGAGAGGCGAGCAGAGGAACACCAGGGCTTCTGCAAGGGGTAGTGAGGCTGGGGTGGAGGGTAGCAATATGGGACGCTCTTAGCTGCAGCCTGGGGCTCCAACCTGTCCTCTTGGAGGCTCAGCTGAGGCTGTTAACACACCCAGTTTGTCAACAGTGCTTTTGGTGTTGTGTCCCTGTTTGATTTGGCCCAGGCTGGTCCACCCACTGGCCTGGTCAGCCCTGGGTGGGAGAAGCATTTACTTTTCACACAAGGTGAGTGGACCCTGCCTGGCCTCAGGGTCTATTTAGGTCTTTGGCTGAATGTGTCTTAGAGGTCTGGGGTTTTCATATAGTAGGTGGTGGAAAGGGGTAGGGCGATCTGGAATATTCTTTTTCTAAATATGGATCCTTATTTGCTTGCTTGGCAACTTCAGTCAAAAGATGAAGAAGGCCGCCCTCCTCTCTGACAGTCCGCTGGAAGGCATGGTAACTAGCAAAAGCCTGGATTCCCTTGGCTTCAGGATCTGGGCTAAATCACTGAGTGACTGCAGATGGGACCTCTCACCTCCCTGGGCCTCTGGCTTCCTCATTTCCATCTAGAGGCCACAGGTCAGTCCAACCTTTCCAATGACAAATGTCCACAACACTGAAACGAGAAACCAACCCTAGTGCTTCTGTAACATTTGGCCAGAGGCACTATGCAAATGAAGGCCAGGGATCACCAAGGCAACTGTGCTACAAGACTGAGAACCTAGTGGGCGCTTCTGCTTGGTTGCCCATCCTTGTCTTATCCCCCCCCCCCCAACCACCTCTTGGTTCTTCACCACATCCTACGAAGCACCCTTACCGCTGGAGAGAGGTCAAGTGCTCTGAAAAGAACAGCTGTAAAGATAAAGGCTCACTCTCCTGAGTCATTTACTATTTCCGTACTTGGTGTTTGTGCGTGTGCAGGTGTATACGTGGAGAGGGTATTTGCACACATGTGTGCCTGTACCTTTGGAACCCAGGGACAACTTGTATATTATTCCTCAAGTGTCATGCATTCACCTTTTTTTTTTATTTTGACAAGTTATTTCATTAGCTTAGAGCTGGGTGGAGAGGCCATTGGTTTACCAGTGAGCCCAGAGACAGGGTCTTATGTACTCAAGGCTAGCCTTGAACTCATGATCCTCCTGCCTACACCTCATGAGTCCTGGGACTACAGGTGTGCACCCATTATGCTTGGTCACACCAGCTTTAACTTACTCTTTCAGGGTGGGTTCCAAGGATTGAACTCAGGTTCTTATGTTCCCTAGACAAGCTCTTCACCAACTGAGCGGTTTCCTCAGCCCTTCCTTCTATTCCCCTCCGCACAGAAACTGTCCCCTTCCCTTTCTAAGTTGAAAGGGAAGTCAGCATGTTCAGAAAAACAACAGCTTACCTATGACTTTATCCCAACAAGTTAGGCAGAGATCAATAGCCCATGTTTGAATTCTGGTCATCATTTATTAACTGTCCCAGTTGGTGAGAAGTAGAAACCTCTTAAGCCTCAGCTTTTTCCTCTAGAAATTTTGTTTTGTTTGTTTGTTTGTTTGTTTGTTTGTTTGTTTTTAATGGAGGAGGGAATCATATAGGAAAACTTATCATATGCCACTTACTTTGTAAGCAGGTACATATGTCCCATATCTGAAACAAAGCTGTAGCCATGGTTATTGATAGTCTATTAATAGTCCGGTGAGCTGCTCCTGTGGTCCAGGCATCGTGGTTAGTATTGTCCATGATTCAAATCCTCAACCTGGCAGCTTGTACAGCTGGAGGACCATCCTTCCTGTGTTAGGCAACTTGTCCCAAGTCCTCCTTCCCAAACTGACACCCAGGCCCCAGGCATTAGCTAGATGAGGTCTACACCAGGACTGAGGCAGCCTATGCGTTACTCCACTTTAGACAGTCTAAGAGGTTTCTTGACTGAGGATGGGGTGGAGCTCCAACCCCCAGGTGTGGGGTGGGGTGGGTTAGGAGGGCTCAGGAATCCAGGGAAGCAGAGACCATTCCAAGAGCTCTGGGGAGCCCAGGGTGAACAGCGTGTGTCCCGCCTGCTGTGTAAACATGGAAACTAAATCCACGGATGGTTTCCAAGGCCCACCAGACGGCAACAAGGACAGGATGATGTGGTTTCTGTTGTTCTCCGCCCTTCTTGTTTTCATTTGCACCTTGTGCCCGGGGGTAGGACACGATCTGAGCCGCTCTGCTCAGGAAGCCCTGGGATGATCCACAAGCTGTGGAGATTTGCCTCTGCCCACACAGCGCCCTTCAGGGCGTTGTCCAATGTCACCAGGGCTGTCTCCACTGCCCCATCTTCTTTCCTGCCCTGGCACTGACTGCCTGACATCCACGCTTTTTGTCTCTTCTTTTGTGGCTTTGAAATCTCTGATTCTTCCTCTCTGAGCTGCAAAATGAGCTCGTGGCTTGTAAACACTTTTGTCTTGTCGGACATTGCTGCTTCTCAGGACCTAGAGCAGAGGGACTGTGTTAATTATGTTTTTATTAATTTTTAACTATTTATTTTTATAATTTTAACTATGTGTAGGTATGTGTGCCTTTGTGTGAGTGTACATGTGTGTGTTCAGGTGCCTGAAGAGGCCATGGGTATTGGGTTCCTTGGAGCTGAACTGATAGGTGCTTTTGAGCTGCCTGTCATGGGTGGTCAGAACCAAACTCTGGAAGAGCCAGCTGCAAGTGCTCTTAACCTCTGAGCCATCTCTCCAGCTCCTTACTTTATTATGTTTTAAGATAGGATCTTATGGAGTCCAGGTTGGCCTCAAACTCTGCATGAAGCTTAAGACGATCTTGAGCTTTGGATCCTGTTCTACTTCTGGGTTTGGAAATAGAGGGGAGACGCAGGCGCAACCTGAGTTACACAGTGCTGTGGCTCAAACCCTGAGCTTTGTGCGGTACATGCTAGACAAGCACTCGCCTGGGTGAACTGCTTGCATCTCCAGCCCTTCAGTGTTTGGGAATGAAAATATACCCCTTTAGGGCAAGCTAAAGCATTCAAGTTGGGTCCTGTGGGTGGATTTCCCAATGTTTGGAGGATATCAATTGCTCTATGTCCAGAATTTTCTGGATCTGGACAACACAGTTCAAAACAGAGAGAGATATCTTCCCATGAGAGCTTTTTGGTGGAGAAAGTTTCTTGCTTAAGTGCAAAGACCTATAAATGTCCTAGAGCCTTTAAGTGGGTGCAGCCACCCCAGGCTCCCTTCAATAAGTCATTTAGTGAGAGTCAGTCTACCCAGGAAGAAGTGACATCAGCTGTTTCTGAAAGTGGTCATGGAGTGCTCCTCTAGACGCATTGGCTCAAGTCTCCCCTCCTGCCCATCTCCCACTCTCACGGGAACACGGAGCTGTTGACCCCTCTGGCCGTGTCCTCCTTTGGACAAGGGTCTGCCTGTCCAGCTTCTTCCCCCTTTCATATTTCCCCCATCTCTGAAGGGGAATGTGCTTTTAGAGCTCATTCTATGTGTGCAGTTTTTACTGCCCTTTGGTGACGGTAACAGGACAGAACTGTGGCTAGTATCCCTGGAGGTAGACTCACGGACCGCACCTCTGGCTCTCTGTCTTCTCGACATATGTTCCCCATAGGACACAGCAAGGAGGAAGAGGAAGACACCGGGAGGGGAGAAAGAGGAGGAGGAGGAGGAGGAGGAGGAGGAGGAGGAGGAGGAGGAGGAGAGAGACAAGAGGTAAGGACCTATCTTGTTTTCTAAACACCAATGTTCAGTCATCCGTCATGCTTCTTAAGAGAGCAGAAGAGGATGGCCAGCTCTCCAGCCCGATCACCTTTCTTCTCATTTCTGCCATGGCTGAAATTCCAGCTCCTTGCTGGAAGCCTGAACTCGTTCTGAGTCTTCCCACGGCTGGCATTCACACTTCCACGTCTTCTTCATACGTGGTATGCGCATCAGGGAGCTATGACCCGGGACCCGGCATGCAGGGCGCTCTCTACATTGAAGAATGAAGATTTCACCTCAACCTGAAGAGCATGTGCTCTGTGGAAAAAACTGGATCCATGACCTTTGCAGCAGCCTCCAGGGCCTCCTGCCTCCAGGAACCAGTCTTGCCTACATCTCTGATTCAACTACCGTCACTTCCCTTGGCAACTGAGCTTGGTCAGTTTCAGAAGTTTGACTATTGCCTAGCTCCCTGACTATGTGGTAGTGAGTTCTTCTAGTCTGGCATCTGCTGATTTGTTCCCTCTTTCTCTTTTTCCTTCCTTTTCTTTCCTTTTTTGAGACAGGTTCTTTTGTTTGTTTGATTGGTTGGTTTGTTTTTTCCAGACAGGGTTTCTCTGTGTAGTTTTGGTGCCTGTCTTGGATCTCGGCTCTGTAGACCAGGCTGGCCTCGAACTCACAGAGATCTGCCTGGCTCTGCCTCCCGAGTGCTGGGATTAAAGGCATATGCCACCACTACCCGGCACTTGAGATAGGTTCTTATGTAGCCTAGGCTTACCTTGAACTCAGCTAACTAGTTAAGGGTAACCCTGAACTCTTCTTCCTGTCTCCACCCCAAAAGTCCACCGCCATGCCCCATTTATACAGTGATGGGAATCAAACCCAGGGCTTCAGGTTTGATCCATTCATGCTAGGCTCAGTGAGCCACACCCCCAACTGCTTACTCATTCTTTATAGTAATGAATGGAAGTGCGAGAATGAAAAAGTGTGTGAGTAACTTGGAAAATTTACTTTGAACACTAACCTAGCCCTCTTAGTTCAACAATCCACCATCCAAGTTGGAATTCAAACCTCATCCAATAAACTGTCCAGGACAGAAAAGGTTAAAACCTCCTGTCATAAAGCATGCTAGCTCCTTGGCAACTCAAAGAACTTCATCCTGTTTCGACTTGGTGACTGTGGATCTCGCACGGCATGGTAGGTGTCACTCTGAAGCGTTCCTGATGTGGGACTGAGAAGTGCTCCCCACAGTCATGGACAGCAAAGGTGTCCCTGTTTGCAAATGCAAGACACGCATGTCAAAGAGCCTGTCCAGCTAAAACACACATCAGTCACTGAAAACAAAATTGAACAGGCAACTCACCTGCCACTGGTTCTGCAAAATGAAAGCTCAGATGAGGGCTTTTCACCTGGATGAGTGTGTTTAATAGCATATGAATTTTTTCCTAGTGAGGGGGCTGTGCTCCTGCAGAGAGGGGCCGAGTCTAGAAAAGGCTGGAAAGGCAGTCCCGCGGATGCCTCCAGAGAGAGTCAAAGCCCGGGTTTATAGCCCTGTAAAGCCCTGCTTATCGACATGCACTTCCTCCCGGCTGCTTTCATCTTTTTACATTGTTTGCCTTGCAACTTCTTAAGCCTGAAAGGACCTTGGAGTTGAACATAAATTCTTCAGCAGATAGGCTATGTTTGAATTCGAGCTGGAGAAACAAAGGTAACTTGCGGAAGAACCTGGGTCAGCTATGGCCTGCGGACTGGGAGAGGTCCACCAAAATTTCTCTAGAGGTTACTAGAATATACTTGATGTGCTTGGGTTTCAGAATCTTGCATCTTACCTTCAGTTCCTGCTTGGAGCTCTCTCTAGGTCCTCGGTGCTATTGTGTGTGCACTTGCACTCTCGTGTGAATATGCGTGCACCTGTGTATGGAGGCCAGAGGTCAATGTTGGGCTTTTAACAACTCAATATTTTTGAGACAGAGTCCCTCACTGATTAGACAGGCTAGCTCGGGAGCCCCAGGGATCTGCCTGTCTCCTCCTCCCCAGAACCGGGGTGACAGATGCAAGCTGATGCGCCAGGTTTTTTACATGGATCCTGGGGACCCAAAGTCAGGCCTTGGGTGTGGCAAGCACATTCCTGACTGGGACAAGTCCCTAGTTCTGCTCGTGCTGTTTTGTGTCAGTAGAATCTACCCACTATAAATGGTCCTGTGAGTGTGTAAGCACCGTGCGCAGGAGTCAGGGCTCCAATGGGGAGTGCTTGTGGAAGCAGTGGTGGGAGGTGCCAGAGAGTAGAGGGTCATCTGACCACCATGCACAGTGGTGAGTTGGAGAGCCATCTACACTGGAAGTCTAGTCCAGCCGCCCCCAGCGCCCGAGTGCCATCCCTACTTCCCAGGGATGTTGATGTCACAGGTCGAGGTACTTGCTGATGGGTCTCAGATTTAGCATCTTGGAACAGCTGGATGGGAGGAAGTATCCCACTCAACCTGTGAGATGCCACTGTCTGAGGCGTTGTTGATCCCATGCCCAGGGCTGTAGAGAGCAGAATGCCTCCATTCTTTTGTGGAAGTTGCCTCATATAAGATCCTTTGTAAAAAAAAAAAAAAAAAAAAAAAAAAAAAAAAAAAAAAAAAAAAAAAAAAACACGGCCCATGTCCCTATTTACAGAGGTGTGACAATGATGGTATATGCAAAGGTGTGTGTGGCCCTCATAAATGGTGTCTGAGCTGTGTATATATAAACTTTAGTCAGAGTCTGCCTTCATGCCTTGCTGTATTACTGCATAGCCGTGAGAGTGGCTTTTATGATCTAATGCCCGAGCAGGGGCTGGAAGGCAGGGCTTTGAGGACCAGCAGCATCCAGGCATGCATATTAGGTTTGCATCCCCATCCCTAGGACTGAAAAAACACCAGGTCTACACATGGGGTTGAGATGGGTGCTTAGGCCAAGGGAGGGAGGGGTTTGCAGAATGCTCAGAAACTTCTTCCTCCTGCTCCTTCCTGCAGCGCCCCCACCCCGCCCCCACCCCCTGCCGCCCACCTTCTTCCTACCTTGGCTTGTCACACTGTGAACCCAGGGCATACAACATCTGACCTGACCCTTGTTTACTGCAGCTGAACTGCAACTGTGGCCTCCGAGGAGCCAGAAGGCCTGAATTAAAGGCTGTTACCGAAGCCAGAAGGTTGCAATCAGGAGTCGGCTGGTGAGGCTATGGGTCACCAACGGGGTCACCCCTGACTTATTTCCATGTCCGCCTGTCCTGTCAGGAGGTCTGAGAGGCACTGAAAGCAAACAGAGCAAAGGGTTCCAATCTGAAACAATTTGTGACCTTCTCTGGAGCTAGAGAATTCGTGACATCAACTCCTCCCGCAGTTCCCCAAGTTCCTCCTAGAAGCAGAAGAATCCAGATCCACACGTCTCCGGGGCTTCCCTCACTTTCTGTGTGTCTGCATGCAGATCTGTGCAAAGCGTGTATGTCCTGATGTGAGCCTGTGACACTTGAGGGATATATCCTTTCAAAGGACACAAAAGCCTGTAAACATCTTGGGTGTGGTGCTAGGGAATTCATACAGACTTTCTCCCTGCTCTGTCTCTGTGTCCCTAGCTCTTTTGTTAAGAGGCTTGAAGGAGCCATCTTGAATAGCGTGGCTAATGTACAAGCAGATCAGCCTGCCTCCCTGTCACTCAGCTGACTTGACCAATCAATCACTGATCTGATCAGGATGGGAGGGCCAGGAAGGAGAAGTTGTTTGGAAGCAGCCTTGACAGGGATGAAGGGAACAGCCATTGTCCCCACGTCTATTTTTCTCTCTGTTGCTGTCTCACTGCTTGGCTGCTTCATGCTTGGTGTCATTCTTTGACAGCAGAATTTCTTCCCACTATTGGGTCCCTTTAAGAATGGTCGGTCCCTGCTAGTATTACGAGCCTCTCCTGGATCTTTGGAAGCTGTTGCTCTGTACTTTTAATATGCATGGTACCTCACCTATTGACTTCATAGAATGGATTGATTTACATATTCTTTGCATGTGATTTGCATTACATTAGGTCATTCCCCCTTCCAATGAATATTTATTAGTAGTCACATACCATGGAAGATGCTATATAATGTGAACTGCGGAATAGGATGCAAAATCCTCTATGGCAAACCTTTGTTGCTTTTCACTCCCAGCCTCTAGCCTTTTTCCAGTGCACTAATCCATTTCCCCACTGCCTTTCTTTTTCTTTTTCTCTTTTCTTTGGACAATTTTTTTTAATAAAAGATGATCTTGAGATAATCACTAGTTCAACTTCTTGAAGTATAGCCCAGCCTGGAGCACGTACCTGAGAAATCAGAAACACTGGTCTTTTAAGTCATTTTCCCAGATACATTGTGGACTTATTTGGGGTTTTCCTTTTAGATTTACCAGGAGTCTAGTGTCTGGCTTTCATGAGCCTTGGGAAGCCAGCAGTAAGAAACTGGACTTTATTCCTCTTAGGTTGAAGAAGCCAAAGTAGAGCCATGGATCTTAGGAAAAATGGTCCAAACATTATTACCATACAGCTTCCCTGCAACATCCACCTCCGCCAACTTTAAGCACAACCTGAAGCTACATGAGAGTCAATGAAATGTGTGTTCTCCAAATTCTGCTTTGTTCAAGGGCTGAGTTGGCTGAAGAAGGAGACATGGTGGAAAAGCATGCCTGGAAGAGCTCCTGGTGTGTCTTCTCCATCCACATGCTGCCCTCCTCCCTTCATTTGAAGGTGCATTCCCTGCCCAGTGGACGTGTCCAGCCTGTGAGCTTGGGCAATGCTTGTGTGAGCTTGGGCAATGCTTGTGTGAGCTTGTGCAATGCTAGTGTCTGGTTGCTTCTGAGAATCCCCTACTGGCATATCATGGACTCTGTAGGGAATGAAGCCATTGTGGAAATCAGAATGGTTTTGATCATTCTTCCACCACAAAGCCACTCAAGATGATGGATTGCATGATCGAAAAGGAATGGCAAGCCCACTTCCAAATGGCAATGCAAAGATCTGGTTCCTTCCATCTTTTGACTACTCCATCTTGGAGTCTTTGCCCTCCTGTCACAAGAACAGGAATTTGCAAGATACTTCAATGGTCTAACTGTAAGCTGTTGGGTGTCACTTCAGCCCATGTTCCAGGCCTGAGTAGCAGCACAGCACAATTGCAAGGAAGACTGGATACTGTGCATAAGTATGACCACTAGCCTACATACCTCACTGTGGGCCCCAAGGAGTCACCTGTTCTCCTACAGCCTTACCTCCTCCTCTGAAGAATGGGGATAGTATCTCCCAGCCTGTAGAATTCCTGTGTGATGGTTAATATTGATAACCATCTCAACAGATTCTAGAATCATCTAGGGGACAAACCTGTGGACATGATCTGGAGGGAGTTTCTAGACTAGGTAAATGCAGGTGGGAAGATCCACTCTAGGAATCCTGGACAGAATAAAAAAGAGAAAGCCAACCCGCACAGGAGTGTTCATATCTTTCCACTTCCTGACTGTGTGTGCCATGTGACCAGTGCCTCCAGCTCCTGCTGATCTGACTTTCCCACCATCACGGATTGTCTCCGCTCACACCGTGAGGCCACATCAACCTTCCCCAAGTTGCTTTTGTAAGGGACTTTCCACACAGCAATGAGAAAACCCTGTGAGGCTCAAAGGGAAGATACCTCTCAGCACAATGCCAGGCACAGAGGGGAGGAGCTACAGGAGTGCTCCCTACTCCTCCTCTCAACTAGATTCTTCTTAGGCCCCTAGGGAAAGACTAGGCAGCATGGGCCGCAGATGGTTTCAATTGGGTAAACCAGGATACGCAAAGATTCCTTGCTGGTCTTCTCAAGACAAATTAGTACCATGCCACTGTTTGGAAAGAACAGGTCCTCCTAGGCCTTTCAGAGTCCCTCCTGATGTTTTGTGTCTGTGTCACAAGAACAAAGGACACTCACTGCCCGTGAGCGCTAGGGTGCTGAATTTTCAAGCTATAGCTGTTGACTGGGTGGCTCTTGTGAGCTGCACACACAGAGAGAGGCAGGAGGCGTGGCCTCCAGATTAAGAACCCAGTGCCAGGGGCTGACTCAGGAGCCTTTGTTTATTGGGGAAGCAGGAGGTGGGTGGAGGTTGTGTGTACAAATGGGCTCTCTCTGACTCAAGTCTCTTAAGATGTTGACATCCAGGACTTTGGGAAGTGCAGTTTAGAGAGGTTTGGCTGATGCCTGGGCCGCATACTTACAGACAGAACATGGCAGAAACGTCATTCGGAACGGCGGTCTGGCCTTCCTTGCCTTCATCTCTTCAGGCCCACATTGCCACCTTTGCTTGCTGGTACCATACGATTTTTCTCTGTGACCCTTTGACATTTTAGGTGTTTTTTTTTTTTTTTTTTTAATGATTTAAGACCCAATTAAAGCAATTTCGGAAATTAGTATAGGTCCCAAACCTACGAAATCAAATCACAGTTGTAAAAAGTTATGTTAGAAATACCGTGGGTGGGGCTGTCTAGATGCCTTAGTAGGTAAAGGTGCTTGCTATCAAGGCTGACATCCAGAGTTTGATCCCCAGAACACACTTAGGGAACTGAGAGAACCATCTCCTGAAAGTTATCCCCTGACCTCTACACATGCACTGTGGCACACAGACACATGGACACACACACACCACACACACACACTAAATACATAAATAAATGCAATAAAAATACAAATAAAGACATACTGTGAGCTACAAATAATACAAATTGGATGGTTTTTTTTTTTTTAAATTAACAGTTGGGGACTGGGGAGATAACTCAGTGGTTAAGAGCACTGGCTACTCTTCCGGATAATTTAAGTTAGGATCTTAGCCTCCCCTCTTCCCTCATCATAAGGGCTTTGAACTGCTGTCAGCTCCAGGTCCAGGAGATCTGATGCCCTCTTCTGTCATCTGAGGACACCTGCACATACACAGGGCACTCAACCCCCAACACACACACACACACACACACACACACACACACACACACACACACACACACACACACTTATTTAAATGAAAATAAATCATTTAAAAATTGTCTTGTGAGAGCTAGGCATGGTGGCACATACCTTAAATCCCAGCACTTGGGAGGCAAAGGCAGGAGGATCTCTGAGTTTGAGGCCAGCCTGGGCTACAGAGTGAGTTCCAGGATAGCCAGAGCTACACAGAGAAACCCTGTCTCAGCAGGGGGAAAGTCTTACAAGAAAGAAGGCATTTGATAGTACAGGGCTGGCTTGGCATAGGATGATCCCCAAATCTATGTTTCTCCTACTTCTCTACACTCCCATCCTTAGCTACTTGATGACTTTTCATCCTCCTGGACACAGAATAGCTTTGGCAGCTCCAGCCATCACATCAGCCTTTCAGGCAAGAAGAGTAAAATACTGCACAGCACCCACTGCATCTGTCTTTTTTACCAGGACAGCAAAAGTCCATTATAAAACAGATTGAGAAACAACCTGCAATAATTTTCAAGTGAAGTCAATAAAGCCTAGCTTGGGTTTCAAATCTGGAGTTTGTTCACCCACTCTCCTTTCTTTGGCATGTCTGAAAGATGGAGGAGATGTCTAAAGACAAGAGAGAAAGCACCAGTCAAGAGACGGAGAAGTGTGCCTATCTATTTCAACCCATGTGAACTAGTACTGCCTGGCCACAACCAACAACTACATGTTTAAAGTCACCCAGGCTGAGCTTGCCTGATTTCTAACTCAGTCCTGCAGCTAAGGGACCAATCAGATTGTTTCAGAATCAAGGGCTGGGGCGACAGTGCCAAGGGCAGGTGTAGGTGGCTGGAAGGTCAGTCTGACTAATAAATTATTTTGGGACAGCAAAAAAGTGAAATCAGTTTCCTCTGTAGAAATCAAAGTTGACCTCATTGTCTATGAGTCGGCCTGGTGCTTGGATAGGGGATTTCCACACCTGCTTTAACAGGTATGAGTAAAAACTGGCTTTAGTAATCACAGTGGGAGGAGGGAAGTGGGCACAAGGTCTCACCCCTGGACAAGGAGATATTCATAACTGATAGCCGCTGAGAGGAGGGAAACCAGTTTTCTTCAATGGAGTGACACTGGGTATATTCACTCCAGGACAAGCCTCACACTTAAGAGGTACTGGCTACCATGAATCCGACTCCATATTTTTGTTTTTAAGAGAGAGAGAGAGAGAGAGAGAATCTGAATTTGGGTGGGTAGGAAGGTGGGGAAGGATCTAGGAAGAGTTGGGGGGGGATATGATCAAAATAAATTGTATGAGATTCACAAAGAATAAATAAGTAACTTTTAAAAAAAATCCTGTCTTTGGACATTGCTTTACTCTATCTATTAAAACATTAATTAATCCTTCTCTTCTCCCCTCTATACTCTGTGTTAATTCTCAAAGGATTATTCAATGACACCCAGAACAACTCTATTTTTTAAAATGAGAACTTTTATTTTATAATATCATGGCACATATCCAAGACTAAGGCTTATGGTAGACATTGCTAATCACTGGGAATATTTCACCATTCCTACAGCAGACATTGCTAATCAACCACAGATGATTTTACTCTGGCTTATGACTTCATCATTTACATGAAATGCATTAGGAATCAACCACCAGCCCACTAAGGTTACTTGCTGAGTAGAAGCTGTGTTATATGTTTGTCAGCAAAATCTCTCAGCTTTATTGAAATGGATCTTAAAACTAAGACGGGATTTCATTTACTCAAACTTTGCTTACGGTTTTCTGAGATCAAGAACTTCTATTCAAATAAGTTTTACTCCCCACATCATCAAAATGTCTCTGGGAAGTCATGGAGCCACAGACTATGTGGTACCTTCTTGGCCAGTTCTGGCTGCCTTGTGATGCATTTTGCTGCAAACTGCATGGCCTAGGGATTGACCTGACTAGGGCAACGAGAATGAAGACATGGCAGACACATGCAGAAAAGCTAGGATTAGTACTAGGAGGCCCAGTACTTTGATAGAAACACAACAGCAGTAGCCTGGAAACTCAGCGTGTGAACATGGAAGCAGGTTGGCTAATCTGAGTGGGGTAGGATGGGGTCTCTGTAGGGGAATCATCTCAAGCTGCAGTCCTTTGGGAGGAGGAAGCTGTGGTTGATATTCTCTGCTTACACCACCAACATCTGTATTTGAAAAAGGGAAGGCCTTGCCATTCTCGTGGGTCCTAGGCATTAGGGATCCTTGATATGACTGTGCTCATGTCAATAATACACATTCACTTAGGACTTCATCCACGGCTCACCATAGCACTCAAATTGCCAACAGAAAAGCAGGAAGTTCTGTCTAAGGAGTTCCCCAAAATGGAAATGGCTGGTGAGAAAGAATATATGTCTTCTCTTTCCAGGGTCACTCACTGTTCTTTCTAAAGCCAGGGCTACTTACTGGTGGGTAGGCTGTTTCATGTAGAGGAAATTCACCCCAGATTTACTGCTGATGGCATTTCTTCTTTCCCATGGGGTATGGGTGACAAATGCCGGGCCTGGGGATTTGATCTCTATGAAACCCAGATATAGGGCTGAGAAGACGGATCAAATGGAATCGGGATGAAGAAAATGAGAATTCCAAGCCTTTAGACTAGGTAATAAGAGTAGCAAAGAGCTGAATTGCAGAGCTCTGGTCAGAGGGGATGGTAGCCTGTTGGTGGTCAAAGGTCACCAGATAATTAAGGAGCAGCCAATTTAGAGCCAATTAGAACATTCATGGCCACTAGCAAACGCCACAACCCCATTAGAGACCTACCTGTCCTCTCATGGATTATTTTTAAGTTTCCACCCTTCCTCAGATAGGTTGCCTAGAGGAAAGCTAAGTCTCCAACGGAGAGAACAATGTGGTGGCTGAAATTTGCACGTGTTTGATTAGCGCAAACCTCATTTGCGTGTTACTGTTACTCACCAGAGAGACTCCAGTTCTGCAGTGCAACGGTGCAGCAGCTCTCAGTCTCCCCCGAGGTAGACAGTCTGTGGGGTGTCTAGTTATTCCTACGGATCCCTATTGAGACAGCAGTTGATATCCCAGGCTTCTTACTCTTGCCACATTGTTCTAAGAACATGGCATGAGAATATGGAAGCCCCTTAAGACAAAGGCTACTGTCAACCCTCTTCTATTTGTAGCTGAGAAAACAAAACCCAGAGACATCAAACGACCTTCTCCAGGTCACACGACATACAGTGAAATCTGGATTTGAACCCAAGTTACATGGTTTCAGAGCCAGTAACCAGAATACAATATGTCACGATCTCTTTTGCCTGTTAAGTACACTCAGTAGTTTTGAGACAGGGTCTCATGTAGCTCAGGTTGGCTTTGTACTTGCTATGTAGCCTAGGATGACCTTGAACTTCTTAAGACTATAAGAGCACTATGCCACCCCTGTTAAGGACAATAATTATTGTCTAACATCTGTGTATCTTGAACGAGGATAAAGAGACACCCCACCCAGCCACCCACGCAACCACCCAAACAGCAAGGCTGGTTCTAGGTACAAACCTCTTAGTTTGAGTTTTAGTCACCTTAAAGATTATTCTGACTCCTAATGGCAGCAGGCTTCTGGAGCATTCTATTTTTTTCCCCAACTCATTTTAAAGACTTTTAGTGTGTGTGTGTGTGTGTGTGTGTGTGTGTGTGTGTGTGTGTGTGTGTGTGCGCGTGCACACACGCGCACACGCGTCAGGGATTCCCTTGGAGGTCAAAAGACAGTGTCAGAGCCTCTAGAGCTGGATTTGCAGAGGGTTGTGAGCTGCTTGATGTGGGTGCTGGCAGCTGAACCCCTGTCCTCTGCAAAGGTCTTCTGCAAAAACCACCGAGCCTTAACCGCTGAGCCACCTCCCCAGCCCCCTCTGCTCGTTTCCATGGAGCTCTTCTTAGGGGTCCTTCTACTTTCTGATCACACTGATCCACTGTGCCAACATTCCAGGGGAGCAAAGACTTTAGCTAGGGAGTCACCGTTGTTGTTTTCAACTTCCTTTGATCCTATTTTGTGGTTGACTTGGCGAAAGTCCACATCTGTCACCAACAGGCTTTCAAGAGGCTGTGCCTTGAAGCCCAGATCATATTTGACCTCTACACACCCAGGTCTGAAACCTCTGCTTCTTTTCATTTCTTGGGAGTTCATGTTGTTCGGCAGCATTTGTCGTTCTGCTCTCTGTGTCTCATCCCTGTGTCCTCCTACCCCCCAATAGTCCTTCCGCCTCAGGAAGGACCCTAATCTGGTGAACTGACCACACCACATATGTTGTCTCCTAATCCTTCCTGTGTTTGCTGTAGGTATGGCGGCTCTCCAAGACAAATTACCAGTGTTGTGGAGGAGGTCATGGGGTGTCGTTCTGGTGGGGGATGGGAAGGGAGGTGGCTCTCAGGACACACTTCTGGGGCCTGCCTCTGCCTCTTTCCTGATTGGTGCTTGTTTGAGACTAAAATGCCCCACCCTGAGCCCCCAAGCTGGGACCTGGCAGAAGAGAGAGGAAGAGAGGAGTTTAACCCACTGGTCCTGTCATTTGATGAAGGCAAAACTCATATGGGGCAGGCCTTAGGCAACAGATGTTGGTGGAGGACCTGCCAAAACCGTGTGGAGGGCAAGGGAGTGATGCATGTGTTACTTGACACGGGAGGATTAGGGAAACCATGAGGAAGCATGTCTTGTCCCTTCATGCCGTGACACCTCGGAGAAGTGAATTATGAGGGCAGAAGAGCACAGTCCAGGCACAGACAGGGTATAGGCTAAGGTCAGGCAGCTTGAATGAGGCCTTTGCTTTCCTCTTCCCCACCAACCACAACCCCCACTCCCCCGCTGGGCCGATTGGCAGGCGTGGTGAGAAGCATTGTGTGAGCTGCAAAATCAAAAGCAGGCTTCCTATGATGGAATAGCTGCCTTCGGGTTGTCTTCCCTTGTTCTGCCCAGTATTAGCCTTCCCCGCCCATCTCTGCATTGATAAGGATTGTGATGTGATGCCCAGTGCTTTTTCCTGGACTTTGCAAATGAAGTCGTATGGAAGGCGGCCAATGGGTCCAACCATCTGTCTTTGTTGATGGCACAAGGGAGTCTTTAGGAAAAATGAACACCATTCAACAGGCTCAGGTCCTCAAAGGGAGCAGGCAATGGGACCATGGAAATCTAAGGCCAGGCTCAATGAGAACCAGGCAACAAGTGGGAAAGAAATGGGCGGAATTCCATCTCTCCTTTCTTTCCCTTTGTGTTAGGTCTGTTTGGTCTCTGAACTCTCCTGAGGTTGGAGCAAAGCAGGAGCTCCAAGCCCTGTCTGCATTCCCCTGTCTCTGCCACGGTGTAGGGGGAGCAGAGGGTGCTGAGGGGAGAGAGCAAAGAATGAAGGAGACTAGCCTTGGGGACTTTGGGAAACAATCCCAGGATCCTCTTCTCTTCCTTTGCTATCATATCTTCCTGGGAGAGGTGGAAGGAAAGGACAAACCAACCGATATCCATTGCTAACTCCAGTGAAGCCAAGAAAATACTCTAGGCTAGAGGATTCTGGATGCAAAGAGAGGACAGGACTCACCCAACCTGGTGAACCATGCTCTCATATAAATCATGGTTGACTCCTGTAATTCTAACCTGTAGCTAGTGGAGGTCCTAGCGGGGAGTGGTTAGCTTTCTCATTGCCATGACAAAACACCTGAGAAAACAGAGGGAGAGACTTAGTTGGGCTCATTGTGTCAAAGGTCTCAGTCCATGGTGGGCTGTGTCTATTGTTCCTAGGGCATGAGGAAGGAGACCATGAAAGATGGGTGTGGTGGAGCAAAACTGTTCACCTCACTAGGGCTAGGAAACAGAGAGAGGATACCCATGATATTGGGGTTCCTCCTTCATCTTTCATTCCAACTGGGCACCCCAGTATATTGGGGGTGTTACTACCTACAGTTGGAACATATCTACCACCATATCCCAGTCCCACATGCCAGTCAACTCTGGGAATATCCTCATGGACATATCCAGCAGTATGCCTTAGCAGTCTCCTAGGTGTCTCTCAATGTCAAGTTTAGTCAGGATTATCCACCACAGGGAGGGAACGAGGGAGGGGGAGAGGACAAAGAAGAGAAAGAACTGAAAAATGAGAACAGCTTGCAGAGAGAACCTGAATGTGGAAAGAGATAGAGAAAGGGGTTGAAAAGATGACAGTGATTGAGTGAGGAAGAGGGTGAGGAGGGAGAGGGTGAGGAGGAAGAGGGGCAGGGCCCATCAGAGAATAAATGCCAAGGCAGGAGCTGCCCCAGCAAGATCTTGATCTCATATTGGTCTTCTTACACTGGCTCCCAGACCTAACCTTTCCATGCTACAGCTGGAAACAGTTTTTAGACACTGAAGGGAGCATTTCACTTAGATGTATGAGCATCTAAGAGTTCAGACATTTCCCCTTAATTTTCCCACTTTCTTAGAAATCTGACCAATGGTTTGTACTAGATCCTCAGGCTGAAAGGAGATCTTAAACTTGGAAAGAATAGTCTAGAAGAACAGTGTCAAAACCTGTTGCACACAACAGGACTGAGCCAAGGTTGGTTCTTCCACTGCTTGGCACTATTGCTAGGATCCTTCCAAAAGATTTTGATTTCATTAGATTGCAAAGATGTTCTTGCTGTGAAATAATCCTCTTGTATACTGTAAAGATTTGTCATTGAACTGGTTTAATAAAACACTGATTGGCCAGTAGCCAGGGAGGAAGTATAGGTAGGGTGACCAAACTAAAAATGCTGAGAAGAGGAAGGGAGGAGTCAGGAGTCACCAGCAGATTCAGAGGGAGCAAGATGAGAATGTCATACTGAGAAAAGGTACCAAGACATGTGATTAAACATAGATAAGAATTATGGGTTGATTTAAGTGTAAGAGCTAGTTAGTAATAAGCCTGAGCTACTGGCCAAGCATTTATAATTAATATAAGCCTCTGTGTGGTAACTTGGGAAGCAGCTGCTGGGTATTTAGGAGTTCTGGCAGGCTAGAAACTTCCACCTATGTATTCTAGAAATTGCTATGAAGCTGTAAAGACAACTCCAGATGTGTTCATTTTCTATAACATAGCATACCAAGGCTGTGCAGCTGAAACAACAGAAATTTATTTTTTTCAGTTCCCTAGGCTGGATGTCAAGGTTTAGTACCTGCAGGACTGGCTTATTCTGAGGCTTCTGGCTGACTTCTGTGTTTCACGTGTTCAGCCTTTCTGTGTGTGCCTGTGTGTGTGCATGTGTGCATGTGGTATGTATGTGTGTATGTGTGTGTGTGCATGTGTGTGTGTCTTGTAAGGGTACTAGTCACATGACTTCATGTTGCCTTGGTCCCCTCTTTGAAGTCTAAATCTCTAACACAGCTCCGTTCTGAAGGGTGGGGGTTAGCACTTCAGTGTACAACCTAGAGTGTAGGGGGGAGACCAGAGGGGGCAGTCAGGGGATGACAGTAAAAATAGTCAATAACCTTATAGTCTATCACAGATCTGACAGCCTGTGGGGAAAGGTCTGGGCAGGGTTCCCAGACTCAGAGAAGTTCAGTCACCTACCTACCTAAGGACACATAGTTTGTCAAGAGAAAAGATGGAATAAACATACAGGATGGGGGACTCAAATTTCTTTTTCTCCCTCCCCATTATGCAAAAAAAGAGTAAGGAGAGAAAAGGGAGAAGGGCTGGGACCGTGAGAAGATAACTCAGAGGTTTCTAGATCATCATCCTTCCTAGACTGACACTGACTTGTCATGATTAGGGAACTACTGTTATTGCTTGTTTCCCTCTTGTTAAGCTTTCAAGGGTGCCATGTAGAGAAGTCCTGAATAATTGTCAATGTTTTTTTTTTTTTTCCTCAGCCAGTGTCTTTGCTGCTGTTATGAATTGCAGAAGGCTGGGCACTTCATAAAGGAAAGAGGATTATTGTGGTGATTCTTGGTTCAAAACCCAAGATTGGGTAGGCCCTGGTCTCAGCCTCTGGTGATGGGCCTTTTTTTGGGCAGTCCTTTTCGATGCATGGCAAAAAACAAGGAATGATTGTATATTATAGAGCTCTCAGGATTCGGGTGTGGGACTCTGTCCTGTTGAGTTTTCTAGCCCGAATCACTTCCCCAAGGTGCTTGCGCTGGACTCCATGGTCACATTAAGTTTCTAACTTCTGAAGACTTCATGAGAGGGATAAAATTTCAACATGTGGCCTTAAACAACATTCAAACCACAGTTCTGTATTCAATCACACACTGTACACTTATTAAATTTATCATGTTAGGTATTTTTACAGTTTTAATTTCTATACTTCCCATGCATTTTCTCATTTCAACAATTCTACAGAGAAATGAACTGAGGCTTGGGTTTTGTTTCAGTGTGAGGTTATTGTAGTACCAAGTGCTGGGGTTTGAGGGGGGATGGCTTTGGTCTGGTCCATGCTGTGGTTTAAAGTAAATGCTAACATTATTATTATCACTTCCGCTGAGCCTGTTGCATGCTGGACACAAAGTCTGTATACCTTCCTGTTCTTAAGCTAAGCCATCATTTCCTCTGGGATATATGTTCTTCTTATCATCATTACCTCCATGTTTTCTGGAAACACTCAGCCCAAAGAGCCTGGTGAACTTCCCTATGGTTGAAAGCTGCAGAGTGTCCTCCTAGGCTTGGCTTACAGCCTAACCCAAGCTTTCTCAGCCACAGACATGGACACACTGTAGCTGCATCATCAACTGGGATGGGTCTGTGCTATACATTGTAGAATGTTAGGAAGCATCTCTGGCCCCTACCTACTGGATTCTAAGGAGGCACCCTGCTTCCCCACTAAAAGTGACACTAGAGATGGCTAAATGTTCTCTTAAGAGCCCAAATCATCCACAATTGAGACTGCACCCTTGACTGACAGAGTATTGACCATGGAGTTAGAGTAACATACTTTCCCTATAATTGACACTTTTAAAACATATTCTCCATGAGGATTCTTCTGTCTAGCCAACATGTCTTCTCTGAATTTTGATTATCATAAAACTAGGAGGCCTGAGGTCTAGAGAGATGGCCCAGTGCTTAAGAGCACTTGGTGCTCTGATGGAAGACCAGGGTTCTGTTCCCAGCACCCATCTGCATCCCACAATTGCCTATAACGCCAGCTCCAAAAGATCCAATGATGCCATTTTCTACCCTCCATGGGCTCCTGCATGCACATGGTGCACATAAACTCACACAGGAACACACACATATACCGAAATTAAAAATAACTAGATGAATCTTTAACAAAACAAAATGAAAACTAGAATGAATTTAGAATGACGTTATATTATAAAGCTTTGACCAAAATCTTGACCCTATATTACTACTACAACTACTACTACTACTAATTGCACTATTAATAAAGTGTTCATAGTATTAATAGTAGCCAGCGCTTCTTTGGCATTTTCTTTGTTCTAGAGCCCCTATTAGCACTTAGAACTAATTAACTCCCTTTCACCAACTTTGAGTATCTTGATCACCTATTGTTGTCTTCAGTGTATAGCTGAGCAGAGGGCCAGGACACAGCATGACTGACAGCATTAATGGATGGAGGTGTACTGGAGAGATGGCTCAGTGGTAAGAACACTTGCTGGTCTTGCAAAGGATCCAGATTCAGTTCCCAGAACCAACATGCTGCTCACAAACACCTGTAATTTAATTCTAGTGCCAGGAAATCCACCTGTCTTCTGACCTCCATGGATATCAGGCATGCATGTGGTGCCCATACATACATGCAAGCAAAACACTCATATACATAAAATGAAATAAAAAAGAAAAGAAATAATCAGACAGATCATTGTGGGTAAAGGTACTTGCACCCACATGTTGAAAGGATTAAACCAACTTCTGAACATTGTCCTCTGACCTCCACACATACTGCATGGTACCTGCACACACACACACACACACACACACACACACACACACACACACACAAATAAATATTTAAAAAAAGAAACAGGAAATGCACATTAATTCCTTACTCTGAACTCTTTGTACCTCTCTGTAAATTCACTTTATTCTAGATTCTGAGAATTTGATGAATACGCATTTCAATGGCAGATACTGCTGTATCACCCAGCAAGAGGCCAGAGCCGATTGCCTTGCCTGTGGATAGTGAGAGCAGTACCAGTCTCTCCATTCCAGACTGAACCACACTGGGTAATATCAAACCTCTATTTTTTTTTTTTTGCCAGATGTTTAGGCCACTGCTACCTAACACCAGAGCTACCAGTCACATATGGTTAAGTTAACCAGAATAAAAGTAATTAAAATTTCAACTCTGCAACGGAGGGCTCTTTTGCTACACTGGGCCTCTAGTGGTTTCCATATTTGACAGTGTGGGTGAAGAGTGGACAGGGCTGCTCTTTGGCCTGGGACTTGGGGGTTTGTTTATTTGGGGTACATGCTTCTGATACATGATCAGCTTTTTATAGGATAATTAGAGCCAACCTTTAGGCACACCTGTTAGATACAGACAGTATTCTATGTCTACTGGATGGTTTGAATGGTGAAAACAAGACTCAGGCTGTGAAAGGGACTTTGAATTTTGACTCAGAGAGGCTAAGTACCCCCTGGGGAGGAGCCAGAGTGATTGGCCATTGACAGATGGGACTTGTCTTCGATTGGGGCCTCAGGGAAGGAGGAAGCTGGGTAGGGTGTGGGTGAGTCTGAACCTAGTGGGGGTGGCCCTCAGCTTCCCTCTGAAGTTTGAAGAGTGATCACTTCAGACTGAGAGAATAGAAGGGAAATGGGAGGGGGACAAGCTGGTATGAGCTGATTCTCCTTGAGAATGGGCCACAAGCTGACAAAACACGTGGATGGGCCTCCTGGATGTTTTGAGGGCCCAGCTGAGGCGGGAGGTGAGGAGGCATGGATTCATATGGATAGCAGTCCAGTGATAGAATTCTCTTCCAGAGCACATGCTTCTGGTGGGGAGCGTCATGGGAGGCGGGAGGCATGCTTTCCAAACTTTCTCAGCTTGGCGTTCTCACCCTCTGACAATTGTAGATGAGAGTCTCTGTGCCCTGTTCAGAAACTGTCTGATCCCCAAATGGGCCCCAGGAATCTCACTCCTATAACCCCAGCACTTGGGAGACTGAGGCAGGAGGATTGCTGTGAGTTTAAGGCTAGTCTGAAGTATAGTGAGCTGACGAGTCCAGGCTACAGTGAGAAGCTATCTGAGAAACAAAATCAAATCAAAACAAAACGAAACAACAGAAACGGGGTTGGACAGATGGCTCAGTGGTTAAGAGCATTGGCTGCTCTTCCAGAGGACCTGGGTTCAATTCCCAGCACCCACATGGCAGCTCACAACTGTCTATAACTCCAGTCCCAGAGGATCAGACACCCTCACACAGACACACATGCAGACATAACACCAATGCACATAAAATAAAATAAATGAATCTTAACAAACAAACAACAACAACAACAAAAGATTCTGAGCGTCAAATCCAAATAAGGGAACAACATGATCAAGTCCTCTTTTTTTTTTCTTGCCCTCTTCTGGTCTCCAAGCCCAGCTAAGTTCCTACAGCTTCCTTTCAAATTTGAAAAGAAATCCAAAGTGCGTTTCTCTACCCCAGGTCAGGGACAATACAGTCCAGCTACCCTGGGCAGGCAGTCTCCCTCCCTCCCTCCCCCGCAGCTCACATCCATGGGTTTTCTTTCTCTAGGTTGGGGTCAGAGTGGACACAGTCTTGCCTACCATAGAAGGAATTAGCAACAGCAGTTTTCTCCTCCTAAATCTCCTCAGTAGGTGACCTTTGACAAGCAGGTAGCACAAACTCCTTCAGACAATTACACGCACCTTTGAGTCTTTATAATGATTTCTCAACTGACCAATCAGAAAATGAAATGCCTCTTGGGAAGTAGAGGAAAAGGGAATGGGAATGTCTCCTCCTGGATTTTCTCCCTGGGTCCAAAGTATTTACATTCAGATTTGCATATGATTTGCATATAATTTGTGTCTGCCTACAAAGCCTGTCTGTTGTTGAGATACTGTGGAAACTAAAGTTGATTCATAGTATGGTCCCCCTCCACCCAGATCATCCCTGACCCTGTGTACTCAGATGGAGGTGGAAGTGGTAAGATCCTTGGGGACAGGTTGAACATTTGGGACCGTTAGGCCCTAGGTCATACATATGCCTTCTGTAGTCACCACACTGTATGACATTATACACTTTATTGCTGCTAAACATTTTGGACAGCAAAAGACCCTGGGGTAGGGCTGCCTTGGGCGATTGGAAGCAATAAATAGAGGGGCAAACTTGGTTGAACTGGAAAGAGACTGGTTAGCTGGATCAGCTGAGCAAATGTTAAGTTTGAGAAAAACTTATTAATGACTCCCACTCACTAACATTTATTAAAAGTGCCAACAGGGTGCCAGGCCATGGTTCTATATTTAACACATACAGGGGCTAAGTCACCCCTGTAGCCCTATGTGAACTGAGGACAGTAGCTAGCTCCAAGTTATAGATGTGTACACAGACTTGCACAGTGTAAGTAGCTTGCTCCAAGCCACACAGACAGAAAACAGACAGGCTTTGAGCTTGCTCTTCAGACCCTAGACCAGTCTGCAACATGCCTATTACGCTGTGTACAGTAAAAGGGTTGGAGCTGGACATCAGGGAGAGGGCCAGCTCCCCACTCCAGGCTACTAGAGGGGTGGGGAGAAGAGGCCTGGATGTCTAAAGTGCAGGGGGAGTGAAGAGGGTGCTGGGCTGTGGCTGGGCTCTTATTGATAGTCCAGTCTTTCTCTAGGGTTAGTGCTGATGGAGAACTCCCTTCATGGCAACAACTAACCTAAACTGGTGCTGGTGGCCTGGTGGCTGAGCTTAAGCCTGCTGGCATAGACAAGCACGCTGTTTAGTTCCCGTTGGAGAACGTGGGCTTGACAGCACACACAATGGCCAGGATGAGTCACTCTGTAGCCCATCCCCAAGAATCCATCAGAGCAGCCGCTGACTGATGTCTGGAGACCAGTGCTTACAGGGGACCCCTAGGCGATGCTGTGGAGATACAGTGAACCGGAAATTCCAAGGAAAAACTGTCCCCAGAGGGCTGCAAATGGCGTGGTGTCTGTCTGTTCAGCCAAAATCTGCTCGGTCTGAGTTGGGACTGTCTCTCTAGCTTTTATTTACCTTAGGGCATATTTTATTTGGCGGATCAGAGAGGACATCAGCCTTTCCAGAATGAGGCAGCAGCTGGGAAGTGAAGGGGGCTTTGGCTGAGAACGAGCCTTGCCGGAGTGAAGGGCACAGAAGTAATTAATGAAAGATGGCGAGGGCGCTCGTTCCTATTGGCTGACACAGTGTGAGAAACTTTCCAGTGCCCAGGCAGTGTTGTCGAGGAGAGAGTGTTGTCATCTGAATTCATTTGCATGACAATGAGCCAAACTCTTATTATGCATAGGGATGCTAATGGGCAGCAGCTACCGTGCAGTTCCATGGGAAAGCTGCTTCCCTGGAGGAGGCAGCCTCTTCCTCCTCCCCTGTCCCGCCTCTCCGCCTCCCTTCCCCTTTCCAAACTCACCCACCCCTCCACCCACCTACCCCCTGCACAGTGGAACACTAGATTCCCCCAACCTGTGGAGTACTCCCCTGCCCTCAGGGTCTAGGCTCTAAATGGAAAGGACCCTGCGCTATGAGATTGAAGGAATACTTTCAAAGCCTGCACAGACCCACAGTTCTCCCTCTCACCCCTCACAAAATGACCAAGAAGGAAGTGTAAATGAAGCAAAAAGCAGTGGATCCTTAACCGCGCTAGGCCTCCCTTGCTGTGATTGCTGATCCCAGTGGGAACGCCAGAGAGAGAGAGAGAGAGCGAGAGAGAGAGAGAGCGAGAGAGAGCGAGCGAGCGAGCGAGCGAGAGAGAGCGAGAGAGAGAGAGAGAGAGAGAGAGAGAGAGAGAGAGAGAGAGAGAGAGAGAGAGAGAGAGAGAGAGAGCGCGCGAGCAGGCGGAGAAGACTCCGCAGTGTGGGGCTGGCTGTGGAGGGCTGGGCAAAAGGGCATAGGCGAAGGAGACACGGGTTTTTCATTTTTTCCAGGACCTTGAAATCCGTCAGGCAGTCGGGCTGGTCTCTAGCTTTCCCAGCAGCCCTGCTCTGAAAAGAGACTTGAACTTGGCAGGGTGCAGAGCTCTGTCTAGCTCCCACCACTGCCTTTGGGGAAGCTGTAGAATCCAGGGCAGGGCTGGAAGCCAGGTTATTTGGATTCAAATCCCATCCCCGCTGCTGTTTACCAACCACCTGACTTCCCAGTCTGTGGTCACTTCGCTCTGTTTTGTTCTGGCTTCTTTACAGGTGAAACAGAAAACAAATGTGTTCCCCTCACTGGGCTGTTGCTTGGTACACGTGGCATATTGCAAGTGTCCAATGGGGGCTAGGCATCACCATCTCCCTTTCTTCTCTAACTAGCCTCCACCATCTTCACACTGCTTAGGTCGTTGGTTCTCAACCTGTGCATCACGACCCCATTGGAAGTCGCATATCAGATATCCCGAATATCAGATTCATAAAAGTAGCAAAATTACAGTTAGGAAGTAGCAACAAAAATAGTTTTATGGTTGGGGTCAATGCTATTAAAGGGTCACAGCATTGGGAAGGTTGAGAACCGACAGATGCCACTGAGCAGCTCCCTTCTCTTCAGCCTTTGTCCCTCCCCCCCCCTACTCTGCCTGCAGGTGTTTAAAGATGCAAGATCTCTTCCCATGGAACTGGATGCTCATGTCCACAGTGCCCTGAGGAAGGGACTGCTTGTTATGTCCCTGGTTGCTGTAAGTTCCACAGGGCTTATTTCAAATGTGTCTCAGGGTATGGAGTGTTCTTTCTCTCCCAGAACAAGATTCCATTGGCGGAGTGAAAAAGCTGCTTCATTAAAGGAACTTTTGAGTCTTCTATCTTTGCTTTGCAGTGACTCTGGAACACCTCATGAGCGAAGCTTATGACCTACCTATGGGCTGGAAGGAAGGGTCCCTGATACCGCAGCTTATTTTTTTTTTTCACATGTTGAAAACAAAGTCAAACAAAATCAAAAAGCTCTTAGCTGGGCATAGTAGCACATGCCAATAATCTCAGCCCTGGGAGCAGAGGTAGAAGACTCGGCACCAGTTCAAAGCCAGCCAGGGTTACATAGTAAGTTCCAGGGCAGTGTGGCCTGTAAAGTGAGAACCTGTCTTAAAACAGGAAAGGGAAACAAAACGTAAACAACCAAAACAAAGCAACATACACCAAACAAGCAAAGCCCTCTTGCTGAATTTGGAGAAATATAAATACTGCCTTACCCGTACTGTCATTTGGCATTTCAGAATAGAAACTTTCCGAGACCTTTGTTAGAAGGGCCAGGGGAGAATGCTAACCCAACAGTACTGTGGTAGAACACCAACATGTGACATTTTAACAAGATCCCTGAGGCAATGTGGAGATGCTGAGCGAAGTCGGAAACCCTCTTGCCCTCTTGTTTCAAATAGCGCTTATAATTTTTTTTTTTGCAAGTATGCATTGGTAGGCTGGTATCAGTATTGGGGTATATTTGAGTAGACAGGTTTCCAGGAGAGGATCATTTGGCCTCTAGTAGCCTTACTTCAGGGTCTGGCCTGCAGTTCGCTATGTGAGGAAGATGACCTTGAACGTCAGGTCCACTGGCCTCCACCTTTCTTGTGGTGGGATTACAACAGTGTAGCACCACACCCAGTTCACCTCTTGGATACTTCAAAGCCAACTATTGGAAATCCTAAAAGAAATGCTGATGAAATGTATTTACCAACATCCAAAATGCCAAGTCACCTGAGGAACTGGTAGCTAGGGATCAAAAGAGAGTCTGGGAGGATGGCTAAGTGTTGAGTTCGGATCCCAGCATTGACATCAAAAGCTGGATGTGACAGTGTGCCTCTAATTCTGGTGCCAGGGAGGCAGAGGTGGGAGGATCCCTGGGGCTCACTAGCCAGCCAGTCCAGCTGAATCGTTGATCCCCTGACCAATGAGAGACTATATAAAAACAAAAAGCAAACAAACAAAAAAAAAAAAACAAGAAGGAACTCCCCTTAGAGATGACGTCAACACATGGTTGACCTCTGACCTCTGTGTGCATGTGCGTATGCGGGCATGCATGGCTGAATATACCCACATACTTTGTGAGTGTATTTTATAAAAGGAGCCACATGAGCTTCAGCAGGTAAGACGTGAAACCATGGGCATTTTAGTTTTTCAGGTCAGTTCCACCAAGGTGGAGGTGAGCGAGAGAGCAATGGACTGGGTTACTGCTTTTGCAGGGATCAGACAGTAAGAAGTCAGCTAAGAATATTGACTGTAACTTTTATGGCCAGTACTAACAATACCTGTACTTTCTACTTTCAAAACACATAGCTTCCTAAGCCTTCATTCTCCACCTTGTTGTGTGAAACATGGGATGCATTCTTTTTTTTTTTTGACTGTTCTCTGGGAGCCCTGTTATAAATTAGCCAGGCTTTGATACAGCCTCAGTCAACATGGAGCTGAGCAGTATAAATAATAACTTTGATTCCAATTTGCAGACAGAAGAGCTAATTGCCTCCAGACTGTCCAGCTGTTTGCTCTCTTCAGCCTCCTTGTGCTTCTTTGCTGCAATGGGTCCCATTTGTTTCTGTGCAGCTGGCTCTGAGTGGGAGGGCAGGAGGTTCCCAGAGCAGTCGTGGTGAGGAAAGATCCGGAGAGTGAGGCAACCGAGGTGGCAAACTCCAGATGCACCCCAGGCCCCATTTTGGTAAAGGCCCTATTAGATCTGCTCACAAAACAGGATTAGTAATAGCAGGTAGAAGGTTAGATCTGCGCTTGCACAGGTTCCCCACAGAAGCTTGAGGTCTGCCTGCATCCTGCTGCCTGTCAGTCCGTGGTGATTTCCCCCTGAAATCTGTGGACAGTTTCCAGGCAAAGGAAAAGAAACAGACGCCTTTGCAATCTCTCCAAGGTGCCTAGTTTTTAGAGAGTTGAATATTCTGTCTTGCTAGATATGCTGGTTCATGCCTGTGATCTCAACACTAGGCAGGAAGGGATGCAGGGAGGAAAGGAGGGGAAGGGAGGGAAGGAGGGAAGGAGGAGGGAGGGACGAAGGAAGGAAGCTAAGGAGAGAAGGAAAAAGGAAGAGAGGGAGGAAGGAAGGGAGCTAATGGAAAGGAAGGAAATATTTCTTAATCAGAGAGAATTCAGCATGGTCTATTTTATTTAACTTTATACTTGCCGATTTTCTACATCCATAAATTTTGGATATGGTTAAAATGCCACATGTTGGTCTAGAGAGTTGGCTCAGTGGTTTAAGAGTGACTATCATGCTTCCAGGCCAGCAGAGTTTGGTTCCCAGCACCTACATGGCAACTCACAGAGGTTTGGAATTCCAGCTCCAGGGGATCTGACCACCTCTTCTGACTGCCAAGGGTACCTGCAAACATATGTGTGCACAAAACACAAACACACACACACACACACACACACACACACACACACACACACACGTATATATCCACATGTCACTAATGAATAAAATAAATGAGCTCCTGACCTAGGTACAGAGAAGTTGGTGTGCCTCTACAAAGTCATGCCAGGATTAATCAGGACAGGAGTCCCTGTCTCTCTTGAGGCATTACTTTTTCTTTCTGAATCTTTTGAAGAAATGGGACCATGAGCAATTAGCACCACTCAATCTATGTCTCTAATTGCCCCTATGACATTTACACAGGTGACCAAAAAGGGATGCTACTCTATAGCAGCAAAGGTGGCTGTAGCATCACCACTAAAGGCTCCAGTATGGCCTCCCGGGAGGGAGGCAGGGGCATGAAAACAGAGCCTGGGATGCAAGCAGTCATGACCAGTGGGAGTGGCAGCCAAGAGCTTTGCAGGCAGAAGAGAAGAAGCAACTTAGGAGAGAGGTTCCCTGATGGCCATGACTCACAGGAATTGGTAGGGTAGGTGGGAGGGGAGTCCAGGGGATCAACAGAGAACACTCAGTTACTCACATGCAGCCCCAGAGAATCAGCAAGGAGTGGCCGGTTTCCTGGCATTAGCTTAATCAAGATATAAAGTAGTTTAGCACAGGCAAAGAAATTCCACAAAGAAATCCAAGGCTGGAATAACAAAGATTGAATCCCCCTCAGTCTGTCCATGTTCACATATGTGTGGTTGCACTTTTGCGCATATACATGCATACCTGTGGAGGCTGAGGACTGATATCTAGAATCATGCCTTATTCATTGAAACAGGGTTTTCAACCAAACCCGGATTTGATTAGCTTCTTAGCCAGCTTGCTCCAGGAATTCCTTGTCTTCGCATTCAGAAGCTGCAATAACAGTGGCTTGCTATACCCACTCTGCAATAATGTGGTATTATTATTATTTTTTTTTTTTGAGATCCATCACTGTTGTGGCAAGTACTTTAACCACTGAGCCATCTCTCCAACCCCAAGAGTGTATTTTGTTATGTAAATGTTGGCCAGGGTGGCAGGGAGCCTTTGAAATATTTTAACAGGAGATCAGTGTACTCAGAATTGTTTTAGAATGATTGTTCTTTAGGTAACATTCAAAACACAGCAAAAGAGGGTGAGCTCAGCGCTGGTGAAGGATGTGCTCGCAGCAAGCCTGGAGGAGGACTTTCTGTCACACTGGTGGTAGGAAAAGGGTCCCCATGGAAGAAATGTACAGAGGGAAAACTTAGGATGTCCCAGTTTCTGAGTGAGCAGGAGAGGGATGGAAAGAGAGTTGAAGCTATCTGTGGTACTAACGGGAGAAGTGGTGGAAGCTTCCACCATAAGTCACAAGGACTGGAGGAGAAGGTGACATTGGTCTTGGCTCTGCTGACAAGGCCTATGCAAATGAAGCTGTCTAACCAATGCCACCTATTTGTAGGACTGAACAGGCGTGTCCTGAGCAGGTTAGCTTCTGTGCTGTGCACCGTGCAGGTTTAAGGCGATGCTCTGTTTATTCTACATCAGGATGAAATGAACATGGCTTACCTTCAGAGAACACACAGTCTAATAACTGGAAGGCAGGAGTACAATGATTGGAACTTGAAAGAGCAATTCTCAAGGCTATAAAATAAGACGGAAAGAGAATAATGGAAGGTTACCTGAAGAAGGTTGTGGTTAGAATCTAGATTGAACTGGGATATACAGACTCTGGGGACGAGCATCTCAGATGAAGGGAAAGACATGAGCAAAAACAGACCCAAGAGTTTGAGGGATGAATAGGGAGAAAGAAGAGGGGCCAGGGGCAGAGGAGGAGGGAGATAATGAGGAAATGTAAGGGTATGGAGGGCAGAGGAAAAGAATGAATGGGTCCTGAAATGTGAGTGAAGCATGAAGTGGAGTCCCAAGTAAGAAATCAAGTCAGCAGTGGGAGCTGAGGTAAGATTGAGCAGGGACACTCTGTTCGTCATCTGCGTATATCAGATCCCCGCCATCTTGGCTCATAGAGTCCAACTAACTATTCACTAGTCTGGCCCCATCCTTCCTTGGGATGATGCGTGTGTTTGCCCTTGACATTGCTCTCACGAGGCTTGGTTGGGATGCTTTTCCTCTGAGTTGATGGCCAGGATACCAAGACCAAGTCTGAGAAGCTGTGGGTATGTGCTAAGATTTCTTCTGCTGTGTCCCCAGGAAAGATCTGCACACTGCCCAGACTGCCGTCCACTCTGGTGCTCTCAGCCACCAATCAGCATTCCACTTGGCCGCTTCCCTCTCTGCTCCAGGTGGGCACACGTTTGCGAGTAACTTTCCAGAGGCTGAATAGACGAGGAGGAAAAGTGCAGGCTCTGATTGTACAGCTTAGTTCTAGAACTGGTCCAATAAAGAGTGAAAAATCTGGCGGCTGCCATGCTTTGTAACTTGCGTTTTCATGTGATAGATTCCCAGACGTTTCCTTTTATCTAGCCAGTCTCTCTGTTCAGACTTCCTTCTCTCTCCCTAGCCTCTGAGAGAGTCTGGTCCTGAGAGTCAGGAAGCTTACTAAGTTTCCTTAATGCAAAGGCGTTTGGACGTGAACTTGAATGGCTATTGAGTTGGTTTTCCAGTTGACAGGAGATGATTAATTGTATGCAGTCTATGGGGGTGGGGGTCTTTTAAAAAAATCTGTCTGGCCACATTAATAGCAGATTGAAATTTATGGCATGAGACCATTGAGGGTGATAAGGAACTCAGGACCATGGTGACTCAGGATAATAACCTCTCTGGTGGAAATTAAAGCCCATGAAGGAGGGGTTTTTAGATCCCAGAGCCCTGTAAAGAGACAAAACAAAGCTAAGCAAGGTATAATTGGACATATCCCATGGTGTATCCTGTCTCTCTGATATATTGTCTACCTGATTCGAAGCATTTACATCCCCTTGGATGCAGGCTTAAAGCTGGGGGGTTATGGCATGGCGTGTCTATATGCCATAAGGATGGCAGCCTTCCCTTATGTGTTTAAATTTGTGTGTTTTCTGTCTATAGCAGACACCCACCATGGTGGCTCACAAAGTCTGACTTTGAATACTCACTAGTTCTCACTGGTCTAATATAGGTGGAAGACACATATTTTAAATTCTTAAAACATGTAAGACTAGTGAGTATTCTATGTATGGAGGCTGAGACGGTTTCACAAGGTATAGATTAATAGAAATGGATTAATTTAAGCTGAAAGAACAGTTAGCAAGAAGCCTGCCATGGCCATATAGTTTGTAACCAATATAAGTCTCTGTGTTTACTTGGTTGGGTCTGAGTGGCTGTGGGACTGGCAGGTGAGAGAGATTTGCCCTGACCGTGGGCCAGGCAGGAAATCTCTAGCTACAAATGGCACCCAACGTGTTGGCAAGAGTTTCCACCTAAAACCTGAGTAAAAAGATTCTAAAATGGAGCTAAAAACAGCTCCTAGTTGTCTCTTTTAAGCTAGCGGCAGCCTGCGTGTTTGAGCTACTATGGCGGGTTCCTAGCGTGCATGCTCAACCTGCAGTATGGCGGGAATGAGGCCTCTGCAAGTGGCACATTAAGCTGTGTGGTGGATTTAGCCTTTGCTAGTATAAAACAAAAAAACAAAAAAAAGAGGTTTCTGGGCTACATGCTGCTTTGATAGAAGCATAGACCCACTATTTCTGAGAGTTGATGGCTCCCAGAGCTGGCGGAAAATGTACCACCGCCATGTTGGGAAGCTGAAGTGGGCAGAGCCAGCAGCCATAGCGCCAGCACCGTTTCAGGCTTAGAAGGCTGCAGTTTAAAGCAATAGGCTCAAGCTAATATAAAAAAATAAGCCACGTAAAGATGGCTACCACACAGAGAATCTGGATTATGTTCTCTTTGATATTCGTAACTGAAGAAAAACATTTGATTACAAAAGCTGTTGAGTTATGCCAAAATGTATATTTTAAAGGTACCTTGACTTCAAAATTTGGATGTAAAGATATGTTGCTTTGGAAAGGAGGCTCTGCTTTTGTTTCCACAAAAAGCCAGAGGCTATGGATTTGTTCCAGATTAAGATACATCAGGTTTGACCAGCCAAGACCCCCTGAAAGGTCTCCGATGACACCATGGCCCAGATGATCCAACATCCAGAATGGTTTGAAGGCAACTGGCTCAGACAATACAGCCTCATGGACTATTCCATAATACTAAAATTTTCTTGTGTCCCCATAAGATACAGCGCCCCCCTCCAGCAGGAAGTAGTAAGAAAAGCTACGCCCAAATTCCCAAATATACCAAGCTGACTTTGAGATGTGTAAAGGTTAAAACCTTCCTTTTTAAGAAAAGAAAAGGGGAAGTGCTGTGGGATGATCTGTATGTCAAATGTGTTGCTGATTGGTCAATAAATAAATTACTGATTGGCCAGTGGCCAGGCAAGAAGTATAGGCGGGACTAACAGAGAGGAGAATTGAGAGAACAGGAAGCTGGGTGAGAGAGACACTGCCAGCCGCCACCATGACAAGCTGTATGTGAAGATGCTGGTAAGCCACGAGCCATGTGGCAAGGTATAGATTAATAGAAATGGATTAATTTAAGCTGAAAGAACAGTTAGCAAGAAGCCTGCCATGGCCATACAGTTTGTAACCAATATAAGTCTCTGTGTTTACTTGGTTGGGTCTGAGTGGCTTTGGGACTGGCGGGTGAGAGAGATTTGCCCTGACCGTGGGCCAGGCAGGAAAACTCTACCTACAGGTTCCCCATTTGTGTGTCTTTTACTCCTGAGTCATAATGGACTTCTAGAGAGGCAAGATCCAATCTGTCACCCTGGGGGGAGATCCAGTGTCCTTCAAAAGAGTTATTTTTTCAAATAGAGGAAAAGGTGAACATTTAAGAATGTATTCTCTTGGTATTTTGTTTTTTGAGACAAGGTTTTATGTATCTCATACTGGCCTTGAACTCCCTGTGTAGCTAAAGATGGCCTTGAACTCAATCTTCCTGCCTCTGTCTCTGGAGTGCTGGGATTATAGACATGGACCATTGCAACCAGGGTACTGGGGATGGAAGCCAGACTTTGTGCATGTGAGGCCAGCCCTCTGTCAAGGGAGCTACATCCCCAGCCCTTTGGGACAAGTCCCTGTCAACAGTGGTGGGAGCCATGGCCCTCTGTCCAGAAGCCTGGCAGTTGCTTCCTTATCTGTGACTGTCCAGAGCAACTAGCAGGCCCAACTTCCCAGGCAAACAAAGATGTCAGTAGTGAAGGGTGCAGCACGGGTCGCTACGTAGAGGCAAGCGCAAGGTACAACGTGACTTTACATTTTGCATTTACAGGCTCACATGCTCTGAAAAAATACGTGTAAAATGGTTATTGCAGACATCTACTGAACCTGGAGTGTGATCATTCCTGCTTCTCATTTTAGGCACGTTCTGTCTCTGTAGCCCAGTCTTGTCCAGAATTCATTATGTAGCTTAGGCTAGCCTAGAACTCCTGGCCATCCTCTTGACTCAGGAAGCTCTGGGGTTATAGGCATGAGCCACCGTACTCAGGTAGAAAAATTTAAACTCAGCCTTCTGCAACAAGTATGCCTACATTCTGCCACTTCCCAGCTTGACCTTGGGGTCTGCCCTGGAGTATGTTGATATACCCAATGACACTGCATTGGGGAAAATTGAGTTCCCCTTTCCCAGCAGGTATCAGTTAGATTCTCTGCTACGGATGAGTCTTTGTGTTCATTTTCCCTTCCCAATGCTGGGATTTTGTCTACTTAAACCTACGCAGGTCTTGTGTGTTGCCACAATCTCTGTGAGTTCATATGGATATCAGTCCTTTAGGAAATTGACTCTTTGTAAACATTTATTTATTCATTTTATGTGTGTCGCTGTTTTGTCTGCATATATGTTTATTCACTACATGCATGCCTGGTTAGAGATAGTTGTGAGCCACCATGTGGGTGCTGGGAATGGAACCCAGGTCCTCTGAAAGAGTAGGCAACATTTTTTTATATAACTTTTTTTTTTTTTTTTACTAAATTTATTCATTTTACATCCCAAGAGCAGTTTCCCCTCCCTCCTCTCCTCCCTGTAGTGTCTGCCCACTCCCCACCCCCCCCATCCACTCCTCCTCTGTTTCTGCTCAGAAAAGGGCAGCCTCCATCCAAGGGATATCAACAAAACGTGGCATATCAAGTTGCAGTGAGACTAGACTAGGCACCTCTCTTGTATTAAGGCTGGGCAAGGCAATGCAGTATGAGGACCAGGGTCTCAAAAGCCCACAAAAGAGTTAGAGACAGCCCTGCTCCCAGTGTTAGGAGTCCCACAAGAAGACCAAGCTACACAGCTGTCACATATATGCAGAGGGCCTAGGGCAGTCCCATGCGGGCTCCCTGGTTGTCGGTTCAGACTCTGTGAGCTCCTATGAGCCAGGTTAGTTGATTCTGTAGATTTTCTTGTGATGTCCTTGACCCCTCTGGTTCCTACAATCCTTCCTCCCACTCTTCAGCAAGATTCCCCGAGCTTGGCCTAATGTTTAGCTGCAAGTCTGTGCATTTGTTTCCATCGGTTTCTGGGTGAAGCCTCTCTGATGACAATTGGGCTAGGCACAAATCTATGAGTATAGCAGAATATTGTTAGGCATCATTACATTGACTCCCCCCAATCGTGTGTGGCACTCCAGGCAGTGTTAGGGGTGGGCTCACTCTTGTAGTATGGGTCTCAGGCTAGACCAGTCATGGTTGGCCACTCTCATAATCTCTGGGCCACCCTTGCCCCAGCATATCCCAGAGGCAGGACAGACTGTAGGCTGAAGGTTATGTGGCTGGCTTGATGTTTCAATCCTTTCACTGGAAGTCTTGCCTGGTCAAAGAGATGGTCAGCTCAGGCTATGTATTGGCTATTGCTAGGTGTCTTAGCTGGGGGCATCCTTGTAGATTCCTGGGAGTTTTTCTCGTATTGAGGATTCCACCTGACCCTGAAAAGCTGGTCATAGTTTTCAGGACTCTCTCCCTCCACCCCAACTTGATGTTTCCTCCCCCACTCACTCCTGGTCCACCCATGAAATATCTTCTATTTCCCCTTCCCAGGGAGATCCAAGCATCCCCCCCCCCCCCCCCCCCCCCCCCCCCCCCGGCTTAAGCCCTCCTCGTTACCTAGCCTCTCTGGGTTTGTGGACTATATCATGTTTATCCTTTATTTTTATGGCTAATATCCACTTATGAGTGAGTACACACCACGTTTGTCTTTCTGGGTCTGGGTTACCTCACTCAGGATGATTTTTTTCTAGTTCTATCCATTTGCCTTCAAATTTCCTGATGTCATTGTTTTTTAACAGAATAATACTCCATTGTGTAAATGTACCACATTTTCTTTCTCCATTCTTTGGTCGAGGGGCATCTAGGTTGTTTCCAGGTTCTGGCTATTACGAATGGAGCGGCTACGAATATAGTTGAGCAAGTGTCCTTGTGGTAGGATGGAGCATCCTTGGGGGATATGGCCAGGAGTGATATAGCTGGGTCTTGGGGTAGATTGGTTCCCAGTTTTCTGAGAAACCGCCATATTGATTACCAAAGTGGCTGTACGAGCTTGCTCCCGCCAGCAGCTCCACGTCCTCTCCAGCAGGAGCTGTCACTCGTATTTTTTGATCTTAGCCTTTCTGACAGGTGTTATAAGATGGAATCTCAGTGTTGTTTTGATTTGCATTTCCCTGATGGCTTAAGGATGTTGAACATCTCTTTAACTGTTTCTTGGCCATTTGATACTTTTCTGTTGAGAATTCTCTGTTTGGATCGGTACCCCCCACTTTAAAATTGGATTCTTATTTTTTTTTTTCATGTCTAGATTCTTGAGTTCTTTATATATTTTGGAGATCAGCCCTCGGCAGGATGGGGGGGTTGGTGAAGATCTTTCCGGTTCTGTAGGCTGCCATTTTTTTAAAAACTGTTGACGGTGTCCTTTGCCATCTTAACCCCTAACCTCCAGCCCTGGAAATGACCTCTTAAAGCTTCCCTGAGCTCCTAAGACAGTACCAGCAGCTGAAGATCCATTGCACAAATCCGTGAGCCTGCAGCGGACTAGTCACAATCAAACTGTGATCCGGGTGCAAACACCGCCCCCCCCCTCTTCCCTGGGCAGTGGTGAGAGGGATCTGTGGGCTAGGGACTAGAGAAAGGCAAGGTGGGAGGGGGAGCTGTGGGCGGGGCTGTATTTTGTTATGCAAATAATGGAGGGCTAGTAAAGCTTTGGGGGTGGGGGTGGGGCGACAGTTGGGGCTGCTCTTCAGAGTCAGCCTTTCTTGGCACCCTGGGTGGGAGTCCATTGGGCAGCAGGGCGTGACTTGAGCCGGAAGCTGTTAGAACTGTCTGGTAGGGAAATGAGAACAGCAAGGGGAAGCCCCTTCCTTGGCCCCTTGTGGGACTTCAGACATTCTGCTATGTGCTTTTCCAGTGACCTTGGAAGTTGTTGGGAAAATGGGGTGAAGAGACCACTTTCCTTCCTCAGTCTTTGTGGCTCCCCTCGGCCCTGCTTCGAGCTTGGGGGAACCCTGCTTCTAATCTCCCCTAGCTGGCACCTTGCATGAGTGTGGCTGGTGGTGTTCCCTTCTACTTAAGGGTCTGTGTCCTGGGATCTGCAGCCCGGGGCTGACTCCCAAGTCCCATCAGGAGGCAGCTTCAGTTCTTCAAAATGTGGGTGGATGGCTCACAAGGTCTGGGCTCTACTTGCAGCAGCGATTCAGAGTGTTCACCAATGGAAAAACAAAAATAAAGATGTAGATGTTACCCTTTTGGTATCTGCATCTGCAGAGGTTTCCAAACTGGAAATTGTCATTACCAGAAAGCAGGGTCCTGCTGGTACCCAGGCAGGCATATAGTCAGGGTTTTCTGATGACTTCTGGGACTTGGGAAGCAGCTTCCAAAAGCCAGACTAGTACTCCGGCAAAACCAAAACCAACTCCTATAAAACTGCTCATTCTCTGTAGAGGAAGTCACTTGATAGGCCTCTCCCATCCCTTTCTCCCATCCCTCCCTCCTTTCTGCCTTCATTTCTTCCTTCTTTTTCCTGAGGCCTTACCCTCTGAGGAAGAGACTCCAGACTTTGAGTGGGAAGGTTTGTTTCTGTGCTAGATACTTTCCCTGGAAGCTGAGGATGCTACTTGTCCCAGGCAGCCCCCCTTCTTCCAGCATTCTGGAGTGCTGCTGGGGGATGACGCTCACTTCTGTTCTCCATCTCCATTGCCATCCAAGGAGTTCTGGTGGTCCTCTGTGGAGTGTGTGTGCACATGAGCATGAGTACGATGTGCTCCTGGGAACAGAGAAACAGGAAGAGAGGAACAGATGGGCCCCCTGAGCTTCTTCTTGGCCCAAAAATTGAAAGGCAGAGAAAATGGTTATAAAAAATGGAAGCAGCTGTGGCAAAGAAGCAGCAGCTTTTGGGATGGATCCACACTCAAGGGGGTTTGTGCTCTATCAGGGCTCTGCTCAGAAACACGGGTGGGGATGCCGTTCAAACCAGGATCCTTTGCTGGATGCCACCCACCCCACAGGTCCTATCCTCATCACTACTCTCCAAGGCAGAAGCTCTAATCGGGGATGGAATGATCTTCCAGTATGCACAGAAGATTGGCAGGTAGTCCCCAGTCCACTGGTGTTTGGCTGCCTGTGTGGTGCACCGCTCTTTCCTTGAATCTCTCATAAATCCCCAGACTTTGTTGGAACCTGTTTTTTTTGTTGAGTTCTTAGCATGTAAAGGCAACAGCAGGTTAATACGCCATTTGTCGACGACTGACCGGGAGGATGCCCTGAGTAAGCAGAAAAGACCCAGAGTCATGGTCGCTGGCTCCCATTCAGCAACTAGCCACTTTTCCAGGGGGGCTTTTGGACCTGATAGCACTGAGAAATCAAGAATGAAAAAGGAGTGACTTGAGGGAAGGAGGGAGTATAGATAGCCTATCAGGACAGGCAAGGAGTTTCTGGGAAAGTAAAATATTTGCTATTCTCTAACCTAGTTCCCACTATCAATGCTTGGATGATAATAATAATAATTTTAATTTCAGCTAAATCTCAGAGGCAGGCACAAACTATAACCTTGTTACATAGAATCAACTGGCTGCTAATTAAATGCTAGATGACTCTACAAATCAGAATGTTGAGTTTGCTTCAGATAATTTTGTTTTTGCATTTATGTGTGTGTGCATACATGCATGTGTGTGTGTGTGTGTGTGTGTGTGTGTGTGTGTGTGTGTGTGTGTGTGTATGCCATGTGCAAGTATGAAGAACAGAAGACAACTTTCAGGAGTCTGCTTTCTCCATACCTTGTCAGTCTGGGAATCAAACTCAGGTCACTCATCAGACTTGGCTGCAAGTGCCTTTACACACTGAGCAAGCTCTTTGGCCCTAAAGTAATCTTTTGTTTATTTTAGAAAAGCAATCCATGCTTTGTTGGTACCTAGGAAACCATTTTTTAAAAGATGTATTTATTTGTATTTTACGTATATGTTAATGTTTTTGCTTGCATGTATGTTTATATACCATGTCTGTGCAGTGCCCAAAGAAACCAGAAAAGGGTATTGGATCTCTGAGAACTGGAGTTAGGGATAGTTGTGAGCTGACATGTGGATGTTGGGAATTGAAGCTGGGTCCTCGGGAAGACCAGCCCGTTCTCTTAACCACTGAACCATCCCTCCAGCCTGAACCTAGAAAATTCTTGATTCTAAATTCTCTCCATTCCCTTTACTCCCTTGAGCACTTAATCCAGAAACAGAGATCTCCAGCTTTTGTTAACATACTAGACATGTCCTACCCTGCGGTCTAGGGTCTTATATTTACCTTTGTACTATGAGCTTCCTGCTTTGTGTTTGTGGCATAGGAGACAAGCGGCAAGCCTGTATTGTCATGAGGACTCTTAGGCAATGTGGCTGCACCAACTAGAGTATGAGGACATTTTGATTAATAGCTGATCTCTATCTGGGTAGCTGAATGCCATTCGGCCGCAAGTCTGTTGATCGGCTCCTGCTCATGGTTGACTTCGGATCTGGATCTGCTGTTGGTTCAGATTGCTTCATTGCCACCTCCATTTTGGAATTTGGCATGTGGTTCAGACTTGATTATGACAGTGACCCGCTCATGCTAAGGTTGAATCAAAGTGATCAGATAACAGAGATGAAAATCAGAGGCAGAAAAGTCTTGGTAGAAAAAGAGGATGAAGAGGCTGGGGCACTGGGGGAACTTAACAGTGCTATGACATTCTTTGTGATATCCCAGGAAACAGCTGCAGGTGGAGGGTAGACTGGATTTCAAGAATTCTCCATGGAGGCTGGGGTTCAGGCAGGGGCCAGATGGGTGATGAAATCACCCAGAGGTCACATGTTTCCTCCTGTTTGCTGAAGGCTTCGAAATTTCATAGACTTTGAAAACTGGCTCAGGGAGGTGGGTGACACTTCTGTGGTCTGGGGAGACACAGACTCAAGCATGGTCATTCTGAGATCCATGGACCCGGTGTGAGGGAGATGTGTGTTGGGGTACCTTCCTGCATATCTGATTTGGGGGATCAAGGAGAGAAGCAACTGCTCTTGTCTCAGCCTACAGTGATGAAACCCTTACCTTGCTTAAAATGTTCAAGTCCACAATTGTCTTTCTACAAGACCCTTTATCTGCATAGCTGTAGATTAGTGGCCCATAAGTCCAGGGATGAAGATCTGCTTGTACAAATGCTACCTCCAAGCTCAGCTGTTTGCTTGACTTTACAGTTTTACTGTTTTATCCTTTGGCTTCCTCCACCTCCCAAGTTGTCATAAGTGGTCCCAAGACACAGATTAGACATTTCTGGAGTCCTTGCTCTATTTGTCTCCAGCTGGACCTGGAAGGACATTGCACTCCCTCACAGATCTTGGCATGTCCCCATCTGGGGTTAGTTGGACTGAGACATCACTGAGGCAGCTGCAAAAATGAGAAGTCAGGAGAAAAATAGATATCTGAAGCCATTTCCCTCCAAAGAAAGAGAGTAAGCGTCCAGGCTCCAAAATAATAGGTGTGACAGAGGGTGGCCATCACCTTCAATGTCCCTTGAGTTCTGTAGCACCAAACAGTTGCAAGGGAGCTCCTTGGGGTGCTGAGAAAGGGGGGGCTGACAGTGCCAAAGACACATAAAATACCGTGAAGGGTCATGTTGTCAACTTGACAGGATCCCTTGGTGACAAGCCTCTGGGCATGGCTGAAAACAAGTGTTTAGGGCTGTTTCATTGACATAGGAAGACAGATCCTAAAAGAGGGCAGTGCTATCCCGTGGGCTGGGAGAGGGAAAGCTGAGCATCAGCGTTCTGACTGTGGGTGCAACATGACCAGCCACCTCGTACAAACAAACAAACAAACAGCCCCCAAACATCATGCGGTTTCCACTGTGCTGAAGTATACACTCAAATGATGAACCTAAAGAAACCTCTCCTTCCTTAAGTTCCTTTCGTCTTTTGTCTCAGCAATGAGAGAAGAAACTAATGCAGACACCGTTTCACACCCACAACATGGAGCATGAAATGTAGAAGATTTGATGACAAACGTCAGCATGGGTGTGTAGGAGCTGGAATGGTCCTTTGTTTCTGTAGGAGTCAAGATGATCTGAGCACTTTGGAAAAGGGACTGGCAGTTTCTTATGAAGGTGAACATGTATCTTTCCTGTGACTCAGCTATCATATTTCTAGGTATTCGCCCAAGAGAGAATTATATGGATTTTATTCACTATTGTCTCAAACTGGACACAGTATAGATGACAGGAAAATGTATAAAAAAATACATTCTTACACAGTTGTACAATGAAATATTACATAGTTGTGCAATGAAAAACTACTGACACATCATGGCATTGGCGACTCTCAAAACATGTCGTGTGAAAGAAGTCAAGTATAATCATATAAGTCATATAAAATCATAATGGACTCATGATGTATAACTTCAGTTATGTTAAGAACGAGGTCTGAATCGGGGAGCCTGCATGGGTCTCACAGGCCCTCTGCATGTATGTTAGGTTGTGTAGCTTTGTCTTCTTGTGGGACCTGTAGTAGTGGGCGTGGGGGCTGGCTCTGACTCTTTTGCCTGCTTTTGGGACCCATTTCCTCCCACTGCATTGCCTTGTCCAGCCTTGATATGAGGGAGGTGCCTAGTCCCATTACAAGTTGATATGCCATGTTTGGTTGATATCCCTGGGAGGCTTGCCCCTTTCTGAGGGGAAATTGAGGAGGAGTGGATGGGGGTGAGGGGAGGTTGAGGGTAAGGGAAGGTTGGGGAGATGGACTGGGAGGAGAGGAAGGAGGGGGGAAACTGTAGCTAAGATGTAATATATGAGAGGAAAAAATAATAAAAAAAGAACAGAATCTAATCTATGGTGGCATAATCAAACCAGACACTAGATATAGGAAGATGGGGATTGACCAAAAGACAAGATGAGCAGACTTTTTGGGCTAATGGATATGTTCGATAGTTAGATGGGATGTTGGGTATGTAGATATATACATAGGTCAAAATCACACTGAGTTGAATGCAGAAGATCCATGTACTGCTGGTAAAGTTTGTTTTTAATTTATTGCGGTTGTTTTTCCACAGTAAAATAAGGGAGGGGGGAATCTGGGAGGAGGAGCATATTTGGATACTTTTAGGGGAGTTGTGGCCATGCAGTGGGACTCCCCTCTTCACTGGGCAGCATTACCTTACCTTCTGTGCTCATCAGCACTGTGTGGCTTATCCTGAGCAGACATGAGCAAATGTCTCTTCCCAGATGCTGACACCAGATCAAAGAAACCATATCACCCAAATCCAGTTTGATGACCCAGTGAGGGATTGAGATTTAGAGGGATGTGGCTGGAGAGGCATGGGTAATTCAAAGACAGGTCCATCACCCAAAAGCCCACCCTAGCATGAGTGACAGCATGCAAGCTGCATCCCTGGAGCCCCTCGCATGGCTTGTGGGTGGTGCGATAGGAGAGTCTCCTCTGCCAGCTGCTACCGCTTGCCTTGTGACTCTCTAAGTATTAGGAGCTTGCTGAGGCTTGCAGTTTTGTATACTTCCTGAATCTCGATGGCCTTCCCTGTAGCGGGGAAAGTTTCAATTCAGAGGAAATAGCTACCGAACAGTGGAACCCTGTGACCGCCACCCCGCCGGTCTTTCAAAGGACTCTTGACTCAGAGTTTCAGGGGCTTCACAGTTCAGAGCCAGCTGACTCCACTGCTCTGAGGCTGTGATCAGTCAGAGCATCATGGGTCGAGAGTGAAGCTACCCACCTCAAGGAAGCCAGGAAGCAGAGAAAGAGCGAGCGAGTGTCAGGAATAAGATGCATTCCCTCAAGGGCATACTCCACAGAGAACTACTTCCTCCAGCTCAGTCCCATCCACTCAGTATATTTATCTAGGGATTCACAAATGGACTAATCCATTGGTTAGGCCACAATGCTTATGCCTAATCACCTCCCAGAGTTTGAACCCACCTGCTAGGGACCAAACTTGCATCAATTTCCCCAGCCTTTGGGAGGAAACTTATTCACAAACCATATTTCTCATTTACCCCAAAATAAACAACTGAGGCTTTAGAAACAGTTATGGGCCAAGTTTTGAAATGAGTTCTTGCAGTGGGAAAACACAGAGAACCAGTGCCCAAACTGAATCTAAATACCTAAGTTGACATAGGGGCACATGTCACCTCTCCCACGGAAGGGAACCAATGCCTTCACTGGTTCCAGGTGAATATCCTGGGAGAGAGAGTGAGAATGTTGTCAGTTTGTGGGCTTAGCACAGTTGCCTGCAGGAACAAGGAGACCATAGTAGAAAGAGGCTGGAGGTGTCTGAGCATGCTCAGCAGTGGGGAGGTTGGAAACTGTCATCCCACAGATAAAGCATCTCCCTGGGTACAGACAGGTGCACATATGGGGAATAGACACAAGAAACCCAGAAAAGATAGCCAGTTTTGATTGAGAGCTTAGAACACCAGGGTGCCGGGACCTGAGAGTGTGGCATGATGCAGATAAATGTCCCTGCCTCAGCTTGTCCCCTCCCTTCACTTTGATTGTATTGGGCAGACATGCCCTAGAAGCTGGCTTGTGAGAGAGATGGCAACAAGGAAGGATGAGACCACACTTTCTCGGCAACCATGACTCGAGGAGAATGATTTCAGCCATTTCCAAGACTTCCTGGGACAGCCATTTCAGTCACTGAAATGTGACTTCAAAGGACAGCTACATAAACAAGGGACTTTTCATTTTCTGAAAACGAGAAAAACAAAAACATGTCTGCCTCTCTCCCTGCCCCGCGCTGGAATATCTGTCCCATAGGACAGATTCCCTGCCCCAGGAAATATCGTCCATATGGCATTGTGCACACATCTTAGCACTCAATGCTGCTGCCTGTTTAGTTCACTTGCACCCTTTTCTTCTGACCTCTGTATCCTATTATTTTCGGAGTCCATAACCAGGCTCACAAATGTGTGGTTAAGTCAGTTGATGCAATTGACTGCTTTATGAGAGTTATTTTGCTTTCCGTCCTTTAAGATTCAATTTCAGTGTAGGATAATGGGAATAAAAAAGAGACTTGATGTATCAATGAATTCTTCAATAAGTCCTTCAAGAGCTCCTGGTTGGTGTCAAATGCTCTTCTAACGCTAGAAATCAGTTGAGGGACAGGGCAGAGCTCAAAGCCTCAATGGGAGAGACAAACATATTCATGACAAAGCTTATTTCATGTGGCAAAATGGTATCACGAAAGAGGAGAACGGGTTAGGGGATGCCTGGGGTGAGGGCAGCATCTGAGATCGGTAGGTTCCTTAGAACAGGACTAGTTGGGCTAAGATGGAAACCAGAAAGGAGGCAACAAGAAAGGTTCTGATCAAAGAGCTCTTTAGGTCAAGATGGTAGTGTGTGTAAAGGCCCCGAGGCAGCGAAGGGCTTGTGAGATTTAAGAACGAGAAAGAAGGCAGATGGTAGGAACCTAGGAGATAGAGTACAAGAGCTGGAATGTATAGGTGAAATGATTGGTAAATCCTCTCAGAGGAGAGCCAGATGGAAAGTGCCTGGGCTCTGCAGGCATGGCATCACCGCTCTGTATTGGGATATGAATGTGAACTGTCCCCCATGGGCACATGTGTTTGAACCCTTGGTCCTTAGCTGGTGGTGCTGCTTGGGAAGGTTGCAGAACCTTCAAGATGGAGAGCCTCATGGAGGAAGCCGGTTCCTGGGGGTGTGCCTTGAGGTTTTCTGGCAGGGCCTCACTTCCTGATTAGGGATGTCATGGAATCATCTGACCTCTCATTCCTGTGCCTTCCCTACCACAGTGGACTTGTGTACCCTGGAACTGTGAGCCTGGGTAACTGAATCTTTCCTTAAACAGCTTCTCATCTCCTGTCACAGCAACAAAAAAGTGATGACTATACTCCAGCAACTCAACTTGGCCACCACAGCAGGCTCGAAGGTAGATGATTTGCAGACCAATGTGTGTGTGGCTGTTTTTGCAACAATATGTGGTGGGCCAGATTAGGTTTGTATGTAGGCTATAATTTGTCCTGGAGTAGGGTGGCTAGATAATAAGGAATTTGGATTTTATTCAGAATGACAAGTAGCATTTGCTTTAACAAGATTCCCTGTGAAATAATTTACAACCTAAAAGTTGTATTTTTCCTTTTATTCTTTCTTTGCTGTTACAAACCCTGTTTCAAACACTCTTTTGGAAACTGATGGGGTATGGGGGGTGAGTCTGAGGTGCCCACCTGTGTCTTTTAGTCATAAGGTGACCTTAGGTTAATTGTTTAATATCCCCATGCCTCAGTTTCTTTCTTTGTAGAATAGTAATAGTAATGGCTGTCTCTAAGGGTTATTAAATGGATTAGATACAATCGTATATATAAAGCATCTGACAGAATAAGGTCTCGGAGATGTGAATCCATTTTCCTCTGCTTATTTCTACTGATACTGCATGTACCATCCTGCTGTCAATACAGGAGTAAATGTAATCTTGGTAAGTGAGCTCAACAAATCAACCACTGGGCTAAGGATGTGACTAGTAAGGTAAATGCTTGCCGCTCAAGCATGAGAAGCCAAGTTTAGATGCCTACCCACTTCCTCACCCCCTGTAAAAGCCAGGCATGTGTCTGTAACTTCAGTGGCGGGAGGTCATAGTCAAACAGATCCCTAGAGCTCACTGCCCAGCAGCCTGGCCTAATATTTGAATTTAAGGCTCAGAGACAGACTTTGGCTCAAGATCATAAGGTCTAGAGTGATTTAGGAAGACAGTGAATCAATCTTTGGTCTCTTTACACATGCATGTGCACACCCCCACATGAACACAAACACACAACTGCACAATAACAGTATGTGAGAAATTGTGGACTGTAGCATAACGAGATGGTTTGGTTACTGTAAGAGCTAGTACAATTGTATCTTAAAAAATATAACATCCCCATTTCTACTTTCTGACTGTGGATGTAACTGGACCATCTGGCCTCCTGCTCCTGTCCTATCTCCTGGAGCTAGGATGAATCTATGCTTAGATACTCTTAAGAGAGAACGTGCCAGCAGGTAATAATGTTAATTGGATTAAGGTCAGTTAAAATCCTGAAAAATCCAGATGTGTCTTCTTTGTATATATATTCCATAAACATGTCTGGCTGCTTAGAATTCATGCAAATTTGAGAGTGTCTCACCATGCTGTATTTGTTCTAAAAAAAAAAAATATTCCCAGGGCTGGGAAGATGTCTTGGCATTTAAGAACAGTGGCTGCTCTTCCAAAAGACTTGGGTTCAATTCCCAGCACTCACATGAAAGCTCACAACTATCTGTAACTTCGGTTCCAGGGAATCCAGCACCCCCTTCTGGCTTTCATAGGCACGCTATATGCAGGTTGTGCATAGACATTTGCAGGCACCTAAACTAAAATAAATCAAACTAAAATAAGAATTACTCTCCAGAAATCCAGACTAAAGTAATTCTAATCTATGAATGGTGGAGTAACATCCCAGTCTGAGCTCCACAAATGGTTTAGCTGTAAGATTTCATGGGGACCCTGGAAACATCCAGAAGAGAGGAGATGTAAGAAAGGAGAAGAAGAAAGTGGGAGAGAACAGTGTGAGAATGAGATCAAGGTCACATTTCTTCTTGGCTTTACCTAACTTCAGCTCTGTGGTGCTCACAGGTACTATTACTGGAGGATGGAAACCATGTGAGCCTCAGAGCAATAAGTAGTTTGTAGAAGGACCAGTGATAAAATGGTATTTATTCTTGCTATTTTCTGTTCTGCGTGTGTCCACAAGCAACTTGGGAAGGAGAGGGTTCATTTCATCCTCCAGGTTACCATCCATCATTGTGGGAAGTCAGGGTAGGAACGTGAAGCAGAAATCACTGAGGAATGTTGCTTCCTAGCTTGCTTCAGGGTTCATGCCCAACTGTCTTTCCAATACAGCCCATACCCTCCTGCCCTGATATGGTGCCACGCACAGTGGGCTGGACCCTTTTGCATCAATCAGCAGTCAAGAAAATGCCCCACAGACATGTTACAGCCCAATCTGTTGGAGGAAGTTCTTTAGATGAAGTCCCTTCTTCCCACATGTGACAGGTTGACAAGCAAGATGAGCCACGGGAGTTGTATAGGGTTCTCTGCAACGTAGTCTATGTTCATGTCCTCATGTTCATGGAGATAATGAGATTGGCATTAATTAAGGACCTACTGAATGCTAGGTACTACTGAGAACAGACAGAAGTATCATGTTTACAGTATCTGATGGCAGGGTTTACTGGTCAACAGCTATGGTGTCGGGCAGGCCCAGCTTAACCTCTCCCCTTCCCCCACTTTAGAGAAGGGTTCTTGAAATAAAATAATGTAGAAGGCTGTGGAGATGGCTCAGTTGGTAAAGTGCTTGCTCCACAGGCATGAAGTCCTGAGTTCACATCCTCAGCACATAGGTGAAATGTCTGACGTGGTAGGTAGCTCATGCTTGAATCTCAGCACTGGGGAGGCAGAGGCAGGAGGGTCCCTGGAGCTCACTCGTGAACAAGCTTAACCTACTGGTAGAGCTCCAGGCCAGTGAATTCAGGGTTCATCTTCTTCATAGGAAATATGTCTCTGCCTATAGTGACCGTCCACCTATCAGTTCATTATAAAAAGATGCCCCAGAAGGATGAGGATATGGGAAAGGATGAGAGGATTGGGAGTGAGAAAGTCAAAACAAACCTCAAACTCCTCCACATGGTTCAAGCTTAATAATGGACAAAAACACTGATTCTAAATTCTTTGTTTTTATTGCTTTTTGTTAAAAAAAAATCCCTTTTTTCCCCCTTTCCCAAGATAGCTAGAAAGGCTGAGGTTGAACACAAATAAACAAGTACCCTTGGGTCTAAATGCAAGCTTTGCTGTTGTTGTTGTTGTTTTTGTTATTGTTGTTGTGGAGAGTTCTCCAAGGTTTCCAGCCCATGTTTATGTTGCCAGGGTGATAAGCCCCATGCTTTTGGATTTACCATACAACTTTCTCTAAAATATTTCATAATCTGGTGACATTGGGCTTTGGATAGATCCAGCGAGTATGTGAGTGGGCAGCAGTGAGAGGGACTCTGAAGAATGTTCGTGGGACCCTCCACTGTATCCTGTGTCTTTACTGTATATTGGAGCCACTCAAAGACCTCCTAAAGGGCTCTTTATGAGTCCAGCTTTACAAAATTCCGGTACAGAAGGACTGTTCTTCAGACCGACAGTCAGCCATAGTCTGACTTCCAAAACAACCTTGTTTACTCTAAGGTAGAGTCATAAACATCCCAGAAAAAAAAAAGGGAAACTGAGGCATCAGGTGGTTACATTGACCTAAGTCACCCTAGTAAATGTATGTCACAACAGAGCATCCTCACTCTAAGAAGGCCCAACTAGGGTACCCCAATAAGGAAATAGCAGAAGAAGTTAGAAAATAGTATGGACTTGGCCCCTGTGAGAGTCAGTGTGTGGGGATTAGGATGAGTAAGGTGGACAAGACTTAGTGCCCACCACAGACTTTTTCAAACAGGACTTTGTGAGTGTTGGCAAGAGTAGGGAAAATAGGCTTTTGTCAGGGTGGCGGACACACTCTGGACTGTCACACTAATAAGGACAAGAATCTGATGTCTGGAGACACAGAAAGAAAGAGAGAGAGAGGTCTGTGGAGTCGTTCCTCCCCTCCCCCCAGACCCCAGGCCCTCAGTCAATGTTTGTGGGAGGAATTTGCAATGGAGGCCTCAGACTAATGCTGCCTCCATGTGATAACTATCACTTTCCTGGTTGCCCTGATCCTGCCGTGGGAGGCTAGCCAGGAATGCCGCAGAGCCCAGGCCCTGCACTCTGCCTGAAGTAGTGGTGGAGGTGACTTTACCTTCTTAGACAAACGGGCCCCATCAGCTGGGGGGAGGTGCCTGGAGGAGGTGGGAGGGAGGGAGGGAGGGAGTGACTTCATCTGTTTAATGAAAAATGACCTGAACGTCTCTCTGAACCTGGAAACTCCCCATCGAATTGGGGCCAAAGAAAACAGGATTAGGCCATATTTCTTCTAGGATGGTTTCTCTGCATCTCCCTGTGATGAGTTAAACTGGTAAACTGGAGGAACACGGTGAGGGGTGCGGGGTGTGTGTGTGTGTGTGTGTGTGTGTGTGTGTGTGTGTGTGTGTGTGTGAATCTCTCTTCATTGTCTCTGCAGAGGAATCAGGAAAGACAGAAATTGTTTCACGGGTTAATTGGACAGGCTTGTCCCTCATCCCCACCTCATCCCCTATAGGTAGGTAGACCTTCTTTCCCTTTGGCTCCATTGCCTGGCAAGTGGGCACCCCATTTCTTTGGTATGTGTCCATGATAACATAAAGTTTGCCATATGGCATTCAGATAAAAGAGCCACCCCTTCTGGCATTTGGTCTCCTGACAGGCTGCTGATGTCCAGTCTAGTGTTCCCTCTCCCCTCTGACCTCCATAGGAGAACAGTGCCTGCCCCGAAGCAGAGGAGTTTTAAAACCACAACACACATTTTGCCAGAGTGGGCTACACTGTCGTGACATTCTCCATGTGACTTGCTGGGGTGGATGCTTTGTGCTCAGGTTGAGGGACGGGGAGACACAGTCTTTCACTGCCCTGTTTAAAATTGGCAAGGGAAGCCATCAAATCGAAACCACCACTAAGATCACCCTTCCACAGTCTGGTGTCTTAAGTCACTCTTTTAACAGGAGAATGTAGTAAATAAATCCACAGGGCTGTTTTCACTTTAATGCAATGTATATTTATTGTAAACAATAATATACAAAAAAGAAAGGAAGGAAAGAAAAGTGAGTTCCACAGAGAATAAAAAGTTTGGAGAGGGAAACAAACAAAACACAAACACAAACCAAACCTTACCTAAAGAGAAAATATGACTTAAATGTCAGGTTTCTTAAGTTACAGACATATTTTTTTAAAAGGTCTGTTTTTATACAGAAATCGAAAGATGCCATATTATAAGAATGCTTTAAGGTTTTATTCTACTGACTTCTAAAACTGTTAATATATCTTTTTTTTTAAATTAAAAAAAAAAAGTCTGCTGTCGTCTTAAAAAAAGCAATCCTCATACTCTTCAGCCACAGCAGTGAGGAAGAATTAAGGTCTGTTCGATGTGATGTCTCTCTGTAGGAGAGCAGGCAGGGGCTTATCCACGATACACGCTTGCAGGGGCTGGCGCTGTTCCTTGTCACAACACGGGAACACTTCCACATACAGTCCCGGCAGCCCAAAGGCCTGTGGCAGAAAACTCTGCAAACGACTCGGTGATGTACATCCTGCATTGGTAACCTCTCATTAGTACAACAGAGAGAAACAGGTTTCCAGTTTGTTACCAACAATAAAAAACAACAAAAAAGGGGAGGGGAAAAAAAAAACACCACAAGGACGGACAAAAAAGCATTTGCACAAATCTAGAATGAACAATTCAAAGAGACTTGCTTTTAATAATAAAAAAGATTAAAGATAAATTAAAAAATGGTTACAGTTAAGAACATAATTTAACAGATGACCATACCCTTTGAGGAAGGCTCCAACAATCTACCTTAAAGACAGTAAATTTAAAAAAAAAAAAAAAAAGAAAACAGAAAAAAAAGGGAAAAAAAGGAAGGAGATTTTTTTTCTTAAAAAATGAAAACTCCTCCTTACAAAATAAATAATTTTAGCACATGGAATGTCTTGAAGGTCAAATGCTGGTGTTCAGGGAGGCACAGGTGACAGTCTGAGCAGGCCCACTCACTCGCTCCAGCATCTGCTGGGCACATGGGGCCCAGGCAGGCAACCAGGGGGCAATGTGCTCGGGCACTTACAGGCTGCTTGAAAAAAAAATCTTCCCCAAGAAAATTGGGTCTCCTCGCTTGCTCTTGGCTTTCCTTCTGAGGCTGCAGCCGGCAAGCAAAGGCACTGTCAATGGTCTAGGAACAGCATTTGTATTTTCCCAGCAGCGGGGGTTTTAAGGCTCAAGGTGTTTTTCTTCTGGTTTAAAAAATATATATATATATATTTTATGATAAAGGTCACCAATGTTCTCTATGTTTATTCCCCTTATTGCAAAATAAGGCTTTCTCTCTCTCTCTTTCTTTCTTTCTCTTTTTGTTTTTTTTTTTTAAGGCAGCTGCTCCTGAAATCCGAGAGCCTGGAGAATTAACCAAAGCTCACCCCCAAAACTGATGATGTAACAAAATTCTGTGTATTTTTTTTATGTTACTATAACAACACACTTTTTTTTCTTTTTCTTTTTTTCTGTTTTTTTTTGTTTTTTTTGTTTTTTTGTTTGTTTGTTTAGGAGAAAGCAAATCTGTACACAAATATTCTGGTTGCAAGGAAGGCTAGGGGCCACTGTTGAACTACGAGTAGTTAAGCTGTTGGAAAAAATAAGAGCATTTAATTTTTTATCTAAAATATGTATAAATCCCCTCAAAATGGTAATGAATCATACACAGTACATACTAAAAGTATTTAAAATAGAGAATATTCCTCACAGAGGACTTTTTTTTCTTTAATTACGGCTAAAAAATAATTACAGAGTCCAAACAGGCAGGGAGATTCTTCAATCGTCCTCCACGTTGACTCTGAAGGACCCAAGTCCTTCCTCGATGATTCAGGTGGGTCCATCTGGCCATGAGTGACCCGACTCTTTGCAATAGGTTGGCATGGGCTCGGATAAAGTCCCAATGTCTCTCTCTGGAATCTCAGCACTAGTTACCTTCGCTTACACGTCTTTAAGAAATAGGGACAACGACAGAGAAAAAAAAAAAAAGTGTCCAAAGGAATTTCAATTGGTTCTTGATTTCTTCGGCTATTTCTTTCTTTCTTTCTTCTTCTTCTTCTTTTTTTTTTTTTAAATGATCAGCTCCCTCACCATCCCTCTTCAAGGGCTCCTCAGGGTCTGGTGAGCTGTGTGTAGACCGGTTGTTCCCAATGCTGCGGGCTGTGGGTCTGCGGGATGGAAGGGACCCCGGAGGTGTCAGCGATGGGGGTGTACATGGGGCGCTGCGCGGGGTTCATGTAAGTGAATGTGGAGTAGAGCCCCGAGCCCTGGCCCGCTGCGTGGCTGTAGTAGGAGCCGGAGTTCTGGTGGTCTGTGTAGTCGTACTGCGAGCGCGTGATGGGCGGGTAGGAGGGGCTGTAGTGTGGAAGGTTGAAGGGGCTGTAGGCGATCTGCTGCGGGGAGTGCTGCTGCTGCTCGCTGTAGTGGCTGGGGCTCAGCTGCTCCGTCTTGATGTGCGTTCTCTGGGACTGGCCTGGCTCGCTGCTCAGGGTGGTGAGCGTGTGTGCCTGCTGCTGCTGGGGTGCCTGCTGCTGCTGCGGGGGTGCCTGCGGCTGCGGAGGCGCCTGCGGCTGCGGAGGCGCCTGCGGGGGCTGCTGCGGAGGAGGGGGAGGCGCCTGCTGCTTTGACATCCACACGTGGCCAGCGGTGGCAGGAGTGGCTGCGGTGCTGCTGATGCCGTAGCTGCCAGTGTAGGTGACCTGCCCGTGTGTGGCCGGCACCCCAGGGTGGCCGTTGGGTGGCAAGTATTGGTCAAACTCATTGACGTCAAAGGTCTCGATGTTGGAGATGACGTCGCTGCTCAGCTCACCGATGTCCACGTCGCGGAAGTCGATGGGGGGCTGTCTGCCCCCCTCTGCCAGAGGGCGCCCCTCTCGCTTCAGGTCAACTTTGCCAGTTTGCACGTCGGTTTTGGGAGTGGTGGGTGGGGTCGGTGGACCCTGAGATTGTCCTGCAGGCAATAAAAGAGAAAGACAAACCGTAAAAAATCAACAAGGGCTGTGCAAAGCCCCTGGTCTTAGGAGCCCCCCCCCCCCCTCCGCCTCTGGGGAACCTTCCTGGTTGCTAAGGTGTCTTTAGGACCCAAGCCCGCGCAGGAGGCGCGCTGCACCAGCGATAAGTCGCCGAATGATTAACCTGCAGGTACACACCAGGCAAGCTCCTTTTATCAGGGGAAGGGTCTGAGGTCCCAAGGGTCCGGAAGACTAAATTGCTACCAGCAGAAGAGTGTGTGCTTAGGCGGTGAGGCGCAAAGAGAAAGGTGGGTAAGTTTCGTGAAGCCATTAATGTATGTTGCCTTGCAATAAAGAATCCAGCTTAGGATTCCGGGGTTGAGGGGTGTGTGTGTGTGTGTGTGTGTGTGTGTGTGTGTGTGTGTGTGCGCGCGCGCGCGCGCGCGCGCCTTCGAGCCCGCCTACCTATTTCGGTGGGTCCTGGACAGGGAGGGAAGTGCGGGGAAACAGTGTTTCTCTCCTCCAGGGAGCGCAAAGTCCCCACCCAGATCCTGGGGCGGGGAGGGGGGCCTAAGGGTGTGCCCCGAGGGGCCCTGAGTGGCTAAGCCTAGTGGGTCACTTGCCCCTTACTCACCGGAGTGCTCGCCTGGGGAATGCACCTCGCTCATGCCGGAGGAGGAGTGCGGGGAGTCGGCTTGCAGCGCCTTGAAGATGGCGTTAGGAGAGATGTGAGTCTGTTCCGTGGCCTCCTCGGCCTCTGCCTGCCCGTTCTTCACCGACTTCCTCCGCCGTGGCTGGTACTTGTAATCGGGGTGGTCTTTCTTGTGCTGCACGCGCAGCCGCTCCGCCTCCTCCACGAAGGGTCTCTTCTCGCTCTCGTTCAGCAGTCTGGGAAGAGGGGCAGAAGAAAAGAGGAGGGGGGGTAGGTCAGTGAAACCCCAGGAGCTGTCATGTCCCCACCCCTCCTTCGAGCACTTCCCCTCCTCCCTCCTTTCTGCTTGCCATCCTCCTCTGAGACTCAGAACTTTTCTTTCTTTCTTTCTTCTAAGTGCTTGGAGCCGACCTGAACGGTCACTCTTCGCCCCGCCCCCTCCCCTGGCCTCCTATTTTGGAAACCCTGAAGATGAAAATAGCTCCCTGCTGAGGCTGCTCTAAACGCCTTTGCTACCGGAGCGGTCCACCCCCTCCCAACACCCTGTAAAAACTTTCCGAAAACCCACTTAAATTGCAAGAAGCTCACTCTGTCGGTCCACGCCCCTACCGCTTCTTAGTAGCTTTCCCTAATTTCTGCCTGGGTCACCTCCAGCCCAGCTTTCCCATCATTCCGTCTTCCCAGGAAAGAGCGCAGCTTGGCGGGGGCTAGTGGGGGGGGGGGCGTTAAGTTCCTCTAATTGTTCCTTTCGAAGGGACACACCCCCTCACTCACTACCCCCCTTCGTTCCTAAAAGCAATCACAGACAGGCCACACAACACCCCTCCCGCCCCCCGCCGCGCCATCGCCAAGAGCAATCTCAAGAACTTTCTCAAACTCTAAGCCAACCTCCCCTACCCGCCCCCCACCCCGCAGCCCGGCCCATCAGATCCCAGGCTGCAACTTCTGGGCTCAGGGAGGCGGGCCAGGTTCGGTGAGTGCAGCCCCCGTCCCGGTACCCACCAAGCCCACCCTGCGGTCCCGCGCGCTCACCTCCAGAGCTTGCCCAGAGTCTTGCTGAGCTCCGCGTTGTGCAGATGCGGGTACTGGTCCGCCAGCTTCCTACGTGCAGCCTGCGCCCACACCATGAAGGCGTTCATGGGCCGCTTGACATGTGGCTTGTTCTTGCTGGAGCCGTTGACGCGCACCGGCATGGGCACCAGCGTCCAGTCGTAGCCCTTCAGCACCTGGCTGACCGCCTCGCGGATGCACACGGGGAACTTGTCTTCTTCGCTCTCCTTCTTCAGATCCGGCTCGCCCTTGGGGAACGTGTTCTCCTGGGGTCGCGTGTTCTCCGTGTCGGAGCCCGAGCCCGAAGGGCAGGGCGAGCCAGCCGAGTCCTCGGACATGGTGGGGCTAGGGGCGCCGGACAGGCCCTTCTCCTGCTCGTCGGTCATCTTCATGAAGGGGTCCAGGAGATTCATACGCGAGCCCGGGGCAGGGGGCGGGTGGCTGGGAAAGGCGAGAAGCCGCGGCGGCTAGGGCTCCTCTTCCCTCGGCTGCCCGGACGCGGACGCCGAGCGAGCGGCTCCCGGGGAGGTTGGCGAGTCACCGGGCTGCGACTATGGACACTTAGCAGAGGCGCTGGGTGGCCAGTACTCAGCTGCCCGCTCCAAACCCGGGGAAGGCGATTCGGAGAGGAGGAGAAGGAAGGGAAGAGAGAGAACGAAACCGGGGCCACTTGCACCCCGTGTCTCTTGCAAAGAAAAGTTCCTGGACTGAAACTGGTAAAAGTTGTCGCCCCACTGAAGTTTCCAGGCAGTTCCGAGCAGCGCTCTCGGCTCTCCGACTCCCAGCCCAGGGTCTCTTTAATAAATACCTTAGAGACCTCTAGCCAATCACGGCTCGGCAGTCATCATGGTTGGCAAGTCACTGATTGGACCGGATTTTGGAGAAGGGGGAGGAGGATTGTGGCTCCGGGTTGGGTGACGAGACACGAGGGGAGGAGAAGGGAGGGGAGCGCAGCCGGAGGGTGGATGGTGGGGTGAGGGGACTTGGAAGGAGGGGGGGGGGAGCGCCGCGGGGCAGGCGGGGGACCCGGGACGTCCGAGTGTGTAAGTTTGCTCTCTACTCTAGGAATGTCACAATTTTGGAACCGTCTCAGTGTGAATCGGTGTGGGTGTGGGTGTGTGTGTGTGCACGCGCGCGTGTCTGGACTAGGACCCCCCCAACACACACACACACACACACACACACACACACACACACACACACACACACACACACACACCCACTACTTTTCGAAGCTGTCTCCGAGGTACCCGGGGCTTCGTTGGCGTTTACAGCAGTGGAAATTGCTACAGCCGCGCCTGAATGCGGAGCTCCGGCTTCTGCGCCCGGAGTCTGCCGGCTTCCAAAAGTGCTTAGAAATGGTCTTTTGGAAGCAAATGTTTGGGTGACTCAACGCCCGCTGTTCTTCTGTAATAATCCATATAAATAGATTAACGCGCTCTGGTTCTCCGAGGCTGGTGTGGTGACTGGAGAATTCTACCGCGCTCTCGCAGTGGGAATCAATGAAAACCAAAGCTGAGCGCCAGCGAAGGCTGGCGGCGACCGGGCAGTCCCTGGTTCTCTTGGCGGGTCCCGTGGGCCACGCCGACCTTGAACTGACAAGTCCTTTCCCGGCCCCTCCAGCACTCGGACGCCCCTCGGTGTTAGGGTTATTAGAGTTTTGCTTCTTGCCTCCTGTCTGAGCCACAAACGCCAGCAAGGTCACCACGGGAGTTTGCAAAACTGCTCTGGCGTTGAGGATGAAGTTTGCAAAGGTGGCAGCGCCGGGCGGCGAGGCCGAGGAGGCCCGCGACTTGGACTGGGAAACTTCAGACAAAACGGGCCATTTGGCGGAGCCCTGCGCGGCTCTCTCGCTTGGGCCTTCCTTTACCTGGGAGGGTGAAGAGCTAGACGTCTGGACTTTAGTGGTGTCCTTTTAGACCTGAGCACAGGTGGGCGTTCTGGGGGAGGCCACCTAGGTGTCCTTTGTACTTTAAGAGTGTTTGCAGCCAGAACTGGTGTTTACGAGAACTTTCAGAGCAAGGTTGGGTAAGGGAGGAATTATCTTTTCTGGAAGGAATAAAAATTAGTTGCTACCGGGAGACATGCCCTCGGAACCACAAACAAACTCGCAACGGTGTGAAAAGAAAAACAACAGCAACTTAATTTAAAATCCCCCCTTTCTGATTCTTGTAAAAACTTCGCTTTGAATTTATTAAATTATTGATAAACTGAATCGGCCTGTATGTATCATATCAAAGACAGCCTCCGCCCCCCGCTAATTTGCCAAGTGTGGGCCCTTAGATGTAAACGAATCTTTTTGGGGGGATACTTTTGAAAAGCTAGTTTCCCCCTTGTTTTCTCCAGAAGTGGGCATTTGTTATATAGGGAAAGGAACCCGTGAGGAGGTAGTCAGCTACAACCCGGTTCAGGTCGAGTTTTCTTTTTAAACGAATGTTAATCGAATCGTAAGTCTCCAGTACCCTATAGTCTGTTTATGACTTTAAGAGACGTGCAAACAATAGTCACGTATTCGTAGCTCTTATTATTCTTGAAATCTGTAAGGAAAAAAATGTCATTTTTCAGAGTGGGAGGTTAAGTTTTGTTAGTGTGGACATATTTCTGTGTCCTAGGGAGGACGTATTTGTGTGACCCTTAGACACCCGGTTGAAGAGACCAGCGACCACTGGCAGATGTATTAAACCAGCGAGTTGTAATTTGTTGTAATTATCACGTTTTCTGGCACAAAGGCAATTAAAACGACTGTGGCCTTAAGGCATTCTGAAATATTTTATTCAACATTTGTTCATGAACACATACATTTATAAATGTATCTTTAATATAACATATGGTGAGATGTAATGCGCTACGACATTTTAAATCACAAAGCGTCTTACATGTTTCTACCCCTCCACGCAAGCGTTTTTATGTTCTTGAATCTTTTCGGAAAAATTTTTAAACAGTTGAAATTAAAATGGCACTGCAATTTTCGGCAACATCCAGAGGGGGCGCCAAAAGCCCAGAAACTGTCTGGAACTTTGAGAAACTGCTGGAAAACTTTCTCTGTAGTGGAGGGGCAGGGGCCCGGGTGGGGGAGGTGGCAGTGGTGTGTTCCACGCGGTCAGTACTGTTTCCAGGATGAGACTTATCTCTACAGGAATTCCTATTCTCTCCTGTGTGGATCCAAGTGTGCGCAGGAACCTGGGAAGTGCTTGTCTTCAGGGAATGGGGGGTGGGGGAAGCGCCGCAGATGCCAGTGTTTTTCTGTAGCTCACAACCTGGTGAGTGAGAGTGAGGGAGAAGGCCCCCAATTCCCCAGGTGCCAAGAGTTATCTGGTGTGCCAAGATCGGGCCAAGTCTGGCGGGTAGGCACTATCAGTTTAAGAGTGCCTGGGCCTGAATTTCTTCCAGGACCTGGACAGCCCACTCCCCACCCACCATTCGGGGGCTCAGCCCATTGTGACTTGTTTCCAGTTGTCCAGATCTCTCCTTCATGACCTGATTCTGGAAGAGGCCTGCAGTCCCCAAGCCTGGGGACCTTGGCTTGGGGTAGGGGGGAAGCATCCTGGTCCAGACTTACGTTTAGATTACAGATTGGAAAATTGAGGCTTGCTGCTCAGCTAGAACCTTCTGCCCTAGGTGAATGCTCTGGGGTCTGCAACCTCCTGGGCGGAATGGATGAAAAGATTGGAGGCCAAGGGGTTTCACAAATCACCAACAAAGAGGCACTAGTAGATTCCCAGAGAGGTCCTCAGGAATAATCTGGGATCCCCCTACCTTTTCTCCTTCCATCTGTGCCGGGCTCAGTTTCCCCGGTGGAGGCCCGCGGATATCCCCTCCCGGTACTAGCGCAAGTGGGGATAGGAGTAGGTAGAGGCCGTGCCAAGAGGACTTAGGGGTGCTGCACAATCAGAACTAGAGAGGATCCAGCTCCTAGTGGGCGTGAGGGTGTAAAGGCTCACATAGTCTTTCCACGGGAAGAATTAAGGGCCCAAACCTTCCTTCTTTAAAGTCCTTCCTTGTCTAAAGACCCTCACCAGGGTCCCAGATCCTCGGACATACCAGCGCATGGTAACCGATGCATCACCCATTAAGACCTGAAGCCGGGGCAACGTTCACCGATAGGATCCACAGAAGGGACACCCCCTTCGGCCTTCCAGTATCCAGACTGGGTCCACTTGAGGCAATCTCGGACGACCTTGGATTCTGGCTGGACAAGAGGTCCTGGCGCACGGGGCTCCCAGACGCTCTTTCGTGATTTCCATTTTTTCGCTGAGGCATGCAATGTTTGTTCTTTGCTTTTCCAGCCACAGTTTCCTTTGGGAAGGGAGCGCCAGGTAAGCCCGAGTCTCGGGACAGGCGTTGGGCTGGATCGCAATAGCAACACAGCGGGAGAAAGAGGCAAAGCGGCAGATTGCTTTGTAGGCGCGCAGTAAATATCTGAATAAATGCGGCCTTTGGACTGTTTGCTTGTGTGATCACAACGGCCAGACCTCCCAGCAACGCGCTCCTTAACCGCCTTTACACGTATATGCTTATGCGTCCGTTTCTCTCCGAACGAGACCCGTGTTACTCAAAACGGTAACCTTAAAATGGACATTTTTTTACTCCCTCCCTCCTGTATTTGAAGAAGGAGGATAACCCACGAAGGAGGTGTTGGGTGTGACCATCTATCTACCTCCGTTCCCCCTCTACCAGCCAAGTCCTGCGACAAGACACCCCCGACCTCCCAGGAGTACAAGGACCAGAGACTATCTATAAGCTGGCTGGTTGAGCCTGGAGATGGAAAAGGAGGAGTGGAGTGAGGATGGGAGGCGCCTCCCTCTCAAGAGACGACAACACTCCCAAGAGGAGGGCGATCAGCCTTCATCCTCGGTTTTCCAAAAATATCTGTCCTTGGAGGTGGTATTGGGGAGCCGCTGGTCCTGCGGATTCCTCCTGCGAGTCCCTAGAATACCCTGCGGTAAATTTCCTGGGCCATGTCTTAACCCCTACTCGCCCATCCCTGAAGTCCCTCCCTTTAACTAAAGGTGCTTTGCCTTGTTAATTTAAAAATAAAAATAAAGTAGGCACTTAATGTGGAGGTGCCTCATGAGAAGCAGGCTCTGCGGGTAGAAGCCTCAGGCTCATTCAGCCCCCAGGGTGCTTTGGGCAGACGCAGATTTGACACCCCCTCTTCTGGCTCCTTATAATCTTTCTGAGCAAAGGTGTTTAATCTCAGAAAAGGGGCCCACTGGAGGTCCAAATTCCTCGGGGCAGTTGTGTGGGGTCTTCTAGGGAAGGATGGGTCCTGTGACAACCTTTCCCCCCGCCCCTCAACCCGATGAGAGTCTAACCTGCTTGTCCCTCTGCGATGCTCTGAACAGGAAGGTGCGCTTTTCAGATATTCATAAACGTCTCTATCAAACCATGGAAACGCAGAGGGCACACCTTTGCGACACAATTTCAATCCCCAAATCCCGACGGCAAATTGTCAGAATTAGGAAGAATCTGCTTTGCATCTTCCCAGACTCTTGCATCTCAGCAGAACTCAGAAAGCCAGCCTGTAACTAGCTTTCTTTCTACCCTAAGCTTATCCTGGACCAAGCCACGAGTCCTTTTGGCTGCTTTTGGCATCTGCCTTGGGTTCAGGGTAGCAGGAGTGAGACCCCAGACAGACAGGCAGAGTTTAGTAGTCCCCTGGTCAGAGCTCCAGGGTATGGCTAAGGCCAAGGTCATGAGGTCAGTTGAAGTCTGAACTACCCCCAGTATGAGAGACATTTTAACCAAACTGGGAGGGCACTGGCCACTAGTGGTCACCTGTGAACCTTGACATCACAGAACATCACAGGGACCCTGTCCCCTCCTCTTTCTTCTCCTCTCCCTCTTCCTCTTCTTCCTCTCCCTTGTATTGTCCTGCCCCTTCCTTCTCGGCTTCCTTGCCCCGCCCCCCTCCTCTTTTTGCGACAGGGTCTTGTATCCCAGGTTGTCCTGGTGTTCACTACGTAGCTAACCTCAACCTTGCCATCCCCCTGCCTCTAACTCCTAAGTGCTGGCATTGCAGGCATGCACCACCACACCGCCCCAAGTCCTGTCACTGTCTTTGGGACAAAAGACTGTGTTTCCATCCAGTAGACGAGGCAGGTTGTTCTAGAACTGGAAACCGCTTTAGGTCTCTTTTCTAGCTGCCGGTTTGGCGGAGCCATGTTGGGGGAGGGGTGGTTGTGAGACCGCTGTCTGAAGGCGTGGTTCTCTCTGAGTGCTTCCTAAGCTTACAGGACCATCATCTCCCTCTGTCCTTCTTCCACTTTCCATCAGTCTACCAGCGAGCACAGAATCCAACCACCCTCCTCTCTTTCCCAACCAGTTATTATCCCTTGTGCTTCCAGGGGATCTGAACACCCAGGGGGCTGGCATCTGGTCCCCCACGGTTAAGCCATCCCAAGGTCTGCTTTTTGGCAGGACTCAGCCTCTGTTTTACCTGTGGACAAGCTCATCCTCAGGGTATTCCTAGACTCTGTTTCCCTCTATCATGGACTCAAAGGCATGGTCATGGTGAAGGACCTGCTGTGCTATCCCAGGGGAACACTGACCCAGTGGTAGCCACTTCCCATTTCCTTGTCCCCTACTGGACCCCTGGTGACACACTATCCCTTGCTCCTGGACTGAACCATCTTCTCAGCCACCCCTCCCTCCCCTTCCCCCTTCTCTGTCTGAGTCCAGAAATGCCTTGTAGTGTGTGGTACGCTCCACTCTCTCTTTGGCGGACATCTGCCAACCAGCCCAGTGGTGATGACAGTTTCCAGATAAATTTCTAAAAGCAAAGAAATCTTTCAGGGGGTGGAGAGGGTGGCACAGGCCCAAGGCTGTGTGGGCTGAAGGCTGTGCTTCCGGAAGAGGCTGGGGGAGGCGGGGTTTCTGGATACTTAGATTTTTCTCTCCCTTTCATATTTTACAAAAAGCAAGACTCCCTAATGGCTTTGTATTTTTCTAGAGTTTGAGAAGATCTTTTGATCCAGGTTCTTCTTTGGGAATTTGGGTTCGTAGTGACATGAGCAGGGTATTTTGCTCTGAGCTCCCTATCCTCACTTAGCCCACCCATCTCAGTGTGATGTCATCAGACAGAGATGGAGTAAAATTCTCTTGGCCCCATTTTCTGTCCTTGGTTTTCGGCACCCTAATCTCACATCTGCCTGAGGCACTTTAGGCCTGAGCCCAGGGAAAGGTTAGTTTCTCTCTTGATTCTGGCAAATCCCGGATCATTGTGTTGACTTATCCCTCATCTTCTATAGGAAGGCTTCTTTCTACTACTTTCTTAGAACCTTTGGCCTCATGGAAAAGCGGCTCTCCTGGATGAAAGCTCCATTACGTACTGTTGTGGTGGGAAATGTGAGACCTAATTAGATCCCACGTGGAATAAAATCGTCAACAAGGCTCACCAGGCCTCACTCTCAGAGGCAGCCAGACTTTAACAGACAGTGGTGATCTGAGTTCGACTGTTTACCCCATCTATGGAGATGTAAGGACTCCCTAGCTGTAGATATTTGCTCCCATCTCTGTCCTTGGGACCAACAGGCAATGCTCTATTTCTTTATGTCTCTAATGAGTCCAAATAGACTCTAATGGCTAAGCATTCACGGAGGGAACAAATGCCACAATTTAGCCAGAGAAGTGAACATCTGATGGTAGGATTTAGGGCATCAGGTACAGAGTGAAGGTCTTTGGTCAGTTAACGGCATGTCTTGGGGCATTCTTCAGTATGTGTTCAATCCTTGTTCTGCAGCCTTCTGTATTTCCTGTCTCCTGGTTTCTTCCTGTGAGGAGTACTGACTGATGCTCTTTTGTAGGCTGTTTGGAGTTACGTCCATACAGCTTTCAGAGCACCGTCTTTATATATTTCTGGCTTGGATTTACAGGTTTTGAGAAAACAATCAAACCACGAGTTGCAATCATGATGAACACATCCGAACCTCTCACCTTCCCATACCTTGCTTACCTAAATATACACTGGTCAGAAATGATTTCACCTTTGTTCTAAGCACAGTGCACAGACCGTCCCCCAGCTGAGCTGACTGGGTGGGTGAGATGGTGGGAAGCAATGGTGCTTGGAGACAATGGCACTCCACAGCCTTCCTGTCGGGACAGGGGTTCCTGTTGTCTCCTGTTTATTTTGAGAGGCAGGGCCATGGGTGTTGCATGATTGGGTGTCTCACGGCTGCATGTGTATGCGTTTGCTTATGCTTGTTTATGTGTGTGTATATAAAGATGCATGTATATGTGTATATATGTACTTGTGTATGTTCCTGTGTGTCTGTGTGTCTGCATGTATGTGCATGTGTGCCCATGCATTTGTGTGTAAGTGTCTGAAGCTACCTGGACTCTATAGGCTATTCATTTCCAGATGGCTCCAGGGACTGCTGTCTGGTCCCCAGAGCCCCAGAGGCACTGACCCATCCTTAGCTCTTCCTGGGGGAAGGAAGGGGATGGGACTTAAAGGGAAAGTGAGGCTGAAAGTCCATGCACAGGCTTTGGCCTATCTAGGAGCTTTGAGATCTCACAGTACTTTGTTCTTAGCATCTATGGACTGTCCAGCCTGAGGCCTGCAAAAACCTAAGGCACTCATCTCCCCCAGTTTCTGAACTATGATGTAATTGGAAGAAAAGAGGAAGAAGGCTAAGAAGCCAGAGTAGAGGAGGGGATGGTTAACTTTAGGCCTGAATGTGGGGGTGGAATGGACAGAAGTGCATTTGAACAGGAATTTATTTACTTACTAAACATCAGTGTGCTCCCAGCTTTCTGCTGCTTCTGGTAAAATCTACTCAGTTGGGTAGAGTGATACAGTGAGAATTGGGGTTTGGTGTTCTCTTCTAGGCAGGGGCAGCCAGCCCACAGAGGGAATGTGGGGTGCTTGCTGGGAGGAGAGATACCCTGGACTTGGCCTCAGCTTCTTTAGGGCTCTTGACCTCCCTGTTTCATCCACTTATACCTATATTGTGGCCATGAGGAACCTTGGCCTGGACTCTCACACCGCAGAAATCCCTTACAAAGGGAATTCTTGCAAAGGAGCCTGCACCTGCCCACTGCCTCGCATGAAGGCCACTCTGAAGCACACATGCTCCTTTGCTATCTTGCTTTCTCATTTAGGGCTGAAAAAACAATCCCCCTGCTAATGACTATTCCTTTTCTTTTGCTTCTCTCAGCAGCTTGTGAAACGCCCTTCTAGCCTCTCCTCTCCCTGGGTGTCTCCAGAAGGCTGCAAGGGGAAGAAATGACTCTCTCTGCTTTTCATGTGAGGACGGCAGCTCTGCAAAGAGTGTGTCACTTGCTCAAGGTCACAGAGCTAATGGGAGAGGCAGATCCCTGGCTGCCCTGTTCTGGGAGCCATGCCTGCCTCCCTCACAGCCCCAGGCACACATGGATTCTGCAGGCTACTGTCAGCATGGAGCCAGCGTCCCCAGACCTACTCCCTCCATGCCCTTAGTGACTGCTCCTGGCTCTCATCTGGCCACTAGCCAAATGGGTTGTCGCATGGGAAGGCAGGGCTTCCAGTCCTTTGTGTGTGTCTTATTTTATCTCCGGCCTTGTCCCCTAAACGGTGTTTGGCTGCCACTGTTGGGGAGAAGTGAGAAGAAAGCGTGTCCAGAGCAACCATATCTAACAGGCCTCCCCCGCTCCTGCCCCCCCCCCCAGCCCCCTCCGGTGCCGTTTTCAGGAGCCCTTCTTTGAGCTTGCATGGCTTTTTCTTTTTGTTTTGAGACAGGGTCTCACTGTGGAGCCCTGGCCGGCCTGGCACTCACAGAGATCCACCTGCGTCTACAGCCTGAGTTGTGAGATGAAAGGACCTTTCCTCCGTCATACTTGTTCGGTTTTGCTTTCTTTATTCGTCTTAATTGAAAAACATCCATGCCATTTACCTATTTGTCTGTGTGTGCACTGATGATGTGGTGCCATGTGCGGAGCTCAGGGGACCGTGTATGGGCATTTCCCCAGGAGATGAGGCTCAGGCCAGCAGGCTTGGCAGTAGATGCCTTTACCTGTGAGCCATCTGGCCAGCTCTTCTGCCTCTCACTTTGGGCTGACGTATACTGAAGGGCCTTATTGTGCTTTGACCCAGACTTATCTAGATATTCAAAATTATTTTACTTTCCAGAGTAAAACTGGCACCCGGTTACCCTCTAAAACCAGCCAGAGCCCTCACTCACCATTTTGGAAGGAGAGACCTACCACTCTCACCCTGGCCTTCTGTGCTCCTTGAGATGTTTATTAATTAGAGGGAATGTTGTTTGCAAGGCCCCTGGCCGATTTCCTTCACTTTTTTTTACCCTTATTTACCCCGCTCCTGAAAATCTTTTGTGGGATTGTTCTTTTCTTCATTTTACCAACGAGAAAGCTGCTAATTCACTTGTCCAAAGTCTCAAAGCCCTTTAAGGGTAAAAACCAGTGTTAACAATAACAACCAGTGAAGTAAGCCACAGCCGCCAACTCTCGCATGCTTACCGTGCAGAAACTCAGCGCGGAGACCTGATGGGCAACATTGCTGGAATGTCTATTCGACCTGTGGGGAATTTTTTTTTTTTTTTAAAACCTGTGGACTTGTTTATTTTCTAGTCTGGCCCTCTTTCTTTAGGACTATGGGCTTTGGAGAGTACCCTTAGGCCACATTTAGGAATGACTATCCTTAAATAAAGTTGTCAATAGAAGAGATGGGGTTGGAGGGAGAGGGCCAGCTGGGATTTCAGAATCCAAATGTCTGTCCTGTGTTTGGTATGGGCCACAGTAGGGGTTCCCATCCATCTGTCCTCTGCATCGCCACTGGTGTAGGGTTTGTTTGCTCGAGTCCCCTTCCCCCATCTCCCCCTACTTCCAACTTGTCCCCTGTTTCTGAAGGAGCATGTCAAGAAGGTCCTGATCTTCTTAGTGGGAATTGAGATTGGAACCTTCTGGCTCAATCCAGGTCCAGATGATAGCACACTGGTTTCAAACCTGGCCCTGTGTGAGCAGGTGGAAAGAGGGTGAAGGGCTAGTTTACCATTTGAGGAACACAGAAGACTGGCTGGGCACAGTCAAGACCGTGTTGCTGACACATGGCCCAGGGAACTTGCAACTCAGATGCTAAGATTATTCTTTAGCTGTTGTCTCTGAGGAAGATCCAGTTCAGCATTCACCTGGGGTCTGGAGCGGTCGCTCAGTCGGTAGAGTGCTTGCCTAGCACTCTTGAGGCTCTAGGTTCAATCCCCTGTACTGCATAAACTGGGTGTGATCAATGCCAGAACTCAGGAGGTTGTGGTAAGGGGATCAGAAGTTCAGGGCTGTCTTTGGCTACCAAGGCCAGGTTGGGCTACTGGAAAGAATTGGATGAAGGCCACTGTGAAGGATTACATATCTCTAGAGGATACATGTTGGCTTTCTTATTGGCAGGTTCCCTGTCAACCAACCACGGACTGAAAACTGGTGTTCACACGGAGCAGGTACAGGCTTTTCTCTCTTGTCATTGTCCTACAAACCAAACAATATAATCACCACTTGCACAGAATCTCCATCACGTCAGGTGTTGTAAGTGACAGACGATTGACACACTCAGGGGCATGTGTGTCAGTTCTGTGCACACACCACACCTGAGCATCTCCAGATTTTCATATCTGTAGAGGGTCCTTGATCCAATCCTGGTAGATACTGAAGAGCAAGGGTGTATAGAATGGGGACAGGAGAGTTCAAGAGGACAAGGTTATTTAACTCAGTAGCACACTGTGTGGACTGGCCCTGAGCTCAGATTGCTCTCAGAAAGACTGGAGGTGGGAGGTGGGACAAGAATACTCCTACCTCTAGAAGGACCCATATGCTCTATCAAGGTCAGCCAGGCCTTTAAAAAAGGGCAGTGCACGTCTGCAGCGTCTCTGTCCTGCCTTGCTGTGTGACTGCCCACGCTTCCCTGCCAAAACGCAATGACATTCCAATTGATCCTATCAGTGGCCACCCCCTTCTTACCTCAGCTCATGTCAGTGGGGCCCTTTGCAAAGAAATGGCACTTTGTGGCTCCATTAGAATAAGAGAAAGTGACACATTCAACCCACTGGACTCGATGTGCGACTTGGGGTGACTTCCAGGCTGCTGACACTTGCTCATAGCCTTGTTCTGAATCTGTGACTGTGGGAGTTTCCATGGAGACTCTGAAGTGCTTTGTGTGTTGGAAACTTTGAATAAAAAGGTAAGAGAGAGAGAAAGGCCAGCCACCAAGCTCACCCAAATGCTAAACCTCAGACTCTTGGAAAGAGTCAGCTGCAGAGCATAGTCCCAGACTGCACACATACCCAGATGGCGAAAGAGATGTTTCCGGAGATCCTGGGGCTTCTTTAGCAAGCAAGAGGCCTCGAAGCTCACATGGACAAGGGGATTGAGGGAGCTGTTAAGTTCCTGGGAGCAAGGCCCTTTCTGCCTGCCACCCTCTCCTTACTTTTTCCAAGGAGTCAGGCACTTGTGGGTGACCCTGGGAACTCTCGAAGCCCACCTCCCTGTTGTGGGTAGCTGCCACCTCTCCGGCCACCCCTTTTCTGGAAGACGAGTGTTGTCCTTTTCTTAGTCTGGAAGTTTCTGAAGGAAGGTATTGTTATTTTGTGAAAACCTCTCAGGTTAGGAACAAAGGCTGAGGCTTGGATCTTCTTCAGGCTAGGCAGAACTAAACTGACATTCCTTTAAAATGGCTCCGTAGGCCGGGTGGTGGTGGCGCACGCCTTTAATCCCAGCACTCGGGAGGCAGAGCCAGGCAGATCTCTGTGAGTTCGAGGCCAGCCTGGGCTACCAAGTGAGTTCCAGGAAAGGCACAAAGCTACCCAGAGAAACCCTGTCTCGAAAAACCAAAAAAAAAAAAAAAAAAAAAAAAACCAAAAAAAAAAAAAAAATGGCTCCGTATTACAGTTATTACAGAGCTAACAGTTATTTAACAATAGAGAAAAGGCACCTGACTCCTTTGGGCTATTTGTGGGGTTTTCATTTTCTCCGTTTCTTCCTGTCGGGCTTGAAGGAAACTGGTCCATGGTTGGAGTTCAGATTTCGACAGGTCCAGGATATTTACACCTTATGTTTATGACATATGCAGAAATCTTATTGGACAAATGTTTTTTTTTATACAGGTGTGATGTGTCTGCTTTTTCAGGGTAGAGAAAATAGGGCTATCCTCCTCTCCTTTTATAATCAACTCATATGCTCTTGGAATGGCATCTTAGAAAAAATGCAAGGGTGAACTGATTTTTGGAAGCACACACACACACACACACAGACACAGACACATATATGCATATATGTATATATAGAGTGATCAGGAGGGCTTGTTCTACAAGTGAATTTAGTTTATTATTATTATTAATTATTATTATCTGACTTTAGAAAAATGCCTTAATAAACAATTAGTCCTCAGTGCACATTTGTTGAAAGTAATTGCACCTGTTATATTTGAGGAGGAGGAGAAAGCCTAGGATACACTCCGTGCCTTCCTCACATGCTAGAATTGTTTAAATGGGAATAAAACAGTCCATTCCCCAGGGAGATGAGAGAGTTGAAGGCTGTCATGCAATACAGTCTAAGCATATGGTCACAATATTTGTTGAAACCCAGAAGCCCATTTTTGTCAAAGCAATAAATCTCTAAATCTGTTTCAGATCATGCTAGTACATTTTTTCGAGGTGTGTGTGTGGGATGTAGCTCAGTCAAGTACAGAGCTGCCTCATATTTGGGAAGCCCTGGGTTCCATCCCCAGCACTTCATAAACCAGGCGTGGTGTGGTGGATTCTCCTGTAATCCCAGCTCTCAGGAGGTGGAAGCAGGAGAATCAGGAGTTCAAAGTCAGCCTTGGCTACGTAGTGGGTTTCAGATCAACACAGGCTCTATGAAACTCCTGTGTCAAAATGTTAGTTTTTGTTTGTTTGCTTTTCGAGACATGGTCTCACTCTGTAGCCCAGGCTAGCCTAGAACTCACTCTGTAGGTCATTCTGACTTTGAACTCTAGGCAAACTTCTTGTGCCAGCCTCCTGAGAGTAGGCATTACAGATCTGAGCCGCCAACACCAGCTCTGACAGTAATCCTAAATCAGAGGTTTCTTAGATCAAAAACAGACCTCTGAGAGTCTCAAAAAATGTCACGTGGCCATCTCCAAAACACTTCGCTTCTTAGCAACTCGCTCTTCTCATGTAGAAAGTAAGGAGAGTCTCTATAGATATGTAAGATGTACAGGCTCAGGCCTGCAGGGGATTCTGACCTGAGACGTAAGACCTGGATTTAAAGAGGAATCCAAACCACACACCTGGCATTATCAGAATGGGCATTCCATTAGATCTGCTGGGTTGATAGACAAGCTAGGGGTGAGTCCTCCAGATATGTCCTCCTTTAGTGAAAACAAGATTGCTAGTAGTACTTTTGGAGGGAGGGAACATGTGTCAGGAGGGATCAAGTGAGTGCACTCTTCTCTGTGATGTGCACTGTCACCCAATATACAGAATTGGGTAGGTTTTTGTTTGCTTCAACCCAAACCCAGCATTGCCTGCCTCTCCCCACTCTCCTCTGTTCCCACCGTCCTAGCTCTCCAGACAGGGCCCACACATTGATTTGAATTTTCAACACTTACCACCTGACTTAGATCACTGACTCAAAGAACAGGAAAGGTCAGTCTGCCTCACACCTCACCCAGCGTCCTGGGATTAGCATCCAAAACAAACAGATCAGAGATGGGATGTGGACTCCTGAGAGAAGTTCCCACGTGTGAGAAAGCCCAGGAGATGGCGTTTCTCAAGCTCACTGATGTCACCGAGGTTCGCAGTCCAATACTTTACCTTACTGAGGTCACTGGTGGTTGGAGTCTTCCGAAAGAGCTAGGCTGGTGGATTAAGAAGAGTGGGGGATGGGGAAGCGAGGGGGGAGGAGTCCCACCTGCTAATCAAAGAAGAAACCAAATAAAAGTCCAAGAAAAATACAACGCTATTGTTTTGGGGGCACGAGATGCTGGTGGCTTGGAGGCTTCATTGAGTAATCCATGTTACGCCCTTTCTCTGTGGGACTGAAGGAATGTTGGCTGTGTCCCTGGAGGCCAGGTGGGAGGTGGGTAGACAGGTCTATGAAGATGAGAATTTCTGGAGCCTGTAACTCTGAGTGTCCTCTTGGCCTTACAGCTGGGAGGCTGGGACACGAAGAAGGAATGTGGACCAGGAGCGGTGGCCATGGTCGGCACAGGGAAGAGGAGAAAAGGCGTGATGGAAGACAAGCGGGTGAAGAGGGAGGTTGTGACACTGCTACCCTCTCCTCCACAGGGGCTTCTGTGTCCTTAAGAGTTCCAGGTGGCAGTGGCTCGTTCTCATGGAGCCACAGGGTGGATACCCAGGGAGAGGTGGCATGTCTGAGTCTGGGGTGTGACAGGAAGCAGGAAGTACCAGTCATTTCACAAGACACTTTGACACTGGAAAGAGAGCCAGCAAAAACTGGCGGACCCCCAAGTTGGGGTGGGAAAGTCTGGCCCAGTGTGAAGAGCTCTTGGCTTCCCGTCGGGCTGTGGGTTTGTTGAAAAACAGGGCAGTCTACACAGTTGGGATGCCAGTCCACCTCAAAACTCACTTTCTCTTCCCATCCTTGATTGTTTTTGTGTGATGACTTGCCCGCTGCTGCTGCTGCTGCTGGTGAACTTCCACAGTCCAAGGAAGGGGTTGTGTGACCAGATGATGTCCTGATAGGAGCAAGCTCTTACATAGAGTTCTTACAAGTGTATACTATCCCCCTTCATCATTTTTCCTCAATCCTCCTCATCTTTAGATTAAAAAAAAATTTGTTTTTTGTCTGTATGTATGTCTGTGTGAGGGTGTTGGATCCTGGAGTTACAGACAGTTGTGAGCTGCCGTGTGGGTGCTGGGAACTGAACCCGGGTCCCCTGGAAGAGCAGTCAGTGCTTTTAACCGCTGAGCCATCTCTCCAGCCCCTCATCTTTTGATTTTTATCAAGAATTCTCTTCATGTGGACTCAGCTCTGGATTTTCTTGTCTTTCTCCTTTGAGAGAGTTTTCCTACTGGATTAGCTGGTCTGAGCCAACCATGGACCTTCATCCCTTCCGGGACTGAGGGGTTCTTTCCCAAACTCTGCCTCAAGCTCCAACTTGTTTTCTTAAACCACAAAAGGTGAAGGCTCAGGCTGTTCCCCTCCATCCCCCTCGGATGAGAAGCATGTCAGACGTGCCCTCCATGTCTTGTCTCAGTGTCTACACCGAGATTTCGTCCCTACAAGAAAGGCAAAGACAGTAAGGTGCTTTCCAGTTTCTTCTGAAACACTTGTTGGAAGTGTTTTTGTTCCCAGGACTCAGGACTTGCTGAGAGGAAGTGATCCCTGATCCCATGCAGAGCAGCATGCTGGATTCAGAATTCCTAGGTTCTTTCTTGATTCACTTAGTCTGAGAATCCGAGTCCTATCTCTTGGTTTCAGCTTTATGTCTTACTCAAAGCAATCTCCTCAAGAGTTAGTGTCCAGGGACTGGGGAGATAGCTTCGTCAGTGAAACGCTTGCCATGTAAGTATGAGGATCTGATTTTTATCCCAGGCACTCTCATGAAAAAAAAAACAAAACCAAAACAGGTGCAGTGGTATGCACCTGTAACCCCAATGGTGGAGAGGTGGAGACAGGAGGAGCCCTGGGGCTTCCTGGTTACCCAGTTTAGCCAAGTCATAACCCCCAGGTTTAGTGAGAGACTGTGTCAAAAAATAAGATGAAGAGTGATTGAGGAAGGCATCTGACATTGGCCTCTGACTTCTACATACACATACACACATGGTACACACATGAACACATATATACCATATACACGTACACACATGACATGTGTGTACACACACACACACATACACACACACACAAACACTATATGCCCACCCACCTCAAAGTTGATGTACACTCTTCTTGTATTTATTTATTTATCCTTGCATTAACTTAGGCTGGGAGATTTCCCTGGAGATCTTAAAAATACTCTTCAGTGGAGAAACTGACTCAGTTTTGGATGAAAGAGGGGTTAGAAGCATTCAAAGTCTTTCTGGGTTGAAAGACAGCCATCCGTTTGCCTTGAAGTAATCCAATGCTTTATCCTAGCCACAAGGAAGAGCTAATCACAGATGGGGCACTAGCCCCAGTCTCTAGGGTTTAGAGTTTGAACAACACACGCTATGGAAAGTATATATCCTTGAGTCGGACAGATAAGGATGAGCCAGTCTGGAAAGACTCCCATTGTGCCCATAGCTCTGTTTACAGCTGAACATATGGACAGAGTTTAGAACTGACTGATTTCCATCACTTGAAAAAAAAAAAAGATCCAGCCGGTTAAAGGTATACCTGAACGCGTGCCTGTGTCTGACTTTTGTTTCTATGATAGGACGTAGAACTACTCCACCCCAGAATTTTAACATTTCCTCTGTCCTCATCATAACCAACCTGTGCAGTGTTCTCAATTAGAAGTTCGAGTTTACAGAATGATTCTTTGAAGACGATTCTTTGCCAAGTACTCAGATAATGGCCCTCTACATAAATCCTTGGTTCAGAGAAGAGGACACATCCTGGGTCACCTGGCTGACAAGTAGAGTGGCTGAGAATGAAAGCCAGGTCTGTCTGTTGATGAAACCTGGGTCTTTCTCATCTCTGAAAAGAAAATCTGGGACAGCAAGCGGACAAACCACATGGTCCTGATAGTTTATGCCACAAGTTCCCCAGGACAAATACTGTGAAAAACGTCACTTGGGCCTAGCAAGATGGCTAAGTTGGTAAAGGTACCTACTGCTAAGACTGGTGTTCTGAATTCAGTCCCTAGGGCTGACATGGTAGAAAGAGAGCTGACTTCCGAAAGTTGGTCTCAGACTTCACACACATATTACATGTACCTCCTCCCCAATAAATAAATGCATGTAATAAAGAAGACAAATATCATTATTGCTTGGAAGGAAGGATCAGAATTCAAGAGCCATGTAGAAGAGAGGAATATTTTTAAAGTTTATTTCAGGATGATTATTATATAGTTCCCTCAAGTTTTCTGAATGTCTGAAAATTTCATAACAAATTATTAGAGAGAAAAAGATTGTACAAAATATTGGAAAAAGAAGAATGGTGCAATGGAGTGAGATGAGGTTCTTCTGAGATCAGGCAGGGTGGCACACCCCTGTAATCCCAGTGCTCAGGAGACTGAGGCTTGTCACCGTGGGTTCTATGTTAGCAGGACTACATAGTAAAATGAGATAGATAGATAGATAGATAGATAGATAGATAGATAGATAGATAGATAGATAGACAATTGACAGATGACAGATAGATAGATCATAGATAGATGACAGATAGATAGATCATAGATAGATGACAGATAGATAGATGATAGATAGATAGATAGATAGATAGATAGATAGATAGATAGAGGCTGATGAGATAGCATAGCAGTAGTTCTCAACCTTCCTAATGCTGAGACCCTTTAATACGATTCCTCATGCTGTGGTGTCCCCCAACCATAAGATTATTTCATTGCCACTTTGTAACTGTAATTTTGCTACTGTTTTGAATCGTAATGTAAATACCTGATATGCAGGGTAGCTGCTGTGTGATCCCTAAGGGGTTATGAACAGGTTGAGAACCACCGGCATGCAGGGAAAGATGCTGGCTGCCACGGCCGACAGCCTCAGTCGATCCCCGAGAGTCACATGGTGGGAGGAGAAAAGTGACTCCCTGAAGTTGTCCTTGGCTCTTGACAGGTGGTGTCTCACACACACACACACACACACACACACACACACACACACACACACACACACACAAGGTAAGGAGATGTAATAGACACCCATGTATATGTTTATGTGTATATTTGGAGAGAGAGAGAGAGAGAGAGAGAGAGAGAGAGAGAGAGAGAGAGAGAGAGAGAGAGAGAGACAGAGAGACAGAGAGACAGAGAAAGAGAGAGACAGAGAGAGAGACAGAGAGAGAGACAGAGAGACAGAGAGACAGAGAGAAAGAGAAAGAGAGGAGAGGAGAGAAAAGAAAGAGGAGATATTGTTTGGAAGCCACAAGGAGGGGCTTTGGCCAAGCATCTAAATTCTAAGCTCAGCACTTTCTAGAAGAAAGAAATTGATGCAGTGACTTGAAATGCCTGGGGGGTGGGGGCCTCCTCAGCCTAATTCAGAGAACTCAGACCCTGAGTACAGGGCACGTTCTAAGGAACAAAATGCTCTTTTCTCCAGACCTTGCTGGTCTACACATTACATAATGTAGAGTTATGTGTCTGCCGCAAGGCTGGCAGGAGCCTGAATGCGATATGTTCATAATACATGGAGTCTTGCATGCAAACTTTGTTTATATGTTCGGCTCTCCCTCCGAGCACGAGGGCAGGTAGCTGGCTGCAGGTCTGCATTGAAGCTTGAAAGGCTCAGTATTTTATGGCCTCTGGTGTTTATTTTGCTGTCTAACTATGTTATCCATTGTGAGCTTGGCTAAAGTGAAACACTGTAAAGAAATGGAGAAAGCATCCTTTGATACCAAAGCAACCTATTTCCTCATGGGTCTTCTTTGTCTAGCAATACTCTGTCCACAGAGAAGGGCCACACAGTCAGAATGGGGACTTGGGTTCCCTCACTGTTTTTTTTTTTTTTTTTTTTTCCTATTTTTCTCTAAGTCCATTTTTGATATGAAGGCCCATTCAAATACTCAACCAAGTTTTATGTCAAGGTTAGCTCTGAGAATAGACAGCTGGTATCTCATCTTTGAGTTGTGGAAGCCACATTACAATCTAGAACTTCCAAACCATCGGCATGGAGTGGGGGAGAAGAGATCCATCCCTTTCAGGAAGCCTTCACCAGCCCAGCCAAGAGGAAGCTCAGGCCTCAGGTTGAGGCAGGTTCCCATGAAGCAGCCAAAAGTTTGCAAAACAAGTGCCGAGATGAGACTCAGGCTTTGGATTCATGGTAAGGTTGCAACAGTCTTGGAAGGCTGAGCTGACAGAAGAGCCTTGGGGAGCCAGGCCTGTGACACAACTGCCTGGGCAGAGCCAGGGTCCCCTTGTGCTCACTGCCTGGGTCTCAGTTCTCAGCAAGGAGGGACTAACTGGCTGGGATAATAGTCCCGTGTTTATATTTGAAAAGGGATACTGCATTTCCAGGATAATCCCCTCCAGCCTCCTCTTAGGCTAAGATTTCCAACTGGTCTAGAATGTTGAAGAGAAATCAGGGGCTGATTACCTGGCCGACAGGGCTGCAATCACACCTTTCAATATGAATTATACACTCTTTGAGTTCAATGACATTGAGCATCCAGGCTCTGGCTGGGGCAAAGCCTGTTCAATGGTTTCCATCACTGGCTTAAGACAATGATTTGAATGGACAAAGTCCCCTCACTGCGCTTGATAAGCAGGAAATGAACGCTTGTTTGCAAATAAGATTGAGAAACGTGATCAGCTTCTTGTTCGGCATCTGTCTTTGGGAAAGCAGCTCCTGATAAGACTAATGTCGAAATATGTTAGAAGACACCAGGGGTGGTGGGAGCCTTCCCTGTCCTCCTCCATCCCCACCCCTACCTTCTTTGTTTGCTTTGATGGAACAGGGTCTCAGTCTGTAGCTTAGGCTGGCTTCAAATCATGGTGCAGTCCTCCTGCCTCAGCATCTCAGGTGCTAGGATCACAGATATGAACCATTATGCCTGGCTGTATTCCCAATTTATATGTATCTGAAGCAGCAAAGGCAAAAAAGGTGTTTTAGCTTGAAAGACTGTTTCTTTGAGGGGATTTAAATACAGCAGGGGCCGACTTGACATAACACTTCTGTTCTGTTTTGTCATTTAAAAATTGTTTCCATTTTTTGGGTTTTGAGACAGAGTCTTGCTACATGTATCAGGATGGGCTGGAATTCTCTGTGTGGGCCAGGCTGGCCTAGAGCTCACAGCAATCCTCCTGCCTCAGTTTTGCCCTATTACCCATGGCTTTTCTAGATTTCTGTTCCTATTCTCCGCCCTCTCTGATACCTTCCCTTAAAAGGATCTTCGTTTTTGAATGGAACAAAAATTTTGCTGAGACTTGGATGCAACCCGATATCATACATTCAATACATAAACAGCTTTGGTATATAGCCTCAGTTTGGGGACAAGTTACTTGGTGCATGGAAAAGCATTGGGTGCTTTTTAGATTGGGAAGGAGGAGGCTGTGGGCTGGGGAAAGAGACAGACTACAGGTTAGTATTTGACTGGGTGTTGTTTGCATTCATGTATATCTTGATGCAGTACTTTTGGGGAAAAATTGGCATCCACAGTCTTTCGTTTTGGGGGAATATTATTTTCAAGTTTTGAGTTCTTGGTCATCTTTGTGTATGTGTGTATGTATATGTGCAATGTGTGTATGTGTGCATGTGTAGAGGGGCAAAGGACATCTTTAGGTGTCATTTCTTAGGCCTGCCAACACTTTCATTTTAATTAAAAATTGTTTATTTTATGTGTATGTGTGTATGTATATGTGTAGTGTGTGTGTGTGCATGTGTAGAGGGGCAAAGGACATCTTTAGGTGTCATTTCTCAGGCCTGCCAACACTTTCATTTTAATTAAAAATTATTTATTTTATGTGTATGTGTGTGTGCCTGAGTTTGCATCCATACATGCACCATGTGAGTGAAGGTGACCATGAAGGCCAGAAGAGGGCATTAGAGCTCCTGGAACTGGAGTTAGGAGGCAGTTGTGAGCTACCTGATGTGGGTGCTGGGAACTGAACCTGGGTCTTCTGTAAGAGTAGGTTCTCTTAACCCAGAGCCATCTCTCTTCGTCCTCCTTTTAAAGCTTTTATTTTGTGTTTCTTTATTTATTCATTTTTATGTTTGAGTGGTTTTGTATATGTACCATGTGCAGGCAGTGCCCTGCCTCTTCGGCAAAGATGCTAAAGCACATGTAATGTGACTCAAGAGAAGCAAAGAGACAGACAGACAGATAGACAGACAGACAACAACAAAATAGAGTCTCAAGAGTTTGGGTGAGGTAATACGAGAGTAGGATGGGTCTGTATAAATAGGAAATTTAGAGCCTCTTACAGAGGAAAGGTAAGAAGAAGCTGTGCAACCGGGGCTGTGTCTAAGATGGAGGATTGGTGTGGAGGTACGTCAAGGAGCCCCTGAGATTACTGGAAGCTGGGAGAGAGAAACGGCAGAGATCCTCTCTAGAGCCTTCAGAGAGAGCCATCACCTTGGATTTGGACTTCTAGACTCCAGACGGATGATAGAGCGCTTTGCATGCTGTCCAGTGCACTCAGTGTGTGGCAGCTGTCTGGCGGCTCTAGGATAGGAATCCGTTTAGCTTCCACAGGGACAGACAGTTTGGAAAGCAGTAGCAGTTATCGGCTCACCTGAGCCAAGCAGCACTAGTGGCCTGTAATTTTCCAACACAGCCAGTGGGAGGTTCTCAGAACGTAGGTCTGGTCCCACTGGGGCCCCAAGTCCTCTCTTAGCCTAGAGGAGTTTCTGTGGCAGAGGAGGAGGTGTCAGCCGCACGCATGCCTTAGGATGCATTGCTAAGCGGCTAGGATGTCAGGGAGACATCCTTTGGTAGCCTGGCCTTCTGCTTTGAATCCCTCTTCCATTGTCTCCCTCCTCACCCTGGAAGGGAAGGCAAGGGAAAGCTAACACAGGGACAAGCGTCTACTGTCGAGTCACGTGTGGTCAAAGCCATGGAGAGTGTCAATTTTTTTTAAACCTCCTTGCCGTGACATAGTGACATGGATGAGGAGTCTCTTTGGCACACCTTTCGAGCTAACCCCTCCAATATTGCCTGACTCTTGGAGGAAATGGAGGCTCTCTGGACTGAAAGGAGGTCATGAACTTCACTTTGTCTTCCTTTTGCTGCTACCAGGAGGACCATAGAGTCCACAAGATTCTAAGCTGAGGTGATTCTTTGCCCGTTTGGCTTCTGCTCCAGGTGAAAAGCAGCCAGGGAGAGTCCTCTTTTGTCTCAGACCTTATGTTTTACTTAAAACCACGAACCATGGGAAATGCTCTGAGAGCGATATGAAAACTTCCTTTTTCTTGAGGCTTCTGAGGTTCATAGAGGAGACTATGCTCAAAACCCCCTTGTCTCAATGGCACTAGACTTTGTGTCCAGGCATCATGATCCTTGCTGTAGCTCCACACCACAGCTCTCTCTTCCTTCTGCCTCTCAAAATAGGCTGGAGAGATGGCTCAGTGGTTAAGAACACTGGCTGTTCTTCCAGGGGACTCTGGTTCCATTCCTAGCACCCACAGTGAGGCTCACAACTGTTTGTAACTCCAGCTCCAGGGGATCTGATGCCCTCTTCTAGCCTCTGTGGGCACTGGGCACTCACATGGTTCACATTCACAGATGCAGACAAAACACTCAAACCCATAAAATAAAAATTAAAACAAAACCCACATGCATCCATGCTTTGCCATAAGATCAGCTGGGGTTGTTCCTCCTTTCTCTGTTTGGTGTCTACTTTCTGTGGGCCACTGTGTGTGTGTGTGTGTGTGTGTGTGTGTGTGTGTGTGTGTGTGTGTGTGTGTGTGTGTGTGTTTATGTAGGTTTGGGTGTACATTTAGTGCTTTCACGTAGAAGCCACAGGACAATAACCTGGGGTGTTGTTACTCAGGTGCCATCCACTTAAATTTCCTTTTTTCAAACAAAATCTCTCACTGGCTTGGGACTTAGCAGTAGGCTAGGTTGGTAGGCCTAGTAATAGCAGGCCAGTGACCTAAAGGGTTCCATCTGTCTTTTCCTCTCTAGATCTGGGTTTACAGGTACTGATACCATGCCTGGCGGTTTTTCATGTGTTGTAGAGATGCAGCTCAGGTCCTCATGCTTACAAGGCAAGCATTTTCTTAACTGAACTATCTCCTCAATCTCCATAGGTCCCTTTTCTCAGGAAACAATGGAGAATGATGCTTATGGAGCACCTGTCTTTACTTGTACCATGCTGAGCGTTGCCCTGAGTTACCAGAGGACGAGGGTGTGGCTCAGTGAAGTCAAAGTCATGTCCAAGATCATGTGGCTGTGAAGCAGAGCTGGGATTCAGATTTCTCCGGAGAGGCTGGGGAAAGGAAACCACACCCATGGTGTATTCGCCTATGCCGGGGCATAGTTGCAATCGGCAAAAGCAGAGGGAAAATGGTAAGACCATGCTACCTTTCAACTCACCGCCACTTTCTTCCAGCCCAACTGTTTCTTGTTTCCATGCCAACAGCAGCATTTTTAATAGCAATGCTTGCTATCTCTAAAGCATTGTGATGGTTTCTTTTTCTGCTCTGCACTGTCCTAACAAGGAGAATACACAATGGAAGAGTACACATAGACACCCCATCTCCCACTTAAAGGTCCAGTATCAGAATCAAACCCAGTCAACAGGATGTGCATATTTAGTGGGAACCCACGATGCCCAGGGGGCCAGGAGCAATGTTTGAGCTCCTCTGTTTGGGTTGGTCACTAGTCTTGAGGGAGATGACTCAGGTGCTGCTTGGCAAAGTCAACAGGCCCAAAATAAGGACGTCCTATGAAGGAAGCAGCCACTGGCCACCCTCGGTCCACCTCCAATCCTTTCCTGTCACGTCTCTGCACTCCTCGTCTGGTCCGTTGCTGTAGCCCCTACCACATCCTGCTCTCTCACTCATCCTGGGCTCTTGGCTGAGATTTGGCCCCACCTCCCTCTCAAATGACCTGAATTTTGCAGTGGGGATGAGAAGGAGTCCAGGCATCTCCAGGGCTCTGCTATAGTGCAGAAAGCAGGCATGTGGAGTACAGTACTCATTTTCAGCACTTATCAATAAGATGTATACTTAATGACAAAACAAACCTATCTTTCCATTCTAAAGCTTTATTTATTTATTTTAAGGTAGTGTCTCAGGTAGTCTGGACTGGCCTTGAACTTGCTATATAGGTGATAGTGACCTTGAACTTCTGATTCTTTCTTTTTAAAAAACATTTCATTCATTCATTCATTCATTATTGATTGATTGAGTGATTGATCGATTGATTGAGACAGGGTCTCACTATGTAACTTTGACTGTTCTGGAACTCACTGTGTAGACCAGGCTAGCTTTGAACTCACTGAGATCCATTTTCTTGTCTCCTGGGTGCTGGGATTAGAAGTGTGGACCACTATGCCCAGTTAACTCAGGGTTTCATGTATGCTAGGTGAGCACTCTGCCAACAGAGCCACATCCTTAGCTTTTGTTCCAAAACTTGAAAAATCTGGGTGCTAACCTTTCTCCAATCCTTCTCTTAAAGGCCTTAGCAAAAAGTCTTGTTTTCTTTTTCCCTCTAATACTGACTCATTTTGATCTCCAAAGCGCTTATAAAAGTTACTGGATATTATTTGATGAATTTCTAGGTTCCTTGAATTATTTCATGGAGGTATATTTTATTTTCTGAGCAAGCTGGTGAGCTAGCCATGGTAGAATCGTTTCTATACTTGTAGAGTTTATTTGTGAATTCCTGTGTATTCAGTTGTCAATGATAAGGCCTTTTCCCTTGTCTAGTCTGCAGTTGAATTCCTACATAGTTTGGATATGTTTGCAGATACACACCTCGAAAAGTACGGCGGATTCCCAAGGAGAGACGGGCATGTGCCGTGTCGTTGGTATTATGTCGTGTGCTGACCTCAAAGGATGCACATTCAACAGCCTGAGTTTTTGTGAGGTCCCTTCTGGCTGCAAGATCCTTTGTTTCGTTGGCCTTTGGGGCCCCCCATGTCCCCACCACTGTCTTGTCATCTATTATTCACCGAAGCTCAGCTGGAGATATAATTACCAATAGGGTCTGTGATTAAGGGTCTTGGTGCCTGTTTTTGATCTCTTCCCTGAACTAATTAAGCCTGGACAAAGCAAGGCCGTGAGTTCATTAAAGGGGCAGACACTGATTGAGTCCCTGTCCAATTGTCGGCCCTGTGCTGCTGTGGCAGGCGGTAACTCCCCCAAAACTGACAGCGCAAATGACTAGAAATTGGACGGGGAGAAGGCTCAGTGAGTGAAATCTTTGCGATGCAAAGAAGAGGACCCGAGTTCCCGACACCTTCAGAACCCATGTAAGAACCTGAGTGTCTGTGGGGGAGGGGCGTGTCTGAAACCTCAGCACTGGGGAGGTGGAGACTGGCAGATCCCGGGGGCTCACTAGCCAACTAGTCTAGCTGACTCAGTGAACCCAAGATTCGATGAAAGACCCTGTCTCAAAAACGTAAGGTGATTGAGGGAGACATCCAACGTGGAGCTCTGGCTTCTGTGTGCAAGTGCACACATGTGTACCCACACATATACCATATACATGTACATATGTGAACAAATACAAACATACACACACATGCATATATACACACACAACATATATTATTAGAGCTATAAGGCACACTTGAAGAAAATGAGCAAGATAGAGGAAGAGATGGAGGGTCCTCTCCCTTTGCCAGGGTTGATAGGAAAGAGCTCCCTACAACCTGGCACCCCAACTTTAACTTGAAGGACTAGAATGAGGGTGTGGGGAGCAGGACCACCCGTATGTGTGTGTGTGTGTGTGTGTGTGTGTGTGTGTGTGTGTAGGATAATCCAGGCAGAGACAAAAGTACAGTCCAAGGCACCAAGGTAAGGAGGAGGTTGGTATTTTAGAAGAACCCACATGCTGCTGAAAGTACAGGCATGCCTAGGAACCCCACATGCTCTACCTGGAGTATGCATATTTCAACCATGAATTCAGCCATGCATATATAATATATAATGTTTATTATTCTCTCTCTCTCTGTATGGATGTGTGCACACAAGTGTCACGTGCCTTGGGTGGAGGCCAGAGGCCAGCGTTAGAGAGATAGCTGTCTTCTTCCACCATGGTTGGAAGGAACTCAGGTTACCAGGCTTGGCTGAAGTCACCAGGCTTGGCTGAGGCATTTCCCCTGGCTTCACCAGGCCATCATCTGAAGAGCCAGCCCTGGCTTGCCTGAGGTTTCAGATGTAGATGGAGCCTGTACCACAGAGGTAGAGGATGTAAAATGTACCTGCAGCATGTGGAGAGCCTAGCTCTGGGCTCCTGTCTGCCCACCATGCTTCAAGGCCCGCAGCTGGCACTGGTGTGCAACTCTGAAGGGCAGTCAGAATGTATCAGCTGTCAGAACCGAGGAGGCTGGGGCTCAGCCGTCAGGATGTGGGGGGTGTGTATCTTCTGTTTATTCTTGCAGTTTACTTCCCTGAAAACACACGCCTAGCTGCCATGCTCCTCTCCCAAGGAGGCTAGTGCCAGCACTCCATCGCTCATGAGCAATCCTGCAAAAACAAACCCAGGTCCTCAAGGCGGCTGTAGGTGCCAGGGAGTCAGGCCTGTGGTGGCTGGGCATCCCAGAGCCTAGGAACAATCTGGTCTTCAGGAAGAGAGGGAAGAAAAACAATTTCAAATTCCAGGCGCCCAGGGCCTCTTACAGATGGTCATTGTCAGGGGAAGGAAAACTAAACTGTGAGTTAGCACGGTGGCGCCTCTGGGAAATGGGGAGGATATTGAGGTTGGGGGCCGCTGTGCAGGGTGTTTGGGCACTGAGGAAGGGGCTGGGTTAGCTGAAGAAAGAGCTGAATGGGTTCCTTGTATGAGCCTGGGAAGCATGCCTTTAAATGCCTCAGTTTCCAGTACTAACATCGTGCGAAGGGGCACGGCTGAGATGACTCAGCGGGGAAAGTTGCTTGCCTGTGAGCATGAAGACCTGAGTTTAATCCCAAGAACCCAGGTGGAAAAAGAGATCTGTCTTCCAAAAGTTGTCCTCTGATTTCCACACATGCCCTGTGGCAGGCATTCCCCCCCCCCACGCACACGCACTCACGCGCACACACACATAAAATAAAAGAGTTAAAACAATTATACAGTAAGTAGCTGCATATGGTGGCAACACACCTATGATCCCAGATATTGGGGAAGCTGAGGCAGGAGGATCATTTTATCCCAGAAATTCATGGCCAGTCTGGATAACATAGTGAAACCCATGTCAAAAAATGAATGAAGGGGCCGGAGAGATGGCTAAGAGGTTAGACGCAGTTATTGCTCTTCCAGAGGACCCAAATTCAATTCCCAGCGCCTATGTGGCAGCTCCAACAGCTTGTAACTCCAGTTGCAGGAAATCTGACAGCTTCTGGTCTTCTTGGGCACCAGGTACTCATGGAAAGGAAGCATGCTAAGGCTGGGGATGTGGGTAAGTTTGAGCACTCAAGAACTTGTCTAGCCTGCACAAAGTCCTGGATTCAGTCTGCACAAAGGAGTCATGATGGTGCATGCCTGGAATCTCAGCACTTGAAAGGTGAATTCAAAAGGGTCACTGGTTCCAGGTCACTAGTTTAAGGTCATCCTCAGCTATATAGAAAGATAAGTTAAAGGCCAGCCTGTGCTACGTGAGACCTGGTCTCAAAATAGCAGCAACCGAGATAGAATATACTGGACTGAAAATGTGTGCAGTCTGCTATCCTCTATCCTTAACCCCTCTTTCTTGAGTCAAGGATGCTAGCACGTCTCTGTTTAGTTCATTCTGGAAGGCTACTGATCACCGAGGAGAGGTGAAAAGAGACAGTGGCCCTGGATTTGTGGTTATATCGGATGTTCTTGTCAGTTTTCTGTCTCAACTGTTCCGTTCATGTCGTTTGCTAAATGCAGAATTGGTGGGGCTGTGCTGTGAAGTTCCAGCATTTGGCTAAGAAGACCCTGGGTATTTGCTGTGCCAGGAAGCAGAACGGGGAATTCCTTCCTGGCTACTTCATAGGTGCCATGTCTTTGCGAGGTGACAGACTCTTGTTTGCAGGGTGGATCTTACTGGCCTGTGTGGAGCTTGGGAAACTTCACAGCCTCGTTTGGAACTCCTCTGTAAGGAGACAGAACAAACATTGGAGGTCAGTGACTACATCACGTCCTAAGCACTTTCCATGGGAGTCAAATTCCACTCCTAGCTGCTCAGCCAGAACATCCGGAACCAGAATGGATGGGTAGACATTTGTGTGTGTGCATGTTCCTGTGTATGTGTGTATGTGCTTGTTCCTGTGTGTGAAGGGTGTGTTCCTGTGTATGTGTGTGTGCATGTTCCTGTGTGTGAAGGGTGTGTGTGTGTGTGTGTGTGTGTGTGTGTGTGTGTGTGTGCATGTTCCTGTGTGTGAAGGTACATATGTGTGCATGGAGAGGCTGAAGGTCAGTCCCACCTTAGCAACTGTCCACCTTTTTTGAGAAGTCTCTCACTGGGACCTGGAGCTTGCCAGTTTGACTTAGCTGCCTGGCCAGTGAGCCCCAGGCATCCTCTATCTCTGCAGTGCTGGGATTACAGGCATGTGCCACTGTGCTTGGCTTTTTCAAATGTGTATTTTGGGCATTGAACTGAGGTCCTCCTGGTTGTGTGGCATTTTACTGATTGAGCCATGTCCCTGTCACTGGAGGTGGACATTTTAATATTAACTATTTTTTGAGGGACATTTTTGGTGGAGATCTGTCACCACCCTTGGGCTGAAGGTACAAGGCAGCATGCATTGTATAGCCATTTCTGTACCATGTTTGAAAGCTGGAAACTCAAAGTGTGATTATAATAGGCATTTCTATTTATTTCCTCAATTTGAGTTTGTTTCAAGTTAGACTCGTGTTAGACATCACGGCTGACTTAGGGGAAGAGGTATATATTGAAACGAAGCAAACCTGTGGAGTTCTTTTAGTGGACTGTGTACAGCAACAGTCTCTGGCTTTCTTTATAGCTCAGCCTGAAAAGATCAATCAGATCTATAGAGCAAAACAGGAACTATCATGATAGGTAGGGATGAGCTATGCTGGTCATTTTCCATAACTGTCTGCTTGAGCAAATTGCACATTGAGGATTTGGGGTATGGGGTGGGGGAACTTCCCTGAAGATCCGTTCTCATACTATTCTCACTGTTTATGGAGTTTACAGAAAAATGTCACTGGAAAGTCGTTTACTGATGCATTTTGTTACAATGTTGAGTTTATTTTTTTTTTAAATTTCCTTTACCACCTGCCCCTGTGTGTGTGTCTGTGTGTGCCTGTGCATGCATGTGTATGTATGTCTCTGTGTGTGTGCTTGTGTGCATTTGCATGCACACCCATCTAAGTACCTGCAGAGGCCAGAAGAGGGTCTGGAGTTACAGGCAACTGTAAGACATGCATCGTGGAAGCTGGGACTGAACTCAGGATCCCTAGAAAAGTTGAAGTGCTCTTAATGGCTGGTTCCTTTCTTTCTTTCTTTCTTTCTTTCTTTCTTTCTTTCTTTCTTTCTTTCTTTCTTTCTTTCTCTTTCTTTCTTTCTTTTCTTCCTTCCTCCCTCCCTCCCTTCCTCCCTTCCCCCTTCCTCCCTCCCTCCCTCCCTTCCTTCCTTCCTTCCTTCCTTCCTTCCTTCCTTCCTTCCTTCCTTCCTCCCTCCCTCCCTCCCTCCCTCCCTCTCTCTCTCTCTCTCTCTCTCTCTCTCTCTCTCTCTCTCTCTCTCTCTCTCTCCCTCTCTCTCTCTCTCTTTCTGAGACAGGGTCTAACTATGTAGCCTTAGCTGAACTTGACCTCCCTGTATGAATCAGACTGGCCTGGAACACAGAGATCCACCTGCCTCTGCCTCCTGAGTGCTGGGCCACCACAGCTCAGAGTTTCTTCATTACTGCTGTATAGTTAAAACTCCTCTTTGTATACATTTGTTTGGACTCACTTATAAACCCAGGGATTCCTGAGTATGTCTGAAGATTAGTCCTTAAGAATGCTGGTCCTCAGCAAGGGTTTTGTCCAGAGGCTTCTGGGACAAATAACTAAAATAAAAATACCGATTTTGTTGTTTATTGTTTCCTGTTCTTTTCTCTTAAGACACTGTAATGTTTTTATTTCTGTTTTGGTGTGTGTGATTATGCTTACACTTACACATGTTTCTTCAGGTGCCTATGTACAGCCACCAGCTTTTTATGGGGGTTCTGGGATTTGAACTCAGGTCCTTAGGCTTGCACAGTAGGTGTTCTACCTGTTTAGCTATCTCCCAGCCACAGCTCTTCTCTTGCCCCATTTTTAACTTGAATTATATTTGTTCTGTAAACACCACACCACAAGACAAACAGCATTTGGAAGTTGTTTGCTAAATTTACTTCTATTTTTAGTATATTTCTTTATTTTTTGAAATTGAAATGTAATTACATCATTTTCCCCTTTCCCTTTCTTCCTTCCAACCCTTCCAGTGTACCCCACCTTGCTCTCTCTCAGACTCGTGGCCTATATCTTTTCAATTGTTGTTACATAAACACACATTGTATAAATTCCTAAATATATAAGTACAATCTTCTTAGTCCATATATTATTGCTTGTACGTATATGACTTCACAGCTGACCCCTTGGTTCTGGACAACCAATTTGAGGGCTCTTCCCTGGGAAAGACTATTTAGCTCTCACAATTCCTTAGCTGCTTGTAGTTCTAGGGCTGGGGTCCTGTGAGATTTCTCCCTTCCTTGTTAGTATGTCTGGGGGTGGAATTTTTGTTCAGGTCTTGTTTTGGTAGCCATATTGATGTGCTGTTCCCAGGTGAAGCTTCTCTGATGCGTCTAGGAGACAGAGTCACACAGCAAACTCCCTGCTCCCTTGGTTCTGACAATCTTTCTGTCCCCTGTTCTGCTGTGGAACCCAAGCCTTAGGTTCAGAACTTGTGTTGTAGCAATTGGGGGCTGGCCACCACATGCTCACTTGTTCTCTGTAGTTTTGCTGGTTGTGGTTTTCTGTAATGGTCTCTGTCTGTTGCAAGGAGATGTTTTTTCGATGGGGGTTGTTTTAGGTCTTACATGTCCATTTCTTGCAAAGCCAGGACCAGGGTGATTAAAACATATTGGGCACAGAATACAAGGAGCCACTCACTCCTAGCCATCCAGGTCCATGGCCAGTGCTTGAGTTTGAATGTCTCTGGCATTATATGTCATCTCACTCAGGCTCTGGCACTGAGCAACAGAACATTTCCATTAAGTATTTCAAAACAATATTTTTAAGAATGACTGGCATGGGGCTGGAAAGATGGCTCCGAGGTTGAGTCCTCTTGCAGAAGATCTGAGTTTAGTTTCTAAAGCCAACGTGGGATGGCTCACAATTGCCTATAACTTTAGCTCCAAGGGATCTGACATCTTCTGGACTCTGAGGGTACCTGCACTCACAGTGCACACACACACACACACACACACACACACACGCAATTAGAAATAATAATAAAAATAAATCTTTTAAAAAGGAAATAATGATGAGTGTTACATGTTCCCTCCATCTCAGAAGATGTGACTCATATACATTTGCTTACTTTTTCTCACACGAAACCCTGTAAAGCAGGCACAATCCATACCACCCCTGTTTTATAGGGAAGGAAACTAAAACATGGAGTTGTTAACTGAATGTTCCATGGCTGTTCCTGTAGGAAGCGCCAGATCTGAGATTTGGATTCGGGCCACCTGATTTTCAGCTCTTGACCTCATATTTTCCACTATATACCTCCCCAAGGATGTCGCATGCCCTCGAGAGGTTGCGCAGCTGGTTTGCTGAACACCCAGGTCCCACGCTCACTGTGTAATAGAAGAAGTCAATCGTATTACTTGGGATTGGAAACTATCCTCAAGAATTTTCAGAGTAGGGGCTGGAGAGGTGGCTCAGTGGTTAAGAGCACCTGCTGCTCTTCCAGAGCAGACTGGAATTTGCTTCCCATCACCCACTGGGGGGCTTACAAGCACTGTGACTCCAGCTCTAGGGGATCACACACCCTTTTCTGGCATCCATGGACACTTGCATGCACATGCAAATGCGCACATAAAACAAACAAACAAACAAAAAAAAGCATCTTCAGAGTAGTTCTCCAAAGAGAAAGAGTTCAAATGGCAAACTCCAAGACGGCTCCTTTGCCTCAGGGTCTTTGATTTGGGGTCGCTCCACTTATATATCCATTCAACAAACATTTATGGAGTCCTTCATATGTGCCCAGGCACAGTTCTGATTGCTGTAAATCGGAGTTCTGGGGACACTGATGCCTTCATCCTCATTCAGTTTCACTATAATAGGGAGGAGAAATCAGACGTTAATAAACAAGCAAATATAGAAGCCAACGCCAGAAAGAAAGTTCAATTTTCCAAAAGGCTTCGAGGGTATGAGTATTGGGTGATGGAGGTCAAGGGAGCTTTTTTTTTTTTTTGAGGAAGTAGCATTTGAACAGAATCTTGAGTGACGTGAAGTAAAGAACAAGTGTGATCCTCACACAGCAGGGTTGTAGCTATTTTATAAATAAGAAATTTCCATTGTGTATTTGACTTTACCTTGAAAAAACAGCACCAGATCAACACAACCCACAAGCACATCTTTCACCAAGTCATCAAGGCCATTTTAATCTCGTTTCTGTGGCAAGAGGGAGTGGGTCAGGGAGATGGTCCATAAAACTATTTGCCTCCTGGGCATAATCTTCTGACTGTGGGTTTGAGGACTGCTGAGTGATTCTCTGTTTGTTCTCCTGGATTAAATTAGGGTCGGGGCAGCTTCTATTTTGTACTTTTGTTCCTGAGCCTCTGGTGGACCCGAGCATCCGGCATTCTTCATTTGTATTGATTCCCTTGGAGGAAAATGTTGTGGCAGAAACTGCCCTGTGCATGCAAAAATACACCCTGATGGACAGCCGCGACCTCTATTTCCATTGGCTGTTCCTCCAAGCAGAGCTGCCAGGCCTCTGATTTGAAGTGTTGTAAAATGAAACACTAGGTTTTCGTTCTCACTGGGAGCTAGGTCAAGGACAGAGGCTGAGGAGTCAATGTCATACGTAATATACTGGACATGTGAGCATCCTGGGTGAGTGAGGCTGGGTCCTTCTTCCACGAAGAGATGTGATGATGCCCTCAATTTGCTTGAGGATAAGGGGCCGAGTTGGCCAGCATCTTTTGATCCTAGCCCAGATTCACTACAAGTTTCCATCAGCAGGTTACCTGGGTTGACCTGATTGTTATGAAAGTGGATGTTGTGGATGTTCCCCAAGGCATCTTTGGCTGGAGGCAATATTTTAGCTTTGTTCAGAATCAAATTGTAGTTTTGGGGGTAAGAAAACACTTTTTGCCAACCCAGAACTTCGCTTCAGGCTTTGCCCTGTTTGCTGTTCCTTGGAAGGCTTTGAGTGTCTCATCTGCGCCTCTCTTTCGGATGACCGATCACTTAGCTGAAAACTCCAAGTTCATGGCAGTGCATAGAGGTCTGCCACATTTGTAGCAAGGCACACTGGGATAAAGGAGAAAGAGAGGAAAGGCAGGGAGGGTGGGTAGAAAATAAGGAAGAAAGAAGACATTTCTAATCCATCCAGGGAGAGGGTGATTGTCTGCAGGGTTGATGCGAACCCTAGAAATTAGTACACCGGGAGATTTCACACAGTGATTCAAAGTTTCTGAGCCTCGGGTTTTTTCCTCTGGGAAAGAAGAACCAAGAAACTGATTCCACTGAGATAAGCCCAGTCAGACATGGTCACGTCTGTGGTATTCAATGGACTGCTGAATTCAGGATAACTTTACCAACCTCTGAGTTACTCTATCACAACTCTAGCTGGCCCCCGAGACCTCTGTTGCACCACCTGCTGGGGTGAAGCTGTCCCCTTGTGTTAGTCAGGGTTCTCTAGAGGATCAGGACAGACAGAATGAACACAGGTTCTAAATGGGGCTGGATTCCACAGGCTGGGGCATTGGACAGTGACTGTCTGCACATGACAGAGGCTGAGTATGAAGACAGTGGAGTCTGATGCCAGTGACGTTGGCACCAGCAGTAGCACCAGCAGGGACAGATACAGCCAGAGGCAAAGGCAAGGCACCCAGGCACCCTGCTCTTTCATCCAGCCTCTTTCATCTGGGATACAGCTGGAAGTGCCCCTCCTGCACAATGGTGGGTCAGTCTTTCTCTTAATCTTTCTGGAAGTGCCTCCACAGAGCTGTCCAGAGATGTGTCTCCTAGTTGACTCCAGATCCAATCAAGTTGACAGGCAAGATTAAACATTATACCCGCATACCTCAGATTACAAAGACTGTACATAGCCAAAGCTTTTTTTGATCAACGAACCCTTCTCTATTTTATATATGTATGTAGTACAAAGATGTGTATGCATTTGAGGACACACGAATGGAAGGGTGTTTATGCATGTGTGTCCACATGCACATGGAGGTCAGAAGTTGATGTCTAGAATCATTTTCATTATTCTCCCACCTTACTCGTTGAGGCAGGTCTCTCAATCAAACCCAGATATTACTGATATGGCTAGATTCCTAACCAGCTTGCTTTGAGAATCCTCCATCTCTTACCAAGACTGGAGAATTAAGTCAGGTCACCATGACCACCAGGCATTTGACACAGGTCCTGGGGATTAGAACTCTGCTCCCTGAGTATTCTCCTCAGCCCCTGATGCAAGAATTTCACAGCAGTTTAGATACTAGTAAAGTCACTGGATGGTGTGATGTCTTCTCTTGTTGCAGTCTTGGATGGCCTGCTGAAGTCAGTCTTTAATCATATGTCAATCTGAAGGTTGCCAAGGAGGTGTCTTGTGACATGACTTGTATTTAAACCCATTGACTTTTAAGTAAAGCAGATTATCCCCCCAAAGATGGGTGGATTTCATCTAACTGACTGAAGGCCCTGAGAACAGATACAGCTTTCCCAGAGAAGAAATTCTGCATGGTAGCATCCACTCCTACCTCAGTTTTCAGCCCGCCCTGTGGAGTTGAGACTTTTCTCATTTCCTACCACTGCATAAGCCAGTTCCGGAAAATACACGAACAAACAAGTATCTGTGTTTTCTATTATATGTTATTGTATTATTTTACAATGATTGTATTTCATAAGCACAAATTATTGTTGTTTTATATGTATTGAGTAAAATTTTATTGTAGTATGTACTATTACATATTATCATATGCATTCTATAGCAAATTATAGAGATTATAAGCACATATTTGTATTTTATGTATATAGGGGTCTGATTATGTTTTCTGGAGAATCTGGACAGTAGAATCTTCTTCTGTATGCACACACATACCCAGGCACACGCACACTATGCTTACATATAATTTTATGTAGGAGTTTTTTTATTGTTGTTTATTGTCCCTCCATTACAGGAATCCAGACCTCAGATCTCACTGAAAAACAGAGAAAGGCACTTCCTTGGCTTGATGAGCTGGATTTCCTAATCCCATGTTGAGAAGAGGACTTCAGGGAAGATTGGATGCCTTCCCAGGCGGAGACCAATGTCTGGTCCTTGAAAGGCTTCCCAGCCATTGGGTGGAGTGTGCCACTCTCCGTGTCGTGTTGCTTGGCTTTTCTGGGCATTTCCACACCCCAAGATTGGTGGTGGTGGTTTGTTTAAAATTAGTTTTTGTTTGGCCTGTGGAGAAAGAGCAAATTGCAGAGTCTATGTTGGATTCAGAGATTTTTGCATTTGAGGTTCTGGGGGTTGTGTGATTCGTCTATTTTGAAAACAGACAGACACGGTTCTAAGACTGCCATTGACCTAAAGTGTCCTCCTAGCAAGAAGTGGTCAGAAGCCTAAAGGGTGTTGAAGCTGTCATTTGAGAGGGGTGGGAGAGAGAGAGAGAGAGAGAGAGAGAGAGAGAGAGAGAGAGAGAGAGAGAGGAGTAAAGAAAAGCTGAATATCTCTCTGAAAAGTCTCAAATTGCTCACTGGGCCTCAGTTCAGAATGGAGCATGGTAGCCATTTGCTGACTGGTGTGTGTAGGAGGGTCACATGTACTCCATGTTCCTGAAAGAACTACACACTAAACTTTGTAGCTCTTGCCTGGGTGTACTCCTGTTTTAACTGCCAAGATCAACAGCCGCTGCAATTTTACTACCTGGGCCCAGCCAAGGAACTGTTGCCCGCAATCAACCAATCAGGTTGAGCACTTCCTGCATGCTTGCATCTTTTATTTGCATATTGCATTATATTGCTATTCTACTCATAATTCTATTCTTGTGAGAATGTGGGTAGGGTAGTTTTCTACATAACCCACCCCTTATCTTTGTTCCTTCAGAGTACACCATCATTTTGTACCAAAGACTGCATACCCTCTGTTTGAAATTTTTCTCTTTATTTCTTCTAATTTTCAATGGTTTCTGGGTGAAGTTTTCCAGAAGTTTCTTGGTGTCAGGAGTGATATCTGCAGTCACCTCCTTGATTCTTCCCACTCTTCTTGTTTTAGTTGTGTGGAGTACTGTAAGAGGCCCCAGGTCTCAGTTGTTTCCCCAACATTGTACAGATATATTATGTAACTCTTCATGTATCTACACCCCCAGAGACCCAAATAGAAGTCTCAGGAGTCTTTATTTCAAGTCAGGAAGGGACTCTATCAATCAAATTTTATTTAGAAGAGATTCTCTCATTCACATGATTACATTCAGTCCATAAAGGCTGGAGTGAGGACTCCCTGAATTGCTTAAGAGTTCTTAGGAAGTGATTCCTTCACTGGGTAGTAAAGAATGCATAACTCACATTTGAAATCTTCTGCTGATCAGCTGCCCACTGGAATCCTAGTTGGCTTTATGACTACAAATTTAGATTCAGAAAAATGGACTAATTCTCTGGACCCAGAAAACCCAACATAGCTCAAATTGTTGCTAATTGTGATGGGGGCTCTTTTAAAATTTTCAGGATTTGTTTCTCTGCATGCACAGATATAATAAAGAAAATACAAAACCTCTTATGCAATGAAGACATTTCTAAATCGGCAATTTAAGACCCCTAGGGGCTAGATATAGCTCAGTCAGCAGAAGGTTTGTCTGGAGTTCATGAGATTCTGTTGGCTTTGGTCTCCAGAATTGCATAAACTGGGTGTGGTTGTGCACACCTGGAATGCTAGTACTTGGGAGGTGGAGGCAAGAAGATCAGGAGTTCAAGGTTGTCTTTAGCTATACAGCTTGGAGTATGAAAACCCCATCTCAGGGGGAGGGGAGGGAGAGAGAGAGAGAACTGGTTTTTAATTACTTTGATAGATTTGAAGAAACCCTTTGTATTATGTGCTTTATTTCATCACCATAACAAAATACCTGGCAGAAGTAATCTAAGAAAGGAAAGATTCATTTTGCCCTTGTAGTTTCAGAGAGTCACAACTCACCTATTTTAGTTAGGGTTTCTATTGCTGTGAAGAGACACCATGACCACAGCAACTCTTATAAAGGAAAACATTTAGTTGGGGTTGACTTACAGGTTCAGAGGTTTAGTCCATTATCATCATGGCCAGAAGCATGGCGGCATGCAGATAGACATGGTGCTGGAGAAGGACCTGAGAGTTTTACATCTAGATGGGCAGGTAGCAGGAAGAGAGACTGACACTGGGCCTGGCTTGAGCATTTGAAACCTCAAATCCCATCCCCTGTGACATACTTCCTCCAACAAGAACACATCTACTTCAACAAGGCCACACCTCCTAATAATGCCACTCCTCATGAGCCTGTGGTGGCCATTTTCATTCAAACTACCACACCATCATAGTTGGAAAGCAAAGTAGAATATCTTGGTTTGTGGAGTCAGGAGCATGCAGTTGTGGCTTATTCAAGTGGAGAACAAGAAGGATAAGTGCTTGAGGTCAGAACTAGGGGTAAATATCCCCTTTCTAAGCCTTCTTCTAATGACTTACTTCCACCAGACAAGACCTTCTTCTTAAATGCTCCACTGGCTTTAAAGTAGACAGAGAAGCTGGAAGACTTAGGACTCAGAACCTTAACCTTTGTGGGGACAGTTCAGATTCAAACAAAAACATGCTTTCCCCCCCAAAAATATTGTTTTATTTGCTGAGAATACTTTAAATTCTTTTTAAAAAATAATTTATCTTTATTTTATGTGCATTTGCATTTTGCCTGCATGTATATCTGTGTGAGGGTGTCAGATCCCTAGGAACTAGAGTTGCAGACAGTTGTGAGCTACCATATGGATGCTGGGAATTGAACCCAGGTCCTCTCGAAGAGAGACATGGTCTTAACCATTGAGCCATCTCTCCAGCCCACATTGCTGAGAATTTTATACATTTACACAATGTGCAATGGTCATGTCTACTCCCCTTATGTCTTATCTCTAACTCTCTCAGACCTCATCACATAGTCCCCTCTCAACTTTATTTCTTTTTCTTCATCCTCCTCGTAGTCATCATCATCATCATCATCATCATCATCATCATCTCCCACTATGTCAAACCAAACAACAACTTTCAATGAAACTCAAAGAATTGAGATCCAAATGATGATCCTCTCAATTTGTTTAATTCATTCTTTAGGCTTGGGCTTCCTGGGGGGCTTTCAGCACCCTACACCTACATGATTTCAAGGAAGTAGAAAAACACCCTCCTAAAAAAGTTTCCTCATCTACATGCCTGATAAAGACCTGAACAAGATAAAGACTCTCAAACCACCTGAGCCTTACAGCATAGAGAAGCACACCAAGCTGTAGTAGAATACTATTTTAAAGTGTGTTACTTTTGTTTATGTTGCATTTGTTTAACTCTGTGGAGCTGTGTTACTGTGCCTGTGTAAAACACCTGATGGTCTTATAAAGAACTGAATGGCCAATAGCAAGGCAGGAGAAAGGATAGGTGGGTCTGGCAAGCAGAGAGCATAAATAAGAGGAGAAATCTGGGAAGAGGGATTGGAGAGATCGAGGAGCCAGAGGAAGAGAAGGATTCCAGGGGCCAGCCACCCAGCTACACAACCAGCAAACCACGGAGTAAGAGTAAGATTTAGAGAAGTTAGAGAACGGGAAAAGCCCAGAGGCGAAAGGTGGTTGGAATAAGTTAAGGAAAGCTGGCAAGAAACTACGCAAAGCTAAGGCCTGGCATTGATAAGTAAGCATAAGCCTCTCTGTGTGAATTTATTTGGGAACTGGTTAGGGGCCTCCCTCGAAAAAGAGCAAGACCAACCAACAACACCAAGCTAATGGTCCAACTACTAAAGAAGCATGGTCCAACTTATCCTACCTCTCAGAACCAGGAAGCTGTGTTTTCTGTATAACTGTTTTCAAAAAAAGCACTGTCAAGTGCAAACACTGATAAGGCTAAATCAGCCTTCAGCCCCAACTAAAATTAAGGGTGCTTTGGGGAAATCGAGAAGTTATTTTCTCTACTTAAAAAATAAAGTCAGATGATTAGAATTGTAAACTTGGAGTTATACTAGTTAAAGCTCTGACTGACATTGGGTTTACTCTATCGATCTTTAGCCCTGACAGTTTTTCAATGTCTCTTTCTCAGAATTCTGAGTTTATCTAAATGACTGGAGTATCCAACCAACCTTTAAAAGTTTCTGAATTTTCTATGCATTTTGGTGTCGTAGTTGTCACGTGGTCCCTTATGGATATTTTTAGAAGCATATGGATCCTAATCTTCCTACTCGCATCATAGACCTTTTGAAGAGAATTTTTTTTGGAAGTTTGTCTAGCTCATGTCTTTCTCCAGAGGGGAGATGAAGGTTAGAATGAAACCTACCAAGGGGCTTTGTTGTTAAGAACACAGCCATTTTCTTACCCATCTCCTCTGCTGACTTCACTCTATTTTGCTCTCTAGGAGTTTCTCACATGGGTCTGGTTACATTCTAGCACTGTTCTTCATCACATTCACTCAGCACCTCCAGGCAATCCCAAGTGTATCATCTCAAATTTGTCCCCAGTATCAAGGAATACTCCCTAGATCTTGTCTGGGATCCGGGTCAGAGTGGACAACTTTATACATAAGGTCTTCGTTCCATGCATCAATCCTCGGAATACTTTCATTTTAACTGCCTCAAACAGAAAGGAAGAGGGTGGTGACTTGTGCAGAGTCCCAAAGCCATTAACAGCATAGCTACTTTATGTTGTCCAGAGGCCACACCCTCATATCTGGTTATTCTCTGTTCCCTTCAAGAACCAACACTTTTCAGCTATCAACCTCTATAGCAATTTTTTTTTTTATTATGATCAGTATGCTGTGATAGCCCATGCCTTTGTCTTTACCTGGAAGGGCCACCTGGACAGTCCTTCTTCGATAGTGTACTGACAACCTACCCAATTTCTTTCGAATTCTTTGGAATGATTAGCTGATGCCTCCCTTGGTGTGGCCCACGATTACTTCAGTACATGCATGATCTGTTTTCATGTTCCCCGTCTTAAGAGGCTTGTCTTGCCAACCACATTTGCTCACTGTGTAGTATGTCAGCTAGAGATTATGTGGTCTAAAGTAAAAACTTTTATCAGACCTTGATCAAAATTTTGCATCATCTCTTGATACGCAAAGATCTGACTCCAATATTTTCAGTCTTCATGACATTTTAGCTCCTCTTCTCCAGAGTAATAGACAGGTCTGTGAATTTTGAGGATGCATATGAGTTATTGCCAGAGATGACTGCTCAAATTTTATTTGATGTTTTATCTGTTTCATAATTTAGAAAAATTTCCTCTCTTGTTTTGTTCTAATGGTTTTCTGCTGGAACACATGCTTCTGGAGGTAAAATACTCAACGACTTTAGCTCCTGCTTTGGAACACCCTGATTAAGTCTCCTTTCCCATTTGTTCGTGAGTAGGAAAGGGAGTACTCTAGAATGGGCCAGTATAGCACTTCAATCAGTGGCCCAGGGGTTACCTCCACATTTGAAGTCATTTGTTTCTGTCTCTACTCTTACAAAAGCCACTGAAAGGATGGTCATGAGATCTCTCTTTCATATCTACCCTTGTCACCCTTTGGAGACCATCCTTGACTCCTATGTCTTTAATTTCTCTCCTCAACCTTCTTGACTTCCATTGATAACCTTACTGATTGCTGGACCTGTCTGTCATCTCTTGCCTACAAATTCCTTCTTGAAGGACAATGACTTAATTGCTACTCCTATAACTACATTTATCCCATTCCTCTCCTTTTATATAACCTATAAGCAAGATCTCAAGTACCTACCTACTAAATCTATCTATACTTCTTTACATCTAGTTTATTTTTCCTTAGCCCATCCAATGAATGCATTTGGGTTCTAAAGGCAAGAACCCCACAATATAAAAGCCTGTGAGACTTGAAGCAAACTGTATTACCAGCGTCTTTCTATCCATCTACCTTTTAATCTCTAGTTCCATCAAATTCTTATGAGAGACCCATTCTACTTGTGAAGTTTAGCTTTAATTCTCAATTTGACATAATCCAGAATCATCTGGGAAGAGTCTCAGTGAAAAGTTGGCCTGTGGGGCATGGAGAATGGTCTTAATATAGTTAATTGATGTGGGAAGACCCAGCCCACCGTGGGTGGCACCATTCCCCTGAACTAGGGGGTTCTGCACTATGTAAGGATAGAGAACTCAAGCTGAACTCATGCATTCAAGCAAGTGAGTAAGGGTGCATTAATTTCTCCCAGCTCTTGATTGTGGATATGGTGGGACTTAGTTGTTTGAGTTCCTGCCTTGACTTCTCCACAATGATGGACTGTAACATGGAACCGTGAGATGAAATAAGCCCCTTCTCCCCTAAGTTGCCTTTGTCAGGGTATTTTATCATGGCTACAGAATGAAACTAGAACAACAGCAAGCCCTGTGTACAGTTCACCAGGATTCTTCGGCTCCTTCCATCTTTGGCATTCCTTTAACATTGCCTGTCTGTTAGACTAATTTTACCCGACGCCTTCAGATTGTCCTTGATACTAACATTTGATTTCACAAGGTCTCACAAAAGCCCCAAACTTCTAGAATATGTCTGATTAATATGAGCTCTCCCTGGTCACATCTTTGAAGCTAGGATAAGTGCCCTTTGGCAGTGCCTACCTTTGTCCCTGATAATGAAGAGGAGAATACATGTTGAAGTTCTTAGCACCCTTTTTTATTTTTCAGCTCATGATCTCTTCCATTGCAATTGCCATCCTTTTCAAAGGGAAAACATTGCCACTGTGAATTGTCATCATTGTGACAACACTTTGGATTATGAGAGTGACAGTCCTGGGCATTTCTAAGTGTGTGACTTATTGGAAGGGTCAATCCCAGGTGCTGGGCTAGATTTAGAAGGGATTCTCTGTAGGAATAGGTAATACTGGGGTGAACGCATGAGCAGAACAATTTATGACCTTGGTAACTGAGTTGCCTATTCCATTGTCTAGGCTCTGAGAGCCTAGCCGAGGTCTTAGAGACCCTTGCCTATGGGTCCTCAATAAGGGACTTACATTGATTATATTCTCACTCTACAGTGTCATTGCAAACACCTCACAGTGCTCATCAAGTATGACTGGAAACTTCTAACATCCTCAGGTTGGCTACATCTGTATGGGGGACACTCAGAGGGTTCAACAACTCCCTAGTTCAGATACTTTCAGCTGGTTTCTACCCTCTGATGCTAGCTCTCTCATGTTCTGCTGTAAGTTTCTCATGACTTGTCTGGGAACTGGACTAAGCATTTGGCTTTTCTCTAAGATAACTCTAGCCTGTTTTAACAGACATTTATAAGACACTTACCCTTGCATTGTATGAACCCACCACAGTGGCACTGAGATGAGATGTTTTTGTTTTAACCCATCTCTAGGGCTGGCAGATAATAGATTCTGATAAAAAGGTGGGAAATGTGAAGTTAAACAACAACAACAACAACAACAACAACAACAACAAAACCCAAAAAGCTGAGCCTCGTAGAATGGGCCCTGTAGCTAAGTAGGCCTAAATGCAGAATGGAGCCTGGTAGCGTGGATGGGGGGCACACATGTACTCTGTGTTCCTGGAAGAACCACAAACTGAACTTTGCAGCCCTTGTCCAACATGTTCCCATCTCAACTGCCAAAACAAACAGACTTCAGAAAGTCTCATTTTGCTACCTGAACCTGATCGATGAGCTGTGATCTGCAGTCAGCCAATCAGGACTGAGTATTTCCCACAGGTCAACACTTCTCATTTTCCTAAGTGGGCTGGAATGAGTGAGAAGCTGGGCAGGAACTTTCTGCACACAGGATAGCTCCTGTCTTTGTGCTGTGGAGTGCCCTTTCATTTTATACCGAAGGTTGTAGTTTCCTACTTTGCAAACTTTTTTTTTTCATTTGAAAACTCCCCTTTTCATTGAAAATTCTTTCCTGAGATTTTTTTTTTCTGGCAACATGTGCACACACACACACACACACACACACACACACACACACACACACACGCACACACTCTAAATTAGTGGGTAGAGTGCCTGCCTAGCATTCATGAGAGCATCCATTCTGTCCCCAGCATCATATAAATAGGGTGAGATGGAGGCAGGAAGCTCAGACCTTCAAGGTCATCCTTTACTACATAGCCAGGTGGAGTCCTGCCTGGGCTACATGAGACTCCATCTTAAAAAAAAATTGACAAACATCAAACAAACAAACCAAAAACCTCAAACAAAAACAAGAGACCCCTATCTACAAAGACATGCACACACATATGCACTCCCATACCCTCTTGCTTATCACACACACAACTTTATTATAGTATTATATAAATTGTTTTCTTCATTTCTATTTCAGGATTGCTTGAGTCCTTTGATGGATATCAGTGGCAAAAACAGATGTGTTGAAAGGGGATCACTTCTAGTTACCTGTAAGTAGATTTCTAGATCTTTGACTGGTTGTTCAAGAACCCTCAAGAAGAAATGATCTTGGGGGCTGTGGTGTTTTGAATGAGAATGTCCTCCATAGGCTCATTCATTTGAACACTTGGCCCCCAGTTGGTGGCGCTATTTGGGGAAGGTTATACAACCTCTGGGAGGTGGAGGCTTGCTGGAGGAAATATACCACCATGGGCAGGCTTTGAGAGTTCATCTTCTCACCCTATTTCCAGCTCATGCACTCTGCTTTGAGTTTCGAATTGAAGAGATGATCTTTCAGTTTCTTTCATCTGCCTGTTATCATGCCTCCCTGCCATTATGGCTCTCCCTCTGTAACCATCAGCCCAGAGAAACTCTTTATTCTATAAGTTGCCTTTGCCATGTATTTTATCATAGCAAGAGAAAAAGAACTAATATAGGAGGGAGTAGCTTTCAAAGAATATGTGATTTTTTTATAGCCCAGAAATCATGAAAAAAATCATAAATTGGAAAATTTGCTTTAAATTCATATTAATTTACAAAGAAGACTTCTATATACTCCTGTTATAAATAGTAGATTTTTATTCTAATGATAGGTAGCCATATACTTGGTTATTTAGTAAATAGTATTTCTATAGTTTATATTTAAATAGATAATGTAAGTGATGAGAAAACACTGTGGCTAGTGTATTGTGGGTTTCTAATACAGTGCCCAGGTCCTGTTTTCCTTTTGCTAACAGAACCTTTGATAGATTGAGCTTCTGGTAGCAATATTTCAGGGAATGAGGACCTGGAAGGTCTGAGTGGGGAAACTGAGTCAGTCAGGATATGCATTTGCTCCCCTTTGCTGATGATGGCCTTAGAGGTAGCCATCCTACAATGGACACATGGAAGATGATAGCCAACCAATGGAGGATCTTGGGAAATAGTTCACAAAAAGCTTCACTACTAACTATCCTTTCCTTTTGTCCCTGAACATTGCCATGCAATAAGTAATTTTTGGTGCTGCTGTAGACAAATTGTGACCCTCAGGGACAGTCACCTACTTCCTGACTTGTAGATATTTTTAATTATTTTTTAATAGGATAGTCTATTAGTTGCTATTAAAAATACTCCACTGATAAACTGTCACAGTAATCAAGAAAAAAGCTGAACATAAACAAAAGTTCTGTCTTCATATATATGTGCATTTGTCCTCATGAAAGGGACATGTAATATGTCATGTTGATGGCATATTCTGTAACTCTTGCTTCTGTCATTCAAGAATGAGGCAACTTGGAAAACATACACATGTGTGTGGGAGCACATGTCGCCCCACTCTCCATCCATTTTTGAGGTTGATGTTTTGGAGTTTCTAGGCATTGGTTGTATCTTAAAACTGGTGGAAGGCTGGAGACATGCATATTCAAAGTAAATGAATATGTGCTGGAGTGTGTATGTGCAGGTGCATGTCTGCACATGTGTGTAGAGGACAGATGTCAACCTTTGGTGTCATTCCTTGGAGCCATCCACTTTCTCTTTTGAGGCAGGATGTCTCACTGGTACCTGGGCTTGCTCATTAGGCTAAAGTGGCTAGTCAGTGAGTTCCAAGGGGTCCTTCTGTCTCTGTACCCCACTGTTGGGATTATGGGCATGTACTACCATGCCTGGATTTTGTTTATTTCCTTATTACCTAGTGTGTGCATGATGTATGCGTGTCCATGTATAAGTGTGGGCATATACATGGCACAGCATACATGTGGAGGTCAGAGGACAACCTCAGGTGTTCATCTCACCTTCGGCTTTGTTTGAGACAAGGTTTCATACTGTTTGTGTTTCAGAGGCCAGTCTAGCTGGCCAGTAAGATCCCAAGAATTCTCTTGTTTCTGCCTCTCACTCTACCACAGAGGCACTGTGATTATTGATGTGTGCAACTGTGCCTGGCTTTATGCAGGCTCTAAGAATCTGAACCAAGTCATGATGCTCGTACAGCTAACAGCGAGCCCACTGAGTATCTCTCCAGCCTCCTGACTGGCTTTTCACATGGGTCTCAGGGCTCCGAACTTAGATCCTCTTGCTTGTGTGGCTAGAGCTTTGCCAACTGAGCTATCTTCCAAAGCTGGGCTTTTATAACTTCTTATGTGTAAGAATAATAAGTTGTCAATTCTTAGGTAGGGAGAGAAGGGAAGAAGAGACCTAGGGAGTTGCGCCACTAGATCAGCATGGCGGGGGGACGGGGGGGGAGCAATTATCATTTCTGTTGGGACTCACAGCTCCTCACACAGCTAGAAGTCAGGAACGAGGAGACGGCTCAGTCAGTAAAGTGCTTATCTGCAAACACGAAGATTTAATTTGATCCCTCCCACCTACGCAAAAGCTGGGCCTGACAACATGTGCCTACACCCCAGAGCTTTGGAGTGGGGACAGGAGGATCCTTGAGGCTTCTTAGCCAAACTCCATCTCACAAACTAAGAATGATTGAGGAAGACACTCTGTTGACTTCTGGTCTCCACATGCACATATACGCACAAGTGTACACTCATGAATACATATACATACAGATACATGCAGACACATACTCAAACATACCTACAGACAAACACACACACACACACACACACACACACACACACACACACACACACACACACACACACACACACACACACACTGCAAGATACAGCCAAGTCAGGACCTGCCCATAGGAAAGAATGGTCTGAGTTCCAGTCTTCCCCAGGACAGTCCTTCCTGCATATAACCCAGCTGATTCCTCTTATGGAAGCGCACACACTCTACCGTCTGCAGGCCTGTTGCCTTGCTACGGGCTGAAGGTGAACTAACCCTGGGTGCTGCTGGACTTACTCAGGGTTGATCATAGGAAAGATGGTTTTCATTTCGGTTAACCCAGCCATCTGGACTGCTCTGGCCCTAATTGCTCACTGTAAGAAGCTGCATTTGGAAGAGATAAATTTACTTTTGCAGTTTAGGAAAGGGGTCAAATGGGTCACTCTTGGGGCCTTGCCAACACCGGACAGGCTGCTGCTGGAGATCCTAAGTGCGTGTGACAGGTCAGAACACCAGGCTTCCAGGGTGCTCCAGGGACACACTTCCTGGCAATCACTTCTCATTTAAACCTTTCTCCTGGCAGTCCAGCCATGAAGGCATGGCATCCATAACCTCTACTCGAGGAGTCAAAGAAATGTCCAGAAGTTATCGCTCGAATTCTATTCTGGTGATCACCAAGTGACCTCTCAGGGCCAAGGCAGTGTGTGAGTACAGATACTGAACTATGCAAGGATCCAGGGAATCCAGGCATCCAAGCTTTGAGCTTGAGCATTTCTAGGTAGTGAGATGAGAACAATGTACAGTTAGGAGGACACACACACACACACACACACACACACACACACACACACATTCACTCACACACATACACACTCACACACACAATTGACTAGGGACAGGATGAAGAAAGATCTTTTAATAGGGTCTGGGGAGATAGTTCAGTGGGTGAGAACAATTTCTCTGCAAACGTGAGGACCCGATTTCAAACTGCCAGCCCCTACCTAAGTGCCTGTAAGCCGTGTGTGTGTGTGTGTGTGTGTGTGTGTGTGTGTGTGTGTGTGTGTGTGTGTGTATGGGAGGTGGGTAGACACACAGAAACCAAGAGATTTCTGGGGTTTGCTGGCTGCCAGCCTAGTTTCAAGTTTAGTGAGAGACTGTCTCAAGGGAAGAACGAGAGGGACAGGGTAGAACTGCCAACGTCATGTCTGACCTCTGTGAGTGCATGTGGGTGTGCACATCTGTACATAGGCATGTGTGTATACCACACACATACACACACATCTTCTGACCTCTGAGTGCACGTAGGTGTGCATGTCTGCATATAGACAAGTGTGTATAATACACATACAGAGAGAGATAGATAGATAGATAGATAGAGAGAGAGAGAGAGAGAGAGAGAGAGAGAGAGAGAGAGAGAGAGGTTTGTACAGAAACACTCATAAACTTTGCACAGTTTCTGAGCACCTCCCTTTGGGTGACACTCTCTGGGGACACTCCTCAGGCGGTGGTAGCTCCTGCTCCCTGGTGTGTTGCTTCCTCTACCTAATGCGTTTAGATGTGTGAGAAAGGGAGAATTGGCTTTCTTTGTAACTTTCAAGTGGGTGAAATCAGTTCCTCTAACCACAGGCGAAGCCAGCAGCACTCAGAGTACAGGAAGGGATGAAGGGGGAAGGCCCAAGGGAAGGATCAGGGCCATACAGGAAATAGGAAGGTGCACCTGGAAGGAAAGACTATGCAAGTTAATATTTCTGATTTTGAGTCCACGGAGGAGCGGGTGCTACGAATAGTCTGCTCTTGTTTTGACCAAACTATTGCCATCCTTTGGGTTGGCTCCACACATCCTTCCCATAATCCTTCATTGAGATCGGCTCCTGTGGACAATGCTTTGGTTATAGTTGAAATAAATTCCAAGGTCATCATGTATCCCCTGACCCTGCACCTTCATGTTAACACTTGTTAGACATTATTTAGTTTCAGATCAATGTCAGGCTGAGCAGAATGTACTGAAACTTCCCAGGGTGCCCCGTCCCTACATATACACGGCCTCCCCCATCAGCAACCCCAAAGGGTGATGTATTCCTTGCAGTGGATGAGCCCCTAGAGCCCAGCATTATCTCCCAGAATTACATTAGGGTCACTCTTGCTGCTGTGGATTCTATAGGTTTGGACAAATGATGAACATCTTCACTGTATCACACAGAGCAGATTCACTGCCTCGGAAGCCATCTTTGTCCCTTGTACACAACCCTCCCACTTTCAACCCCGGGCAACCACTAACTTTACTTGTCTCTGTACTTTTTTTTGTCTTTTTTAGAATACCACACAGTTGGGGTCAAACAGTATGTAGATATCTTAGTCATACACATCTAAAATATTTTATTATTTTAATATATTTATTTATCCATTTATTATTATTATTATTATTATTATTATTATTATTATTATTATTATTAGTGTGTGTGTGTGTGTGTGTGTGTGTGTGTGTGTTTACATACATTCTATGTCAGGTGTGTGAAAATCAGAGGACAGACTGCTGAATCATGTCTCTCCTCCATGTAGGTCCTGGGCATCCAGCTCCGGCCCTCTGGCTTGGTAGCAAACCAATTTACCTGCTGAACCATCTCACGGGCTCCAGGCATTTTTAGGAGATTTTTTTAATTTTGTTCTTCAGATTGAGACTACCTGGTCTCAATAGATTTTTAATATCTATAAATAGATTTTTAGTCAGGAAAGAGTTATGATACAGAAATAACACGAAAGTTAGCTGACAAACGATATTCGTAGGTTCCTGAAACATGGCCACTGGTGAACTGGTGACCTTCCAGCTTTTGCCCTTACGGCTCTGAGTCGCTGCCTCCGTGTTCCAGACTCTCAAGTGTTTTCCTCCCCAGACACTGGTTGGCCTGCACTCTCTGCTCTCAGCAACGCTCCTCACAGCTGGCACACTCCTGTGTAAGTAAGTGTACTTCCCAGGGTCATGTCCAGAAGTCCAGATTGTGCTTCACAACAAATGTGTCAAATCTGCAACCCACGAGCTACAGAGAGCCAAGGAGAGCTATAAATGTGGCCCAGCACAAAACTGTAGGTGTGCTTAAAACATTGTGCATGTGTGTGTGTCTCTCTGTGTGTGTGTGTGTGTCTCTGTGTGTGTCTCTCCATCTCTCTCTTTCTCTCTCTATGTACCTCAGCTTTGTAGTTCTCAAGTATGAACTCAAGTGTGAACTCTGTAGATGCCAACATACTGCTGCATTGGGAAACGGACAAACACACCTGATTAATAAAGTGAGACTCTTGTTCTCTGGGTTAATATTAGTGACAAAACCATGCCGAAGTACCACAATTTTACTTCCTAAGTGTTTGTGCAACTGGATATCCGCACACTCCATCTTCGTAGTCCTATGTGTTTGAACTTACACATTGTCTTCATCAAATTCTCAAAAAGGTTTATGGCACACAAGTTGTTCAGAATCCCATTTGTTTATAAAAATAATCCAAGAAAATGGGCGTCAGGGATATTTCTTTCTCTGAAAACAAAACAAAATAAAACAAAACAAAAAAAGTCCCATAATCACCGCCACCACTACCAAAAACAAACCCCCAAACCCCATCTAGTTTCTATGTAGAATTCTGTGGGCTAAAGCCTTTCAGTTCAATACATTGATTTTAAGCTATGTCATCTTAAACATTTGACTTCATTCTATGTTTTTTTTTTTTTTACTCTAGCTCTTGTGTTTCATAAGTGGACTCCCTATTTGCAAGGTATGTTATATAGGTAAACTGTCACATGTTTGAACTGATGGAGAAGATGGCTCTGGAGTTGGGGGTGCTCTCCCTCCAGATCCAACCATGCTTACATCAAGTGTTCTTCAAAACCCCTTGTCTTGAATCAGGCCACTCCCCTGGCTATGTCATCAGAAGGAGGACAAATGCCAAGCAGTGAATATTAAAACACGGTGCCTTTGAGAGCTGCTGGAAAGTAAAGCATTTTCCTCATTGGTTGCAACTACTGCTGCTTGTTATCAGAGTGCCTGCAATGGGACAGAGATGCTGGAAGCTAAGCCAAAGAGTGGATGGAGAGAGGGCTTTGCCTGGGATTCTCTCAGTTGGGAGCTCCAGCTGTCTGCCTCAGTCTCCCTAGTCCAATTCTGCTGGATGACTGTTGATTGCTCAATTTGATAATGCTGTCTATCTGCTACGATCCATTTTTTTTTTTCACTTGGACACAACCAAGGGGACACCCCCCTCCATCCAAGACTCTTTTGATGGAAAACTCCAGCTGGCTGCTTCAACGGATGCCGGATGTTTTTCTCAGTCCCCAGTGTGATGATATTACCTTTTTGCCCTTGGGTGGGGTTACCCCAGTCTTCTCTGCTGGGTGTTGAGAGCCCCCGATTTGATGTGGCTTCTCTCTATCTGCCATTTGTTATTCCTTTACTCCTGCTTGCTATATACTTAATCAACTCACTCATTCAAAACTGAACGCACATCTATCATAGATCACAGTTCTTCACAAAGCTATTTGATACCTGCCGCTCAGCGTTTAGGGACAGAACCTGTCCCTTTGTCATTTTCATTGTATCACCTTGTAAGAGAAGTAACTCTCAACGTGGTGTCTCATTACTCACTTCTGGAACAGCCAATGAGAAGCTGCCAAGTTCTTCACAGTTGCTTATTTTGGTCCCAACACACTCTCCATGCCCTGCTTGAATGTTTTGCCAGATTGCCTCCAATTTATTGCAAAACCAATTGGCAGAACAATCAGGAAATCTGTCTGGGGCCAATTTTAGCCAGTGCTGCTGCCGCCTCTTTCTCCACCCCCACTTGCTGCTAATCCATTGAGCTTCTTCCCGATCCAGCCATTCTTCACAGGAATATAACACCGTGGCGTGACTCCAAATGTAAAAAGTAAAAGAAAATAAAAATAGCGCACTCTTCCTTTCCTTGCCCCGCTGGACATCCCCCCCCACCCGGACTGGCTACCCTTCCTTCACCATCTGCGATCTTCTCCAACACACACTTCTCTCAGCAGATGCACACATCAGCCTGGCATTGCAACATCAAAAATGAACCTTATGTGAGAGGTGACAGTCCTCTTATCAGTACAGGAAGTGGTGGATTCAAACCTCTTCCTGTCAAGGTGTGAGGCTTTCACAAATCTCAGATATTTCTGGTGCAACTGGTGAAGGCAGGGGCCTGTGGAGATCAAGCTCGGGGAGGATCCTTGACAGTCTGCTGGTGTTGACTCCATCCTCAGGTTTCTCCACTAGGTGACAGGCAGAGGAGACGGTTCTGGATGGGGAATTAAGTGAGGGTTCAGGCAGGAAAACCAAAAACCACGCCAGTTGTTTCAACAGAGAGAGTTTGGTAGAGGGAGTTGAGGGAGCTGGTGGCCCAAGTGCTGGCTGGCTGAGAAACGGAGATGATAAGAACAGGGTAACAGAGGTGGTTATTACAGGGAGAATGCCACACTAGAACCATGGAGCGAGAGGACGCATTGCAGCTCTTGGAAATCACAGGAAAGGTCCTAAATCCCCGGGGTAAATGCTTCCAAGGGGGGTGGGGGTGGGGGTCCTGTGTGGCTGCTGATACCATCTCAGGGGCTTGGAGGGAGGCTTAGAGCTGCGGTTCTCACCTCTGAGGAGGAAGCCATATTACTTTCTAGAGCTTGGACCTTCAAGAAAGCCCTGCGAGGATGCCCCAGGGAGATGGAGGCTGCATCTGCCTGTTGCTGTGGGGCGAAATAGAGGCTGCTGTGGGAGTAGGGGCTGCTGTGGGATAGAGGTTGCCCGTGGGTGAAGCAGGGGTTGCTGTGGGACTGGTGAGAAAAACCGCTTTCTGTATTTTCCTTCATTTTTCATGTGCATGTGTTGTGCCTGTGTAAACATTTTTTTGTATGTATGCATGCGGGCTTGCTTATGTGGATGCCTGTGCACATGTGCCTGCAGAGGCGTGAGGTTAACGTTGGGAATCACCTGGACTCTTCCACCTTACTCACTGAGGTGGCGTCTCTCAGGAAGTCCCAGAGGTTGTTAACATCCTTGATCATCTTGCACATCAGCTTGCTCTGGGGATCCCCTTCCACCTTGTGAAGATGGAGCTCCAAGTGGACCACCACATCTCTTAGCATCTCAGTGGTTCTGGGGATACAAACTCCAGGCTGTATTTGCACAGCAAGAGCTTTTACCACAGAGGCCTCCCCCTGGGTGCTCTCTCCTGCTTTCAATCTCCCTCCCTGTCCCCTGTTGTCAGAATTGATCAGAAAACAGCCAAGGAAAAATAACAGTTCTCAGAATTCTTCTTAGCACCCTAAAGGAGACTCTGGAAAGTTTTGGGTCTGGGAAACAATTGTTTACTACCCAAGACAGGTACACAGGACACTTGTGGTCTCCAGAGGATGGGCCAGTCGTTCATGCTGACACTTAGTTTCAGGTAGAGGCTGAGTTAATTCGAAGTCCACAGGTCATAGAGGTATGGCCTTGATCTGCCGTGTGAGTCACTGGGACCTGAGTTTCCTAGGCCCTGGCTTTCGTTTGCATAGCCTTCTTGCTTGGGGCAGAGAGAGTGGGCTGGTGTGGGAAGGGAGAGATTGCAGTGCCCAGCTGTAGGTGATGGTGCCAGGGCCCCTCATCTAGCTGTGTAGGACTAGAAACTGCAGAGTGCCTGGGGTGGGGCTGCAGGCAGGAGTCAGGAGGAAAAGGGAACTAGCAACCGATGGAGTAGCTGGAGGATAACGAAGGTGTCTCCCCACTCCCTTTTCTTTTTTTTTAATTTTAGGGAGAGCAATCAGCATAGTGGGCTATTGCAGCATCTGAACATGCTCATGGATCAGATTTCTGAACATGGAAGTAAAGAAATCTTTGGGGCAGTGTGTGTGTGTGTGTGTGTGTGTGTGTGTGTGTGTGTGTGTGTGTGTGTGTGTGAGAGAGAGAGAGAGAGAGAGAGAGAGAGAGAGAGAGAGAGAGAGAGAGAGAGAGAGAGAGATCAGTGTAGGGTGTTCTTCCTTTGGTGCTGTCTGCTTGGGTTTGAGCCAGGGTTTCTCATGGACCTGTAACTCACCAAATAAGCCAAGCCGGGTGTCCCCAGGTGCCCAGGGAGCCCTGGGCTCCACCTATCTCTGCCTCCCCAGCACCCGGATCACACACATGCCCTCACGCTGTTTGTTTTTTTAGCATGGGTTCTTAGGGAGTGAACTCAGGTCCTTATCCTCACAAGGCAAGCATTTCGGCAGCTGAACCATCACCCGGCCCAGGAAATACCTTGATAACAAGAAATCTACAGCTCTACAGACGTATCAATAATCATGGTGTGTCTCGTACATGCAATCCATGGTACCACCTGGGACCCAGAGATGTGATGACAAAGGAGGTGAAGATGAATCAGCCTCAGGGGAGCTCAGATGTCAGCAACGTCTTATGACACCTTTGAAGGGCCACTAACTCACTAGGGTGCACGGGGGGGGCACTGTCACAGAGTGGCTGAGCCCTGCTCCAGAGAGGAGTACTCAGCACTTGAGAACAGTGGGGGCTGGAGCGCCTTGGAAAAGGGTGGGAAGGTACAAAGGCAGAATGAGGGAGCTGGGGTCTTCTTCAAGGCAGCAGCTGTGGCGTCTTTGCTCAAACATGTTCCCAGGGAGCAGCCTGACCGGTTTGGTTTTCACCTTCTGTTCACCTCTGATGAAAGCAGTTATTGTCACTGTCCAGAGGACAGCCAATGGAAAAGAAACGCACGATCTGGACAAGGCGTTATGGGGATGAACAGCATGCTAATTGAGAGACACTGCTGGAGGCTTTTCAAATCCGAGTGGAGGCTGCAGGTGCCTCTGCGTTAAGAGTACCCTCCCTGGAGACGCTCTGTGACTGAAGCCTCGCAGCAGCAGACTGTCGGAGCTTCCCCCTCCCATCGTCAGTCTTTGGCTTCTCTCTGACCAGCCTTGACACCCAATGTCCAAACACTGATAAAATTGATCCCGTAAGTGTGGGAAAGTCCTAGCACATCGATTGCTTCCTCCCCCGCCGCCCCGTGCCTGGTATGAGCACTCTCCCAGGATGTGCCCTGCTTGTTAGGTTGCTGGAGGTCAAAGTCCTAATGAAAAATGAGTAGAATTCCACAGGATCAGGCCAGTCTTGATAAATGACAGCAGAGGATGGTTTGGGGAGGGAGGAGGGATCCGGGGAAGTGAGGATAATTGGATGGCTTAACAATAATCCTACTTTATCTGGATCTAAATATATGTGTGACTTGTAAGTGGAGGGGGACACTGAGGGGCTGAGGAGGAGGAAATTTAAAGGGAGACAGGACGGGGCAAGATAAGAGGGTGATGGGGGATTTAAAAAACTTTTTTTTTCTTATATGTGGAATCTAGGGGTGTGTGTGTGTGTGTGTGTGTGTGTGTGTGTGTGTGTGTGTGTGTATGTGTGTGTGAGACATGAAGGCAGATGGGGGGCAGGGTCATCAAGAGGAGTGGGAAAAGGGAGGGAATTGGGGATAGAATATGAGAAAGCTACAATGATAGATATATAGAATATATAAAAAGCTACAATGATATGTATACATACACACACATATATTTATTGAAATATAATGGCTGGGGATGTAGCTCAGTTGGTGAAGTATTTCCTCAGGATACAGAAAGCCACATAAACTGGGCATGGTGGTGTATGCCTGTAATCTCACCTGAGGCAGAAGGATTAGGACTCCAAGGTTACCCTTGGCTGTAGAGTATGTTTGGGGTCAGCCTGGCCTACAAAAGACCGTGTCTTACAATAAATGTCATAATGAAACCCACTATTTTGTACATTCACTAAAAAGGCAATAATAAAGAAAAAATGAGAACTCACTAGTCTACCTAGTAATTTCACAGTAGACTAGCTTTATACTCCAATGTTCATTTACAAACAAACAAAAGAGACCTATGAAATTTATTTTTTTCATTTAATGACATTTAAACAAATTCTTTTGTTTTTCTTTTGGTTCTTCTTTTTCTCAGAGAGTTGAAATAGGGGTGACTGTCATTGGACTGAGTTCTGTTGGGTTTGACACACTCCCGTTTCAACTGTGAACTGATCTGTCCACTTTCTGTAGTGGACACCCATTCTGCTCTGATTTGGGTCTGCTGTTAAAAAGCCCTACCCAACCTGATGTCGAATGAGAGCATGACAGGCGACCTTGCCTGTTCCCTTAGCACAGCTCTGTCTTTTGAGATTGCTAACTCTATGGCTCCTCGTTGAGTCTGCAGATTAGACCCCGGTGATTCTATCTGTTTCCAAGTGGCACCAGAGTGGGACAGAGGACAACTGTTGACACCATCTCAAACTTAGCCAATAGTCAGAGTGGCAATGCATTATGGGAGATCATAGGTGAGGCACAGCTGGGTTCTTCACTGGTGCAGAGACCATGAGAGGGAAGGTTCATTTCCCTATGACTAAAGAAGGGCTTGGCCTTTCAATAGTGAGGAAGCATTGCTCTGTCCAATCTGCCTTGATATCTGACAGCTTTTTATGACTCTGTTTTAGAGAAGCAAAATCATACTTCAAAGGCTTCATTCTGTCAATTTCCCTCACCATATGTTCCTATTAAAATGTTTATTACACTCTTTATCTTGGGATTATTATGTTAGGATTGCCAGTGGTTAATAAGACATGCTACAGCTTCCAACTTAATGTTTACATGTAACAGTAACATATGTATGATTTATATCATTTTCAAAGATAGTCCCCAAATACTCTGAACAGCAATGAAAATGTTAGCATCTTGTATTGTTTTTAGAGTTGAAATGATTATTTGTAGATAGTTGGGCTACATTCCTTTACTTGTTTATTGTTGTGAATGTCTAAAGTATATTTCACTATTAATAGCAACAGAACCCTTGCTGGCATGGTTTAAATGATCTATAACTGTCTATAACTTCCCTGTTTAAAAGCTCTGGCCTCTGGCTTCAGTGATTCCTTTTATGATGCTGTTTTAGTGTAAGTGTGCTATGATATTAGGGTCAAAATTAATTGATAAATAAGCTATTTCTATCAAATGATTGCATCATCTGATCCTAAAAAAGTGATGTTCCCTGTAAGAAAATTGAAAAAAAAACACAGGAAAGAAAAATATTCATAGCTCCTTTCATCCATCTATAATACCATAATGGTATATATTAATAGACAGCTGCACTTCACATACACACATGTATAGATAAACCAAAGATATACATATTGAATAATTCCAGTGTGCATACAAGTTTGTATACTTCCATTAATGTTATACTTTGAACATTGCCTCATTTCAGTCTAGAACTTTTTACTCATGACTTTGAGGATCTGGTGGTAGAGCTTTATAAGGGCATAGTCACTCCCAGCAGTTTTTAATTTTTTTTTTCCGAGATAAGGTTTCTCTGTGTACCTTTGGAACCTTTCCTGGAAATCACTCTGTAGCCCAGGCTGGCCTCGAACTCACAGAGATCTGCCTGGCTCTGCCTCCCGAGTGCTGGGATTAAAGGCATGTGCCACCACAGCCTGGCCAGTTTTAATTTTTTGCTACTATAAACAATGTTATGATGAGCACTGTTGTGTCAGTCTTGTGATTTTGCAATGATGAAATGAGATGACCAATGTGATGCTCTTCATTGAATGCTCATAGATGATCAAGACGTCTCGTTTCTCAACTCTTTCTCTCTCTCTCTGACTTCTTTTCCCTATCTTTAACACATTTTTTCCTTTCCTTTAAAATTAAAACATTTCATTTATTTGGTATTAATGTGTGTGTGTATGTGTTAGTTCAGAGGACAACTTTCAGAAATCTGTTCTTTCCTTCCACCATGTGATCCAGCCACTGAACTCTGGTTAACAGGTTTATATTGCAATTACTTCTACGGACTGAGCAATCTCATCAGTCTGTATTTTGTTTTTCCACTTTAATAATAATAAGGTACCAGAATTGTGACTACTTATATGCACAGTTTCTAAGAGAATGCTATAGGGCCACCAACTGACTTTCTCACTCTTATTTTACTTTATTAAAATGTCATTGTTATTGTGATGGTACTGTGTTGCATAAGGATGCATCTGTGCAAGTATATAACTTATGCAGAGCATATTCTGCCCCTCTGCCCTCTTTTATTCCTTCACTCCCTCCACTCTGCTGTCCTTAGTTGCCTTTGTTACTCTACACTATTTGCTTCTACTTTCACGTCACATTTGTACACACTGTATGAATCTATACCCAATCTAGAGCCTGCAAATGAGACCAGGAATGGCTAAATTCACTTCATGACTATCTCAGTTGCAGCCATTTCCCTGCAAACATAGCTTCATTCACTTCTTTTAAAAATGAAAAACAAAACCCCATTGTGCTTATGCCATGGTCTTCCTACCCATTTCCTTCTTGTTGGACAGCTGGGATGTTTCCCTAACTCAGCTCTTGTGAACAGTGCTGCAGGCACTTGGGGTATGCAAGTGTCTGGGGTGTGTTGACTTTGAGTCCTTCAGGTAGTTTAAATACCCAGGAGTGATGTTGCTAGGTTATATGGTAGATCTACTTGTAATTTTTCTCAGGCGCTTCCATACTGATTTCTGTAGTGACTGGACTTACACCCTAGTCTGGCTCCTCTTGATCTTATCCTGGGGGAAATACAGTCTACTCCCAGCTGTATGGCCCACGTGCAAGCACACTTGTTAGTCTGTCTTGTCCACTCAGACCTCTGCTTGCTCTTCCAACCACCTGAACTAACTCTCTTGAGTATAAACAGTATTTCACATCATAGGTGCATTTTCCATTCCTATTTGAAGTTTTACATCTCTTTACACAGCACTGATCCTGGAGCTAAGTCAACTGGCTGCTTAGAGCTCATCCTTCCTAGAATCCTCTGCTCTTCTTGGCATTGGTCAGCACTGCCAGATTCTCAGCCTGCTCATGAAACAACACCCTCTGGTGTGCTCTGGCTATCCCATGGTCATAAGAGAAGCAGCAGCTGGTAAGAAGTATGTTAAATACACCTGGCTCCTATGGGAATCACAGAGTTAAGCATTCCCACCCTTCGGGGCCACCTTTCACAAGTGAATGTGATTGAGTTTTTTTTGATTGTGTGTTTGCCTGACCTGATCAGAGAGTTTGGGCAGGAGTTTCTGTTGACACTTTCTTTCACTTTGGGTAAAGTTTAAACATGGCTTATCACAACCCTGACACATTAGAAAGGCTACACTTGCCCCTCCTGCTTCCTACCTCTTCCCTTTATGAGAGGAAAAAAAAGGTATAAAGGCATCAGCATTTCATGCATAGGAAGGAGGCTGATCTCTAGGAGCTTTCTAGTAAGAAGTCTGGGCTATTTTAAATTTTAACCACTATGAAACAATTCTTCTTATTGTTCTCTCCATCTTCATAATTAGTTTACTTCTCATAGGGTAAGTATTCCTCGGGGAGATGCTACCATGTGGTTTAATTGCGAGGACCTAAGTCTGTGTCTTTGTGAAGTGAGTCAAACTTGAAGGTGAAGTTGTAAGTACTACAGCACTGTTGAGTCCCAGACTAGACAGACTGAAGCTCTTAAAGGTCTATTTCCTACATAGGGCAGAAATACTCCCACCCCCGTGGGTGAATGTGTGTGTTCATGTGTGCAAACATGCCCGTGGAGGACAGAGAGCAACCTTGGGTGTCATGCCTCAAGATGCCAGTCACCCTGTTATTTTGAGACAGGACCTCTCACTGACCTGGAAGTTGTGGCCAAGGCTAGGCATCTTCTTGTCACGGCCTCCTCAACTCTGGGATTACAAGCCTGTGCCACCATACCTGCTTTATTTTCCCAGGTGTGTTCTAGGGATTGAACTCATATTCACATGCTTGTGCACCAATCATTTTACCAACTGAACCATCTCCTCAGCCTGGCAATCTACTTTACGGTACCCCAGTACAGTGCTGCGGAATAAGCCTTTTGTAAACTGTGAAGTTTGGTCACTCATATTGGTTTAATAAAGAAGTCAACTGGCCAATAGCTGAACAGGATAAGTTTAGGTGGGAGAGCCAAACTGAGAATGCCGGGAGGAAGAAGGGTGGAATGGGGGAAATGCCAGCAGATGCAGAGGAAGCAGGACGTGTAAAAAATAAGGTAACAAGCTCTGAGCCACATGATAGAACTTAGATTAGAAATACGGGTTAATTTAAAATGTAAGCGTTAGCTAGCAACAAGTCTGAGCTATTGGCTGAGCATTTACAATTAATATTAAGGCTATGTGCTGGTTATTTGAGAGTGGCTGCCAGCAAAGGAAAATTCTGCCTACAGTACAGAAATCATTAGTCTGTGTACATGGCCAGCATAATCCATTTTGGGGTTTTGTCTCATAGTTGACATCTTTTCCCTAAGTACCTCCACACTGCCCAATCACATATCACTAAAAGCAAAAATAGAAAACATTGTATTCATACCAAAGCTTAGGTGAGTGATTCCTTACAAGCAACGTGGCTGGACTGTGGAATAAATGACTTGATAAAGCCCAGAATTTGCCTTCAGGAATTTAGTGTCAATATCTAAGTGTATAAAAAGATACTCAAAGCAGGTTTCCTACTAATGTGTAGCCTAGAAGGTGAGGAGTAGCAGTCACACAAACATCTATTCATATTCTAATGATAATGATAATAGAAATACCTTGTGTGCCTTGAATGCATCCTGAGAGTGATTGACATGAGCTAGCTCATTCATCCTCCTGGGCACAATGAGGTTGGTGGATACTCTACGCTTAATAACATCTTCCTTTTAATACTCTTTGCCAACTATTGAGTGCTTGGCTTGTTTTTCTTTTCTTATTTTTGATTATCAGTATGTGTTTGGGTCTGTGTATAGGCATGTGGACAGGAGTACAAGTGCCCGTGGAGGCCAGAGGCATCAGATTCCCCCAGAGTTGGAATCGCAGGTGGTTGTGAGCTACCTGACCTGGGTGTAGAGATCCAAATCCAGGTCCTCTGCAGGAGCAGTGTGTGCTCTTAACCACTGAATCATAGGGAAACAGAGATACCCTTGCTCAAGATCATACAGCTAAGAATAAAATGAACCAGGATGTGTGTTCAAACACTTTATCCTTCTAGGTTGCAGCTTTTTCTGTCATGTTTTGTACAGTTTTTGCAAGGACCAGAGAGAAAGAGAGAAATGGTGCATGAGACAGTGCAGACTCCCTTGTAAGTGATTGATTCACCTTCATTGTGGGCTTTCTGTGGGTGTGGGTCCAGGTACGAGGGAGGAGCATACAACCAGCTTAATGGATTGGCTGCCACCTGTGATTTCCAGCAGGAGAGTTCACAGTCAACTGGACCTTGCTGTTAAAAATGATAATGTCATATGCTTTTGCTTTTAGCAGGTGACAATAAAAAAAATCAATGGATTATAATTACGGGATCTTGAAATTTCATGTTGCACCAGACTATAATGAGAATTCATTTATGTTATGACAACTGCAGATTAGTAATTTATCTCTCGCCAAATGGCAGGGTGGTTTATGATGTTGCTGGTTTTGTTACCTCTTACAGAAGGCACAGATACTGTGTCAGGTTGCCCCATGAGTAATAGCCTGGTTTTATGATGCAGGATAAATCAATCACACAGACTTCTTGCGTTGGCTTAATGAGGTTAGGTCAGCAAGCACAGAGCTTGGGAAAATGTTGTTGGTCAACAGTCTCCAAGTGCTGACAAAGGACCCTTGCGGGGCTGAGTTTGGAGTGAGTCCTCAGCAGTTTGGCTGCAGGTGGGTGGTAAAGGTCTAGGTTTTGCTTTAGGAGTTAGCTCTCAAGAAGTTAAGAGTTCTAGCATGGAAGTCAAGCTGCAGAGATCCTCTGGAGGTTAATAGATGAGGAGTTAAATCAATAAAATCAATAAGAACCAAATGGAAAACAACATGTTTTCATCCCTCTGAGCAGTGGCTGTTGTTCAGAAGAGCAGGCTCACAGAAGGGAACTAGATGACAGATTATCACGATGGCAGGTGACCTCCACAGCCCTGTTTGGTACACTCTGTGGGTGCCCCTGGCTGAGGTACAGGTAGCTGTTTCAGCATGCTGTTTAGTGACTCCCTACCTTTCCACTTCCTTGCATTGCTAGAACCTTCCTTTGTTGCTGGAGCCAAGGGTCATGGTGAGGGAAGACATTCCACTTGTCTGTGCCCTTTGTACCTTGTCCTTTCCTCCAGATGGGTTAGGAACCTCCTCTGATCTCTGTCAGACATTTTCCAGAAAGAAAAGATTAAACATTATCAGGAACTTATCACCTGAGTTCACACTCACCACCAAATGTTCCACGGAGTTCTTCTATCTGCCTTTCTCTGTAGGAACTGTCAATGGGAATACTACACACTAGCAATTCAAGTGACCCCAGGGGTTGTGTTAGGGGACCTATAAGAGAAAGTGGGAAGAGTCAGAGAAGCATAGGGCTGCCCAATATTTAAGTTTTCCCATTCCTGTGTCAGTTGCGTCTTGCCTTTGTAGATGCACCCATGATCCCTAAAGACATTTAAGTTGGGCTGAAGAAGAATTTCCCCCAGCTAACGCTGTGTGTGTGTTTCATTTCATCTTCCATTTTGTCCTTTCCATGCAGAGACGTGGACTTACCAACTACAGCAAACACTAGATAAAATGTGTTAGTAACTGAGCAGAAGGCGAAGGAGGAGACATAAGACAGTATTTCCTAACAGAGGCCATAATGAGCCAGGGCTGCCTAGGTTGTGGAGTGGTAACCAACAGCCCCTAAGTTTTAACCTTTTAACGTAAACACAAGGGAAGCTACACAAACAGCATTTGCCCCCTGACTTAATATAGACTGAACACTCTCCTCCTCCTCCTCTTCCTCCTCCTCTTCTTCCTCCTCCTCTTCCTCCTCCTCCTCCTCCTCCTCTTCCTCCTCCTCCTTCTGTTTTTCAGGACAGGGTTTCACTGTGCAGCCCTGGCTGTCCTGGAACTCACTCTGTAGACCAGGCTGGCCTCGAACTCACAGAGATTGACTTGCCTCTGTCTCGCCACCTCTCTGAGTGAGCCACCACTGCCAAGCCCAGAGAGAACACCTTTCTAACCAGCACTCAATCTGAAAGCAGCTCAGGCAGGCACTCCAGAACTCCCTTTTGATGCTGACACTCTGCTATGGTTGCCATGGGAAACGTCCCCTCCAAGTCTCCCATGTTTTCAGCACTTGATCGACAGCTGGCAGTCCTGTTTTGGAATGTTGAGGAGGCGGGGCCTAGTTGGAGGAAGTGGTTTGCTCAGCTGGGCCTTATGGGTTATACCACAAGGTGAACATAAAGTGCTTTGCATCCTGATCACCACAGTGACGTCACCAGTTACTTCCTGCGGCTGCAGCCACACCACAGGTCACTCCCACTACTGTGTTGCCCTACCGTGGTGGACTGTATCCCCCCTCAGTCTGTGAGCCAGCGTGACTCTCCCTCCTTTATGTTGTTTCTATCAGGTCCTGGGTCACAATGTCATCAAAGGAAGGTATATTCTGCCCCTTCTCTTCCTTCAAAACTATTTCTTTGTTTTTTGAGACAGGGTTTCTCTGTGTAGCTTTGGAGCCTTTCCTGGAACTCACTCTGTAGCCCAGGCTGGCCTCGAACTCACAGAGATCCACCTGCTTCTGCCTCCTGAGTGCTGGGATTAAAGGCGTGCACCACCACCACCACCTAGTTCTTCAAAACTATTTACTGTCCTTACTTTTGTAGTTTTAGCCCTCAGATCCTAATGGTTTAAGACAATAAAAAGCAGATTAAAAAAATACTATGAATCTATTACCAGAAGCTGAATATTCTTCATTTGTCATTATTTTCTTTATTCTAGGCCAGATGCTGGCAGAACTTTCTGGAACATTGCAGAGGGAGTGTTTTGGGGAAACACATTGGCCTTTGGAGTGATACACATGCTTTTGTTTATATTTTGTTGGTCAAATGTCAATAGGGGATTCCAGGCCCAAGTGTGTAATTCTGAAATACATTCAAAATGGGGAACGGAGTGGGACCAAGAATCAGCATTCTTGGGAGAATGAAATGAACTGATGTTTAATTTAAAGTTTGAGGGCAGCACCTGGCAATCTTAGTATTTGCCGAGAGCTTGTGATTATGGCCTATGTACTCTGACCCAATGATAGCTGTTTTGCATTGCTATGTCCCAGAATATCTGACAGAAACAAGTTCGGCTCCCGATTTCAGAGGGATTGCAGTCCAGCACAGCAGGGAAGACAAAGTGACTCACCACCACATTCATGGCAGTGGGAGCATGCAGCAGAAGGAGGTATTCAGACCATGGTGGACCAGGAAGTAGAGGGGGCAGAAAGCAACAGGAGCTAGGGGCCTGGGTAAAACCTTCAAAGGTCTTTTCTCTTCTGACCTACTTTGGCTAGCCAGGCTCCACTTGCTAAGCAACACTACTGGCCAAGAGGCCAAGTGCTCAGAACCTGATCTGAGGGGACTGGTGTTTCACCCCGGAACAATAATAAACCCCATGTGTAAACACGAAGGAACACAGCAAGGGGTTGTCCTTTTATAGTGTCTCGGGGTCTTTCTAATTCCACTCCACGCTCATCTCATCTAAGCTGGGGCGTGGAGGGAGGGAGGGAGGGGCAGGAAAGTGAGATAGCCCATTGCTGGATACCTCTGTGCTTTCTGTTTGTTATTGTTATTATTTCATGATGTTGGTCTCTCCCCCCCCCCCCCCCGCCCCCAGTTTGGATGACAAGAAAGTGATTCATGTCCAAGGGGAGGGCTCTCAGCCCCATTTCATTGACAGCACAACTGTCAAGAAGCCCATCCCTATAAACACTGACCTGGCAAATGAGACCAAGCCTCCGCATGGAAAATCAAAGTCAGGGATCTGGCGGTGAGTTGAAAAGATGGTTTGAATCAGAGGCAGAGACAGCTCATGGATTTTGGGGTGGGGGGCTTGGGGGCTGTCTGCACCATCGTGCCAAGATGGCTGGGGACTTGGGCCAGTGAGTTTCCATTCTGAGGAGGAGGCAGGCAGGGCCTGTCTGTAGTGGAAGCCAGAACATGGCAGGTCTCTGGTTTAAATTCGACTCATCAGAGGGTCCTCCAAGCTAATTGGGAAGGAGCAGGCTGTGTTTTCTTTCCTGCCTAATAACGGGGGCTGGGGGAGGGGTGGGGAATTGCTTACAGCCCTAGACTTTATTAGGGAGAATTTGACATTGTTTTGTTGGACACAGGCTCCATCCAGGGAGCTAATCTCTCACACCTGTTTGGCTTCGTTAAGGAGCCAGGGGCCCCAGCCTATTTGCTATTGGTTGTTACAGAGACCCATACAAGGAGAAGGAAGGCAGCAACCAAAGAGATGCTAGGATTTCTCTCCTCATTCCTAACTCTGAAACTCAAGTGCTTAAGGTGGTGCAAACGTCTGTGGTAGACTTAATGCGAATGATGTCTGCATACAGTATAGATCTACAAAAGAACTAGGGTCCTAAATATTCAGACAGTAGCTATTGGGTACATGATATTGTCCAGTGCTTTAAGAGAGCCAGACAGGGTTCCTATACTTTGGGAATTAATTTTTTAGAATTTCTGTTTTATGTGTGTATGCATGTGCAAATATGTGAGTGTGTGTATGCAGACATGTGAGTGCAAATATCTCAGGAAGCCAGAAGCATCAAGATACCTCTGGAGCTAGAGTTAAGGGCCTGATGTGAGTTCTGGGAACCCAAACCTCTGCAAATGCAGTACGTGCTCTTAACTGCTGAGCCATCTCTCTTGTCCCCACTTTGGGAATTTATATGTTAGTCCATCCCAGGAAAATATTGGAGCATCCTTCATAATTCTAGGAAGCAGGGGCTCTGAGGAAAAGGGGTTCCTCCTGGCTCCTGGCCTTGCTCTTTGTACTTCACTGGTATGAATTCCAACACTGTATTGGTTATTGCATAAGCTGAGGGAATGTGGCCTTTCATCCTTCAGGGGACATTTTACTCTCATTAGTGTTTCTAGAATAATGGCCAGTAGAGCTTGAGTGGAAAACAAAGTGTATACCATGCACCTGGGGGAGAATGGAAAGTCCCTTACTCAGAGGACAAATGCAGGGCTGTGGGTCCTGCCACATACACTTTTTCTTCAGTTACATAGCACCCGACAGACAATGTACCCAGTAGTAGGGTTTGTCTAAGCCGGGGCCAAGTAATTCTATATAAATTCTGGATCCACAGGAAATTGCAGATGTAAAGATCTGGCTGGGAGCTAGCATGTCATGGACTCCAAACCCTACAGAGGACTGGTCGTCTCTGAGAGATCGCCCCTTCCATTCTAGAAAAAGTGGAGAACGTGGCTGTCTCAGAGGCAGATGGCTTCTGTGCTCCCCACCTAGGGAGCCACAGGGTGGGATCCTGCCTTGATCCTCGTGGCATCTGCACTCAGGTCTCTGCTGGCCATGGAGGGCATGACAGGACACCAGATTTTCTTTGTCAGGACCTGGGTATTGTCCCATGTGGATGGCAGCAGCCATCAGAGAGAAGGATGGAAAGAAGTACGGAGGCTTGGGTGCTAGGGCATAGGGTCAAGTGGTTGAGAGCCCACTTAGGGAGGGTGGGATGTCAGTGGGAGGCAGAGGCCTCAATCCTGTATCCTCTCTCTGGGTTTTCACATAAATTCAACAATAACAGTCTAATAAGACTTTTAAGACAGGTAGCACTCTCTAAGAATGAAGCCCCAACCCAACTATCAGTCATTGGAGTGCCCCTGTGTGATTGCACCCCAGAAAGCTGGCTTAGACCTCAGCTTTATGTTGGAAAAGAGCCAAAGCTTGAGAAGCTCATCTGGCTTCAAACCTTTCTGTCCACAAAATTATGATTATTATGTGAGTGCTTATCCCAAAATGATGTGGCGACCCAGTTGACGTGATGTCACAGTTGAAAGGCACAGAGCTGTGGTCCTTACAAGCATCATTCATATTATTATGACATCACATCTACCTGCTTGCTTTCCTATGGTACGAGGTATACTTACCGCCTTTTCTTTTTCCACCCAAATGTACTAAGGTGCCTCTGTATTTCCTTTTTGCTATTTTGGGACCAGTGGCAGGAGATGCTAAGAGCTCTCTAGGTGTCAAGAGGAGACCAGCAGTAGCAACGCCCTGCCCTACCATCCCCACACATTCTCACCCACCCAAGTATATGTTAGTTGGAGTTTTTTCCCCCCTTTGGTGATTCTTTGAAGGCTCCTGTGAGCAGACAACAGTGGTGCTCAGCATCCTCATCTCCTCACTAACCCATCTAATCACTGAAAGTCACCCCCTGTCCTGAGCTATATTCTGTTGCCTCATATAGGATTTTGATTGAAAAACACAACAGAGTTCTGGTATTTGCAAGTAAAAACAATAACAATGTAACAAGGATGAGAGCCTAGACAGCTGTCAAGAGCAAGGGAGCTGGGTTCTGCGCAGTTACTCATGTATTGAGTTTGATGCCTCTGATCAGGATCCTCCTAGCTAGCGTGCAATGGCTACGATAGGACCAATGCACAGATCATAACCAGGCTCAGACATCAAAGGTCTCTCATACAAGGAGATATGACTGGTGAGTGTGGTTGGGTTGATAACATGGCCCTCAGGTCTTAGCCCTATAAACTGCCTCTTTGCTTAAACTCAGGTACAAGAGAGATGGGACTTGGTGGAGGCTCTGTTCCAAAAGGAGTCTTTGTTTAAAAATATACAGATTGTGTGTGTATTTGTGTGTGTGTGTGTGTGTGTGTGTGTGTGTGCATGTTGTGTATGCACAGATGCATGTGTGCATGTGGGAGAGTCTTTTCTTAGACTCTCCTCCCCTCCTTCCTTTCTGGGAATACAAATCCCAAAGTGGGTTAGGCTGGGCACCAGCCTACCTGTGCCTCCCCAGTGTTGGGGTTATACAGCAGGAGTGTTTTGACCTGGAACTTGCTGATGAGGCTAAGCTGGCTGGCCGGGGAGCCTCAGGGATTACCTGTCTCCACCAACATTGGGATGGCATGAGGCTGAGAAGAAGAGACTTACCTTACCTTAGCCATTCTCTACTGTGTGAATCTGGGCAAACTTTGGACTTCATCTTTTCATCCATGAAATGGGATCCCTGTCTAGCTTATTTCTCCCACCAGATCTCAATAAGGTCGATATGATAAGACTTGTGTGTTCCTTTTAGAAGCTATGAATCAGTGCAGATGTGTGAAGGACAAGAGATTGAACTCTTGCCCCCCCTTACCTGTCCTTGCATGAGTCTTACTCGTGGCCATCCTGATACTGTAGCAGGGTGGGCAGTAAGAACTAAGGCTGCATTCATCTGTGGTCCTCCCGCAGTGTTCTGTGACCTGCCTCCATTAGGGAACTGTTAAAGGATGTACTTAACACCTCCACATGCCTGCCGGTACACATTTGCCATCACTAAAATGACTCCCTTTCCTTTGTATGCAATTGTATTACTGGCCGGTGGTTGTTGGTAAATGTTTAACACCTAGTTCTCTGAAAAGACATGCTTGTATGTTTATTACAAGTCATATTGATGTAAAGGATTGGCACATGCTGCTAATAACTAACAACTATGCAGGATCCTTTGTTACAAATCCCACTTGGTTAGCTGATTCTCACAAGAACCCTATGTTGGCATTTTTCTTGGGCAGCAGACAAAACAGTTTAGGGACAATATAAATGTTGGTTGCCATTTTTACTTGCATTGAAGAACAAGAAGAAAGAATGGAGATATTCATTGAAGCTTCATTCTTTACTCGGTGGTGTAGAACAGTTGTTCTCTCAATCTGGGACTAGTTTTGAGTAGTAGAAGAACACTTCTTTTTAATCTTCATTGTGCAATTTGTGATAGCAACACCTACACACACACCTACACACACACACACACACACACACACACACACACAAATGCAGTATTTTTATTTTTGACGATGACTGTTGCTTTTCTCATTACTGCCTTAGGTCTGGATGATTTCAAAGCCACAAATAAAACTAGGGATTTATAGCATTTTTAGATTTTCCTGGCATTTCACATTATTGACCATTTGGAAAATCTGTGGGTTACATGTGTGTGTCTGCATATATGCATATGAGTGTACGTGAGTGAGCTTGTGAGTATATGTTGTGTGTATGTGTGTGTGTGGGGAGTTTACACATGTGTGCATGTACATGTAGAGGTCAGACTCAGGCGTTGTTTTTCAAACCCCACTTACCTTATTGTTTTGGACAGTATCTCTCACTGAACCTGGAACTACCTGGTTAGACTAGGCTGGCTGGCCAGGGGCTCCAGAGATCCACCTGTCTCTGTATCCTCAGTGTTGGAATTATAAGTACACACCACCATGCCTGGCTATTATGTGGGGACGAGGGATCGAGGTCAGGTTACTTAGTCCCCAACCCCACTGGCCACTAGAAGATGAATGTGGGATAGCATTGAATATCAGAAGGGGAAAGAGGCTAAATAAATATTTTCTGGACAGAAGCACAATAGATATATTACCTCAAGAGTGTAGATAATAGCATAACCTTGTGAAAGAAAAAGGAAGAGATAAACTCATCATTTATCTAACTGTAAGTTGATAGAATCTCATTTTGAACAGTGCTGTGTCTAACAATCAGCTTGAGAAACTCCTAAAAATGTTTCCATCTGCTCCAGGGAGTGGGTGTAGCCTTCCCCAGCTCATCTTGGTAGCTGTTTTTCTCCTTCTCCAGATCTGGGCTTTTTCAGTGTTCAGAGAGCCGTAGGGGTGAGTGTGTCTATGTGTTAGATGCAGAGGACTCAGTGACGTGGCTCCTGTCTCATGGAGCTTACCACCTTCTTGAAAAACAAATAAATAAGCGGTGACTCAGAGCAGTTTCCAGAACGCGTCTTCACTTTCTTTTTATGAGATGGTGGTAACACGCATGCTTGCCTTGCTTCTGCTTCCCTTGCTGTCTGGGCCTGGCATTAACTTCCAGTTTTCCAGATAAACTCTGGCTCGCCTGCTGTGTTTGTGTATTCATGTGTGTGTTGAGGTCAGGGGTCAATGTTAGGTGTTCTCCTCGGTTTTTTGTTTTGAGACAGGGTCTCTCACTGAATCAAGTCACTTGTTGATAACCTGGCAATCCTCCTGCCTCCAACCCCTCCCCACCAGCTGCACCACGCTACCCAGCTTTTTAAGATGGATTCTGGGGATCAACTCAAGTCCTCATGTTTGTGGATCAAGTGCTTTACCAGCTGAGCTGTCTCCCCAAACCTCTCAAATCCTTTCCCCTTGATGAAGAATTTTGGCTGGGGTCCATGGAGCAAAGTAAGTTGGTTTTTGAAGTCCGACTCCATTCATGATACCTTTCCCTATGTAAAAGAGAGTTAATTTAAACACCTTTCAGTGTGTAGAGAGGCTTGACACAATTTCTTCTTTAGCATCAGACCTTATTTCTGATGCTTTTACCCTCATGTATGGGCAAGTATTCACTTGAGATCCCCAATAAAAGGAATACATGTGTAAAACTTTTAAATGCTCACTGATTATTCAGAGCAAATCAGACATCATCTGGAGAGGGCTTCTTTGTTTTGTCGGCTTCCCCTGACAGAGCAGGGACTTGTCGGGCCATGGTGACACCTCTGCATGCATGAAAAGATGTAGGACTGGGGGATTATTCATCATTTTGTCCAGAAATGGATGCACGTGGTGTGCATGGGCTTGCTTACATGGAGACCCACACATGAAGAGAAAAAGCATGTCATCGCATCTTAGCCGAGATTGTTCAAAGCAAAGGCTTGGCAGTGGACTCTGTCATCGTGCCTCATATCTCCCAGAATGACTTGGAAAACTTTAATTATGCCAGGGTCTTATTTTCAGCTCTTGATAGCTTTTGAACTCGTCAAGAGTGGGGGGAGGGGTTATCCCAAGCCTGAGCTTTTTCTAAAGAGCCTTTGTCTCTCTGCCCAGGTATTAAGTTGGTGGTGCAACAATCACAGGTACCTTCGGTTCACTTTTCTCCACACCACCCCCACTCCGTAAGCACCATCTTGGCCCTGAATGTGAGCCTGTGTTCTCCTGACCTACCATCCTGCACAGGGGACTGAGGAAGAATGGGCCACAGGAATGCATGCAGAACAGAGCCAAATTGTTCAAGCTGCGTGAAGAAGAAAGAAAAAAAAATGAGAGCGGGGTGGGGAGGGAGAAGAAGAAAAGATTCCCTTGTCGGGTCAATTTCTCTGGAGATATTTGGAGGATAACACAGTAATTTTTAGGAGGGGGGAGTAAAAACGAGAGAGCTGAGTTTTATCGGCACAGTGGCGCACACAGAAAGGTGACATTTGAGAGAACAATTGCGAGGTTGTTTAGCTTCATTTGCCACTATGAATGAGGCTTAAGAAAAGGTGTCTTTGGACTGCTCCTAACAGTCATCTTCATCATTCCTGCTCACCCTCTCTCTCTTTCTCAGTTCCCTTATGAAATAAGGGCACGCAGGTAATAAACAAAGCACTATAAAAGATCAGATTGAGGTATTCTGTAGGCTCATTCAATGTCTGGAGCACACCTTGGGCACTCCACCTCGGGCACTCCGAAGCTGCGTGGAGACCGGGGGATAGTGGTGGGATGATACTAGACCCCTCTCTCCATTTCTGCAACCGTGATGAATTTAAAAAAGACCATATCCTTGGTCAGCTACACCACACAAGATGGCCAAGAGACAGAGGGAAAAGTGGCAGGGCAGACCCCCCTTGGATTTGCCCACACGGAGTTTGGATACTGACCTGATTCCTTTGTCAAGCCTTGGGCCTGATTCAGGTGAGTAGGAGCTGAGGTTCAGAGGCAGTCGGACTGTTGGATCGGACTCCCCTCCAGCTTTGACAGAGGCTCCCCTTGTGGTCCTCACGTCTTCTCGTTTTCTTTGGGTCAGACACTGACTCCTAGCTAACAGCCTATTGTGCAAGAAGCAGGCTGATGCTGCAAAGGACGTAGGGATGGAGGGACAGAGGACAGTTAGGTGGGCTTGTTTGGTTTTGAAGAGTCCTCTGCAATGGATGGTTCTACTGCCAACGGGCAAAGATCACTGACCTTCTTCCTGGCCTCCCCCTGCCTTCTTGCCTTACCCGCTCTGTAACTGTCTTTACTTTCAGTCTGTATGATTTCCCACAATCAACCAAAGGAACTGTCCAGGGAGGAATGTGCAGCAGTGTTTGAAAAAAAAAAGGCAGGAGATAAGCGTGTAGTGGTGGTGGGCACTGTGGTGGATCTGGTTTCCTACAGCGTGCGGGCAGGCATTGCCCTTATCTAGAAACTTCATCCATGTACAGGTGCCGCCGATGAGCTGGGCTCCCATAGGCCAGGCCTGTAACGATGGAAAGGGGGACCCCGGAGTTTGAGGGACTCTTCGTAAGGACCTTGCTGTTCTTTGTTCAGCTCTTTGTTCTCTGGAGTATAATAAACATTGCTGGAGAGGCTGTCTAGTATAGACGTGAAGGAAGTCACCCCAGTTTTGCAGAGAGAAATATAGGGCTTGTGCCGGTACTGTGTTTGGGTGGGAGTGCCTGGTTGGATGTAACATACATATTTAAAAGATTCACTGGACAAAGCCTTGGATTGCTGGGATTACTTACAGACACTGTAGTTATGTTATACTGGGTGCTTGGTTCTAGGTGTCCAGGAAAGAAATCATGCTAGCAGTTATCCATCTTTTCACCAGTGTATGATAGAAAAAGGTTGTTCAATTTACAGTGTATGAGACTAATTTTTGTTATATTTACGTGGTACATTTTTGTCCTTGGATTTGAGGTCCTTTCTGAATGATCTGCTTATTAACTTGTATTTTGTGAGTGTAGAATTTTGTGAGCGTAGCATAGTCATTTGCTGTTCTATTTATCTTTCCATTTAGCTGAAACCTTGGACTTCCAAGGTGAGAAACAGATCTCCCCCTTCTCTGTGCCTGTGTAGTGTAGTGTTTCCGTAAGAATATATACTATGAATGTTATATACAGATGGTTTACCGTTTGTTCTGTTCATATGAGTGCATGAATACAAAATAGTCACTCTATCGAGTCACTCTGATTTAGTGACTTAAATTCAGGCTCCAGCTCTTTCCAGAGACAACCCTGATAGCCTACCACCTAAGAAATGAGGCCAAACACTGCAGAGGTGAGACACTAATTCGCAGGAACGGGGTTATGTTGACAACTTCGTAAATGTGGTTCATAGATACATAACTTAGCATCTCTGGCTCGTTGAACACCTCTCTCATTTTCTATAGCACAGAAAATCATCTTTTTATTTGTTCAGCTTTGAGAACATTTCTTGTTTCTCTGTGTTTTCTAAGTTGCATGTATTTCTCTGGAACTAACAAAGCTTCTCATATGACTGTCAACGAGAAATGACTTAAACTTCTGACATTGACTTGTGTCTGGAACATTGTAGAGATTTAGCCACTGTTTGAATATCAGTGGGAAACCCGAATAGTCCTCAGAACTATAGATATTAATTTATGAAGCATGCGCTTCTGTGTTTGTTTATATACATATATGCTTTCTTGCATGCAAATTTCAGACCTTCACCCAGTTCACAAACGTTTTTCCTAATGTCTCATTTATTTATCAGTGGGTGATATTTGGTCAGTTAATTGATTGCTTCAATATTAGTCAAATACCTTTGCATTTTTTCAACCATTGCTCTTTGTATATCTTCCAGCGTCATCCACAGTTAGTCTGCATACTTCTGTAGTCTGCTAGAAATGTTTTCTCTCAGGCTATATCTTGACATATACAGCAATGTAAATATGTAAATGCCAAGTTCTAGAATAGAATTTAATTTATTTTCCTTTAACTCCCCAAGAGAAGCTTAGAATGACCAGGAGAGCTATTGATAGCCCATGGAGCTAAGGGACCATTATTTCTTTGAGGTAAAGGAGAGAAAAAAATACAATTAACACTAGTGCAAGTCACAATCGATGGCCATGCTCAAAAAGCAGTTTTCCTGTTTAATGCTGGATGAAGTGATTGCCAGGGATGTCCGGCCCTGGGCATCTATCCTTTGCAGACTTACGGGGGCATAGGGACCTGAGGTTTAGACATACACATTATTTAATGTTTCTTTTTGTGCTTATTAGCCTTGTGGGTAAGGGCAGCATTAACCACTGGCCTAGAAGCCTTCAGAAACAACATGGCAAAATTTAGGAGAACACATAGTCTTGTGTTTAGGATTTTAAGAGACTCTGAGGCGACTTGGTGCTCAGGAGGATTTGAGAGAAGTTTGGCTTATAGCCATTACTGTTGGCTAATAATTGCACTAATCTTTTCTTGGGGGGGGAGTTGTGTGGGCATTCCCCACTGTCCCTCAGTCCTCTAGTTAGAGAACAATAGGGACATTGTGTTTCTGCACTGTTCCATAAGACGGGTCAGGGGCTGCTACGGGGTGGAGAAGGTCTTCAGTGGATGACCCACCAGGCATTAGCTCCTAGCCATAATTAAGGAACCCGAGAGCTCAGCATTACAGCTTTGGCCGGATGAGAGGAAAATGTTTTATCCGATGAGGGATCTGAACAGCAGCTGAGCTGGGGTTATCAGATCCAGCGACCCTTGTGGGGCAGGCTCAGCAGCAGGTGCAATGCTTACCGGAAGACAATGGGAGGCTGCACACCCAGTGAAACCACTTTGCCTTCTTAAGAGCAGAAGCTGAAGACAGGAGTAGAAACGTCATGCAGAGATGCCTCTGCAAAGTGAGCCTTGAGCATATGCTTGTGTAGAAAACATATGTGTCTTTAATATTAAAGTTCAAATTGTCCGCTCTACCTGGAGGTATTAAAATAGTCTGTGAGCGTTAGCTAAGATGATTTAGATGTCCTTGAATGCAACTGAAAATAACTACAATGCAGCCCACCACAGAAGCATAAACTTGCTTAAGACATCATGAGATTTTTTTTGCCTTGCAATTTCTTCTTCTTCTTCTTCTTCTTCTTCTTCTTCTTCTTCTTCTTCTTCTTCTTCTTCTCTTCTCCTCCTCCTCCTCCTCCTCCTCCTCCTCCTCCTCCTCCTCCTCCTCATCATCATCATCATCATCATCATTATTTTTGTGACTTGAATGTGAATGTCTCTAGAAGAACTTTGTAAAGGACAATGTCAAATTAAAATGTCAAAATTTGGACATGGCTGATTTAAAGCAGCCAGGGTGTAGAAGGATGTGTGTAAGCTGCATGCAAACAATATGCCATTTTATATAAGGGAACTGCATCTCTTCAGGTTTCAAAATCCAGTTGGGTCTTGGAACCAGAATCCTCGGGTTGCTGAGGGCCACCTGTACCCTGAGGTGTTCAAAGTGCTATTGGAGTGTTAAGATGTAATGAGGGTACACTCTACCATTTAGGAAGTAAGCACCCTGATTACACCAAGATCCAAAGAGCAGGTGAACACATTAAGTCACAATTTATGCTATTTCTCTGTACTCTTCTGGAAGTGGTACACATAACTGTTTTATTTATTTTATTTTTTTTGTGTATGCAGGTATGTGTGTGCATATGGATATATCAGTGTGTGTGTGTATGTGTGTGTGTGTGTGCGCGCAAGAATGTGTGTATGTGTATGGATTTTTTTTTGTGTGTGTGCAGATGTGTGTGTGTGTGTGTGTATGTATGGAGATGTATGTATGAGCAGGTGTGTGTGTGTGTGTGTGTGTGTGTGTGTGTGTGTGTGTGTGTGTACGGATGTGTGTGTATGGGTGTGTGTGTATGGGTGTGTGTGTGCAGGTGTGTATGTACGGATGTGAGTGTGTGGATGTGTGCAGACGTGTGTATGGATGTGTGTGTGTGTGCATGTGCACGTGTGCATGCACATTCACTCATGTGGAGGCCAGAGGACAACCTTAGTGTTGTTCTTTAGGATCTGTTTCCCTATTTGTTTTGAGACAGAGACTTGTTGATTAGGCTAACCTGTCAGGCCAGTGAGCCTAGGGATCCTTCTATCTCTGCCTCTGCAGTGCTGTGATTACAAGCATTCTCCTTGTGCCCCTCATGTTCCCCGTGCTCCCTACGCTCTTCATGCCCGCATACTCCCCAGGATCCCTGTGCTCCTCATTCCTCCACCCACCGGCACGTACTTTGCTTTGAGGTCTAAACTCAGACCCTCATACTTGCATAGCAAGGGCTTTACTGACCACACCGTCTCCCAGCGCACATAGCCCTTTCAACAACCGGTTCCTTTCAGTGAGTTCCCACAGTGCTGTTCAGATATTTGGATGGGAAGGCTGTGCCATCGCTTGTGTATCACCGTGACTGACACTGAACGTTTTCATTACTCTACCCTTTGGTCCCGTGTTCCCCAAGGGTCATGGATGCCCATGTCTCTCTTCATTTTCTTTAAAGCTGCTGGACTCGGTAAGGAGGAGGCAATGGACAGAACCCACTGTTAGTGTGATTTGGCTTGAAGCTGCCCACTGGCGCAGAAGCCAAGGAAGTGAGAGGGAGTGAAGATGTTTCTGTGGCATGGCGGGTGAAGGGCAGGCAAGAGGGGTTGGAAGTCAAACCCATGGATAGCGAATGTCCAAGGAGCGGACTGCTGACCTGAATCTGATTGACATCCTAGCAAACTCACGGTCCCTCCTCCTCAGACTCCAGGGGTTCTCCAGCTTGCATTTTCCAGTTCCCCACGAACATTTCCAAATTACAAAACTAAAATAAAGATACGTGTGGAAAAATACAGTACAGATGACAGCACCTCCCCAGTTTCCAAAGGCTCTGTTTTGACTTTGCCATCAGCCAAACTGGAGACCCGAGTAGCTGGCTTAATTTGTCACCTTGAGTTATTAACCGTTTCCCTGCCTCTCTCAGTGGGTGTCCTTCTGGCTCCTGGCCCTTGGCTGGCTTGGTGAGCTGTTAATCCTGTGCCCTCTCTCTTGGGCTTATAGCTCTGTCTGCCAAGGAGCTGGGCTTCCCTCATGGAGACACATCTGAAGTCACCGCCCTGTCACCTCCCAAGTGGTTATTGCTGAGGAGTGGCTGAAACCCAAGGGTGCTGGGGAAGGACAAGGAAGGACCCTCGTACCAGCTTTTACATGGTACAGGGTGCCCTTTAGAAGTTCAATGTTGTGGTCTGTTTCTCCTGGTTGAGGGTCAAGAGGCAGAGAGAGGTTCATTCTAGAATCGGGATGCTACAGAGGACTATCTACAGGGAACCAGAGGGAAAATAATCTTACTGTGTATTTCATTTATGTTTTTAGTTAAAATCTCTCTCTCTCTCTCTCTCTCTCTCTCTCTCTCTCTCTCTCTCTCTCTCTCTCTCTTCTCTCTCTCTCTCTCTCTCTCTCTGTGTCTGTTAGTGGTGCTTGTGCCCATGGTCGCTCACGTAGAGCCAGAGAAGGACAACATGTGTCTTCCTCTGTCACTCTTCACCTAATTTCTTTGAGACAGTCTCTCACTGAACTTGGATCTAGGCTTGAGGCCAAAAAGTCCCAGCAATCCTTCTGCCTCTGACCCTGAGAGCCCTGAGCTAGAGGCGGGCATGTGGTCATACCCAGCTTTTTACATAGGTGCTCAGGATTTAGACACAGGTCCTCATGGCTGTACAGCGAACCCTCTTACCCACTGAGGCATCTCCTCAACTCTTAATAGATATTTTATGTCAACATAATTCGTCTCTGGGTATCCAGCTTCCCACCTTAGACATTTCATCTTTCATTTTCCTATCATCCCTTAAGAACTACATGCCTGGATTTTTTTTTCTCTTGGGTGATTATATTATTCTTGATTATTCCAAAAATTCAGAGTACTACTTAAGCCCCCTCGTTGTTCTCAAAATGTATGTATTCCTGATACCCTTCTCCTTGGATCCTTGCAATTTTAAGCCATGTAACTTACAGAATGAGCACATTTAATGAACTCTCTTAAGAGGAATGGCTCACTGTTTTACTCCAAGAGGATGCCTTAGAACAAAGGTGTCTTTTAGAGAAAAGCAGCTTAGATTAATTAGCCTTTATTCTGTACTATGGAGACGGTCTTGTGTCTAAAGAGGCTGCATAATGGCCTGATTGACAGTTCCAAATATAAAGCTGGCTACTGTGAAACTTTCTCCAGCAACTTAGGTCAGTCACTGGAGGCAACTCAAGTGACCAGTTTATTTCTCATTCTTCCAAAGAGATTTTATTTACATGTAAATACTCGGATAATCTCTACTTTGTTTTCGTTTTTAAGAGATTTTTGTTTTAGAATATAGTTTTGTGTCTAAGCAAAAAAATCGCCATGATAAACCCCATCATCCAAGTGTCCTATTTGCTAGCACCTTATATTTTACTGCTACACTTTACCCAGCCACAATAACAATTATACTCTATTTTGATGTTGGCAAGGAGCAGATAACTGAATTTCATAGCTTAGCAGATTTCGTTAGTTTTACTCCAATGCCCTTTCTCAGTCCCAGGATCCCATCCAGGATGCTACCTTAAGTTAGCTATTATGTGTCCTTGACTTAGCCAATTCTGCAGTAGTTGCTCAGAGTTTGTCCTTTCTCCCTTTTTTGAAAGCATATTTTAGAGATTTTCACATGCCAACTATAAGCTATACTATCTATATAGTATATATTTAGGGATTGTTCCAATGTCAAGGACTTCCATGCTCTTCATTAATTTGTATTCATTTTATAGGCATGTTGATATCATAACTGAATTAACCAGTGCCTTGTAATAGGCATTTAGGTTACACCCACAATTTGGTCTTATATACAATACTGACATGAATAACCTGGTGTACTTTCAAGTATGTCTGCAAGATGAATTCCAGAAAGCTGAATGGTTATGCAAAGATAATTGTTTGTAATTTCATGAACGGTTACATATTGCCTTCTGTGGATAGTGAGCCATCTGAGGTCGACAGAGATAAATCACCAAAACGAAGCTGTAAATGAAATCTCACTCTGGTGGAAGAAATGCTTTCAAATTGGTAGATCATCCAATGCTTTTGTAAATTTCCTTAAATCATAGTGCCAAAGAGATGCTGATGGGAAGCACAATGAGGAGCAACTTGGTCTGTGAGCTTCTGAAGTGGAATCTATACTCTAGCTTATGACCGAGGACCTCACCTGTGCCCCTTTGAGCTCCTTAATAGAGTTCGTCCACAGACTAGCTCCATCATACACCTGTGAAATCTTCCCATCTTTGTGTGGAACATTCTTCACTCTTCTAAGACTTGCATCATGTAGTTATTGCCAGTCACATCTTGTCTGGCTTTTCACTCTGAAGTTACTTCTCCTTTTCATACCATGGTCTTTGTGTTGACTTTCTGACCCTTAAAGGCAATGACGTCAGGAGGCAGGGCTTTTGAGAGGGGATATCCATCACTCTCGTGAGCAAGATTTGCACTGTCACAGCAAAGGCTCTCATTCTTCCAGTGCATGAGGAGACAGAGATAAGATGCCGTCCATGAACCAGAAAGTAAGTCTTCACCAGAAACTGCCTTGATCTTAGACTCTGTACCCAAGTCTGTGACTTACTCATCACCATTTCAGCATAAGTATGCTCCATATGTCTTACAGTTACTTAAAACTGGGTGTTGCTCCATTCAGAATCTTTAATCGTTAAAGGACGACTTTGCTTTCTGTGTGTTTTATGAATGTGCCAGGCTAAAAGACTATATTTTCTCTTTATTGCATAATTCTTCCAAAGGTTCCCAACAGCCATATGTATAGTTAGCATTCCTTATTGCCCTCTCTTCCCCCTGTGTCTTCCAACACAAGCTATGGGAAAGCATGCCTGGGTGGGATGTTGTGTGAGACTTTTCATGAGGATATGTGAGCCAATGCTTGCTCACTCCAGAGAGGGCTAATTTCTGACTTGGAGAACCAATGAGTGTATTGGGGTTACTTACAGGGGTGTAGGTGAAGGGCTACTTGTGGACGACTTAGAGGCAGCTGCATCACCAAATATCCTCACTCCAGTGTGGGTGATGACTGACAAACCTTCATCCTTGGAGGTCTCTCTGTAACTTACCTGCATCTGGAGAGGTAGAGTCTCCTCCAGGAAACTGGGTTGATTGGAGAGTCTCCACTCTGCAGCAGTTATTTTTGCTTCTATATCCTTGGAAAGGAGCCTCCTGGATCTTGTAAGTTTTGGTTTTCTGGAACTTGTGAGGTTTATTTACTTCAGGAATCTCACAGCCTCTTCCTCCTTTTTCCTCTTTCCAGGAAGGAAGGTTTCACTATGGAGGAAACTGATGTTTTCTTGGGGACCAAGAAGTCAGAGTAAGCAGTTGGCTCCATTGTGTATAGCAGTTTCCTCCATAATGAAACCTTCCTTCCTGGAAGAGGGGATCTCTTGAATTTTCTATAGGAATCCTGTTGTGTTGTGATTTGGGGTTGCTTGGAAAAGTGTTGAATGATCCACCAGCTTGAAAATATTTCCTCTGTCAACCTGGAGTTCCATCTACAGCATCTTCTACTGAAGCTCAGTTGCCTGTAGCTGGGAAGACTCTTCAGCTAGGCCACCCTGGTATTGCAGTGGGTATTTCTAGTCTGGGATATTATGACAAAAATCCCACAATCTGAGTAGCTCATCAATGATGTGCACTGATCTTTCAGATTAAGACACCAGTAGGCTCAATTTCTGGTGAAAACTTGAAAGTTCATGAATGAAGTCTCTCTATGGCCTCATGTGTTAGGAGGAGTGAGGAAGTCTCTCTAGAACTTTTGCAGGGAGAGTGCAAATCCCAGGCTGAGGTTAAGAATCGTACCTTCCGAGAGTCCCACCTCCTGACGCCATCACCTTGAGGGTCAGCAATCCAACCTACGAATTTGGAGAGGACACACACACACAGGCAGTAGCAACAGGCTCTGTTGCAGAATATTCTAGTTCACTGTAGTAGTCTCTCCTTCAGTTTCTGCAAATGTAGATTTCCTCAGACCAGGACAGCAAGAAACTGAGACCAGTTATATCTCCCGTGGAGACAGGCTTTAAAAGGAAAAAAATCTAGTCAAATATATTTTCCCTTTTACTATCTTTTTTCTTTTTTAAAAATGTAGTATATGTTGATTGTACATAATGGATTTCCTTAGGGTATTTGCATATGTATCCATAGAGTATTTTGATCATATGTATCCCATTTGCCCCTCTTGTCCCCTCTCATTCCTGTGAGCCCTTTCTCTTCTCAACTAGTCCCCCTTGTACTTTTACACCCCACCTCTCTCTTCCCCTCTCAGTCCCCTCATGTGTGTATCCCTGTGAGTTTCGTTTAAGGTTACTTACAAGAGTATGGGCACCTCACCAGTAGCTATACCACTGAAGAAAAGGTTTCTTTCCCAGCAGTCACCTGTGTGTCAATCCTCAGACAGATGTGGGGCCTCATGAGCTCCACCACTCCAGAAGAGGATGTTGGTGAGCCAACACGCCCTCTGCGTAGGTAACCATAGCTGTGTGACTATGAGTTCACGAGTGAGTGCAATGGACGCTTTCACTTTCTAATCCCCCTAGCCCACATGTAGGTCTGTTAGCATGGTTTTATCCTGTTGGGTTCTCATCCATTCTGTCTTTTTAGAATAAGGATTTCAGAATTGGAAGGAATGTTGCAACCCAATGAAAAGGTCAGAGAGTTGGCAGAAGAAGCCAAGTGTTAGCCCAGACTGCCGTCAACTCCCGTGGGCCCACTCGTTTCTGCCACTCTTCTTTATTCATCAGGCATCCAACAGCGTTGGTGACGCTAATAACAAGGACAGTGCTTATTTACTGAGTACTTGCCATGAGCCTACTGTGTAGGACATTATTGACTTATGTTGTTTCCCTATCACATCCAATTTGAGAAAATTATTATTTTCCTCACTGAACGGATGAGAGTGTTTAGGGAACTGTGGTCAGATTACTTGCCTAAGAATACACAGCTAATAGTAGACGAAGCCAGCATGGTGCATTTGCAGATGCAATACATACATGACCTGGCTTTCCATGGATCTTACAGAGCAAAGTCACACATAGACTGCAGAGAATGTTGCAGAAACTATCCTGAGTTTTCATTCTAGTGAAGAGGGAAAGTTGTGGGAGAGAGTGAAATTCAGGAAAGCATCACACACCCACTCACACTTGAGCTAATGATAAACACTGGGTATCACATGTCAGATATTGCATATGACATACTTAGACCAAAATTTCTTTTGATTGAATTCAAGTTTGACTGAATGTTTTATTCCACTTAACATTATACAATTCTATTTCTTATACTATAAATGCCTGAAGAATACATGTCACATGCTATCCTAAGGAAATATTGCATGGGATATACTTATACTAAAACTTTTTTATATCTCAAATTCAAAATAACTGAATGTTAGATTTTTAGCTAATATTATGCGATGCCTGTCTATTTATTTATTTATTTAGTCTCAATATTGCATGGAACGTATTGAGCCTAATGCCGTGTTCACAGGACATCTTTATTTTGAAAAGAATATTTCCATGTTGATCTGAAATTCAGATTTCAGTGGGTGTCTGGAATATTTGTTTGTCAAACCAGGCAACTTCTCAAGGGCAGCCTGACACTGAAAAGCATCGGTGTGGCACACTCTTCCTTTTTCTCAGTCACAGTGGTTTCTCCCTTAGTCCTTCCCTGTGAAAAAGTAGAATTTTCATTTCTACTGCTGAGGAAAAATGCTGTGACCAAAAGAGACATAGAGGGAGAAAAGGGTTGATTTTAATTTACAGTTCCAAATTACTGTCCATTATTTTGGGGAAGTTAAGGCAGGAAATTAAGCAGCCAGTCAAATAACATCCTCAGTCAAGAGTTGAGACAAATAAACACATGGATCCTTGCTTTCTTGCCAGATTTCTTTACTCTTATACAGCTCAGGGCCAATCCTAGGGTGTGGTGCTGCCCAAAGTGGGCTGGATCATTTAACAATCAAGATAACCTCTCCACCCTGACTGACATGCCAATAGAGGCCAACCTGATCTAGATAATTCCTTAACTGAGACTCACTTTCTGGGTGATTATAGGTTGTGGCAAGTTGACTGACATTTAAAACTAACCATCACAACACCTTCTTCTTCTCTCTCTTTGCCGTGTTCACTCCATTTAGAAGATAAAACCTGTGGCAGCAGCAGCAGCAGCAGCAGCAGCAGCAGCAGCAGCAGCAGCAGCAGCTTCTAGATCTGCACAGGCTGCCCAGGAGTGGGCAAGGAGATGTTTTCCTTCTCCGTCCTGGGACACACCCTATAACTTCCAGGCTTTCTCTCTACTCCAAGAACACCTTCCTCCGAGCTCTCCGAATTTTCTATGCCACTCAGTCCTCTACCCCACCCCAGACGTGTGCTTTGCCAGTGTCCCCACCCTGACCAGTGGCAAATACTGGTTTGTATCTGGCTACTTACTGTTCATTAATATTCACCTAAGTCCCAGGGGTCCCCCTGGAATGGGGCAGCAGAAAGTCTGGCTCCCTTGCTGTCCACTCTCAGATAGGCTTTCAGGGGATGGGGTGAGCCCTTGGGGTAGGCTGGGTGGTGCCCTGAACATACTAGCTACAGTCAGAGCTTTTGTACTCTCTGGGCTGGGGGCGTTCCATCAGCTATTTTAAGGCCAGACTGGTGAATGCTGGGTTCCCTTCATTTACCTAGGCTTTGGATATTTTCCCTGGCAGACACCAAGGTGGTCACAGAATGTGGGAAACCAGGCAAGGGAAAAAATGAATGCTCTGTGATGACGCCCCTGGTTGCTGCTGCTAAATTCCATGGAAAAGCTGGGGGCTTGCTATCTTGGCCTATGGGTGTCTCCTAAAGTTGGTAGCTGCATTGGCACCTGCTCAAGTCCAGAGACATGGAAAAAAGCAATCCGTCTGCAAAGTTGGTGCTCAGCCGGCCTGGTAGCCCAGCTCCACCCCTTCCCGTGGAATGCCTTTGCCCACCGTGAATGCCCCTTTATTGTCAGTGGACGATACTGGCCTCTCAAAAATACTATGGAGGCCTTGTATCCCAGATGCCTGCGGCATGAAGGACCTGTTTCCCTTGCAAGGGTGCTGGCTGAAAAACTCACCTAGAAATCTAGAAAAAATATCTTTATTGGGCAGCTGGGAAGGCCGACACTAACTGCCTTCTCTTTCTTAGTCCGCTGGCCACAACTGACCAAATGAATAGTTGTTATAGGAGAAAGAGGTAACTTCAATGAGGAAGCAAATGTATTCAGACTCTCATGAAGACATAATTTGTCTCTTTCCATGAGTAGCCTTGCAAGAAGGTGTCCTGCTGACTTGATGTGGGGTTGGCCCTCTTGCTTAACCCTTCCTCATTAGGGCTTTGTTGCAAAGCAAGCCTTTCCATGATACTAAACTTGGATACGTGGTTAAATATCAGACATTTTCATGGACCACACATTTGCTACACACTTACAAGAACCTGTTTCTGAGACACTCTTAGTGCATACACGGTGAACCTCAGCCTAGGCAACAGCACTGTGTGTTAGGGAGGGGTCCCTGCATCTGCCTCAGGGAGCCAGAGGAGGTAGCTTGACAATTTCTTCTTCCTTTACACTAGTTCTCTTGAGCATTTGCTCATCTGCTTGTAACTTCATCCTTTTGGGAAAAATAAGTTATATATAGACTTGAAGACTTTGCATTCATTTGACTACACATTCATAATGGTTCTTATTTGTATCCAAGGAATAAAAACCATCACTCTAGTCACATCTAGTTATAAATGCCTCACCCGTGAGTAGTTCTATGTCTCTGTCCCTCTGTGCTTATCTCTGTCTCTGTCTCTCTCTGTATGCACATGAATGTGGAGTCCACAAGTCAATCTCAGTCAGCCTAGCTGGTCAGCGAGCCCCAGGGATCCACCTGTCTCCGCCTCACAAACACTGGGATTACAAGCTTAAGTCAGTGCACCCATCTTCTTACATGGGTTCTGGGTATTGAACTCAGGTCGTCATGTTTTCAAAGCAAACATTTCATCTACAGAGTTATCTTCCCAGCCTCATAGCAGTTGTCTGTCTCTGTGATTCTGTTGGCTGAAACCAATTTCATATCGGCTAGTCAAAAGACAGAGACATACAGACTGAGGACCAATTTCATATCAACCAATCAAAAGACAGAGACATATGGTCTACAGGTGACCCACTGTGGGCATCAAGATATCACAGACAAATTCCTGGGGGTCATTCGTGTGAACTTTTGTTCCTGGGAGTATGATGTCCAGTATTCGAGCAGTGAGTGCTGTGAACTCCCTAGTTGGGAGTGAACACTGAAAACTTGTTCAAAGCCTCTGGCTGTACCAGTTAATGTTTGTCAACTTGATACAAACCTGGACCTTGGAAGAGGGATTCTCAATTGAGACATTGCCTCTATCAGATTGGCCTGATACTAAATGATTGCTAATTGATGAAGAAGGGCCCAGCCCACTGTGGACAGTGCCATCCCTAGGCAGCTGGGCCTGAGCCACATAAGAAAGTTAGAAGAGCAAGCTATGTGGAGCAAGACACTAGGCAGTGTTTCTCCATGGTCTCTGCTTCTGTTCCTGCCTTCACATTCCTAAATTGAGTTCTTGCTCTGGTTTTCCTCTATGATGGACTGTGACCTCTAAGCAGAAATAAACTCTTTCCCTCCCAAATTGCTTTTGGTCATGGTGTTTATCACGGAAAGAAAACTAGAACCACTGATAGTTTTTGGCTAAATCTAGACACAGTGACATTTGGTATCAATTTATTGGTTCCTATGGTAACTCTAGTGATCCCAACCATTTCTCTCCCCTGTTCTCCGTAAGTGACACCCTCTGTAGTTGTGGTGACTGCTTGCTTGACTTTATTCTGAATGTCCCGCAAACCAAAGGAAAAAAAAGTATCAGAACAACAACTACAAAAAGCCCAGTCGCCAGACCACACCCACATTCATTACTAATACAGAAGATATTTGAGATCATGCTTGGATCTCTTGCTTATAACGGTTTCATTAGGGCCTTAGAGGAAAACGCATCCTCAAGTGGATTGGAATTTCTTTTTGTGTTTGTTCCCTGTTTTGGTGCTGCTGGTTGAACTTGGGGGTTTTGTACATGCTGGGCAAGTGATTTGCCACTGACTCACACCCCAGGCAAAAGTTGAAAGTCTGTTCTTGATAGCCCAGAGGCTTTTTTTGAGTAGGCAGACTTTCCCATTGCCTTAGAGATCTGAGTTAACAAAACACCACAGAATGTACCCTTGTTCTTTGACATGAACCCAGCACCTTCCAAAGGAAGGGCATATGACTTAACCCTCAAATCTACCTATTGTTCTCGATCAGGCATAGCTTCCCCCTTCTGTGACCACTGAATTAACCCCAGGTATGTTTGGGGGTTGGTTAGCTTTCATTTATCTTAGTGATTATTTTTTCTCATCCTGGGCTCTTTATATCAAATAGCAAAGGGCATGACTTCCTGACTTTCCCAAAGTACCTACTATGAGCAAAGTCCAAGGCTCAGTGCTCTAAAGGACATGGCTGAGATCAAGCATACTGTGGGGACTTGATGATTATGCCCAGAACGAGCAGATTAAAAAACAAAACAACAACAGTGGCAGGTGATCACCTTGAAGGTGACAATTTCCTAAGTCTTGTGCACATCTACCCAAGTAGTCAGCTACATTAAAGCTTGTGGAAGTGAATCTGAAGAGTGCATTCACTTGCTCATTCTGATAAAGGCATTCAGAAATTATTTTCTGGAGATTTTTAATGTTCACAGTCCTTCAGGAAGCACCAAGAGAGGAGCAGAGTGGAGATAGATGGGATTCACTGGAGAACTTAGAAGTAGGTTTTGCTTGTATTCCATTACAGTTCATAAACAGGGAGCTTGTTGTATACTATGGAATTTGTCATTTTTGAAATGCAAATCATGCTGGCCAGATTGAAGCAGATTACTCTGTTAAAGATTTGACTCTTTAATTTGTCAAGAACACTTCCAATTGATTTGATAACTGAAGTGCCGTTACACCCCCCACACCCAGAAGTGCACTTTACTAAACTTCTAGGCACTTCTTTTTGCTTATGTGTATATGTATGTGTTCATGCATGTATCCATGTATATGTGTGTGTATGGAGGACAGAGGTTGATGCTGATGTGGAGTGTCTGTCTTGACTGCTCTTCAACTTACCTTTTAAGACAAAGTCCATCACTGAACCTGAAACTCACCGATTTGGCTAGGTGTACTTGCAAGCCTCAGGGATTCTCCCCCTGTCTCTCTGTCTCTGTCTCTGTCTCTATCTCTGTCTCTCTCTGTTTCTCTCTCTGTCTCTCTCTCTGTGTCTCTCTCTGTCTCTCTCCAGCAGTGGGATTATAAGATTATAAGGAAATACCACTCCTTGTAGGTCTTCATAGGAGTGTTGGGGATCTGAACTCAGGTCCTCATGCTTTGTGGCAAGCACTTTGATGACTGAGCCATCTTCCTAGTCTCCACTACATGTCTTAATACAATCAAGTTGGCACTCAGGATTAATTATCACAGCCATTCTAAGGTTCCCCCTACGGTGTGTCTGTACGGATGTCTATGCGTTTGTTCACTGTGTGTTCTGTGTGTCGGGGAAGGGATGTATGAAGGCTACAGTGCAAGTGCAGGGCTTGGAGGACAACTTTCAGAAGCCAGATCTCTCCTTCCACCAAGTGAGTTCCGGGGATTGACCTCATGTCTTCAGGCTTGACTGCAAGCTCACTTCTGAACTGAGCCATCTTGTTAGCCCTGCAAGCATGGTCATAATATGAACACTTCAAAGTGGAATCCCATGGACCTAGGAGGGTCCAGTATTCCCATAGGTTCAGAGGTTGATACTAGATTTGCCACACTCAATGCTTTTTAGATCTTGCACCTTCTTGTCTTCCTTCCAGATGTCTGGGGATATCTTCTGGGCTTTGGAAGCAGTAGAAACATATGGCCTGACTCAAGATCCCCCCAACTCTTAATGGTCATAGGAAATGCCAAGGGGCTTGTTAAAAGCATTAAGTACCTCCACTCACAGCAACTAAATCAGATCCTTCAACAAAGGCATGGGAAGCTACTTGGACCCAGGCAGACAAATTTTGGCTTGAAGAGGCAACATTGCAGATTTTGATGTGGGACTCAGGGTCAGTGTAATTCAGAGTCATGGGAAAGTGATAGACAACCCTCATGGGGTTGATATCTGAAAGGGATATTGAGCTGTGCTGACCTCTCCCTTGGAAAATTTTCACAGGACACTGGATACTGCTTTTTCACAGATACATTAGACATGCTATACAGGAACAGGGAACCTGGTAGAGAGGTTGATAGAGAGCAGGAGCTTGAAGCAGACAAACACATTGCTGTTTTATTTCCCATTCATGAAATACACAGCCCTGTAGCTGTTACAACAAAAAGATCACATCACCTACTGGTTGTGTAGCACAGCCTGTGTGCTGGTCACTTTGGTATTTGACCAACCTATATGGTCTTTATGTCTCATGGTGGTGATCTAAAGTAAGTAATTTTTGAGGCTCCTCAGGATGCAGCAGTTTGCTGAAGTCTGTCCATTCTGTCAGGGAGAAAGCCAGAACTGGAATTTGGTACTCTTGGGTTCTAAGATCCACAAGACCATGAATCTGCAAATACATTGAATGTATTTTCAGAGTTCTGTAGAAAAAGCAGCAGGATGAATATGGCTCACTGTGGAAAGCTGGTTAACACACTTTTACCTTCAGACATTTTGGGGGAGACAGGTTCATCAGTAACGTGCTTGCTGCACAAGCGTGATGACCTGAGTCCCATCTCCGGCACATGTGTTCATGTATTTCCAGTGCGTAGGAGGTAGAGACAGGAGGACCCCTGGGGCTTGCTGGCCGGCTAGTCTGCCTGAATCTGTGAGCTTCAAGATAAGTGAGAAATCATGTCTCAAAATATAAGGACAACAAATTGAGGAAGACCCCAGTGTTGATCTTTGGCCTCCAAATGTAGACATATACATGCATACTCTGATGCCCTAACACTCCTCCACACATATTAAAAAAGTCATAGAATAAATACAGAGAGTTATTTTTGATATTTTTACCTTAACACTAGAGGAAAACTAACTCTAGTGTTAAAGCTTAAAATAGGGTCTATAAAGCGCTTTCTGTTGTCAGCTGGCTAATCCCGAGCCTCAGAAATCTCACTTCATTTCTGCGTTGCGTTTGCTTACTTGAAAACTTTGAGGAATACCGTGTTCTTTTCAGTCACCAACATTCACCTCTCAGCTTGTACACTTAACAAGACATGCCATGAAAAACATTTGGGGCTTGAAAACAGCATGGTATCAAAACACCTAAAGCAAACATCCTTTGAATATGCAAGAGCAATTTAGGGGAAAAGAAAACACACTTGTAAACCCAAATAAGCACAAAACCACAAAAAGAGGGAAGGGAGCAGACTTCTGTTGCAAATGGCTCCTTCATGAATATCTCTTTCCTTCCTTCCTCAGGTAAGTGTGGTGGGGCCCTTGGAGATCTGTAGGAGCAGTTGCAAGGGGCCCCTGTAGACCAGCATTCCCCAAGCTGCAGCATCTGTGCCAAGCAAGAAATCGATAATGTTTCACACACTGCGTGGCCGAGGTGTAGAGCTGCCGGCTACAGCTGAACGTAATGGCGACCCTTTATCACTCTATGAAAGGAGACTCCATAGAAGATGATGGTAGGTTTCTGTTGGATTGTTAGCACCTCATGACCAGCTTCCTTTTGTTTGTTTACTTATTTATTTTTTTCTGAGACAGGATTTCTCTGTGTAGCCTTGGCTATCGTGGAACTCTCTTTGTAGACCAGGCTGGCCTTGAACTCACAGAGGTTCGCCTGCCTCTGCCTCCCAAGTGCACTACCATTTCCCAGCTTGCTCTTAATCCTTTTTAGAAGGATGTAGAAGTATGGCAGCCAGTTCAGGGACTTCTTACCAGAACAGAGGCGCTGTCACCACGGCAGGTGGCTAGTAGTGACTGGAGTGACAGTAACAATGGCAGCATCTAACGCACATGGAGCAGCTACTCTCTGCAGGACACTAAGTGGTAGTTTGCTGCCAGAGGTGACTTTAGTGTTAGCCTGTGGGGCACATATGGAAATGTCTGATGACTTTTTTTGTGTGTAATAATGGGCAAGATAGTGGTCTGTAGATGAAGTGTTGATCCTACCTAATGACTATAAGCCAGGGATGCTGGGGCTGGACAGACAGCTCAGTAGTTAAGAACACTGGCTGTTCATCCAGTGGACCCAGGTTCAGTTCCCAGCACTCATGTGGCACCTCACAACCATCTCTAACTCTGGTGCCAGGACATCCAGTGCCTTCTTCTGACTTCTGCAGGTACTATACTCAAGTGGTGCACATACGTGACTCAGTCCCCTTTCCATAGAATAAAACAAATATTTAAAAATGCAATTAAAAAGCCGGGCAGTGGTGGCGCACGCCTTTAATCCCAGCACTCGGGAGGCAGAGCCAGGCGGATCTCTGTGAGTTCGAGGCCAGCCTGGTCTCCAAAAGCGAGTTCCAGGAAAGGCGCAAAGCTACACAGAGAAACCCTGTCTCGAAAAACCAAAAAAAAAAAAAAAAAAAAAAAAAAAAAAAAAATGCAATTAAAAACAAAAGCCAGGCATGCTGGTAGGAACTCTGGAGACTGGGGCTGCAGCTGAACTGCTACAGTGTTTGTCTAGCATCACAGAGTTCCGGGCTCAATCCCTAGCACGGTATAAACTAGACACGGTGGCACATGTCTATAATCCTGGCTTTTGGGAGGTAGAGGCAGAATAATAGGCCTGGGATCCTTAAGACTCTGTTTCCAAAACCAAACCAAACAGAAAAACTACCTTTAGTGCATAGTACAGAGTCACTCCCTCCCAAGTGTCTGATGAAGATTATCCCACCCAAAATATGGATGGTGTCAAAGTCTGGGTGAACTTACAGCAGGCAGACTCTTACATATATTTAACCTTCAAAAGAGCTGTCAGGTCATATTATTGTCATTCCCATTTTAATAGAGAGTATTTAAGTCTAAGGAAATTAGCTGTAATTGTTTCAGCTTTGGGCACACTCAAATTTCTTACTTACTTTTCGTTCTGTGGTCATTGCAAGTATTTGAGATTTGTTCACTGTCTGGGGAATGATTCCCTTAACTGTAGTCTCAAGCCGACTGATCCAGCCACCATTCTATTGTGGCTGGAGCATGGGCCACAGATATATACTGTCTACGAAAGTAATGAAAAGTTGACTTCACCATGAGATAAGCAGCCAGTGAGACAGTGGGACTCTATACTGATTGAAAAATACTTTTTCCATGCACAGTCGCTAGGCTGTTTTCCCACATCCTGTGTTCTTCCTGGTGTCTGATAGTGGTGTGGCACACACCACTGAGAAAACAGGGGCTTGGATGTCATGAGAATCAGACAGAGTCAGTCCCCCTACAACAATGTTAGACAGAATTAGGTCATAGAATTCCAAGAGTGTTGGGTCCTTTGGAAGACAGTTTCTGTTTTTCTTCTTTCTGTTCTGATAAATGCCAAACTCCTTGTCAAAATGTTAATGACTAGACAGCAAAATTAGACTGTGTCTTCTGAGTCATTTCTTTGCTGGTCTGGATATTTGATTTAAATTTTGGAAAATTATTATTATTATTATTTTTTTTGTGTGTGTGTGTGTACATGTGCACATGTGGACGTCAAAGAACAACTTTTGGGAGTTGGTTCTCTTCTTCTACTATGGGATCTGGGACTTGAACTCAGGTCTTCAGCCTTGTGCGGCAAGCATTCTTCCTCACTAAGCCATGCTGCTGGCCCGGAGTTGGAGGTCTGACCAGGTCCTTTTCTTCTGCTCTGTCAGTTTCGATCTGGATAGTCTCTATTATTTTTGATTTTTGCACAATCCTTTCTGTTTATATTCCCCCCCTCTCTTATATTTCTTATGCTCCCTTCTGCTCATGTAAAATGTGGAAGGAGGAACATTCGTGAGAATGGTTCAAATAATTAGACCCCTCAGCTAGGCAAATCTACGTATTTGTTCCAAAAGGGGCGGGCCAAAGATGTCTTCAGTACAATACAGAGTTGGACTTTGAAGTCTTTTGTGAGTGGAAGTTTCCTATAAGTTCTTGAAACATAAAGAGAGCACAACCAAGATTAAATCCAATTATTATTTTTCCTTCCTCACAATAAAAAAGCCCCTTTCTGTCTTCAGTAACTACTACTTTACCCTACTGTGAATAAATATTTTTTAAAAATTACTGTTATTTAAAATAATTGAATCTGATTCTCATAGACATTAGTTATCATGGATACAGGGCCAATTTGTTACTGTGAGAGATACGAAAGTGTTGCCTCTGTCCAAGTGGAACTTGACACTTTGTTGGAAAGTGAGTGACTAGATATCTAGTTATCCTTACACAAGCCGTATCAGCGATCTGTTATTGTGTAACAAGTTACCCCAAGTTTCTTATTGTGTAACAAGTTACCCCAAGTTTCGAGGCTTGGGCTCATATCTGTAATCATGGATGGCTTCTGTAAGAAAGGAGTCTGACCTGGGCTTCCTTGGTCCTCTGTGACAAGATTTACAAGAAGGCTGAAGTCAGGATCTAGGGTCTCTAGTTCCATTTGAGGCCTCAACTACAGAAAGATACACTTCTCAGCTCATCCATGTGGCTGTTGAGAGGGTGCAGTTTTGATAGTTTTTGTTTGTTTGTTTGTTTGTTTTTTCGAGACAGGGTTTCTCTGTGTAGCTTTGCGCCTTTCCTGGAACTCGCTTTGGAGACCAGGCTGGCCTCGAACTCACAAAGATCCACCTGGCTCTGCCTCCCGAGTGCTGGGATTAAAGGTGTGCGCCACCACCGCCCAGCTAGTTCTGATAGTTTTGGTCTGTGGGTCTTGCTGTCTCACTGACCTGCTGGTTCGAGCCACCCTTGGTTCCTGCGTGTGGGTCTCAACACTATAGCTTGCTTCATGGAAAAGGAACTCTGAGAAGGCGGTTGAGAGAAGTTGGTAACTAAATGAAATAAATAAATAAATAAATAAATAAATAAATAAATAAATAAATAAATAAATAAATACATAAATAAATAAAATAAACTGGCTCAGCAGGTAGCAGTACTGGCTGCCATGCCTGAGGTTCTGAGTTCGACTTCTGGGACCCACACGATGGAAAGAGAATTAACTCTTACAAGTTTCCCTCTGACCTTCACACATGCACTCTAGTGCAATTATGTGCTGTGGCATGTGTGTGACACACACACACACACCAATAACTATATAATACATGTAAAATTTATAGTTATGTAAACTGATTTTGAAAGTAGCAGCTTGATCATCTCTGTGTGTGTTGCTTTGCTTAGAGGAGAGCCATTCTATCCAGCTCACACTCCAATTGCATTCTCCTAGGGCTCGGGTACCAGGAGATCCTGGGGCTGCATCAGAAGCTGCCTCTTCCATGGGGTTTAAGACGGAGTGTTGAAGAGAGGAGAAGAAGCTGTGAGTCCCTAAGCTCAGGGAATGCTAAGGAAATCTCAGTTTTGCTGGCCTGCTGGCATAGGCTTGTAATCCCAGCGGCTTAAGTTGAGTTGAAGCATAAGGATAACAAGTTCAAGTCCAGCCTTGTCAACTTATCAAAATTGTCTCAACATTCTGAAAAAGAAAAGTAGAGTAGAGAGTATAGGGTAAAGATAGAATGCTTGCCCAGCATTCATGAGATCCTAGATTCGATTCCTAGGGCTGAAAAAAAAGAGTGATTAAAAGAATTATTTTCTGACTATCCTGGGAATGAATTGCTCTAGAAGGGTTTGACACTTTCTCTGGGATTTGTAGAAAACCCAGACTTGATCTGTAGTCTTGGAAGGCTAACCACCTCAGGTATAATGTCCCTAATTGTGGTGACAGATGAAGGCTTCCTCAGTGTCTCCAAGCTCATGTTAATAGTCTTTGTCTTAGAAAATATTTTGGGTCTAAAAGTCAATTAATTATTTATATAGTCACTCACTTTATGTATCTGTCAATGCTGAATAGTGGAGCTCAAAAGTGATTTGCCTTTGAGGGGGTATATAATAAAACTACATCAGGAGTAAGGGATACCTTTGTGACCTTTCCTCAGTGGAAAGGGTACCCAGGAGTGGGTACCATTGTGTGCAGAGGTAGGCAGGGTGTTTAAATCCTCCTTTACCCATCTATTTTTGTATAACCTAAGGATAAAGAGCTGGGTTTTATATTTATATTTATTTATTAATGTTTGGACAAAAAACAAGAGAAGAATAATATTTTGTGACACATGAAATAAAAGGAAATTTAAACTTTAGTTCCTATCAAGCGATATAGGACAACAGCCACATCTACTTTTGTCCTGTTTGCTATTGTAAGAATAGTGGCCATTCATATGTGGATACATAATTACCAATGTGCTGTGCTGGTATCTGTGTGTGTGTGTGTGTGTGTGTGTGTGTGTGTGTGTGTGTGTGTGTGTGTGCTACCAGAGCTTATTAGAAGAGGATGGGGCCCTCATGAATGGTGTTAGTGGACTTACAAGAAACCCTCAAAAGTTGACTCTTCCCTTCTGCAATGTGAGGACATAGAAGCTAACACATGGGAGAACTCAGGTCATTATCAGGAATAGCATCTGCTGACTCCTTGCTTTTGGACCACTCAGCCACCAGAGGTGTGAGGAAGTGATTTATACTGTTTATGTCTCTGGCATTCTTTCTAAGCAGCTCAAATAGGTCAAGCCATTGTTTGTGACTACTTCAGCTAAAATGGCTACATTGAACAGTTGCCATAGAGACTGTATGTCTCAAAAGCCTGAAATATTTACTACTTGGCCCTTCCAGAGAAGGTTCATCTGCCTCTGGCCTAGGGGAAAATTAGTATCACTGTACCATACTGGAGCATCAGATTGGAGCATTGGGATTACAAAGAGGCTGTGTGGGTCATCACCAGGACAAGTAGAAGGTTTTTCAAAGCAGCAGGAGAAAAGAAAGAACATGATATTTCAAAAGCCAGGAGCTGTTCATCTTTTCTTTTGAGACAGCATCTTTCATGGTCTTGGAACTCAACAAGTAGGCAAGGCTTGATGGCTAGTTACATCTACCGGTTCCCACATTCTCAGTCCTGGGATTCCAAGTGTGCACTACCATGCCTGCCCTTTTGGGGTCCAGGTCAGGTCTTTGTGCTTGTCCGGCAAGTTTTCTCTCCAGCAACTCTCCTCAACAGGTTTCAGTAGGTTAGGGGATCATCACTGTGGGCAGTCGTGGTGATCCACAGAGGGTCACAAAAGTATAACAGAGACTAAGACACTCATGGTGTTGATGGTGGTGACAGGTGAGGTGAGAACAGGAGATGTACTTTTTTGGCCAGTTGGTGAAAATGCAGCTACAAGAAATGTTTTAGAACAGCGGTTCTCAACCTTCCTAGTGCTGCGACCCTTTCATACAGTGTCTCATGTTGTGGTGACCCCCCCCCCCAACCACAAAATTACTTTTTGTTGCTACTTCATAACTGTAATTTTGCTACTGTTATGCACTGTAATGTAAATATCTGCATTTTCTGATGGTCTTAGGCGACCCTGTGGCAATGTTGTTCAACCAGGTTGAGAACTGCTGTTTTAGACTGTCAGAGAGATGATCCAAAGCTGAGGTGGATCTGATATCTGGGGCTGACTCAATACAGGGTACAGTTCTAATGAGTCCACGGAAGCTGACCTGAGACCAATACAACAGGTTGCATCTTTGCTTTAAAGTGACTGCTCCATCAAATAGTAGCCAATACAAAGAGAAGTTTCTTTGACAGTGGATAAGAACACACACACACACACACACACACACACACACACACACACACACACAAATATTCTTTATATATATATTCTTTACTACATATATGTATATACATATATGTATATATGTGTGTGTATACACACACACACATACACACATATATGTGTAGTTAAGAATAAAAGCAGCTGATAGGCATGCATGCACTCTGTCAGCCCACAGAGAGGTGATGGCCTTGTTGTAGGATGTCTTTCTGTATGCTGTGAACATGTGTTTCTCTGATTGGTTGATAAATAAAGACACATTGGCCTATGGCAGGGCAGGATGGAGCCAGGCGGGAAAATCCAAGAGAGAAAGGAGAGGGAAGGAGATGCAGCCTGCCGCCCAAGGAACAACATGCCAGTAGATCAGTAAGCCATGGAACACATGGCAAAACATAGATGAATAGAAATGGATTAGTTTAAGTCTTAAGAGCTAGCTAGCAAGAAGCTTGAGCCATAGGCCATCAAGTTTGTAACTAATATAAGCCTCTGTATGTTTACTTGGGTCTGAGCGGTTGCAGGACTAGGCGGGACACAGGAAAACTTCCAGCTACATGGCCTGACACTTTACTATGTTAAAACGAGAAGGTCTGAGCAGACCATGAATCAATCTTTAATCAAAATCACATCCCATACCCTAATTCAAAAGCAAACAACATGAGCTCACCTCACCTCTGGCTCTAGGAACATCTGGCCAAGCAACCAACATCCATGTGAATGATGACCCAGCTCCTTGGTGGACTGTGCCTTTCTGCTGCATTATGCAGAGGTCCCCCAGAACTGCAGCATGACAGTTCCTGGAACTCACTAGGAAAGGGGTCTCCGGCCATGAAGCACGTGGGGAGGTGGGGCAGGGAGGTAATGGTTTTCACCGGATCCTTTTTTATATTTTATTTAGATTAAGTTCTTCTCAGCAGGGTGATTTCTTAATTAGAGCCGCCCAGCCAGGCAGCCCTCTAGCTCCGACCCTCCACTGCCTTCTAAGGTTTCATGAGGGACCTTGTCCAGCCTTATTTCCTGAGTTCTAATATTTGAATAGTATGCAGTGGATTTCAATGGGAGGAAAAGACATGTAATTTAATCATCTTTATTAGATTTTGCCCGTGGATGGGGAGAGGAGGAGGAAGGAGAAGGGACATGGGTCCTCCCTGGATTTTCTTTTTCTGTACCTTTCTTCCAGGAGTCAAGGAAGGAAGAAAATCATTGCCTCCCCCAACCCTCTTTTTAAAAATAAAGACACTAAATGGAAACATTAAGCCAGAAAGAGGAGTCCGTAGGAGGCAGGACGTTCCAAGGTCTGATGGAGCCATTCATGTAAACAGAGTATGCAGTTCCTTTGCTGGTGACCTGGATCCGGAGTGTGATGGCTCTGAAGTCCCTTGCCCTCTGCACTACAGCAGAAGCTGCAGGCAGACAAACTCAGCAAACCTAAGGACCCTGCACACCGATCCCGTGGCCTGTGGGCGGCGTGGCCCCCAGGACAGCTGTGAATGAAGCCCAACACAAGATCAGAGGCTTACTTAAAACATTATGAAAAATGGGTTTCCTTCCCTTCCTCCCTCCCTCCCTCCTTCTCTTCCTCCCTCCCTTCCTTCTTTTTTTTTCTTAAGCTGATTGCATGGCAAGCCTGAGCTTTGAACATGACTGTTATGTCACCAAGTCCAAAAGTGGGACTCCATAGGATGCTGTTTTGCCTGATCTTAACTGACCCGGGTCTAGCCACTCTCAAAGGAAGAAAATAAGCTGGTAGTAACAGAGAAAGACAAGATGGAAGTTAGCATACCGTGCTAGAGGAGCATAAAGAGAGGTGGGCCACCTTGCCACCAGGGAAAGAGGGTGCCGCCGGTGGGATGGGAAGTGGGGCAGCAATAGACCAAATCAAAAGGACATCGTGGAGGAAATAATTCTACTGGAGACACTTCCGTGGCTCACCCCATACAAAAAGAATCATGTTGCTACAGTTGGAGAGATGGCTCAGTGGCACCAAGTCTGGTGACCTCAGTTTGATTCCTGGGACCCCACATAATAGAAGGAGAGAACCAGCTACTGCAAGCTGTTCTCTGATTTCCTCCACACAGACAAAAATAAATACACAAATAAGTGGGGGCGGGGAGGACAGTCTTTAAAGAATTGGATTGCTAATTCTTTCAGATGACATGCAAAATGACTCCCTCCAGCCTATAATCCCCATCCTGTTAATCTTTCCTCAGTTGAAAATGATAGAAAAGAAGTTACTCATTGACAAGATTTTAAGATCCATATTCCCACTGCTCCATTCAAATGAAGCAGGACCTAGGATTTTCAAACCGATTATATCACAGATAAAAATCAACACCGACCATCTTTATCCAGAGACATGGAGTACCATTATAATTTTTTTCCTGTCTCTGTGTGTAAGAAATTGTCAGCCTGTTTAGATTGCCTCACAGCAGGGGCAGAACATTGTTCACCACATCCATTTTAGGGTGGCAGCAGGGGAATTGAGTTAAGAAATATAATTCTGTCTCTAAACAAGAGAAGGGAAGCATTCTCCTAAGCTTAGGAAGGACTCTGGCTAGCACACCCTGTGTATAAGCTGATTTGGGGCCTTACATTGTTAAAAATACTTGAACTGAGAGTCTTATTTACATATCAGATATCTTCGTTAACTAATTATATGAGCAGAAAACGTATTTTCATAACAATTAGTTTGATAAAAAGTTGTCCTTGGTCCTACAGATAGCCTACTTATTTTAAATTTATGAAGGTGGTATTCTGAGAAAGCCCAACACACAGCCCTAATTTTAACAATTCCTTACACTATAGCTACAGAGGATATGTTGTCCTAGCCAGTGTTACCAGGACGGTTGTCTCCAGATCCAAAGGAAACTGAAAAATAATAGCCTCCTGCCCACCCGTTCACCCTACGGTACAGTTTACCTACAGAGCTCAGTGGGTCTGTGTCCTACTTTCCTGTCCAGTAACTACGATAAAACACCCCGACAAAGAGCAATTTAGGGGACAAACAGTTTATTTAGCTCCTAACTCCAGGCTATAGCCCATCATTGTGGAGAAGTCAAAGAAGAAACTGGAAGCTGCTGGTCCTCCTCAGTCAAGGGCAGAGAGAATGAATGCGTGCTTGCTTGGATCCAGCTAGGTTTTTCTACTCTTATACGGTCTAGAGTCTCATACCAGCAATGGTGGCACCCACTAGCAGGCGGATTCTTCCCACATCAGTGAAGATATGACAGTCCCTCACAGACATGCCCACAGGGCAGCCTGCTCGAGATGGTCTCTGGCTGAGACTCTCAATGACTGATGGTTAAGTTGATAATAAAAAGTAACCATAGCAGTCTGGGATATGGTCTTTGATTTTAAAAACTCAAATGGCAAATTCAAAGACAAATTACTCTGCAAATCTTAGGAGAGCTCTCCCTCTTATTTCCAGACACTCTGTCTTGCTTGCCATGCTGTTCCATTAAAGACTCCATTGGTAAAGAGGCACCCGAGTCTTGTTCTGGACTCCATCTGCTTTCCTGATTTTCCTAGGGTTCGAGGCAGATTGGGTTAATGTTCTTTTAGTTAGAAGTGGGAAGGGAATGGGATTTTGATCAATGATTGATTTAATAGGTCAATGAATCAAATATTGGCATGTTTAGATATTTGAGTTACTGACCTAAACATACACATAATATTTAAATGCAAAATTGATTCATCTTTTCTGTATTTAGAGAAAAATCCTATTTACAACCCTTCTGCTGAGGAGAAAGCACTTTTTTTTTAATCTCTTGTGTTTGATTCACACCTTATTAAAAAAGGCCAGGAATGATGGCACAAACTTGTTACTCCCCACAGGCTGAACACAGGCTGACCCCTGGGACTTGCTGGCCTGCCTTTCTAGCCTACAAGACAGGCTCCAAGGCAGTGAGAGACACTGTTTTAAAAGCAGTGGATGGTACCTAAGGGACAAGACCCAAGCTTGTCCCCTAGCCTCCACGTACATGTGTGCACACATACCACACACCAGTGCACGTAAAAATGAACATAGACAACCACAATTGCAGAAGAGTTTAAACGTGAAATACTACACAGTGACTTTGCCTGAATGAAACCTCAGGTTTCACTAGCATGTTTCAGCAGAGATGACATGGAGGTGGTTGGTATCAAGGCAAGTGGCACATGGTGCACATCCCAGGCTTAGCCCTATGGATATATTGAAAAACCTTTTTAGCCTTTCAAAGGCAATTAACCCAAATTGTCTTTACCTGCTCATTCTGCATGTCTTGGTGACTGATATAATCACTAAGGACTTGCCATGTTACAAAGAAAGCTTCTGGAATCAGGATGAATTGTCTCTGTTCGTTTTAATCGTAGCTATGATGCACCCACGGCCAGGCATTATGCAAGGTCTGGCTTCGATTAGCCCCTGGCTGGGAGGCTGAGCTAATTTGGTGCCCGCAATCATGTCTGCCCCGATGGCATTCTGCTCCCTCCAGGACATGTCCTTCTACTTGTTTTTCTCAGATAGGAGCCATGACTGTGTTGGACCATCTATATTTTCTTGCCCCGGGCTTCTAATGACGCAAGTTGGTGAGACAACTGGCTGGGATTAGGGATATGATCTATGACCTTGAAACAACATGAAATTGACTGACATCGAGGGGGTCCATCCTAGGAAAATCATAAGTACAGGAATGCATGACCCCAAACTGTTCCAAAGTGGGCTCACTACCAGAATCAGAAAGACAAACAAACAAACAACTATAAACAAACAAACCTTTTAAAAGTGCAGTGCTTTTCTTGGGGTGTTGCCCAGCCTTGGGGTTCAGAGTAGCAGTGTTCATGCCTTGTGAGAACTGAGGGACCAGCCTGGGATTCCATGCTGCAGAGGCTGGTCAGCTGCCTGTCAAAACAAACCACTGTGTAGTTGTAAATAAGAGGGAGTTGGGGCTGGAGAGAGGGCTCATGGGTAAAGTGCTTGCCCTGCAGGCGTGAGGACCTGAGTTTGGTGTCCAGCATCCGTGTTTGAAAAACGAAACAGGACAGAGTGCAGCAGTGTCATTCACCTGTAAGTCCAGCCCCGGCGAGTTGCGGACAGAACTGGCCACCCAGGCTAGCCGAATCATTGAGCCCCTGCTTCTGTGAGAGGCCCTGCCTCATCATAAAATTGCCGAAGACTAAATTTAATAATAGAAAAGTGTATGAGAATTCTTCCTGCTACAGTCCTTGGTTTCTACAAGTGTGAAATCACATCAAAATAAAAATGTTTTTAAAAAGCAAGATTTAGAAGACTGAGGTAGACAGTCCTTGTTTACCTCTGCATGAAGTATCCATACTACGACACATGTGCACACTCCCATACATTTGCACACTCATATAAGAGTGGGTAGCGGGCAGTATCACACACCTTTAATCCAAGAATTTGGGAGGCAGAGGCAGATGGATTACTGTGAATTCGAGGCCAGTTTGGTCTACAAAGCTAGTCCCAGGACAGCCAGGACTGTTACACAGAGAAACCTTGTTTCAATATGTGCCCCTGCACCCCAGAAAAGAGTGGGTGGCTGTATCGGTAGATTGGTGAGGGAATGGGTTTCTTCCTTTGCTGTAAAGACAGCTGAAGTCCCAGGTTTGGGCTTATGTTACTGTTTGACCCCCAGAGAACCACAGAAGAGATGGTACATTGAAAATAAATCAATCCAATCCATTTTGAGATCATATGTTATGAAATCCTTTCTGCTAATGCCTCTGGATGCTTTCTATCAGCAGAGAGAGGCATATGCCATGGCTGCTTTGAAGTCACTCTGTGCCTTTAGGTTTACAAATAATATGTGTGCTAGGCAGCTGCTGTGTTTGTGTATTTGGGGAGTTGGGGTCTACAGAGGCAGGGCTGGCTGCTCATCATTAGTGAGTACCCTTTCTCTCTTCCTGAGTCAGGGTGCTTAGCTGTGAAGCCACAGGAGACTAGAGGTGCAGAGGTTGAAACCGGAAGAGGAGGAAGTGAACAGTGGGAGAGTAACCAATCCCATCAGCGGGGGCAGGTGCAAATCTCCCATGTGACTAGGTAACTCTGGGACAGCCTTGCAAAGGGAAGCAAGGAAAGGTGATTTCCGCAGGTCCCCGACATCCCCTCCTGCCTGCTTTCCTCCTCCTCCCAGCTGCTGTTGGCAAGAAATAATTGAAAGAATGTCGTATCAAACCCCAAGAAGAAAGAACCCCTGCCAGCCTCGCCCATGACCCTCAACTCCAATTCTGCCTGGACTGTTTTTATTTAACATAACTGACTGAGGTGCAGGTCCCATATCAAAGGACAGAGGAATAACACCGGGTCCTGGGCTGGTGGGGGGAGGGCTTTAAGTCCCCACAGATGTCAGTCAAACACCAGCTGAGATTCCCCACCTCCTTTACTTGGCCCTTCTGGGGAAATACAGAGTACATAGCCAGAAATCCCTTAGTGCTCAGTGGCTGCTCTTCCTTGCATGATTTATTATAGATATTAACTCTATGTATTTGATCTGATTATCTCCTGAGTTTCTGCTTGCTAATGTGTTAGAACATGTGCTTTTGGGAAGCTGGAGAGAGACAAGTGGTTAAGAGCACTATTTGTTCTTTCAGAGGATCTGAGTTTGGGTGCCAGCACCTCTGTCTGGCCACTCACAACCCTCTGTGACTTGAGGGAATCTGACACTGTCTTCTGGTCCCCATGTGTACCCGTTCCACATGAGACATGCACTCATACAGACACATACACATTTAAATATATGTACTCTTTATATATGAAAAGATAAGCCTCATTTTATTTATATATATATATATATATATATATATATATATATATATATAATTATTTCAATGTTCCTCACAAAGTTCATTAAAAAAGCAGACTCTGTGTCTTACAGTCAGTACAGGGGAGGGCTGAGTTAGAAGGAAGAGCCAGCATTCTCCATATGAGTGTCTTATGTGTCTGAAAGTGTAATGCTTTTATTTTGTTTGCCATTTGCTTTTACAGACAAGGATGTGGAGTTCGGGTCTTTGCTAGCCAAATAGGGGTGGGGACATGCAAGGAAAAAGCACTCCAATTTGTTAGGATAAAGGATGGGTCTCAGATTTGCACAGAATCAAGGTATACCGGTACCCATGGTGGCTACATGCTTTTGTTCTTGTTTCAACCTGTTGCAGACTTAGGAAAAGTCAACTATCTTTCTCCTCCATTTCCAGGTGCAGGAAGAGAAGCCTGGCAAGGGAAAAAGTCTTCCCTCTTGATTGTTTAGGGGAAAAGGGAGTCTGCTTGCATCACAGATATGTATCTCTTATTAGAGTGTGTATGTGAGTGATGTGTGTATGTGTGTGTAGATGCATGGCAAGGTGATGTTGAAGGCAGAGGATCACTTTATAGAGTCAATTCTCTCTGTCCATCTTTACATGGATTCTGCAGATCCAACTCGTGATGCTAGGTTTGTGCAGACTATCTTTACACCATGAGCCATCTTGCTGGCTTCGCTATTTCTTCATGCTCTTGAAGTCACCTTAGAAATGTCTGAGGTAACTGTGTTGGAACTGAGCATTTCTGATGTCTGTTCTGTTTTCTGCCTTGGTTGGCAACACTTTCTTTAATTTCCAGGGCTTCCCGAGAGGACCAAAGGTGGTCATCCGACATCTGTGTTTCTGAGTTGTTCTGGTCTACCAATTCCCACTAAGTTATTCCTCTGAAAATTTCCAGGAGCTCTGAAGAATGGAGAACCTCCAGAAGGGTTAAAATCCAAAGCCAGCTGGAGCAAAGGCACCTTTAGTTTGTATTCCTTGTGAAGTCTTGATGCTGAGTTGCTATTCTTCTTGTTTACCAAATCCTAGTGGTTTTTATGTGGAGGAAGTGGAATCAGGGGCCAGTAGACTATTGGAGGTGGAGGACATTTGCAAAATTCCTGTCCCAGTCTTTAATTTTTCATTCATCTTTGCAAATTTTCTGCAAAGCAACCTCTAGTATATATTAACTCATTGACTGGCTCATTCAGTCATTCAACCGTGTATCCATGACATGCTTCAAGTAGATTTAGAGGGAATATTATCCTTACAAGGCACCTTGTTCTCAAGTTTGTCTGCCTCCCCTTCTGTAGGCCCTGCCAAGCTTTTGAGAGGGTGTGTTTGTGAGAAAGTGTAGACAAGGTACAAGCTCTCTTTTACAGGGTCATCTGAGACCCTTGGAAAACCCAGGAATTTACATTATGATTCATAACAGTAGCAAAATTACAGTTATGAAGCAGCAATGTAAATAATTTTGTGGTTGAGGGAGGGGTCACCACAACCTGAGGAACTGTATCCAGGGGTCGCAGCAGCTGGAGGTTGAGAACCACCGCTCTAAGTGCTGTCTGTCCGAGTATGTCGTCATAGCAACAGAAAAGACACTAGCATCCCAGCTTGTGTGGTGATAGCCCACTACAGTTCACGGAGATCGTTCATGTGGTACAGCACAGTGAGAGCTGGCTGGATGATGGGCAGACACGAGTCCAGTGGTGATTTCTGAGGCCTTGGACATGTGACACATTCACTAGAAAGTGAACCATGCTCACAATCGTGTCTGTGACCCTGTCCCTAGTGATCAGATGATCTGACGTGGCAGTTGGGGAGAGCGCTGGCCTCTTGTTCACTTGGCTTGGTCCTACCATTGTGTTGTTTGGAGCCTGAGTGGCCCTCAAAGCCCCACACACTGAAGGCTTCATTGCTAGCCTGTGTTGTGACTGGGAGGTAACGTGACTTTTAGGAGGTGGAACCTAGTACAAGCAAGTTAGATCACCGGGGCATGCCCTGGAACACGACATTTGGATTCTGGCCCCTTCCTGGTTTTCTTTGCTTCCTGGTTTGCATGAGGCAAGCAGCTTTGCTTTACTACTGATTTCCCACAGTGGTGCTTGACTTTGTCACAGGTTTCCAAGCAATGGGTCAGGTGTCATGGTATGCACCTGGGATCCCAGCACAGTTGGGATCCCAGCACTCCCAAGAGCTGCCGCTGCCACTGCTGCTGCCGCCACTGCCAACACCACACAATACCACCACCATCACCACACTACCACCATCACCACACTACCACCACACAATACCACCACCATCACCACACTACCACCACCACCACCACCACCACCACCACCACCACCACCACACAATACCACCACCATCACCACACTACCACCACCACCACCACCACCACCACACAATACCACCACCATCACCACACCACCACTACCACCACCACCACCATCACCACACCACCACCACCACCACCATCACCACCACCACCACCATCATCACCACCACCACCACACAATACCACCACCACCACCACCACCACCACCACCACCACCACCACCACCACACAATACCACCACCATCACCACACCACCACCACCATCATCACCACCATCACCACCACCACCACCACCACACCACTACCACTACCATCACCACTGCCACACCACCACCACCACCACCAACAACAACAAATGGAATCAGTTGAATATGGGCGAAAAACTCTGCAACTATAAGCCAAACAAACCTTTTCTTTTCTTAAATTGATTTTGATAAGGTATTTTATTACAGAGACAGAAATAAGACTTATGAAATATGGTTTTCCATCTGGTTCACTCTGTGTTCAGAAAGCCAAACCAAACAGTAGCTTAAAATTAGAAAACAGGTGGCTGGAATGATCCGGTCTGATGTCAACATGTCCAGTGGCTTTTGTTCCTATGGGTATCTTATTCAGAATTGGCATTCAATACAACACAGAAATACTCTCCGAATTCTCAAGTCTTGACCCTTGTGCTATTTATCATCAAATGTTATAGGATTCCTAATTGAGCTTATTTTCAGGGGAAAAAAATTGTGCCTTATTCTGTTTTCAAGGGCCCCTTCAAACCCATTTAACTTGGTGAGTGATGTATGCTCTTCTGTGGATGTTGTTTAGTTTCATCTTAAAAAGAAAAGACAGCTACCGAGTAGGACTTGACATGTCCACAGCTTCAGCCTGCTTTAGCTGCTGATGAGACCCAATTGTAATGAACAGGCAGGTGACATCTCTCAGCCAAGTTGGTCATTCTTTGATATACACCCACATGCACACATTCTAGGTTTGAAAAAAAGCCTAGAGCACTTTTACCATTAATTTAAAAAACCCAGTGTTCCTGTTAAAGGAAATTTAATACATAGGGTTCTTGATGAGGGAATACCTTTCTGTATGCTGTAAATATGTGTTGCTCTGATTGGTTGATAAATAAAATCGTTTGGCCTATGGCAAGGGTGGGGGGACACCAACCTGCCATCTGGGGAGCAGCATGTAATGGAACATGGGTAGAGCCACAGAAAATGTAATGGCACACAAGTAAAGCCACAGAAAACATGGCAACATATAGATGAACAGAAATGTGCTGAGTTTAAGTGTAAGAGCTAGTCAATAGGAAGCCTGAGCTAATGGTTGAGCAGTTTTAATTAATATAAGCCTCTGTGTGTTTACTTGGGTCTTAGCAGCTGCAGACCGGGTGGGGCACAGGAAAACTTCCAGCTACAGGTTCTGAATCATTTACAGTTAAATCTTCAAAATATGAGTCTCTAAGGAGCAACTAGTGTCTAAGAAATCTTAACACACACACACACAGAGGCACACACAGAAACACACATGTGTATGCATGCATATGTGTGTGTGTGCTTGTAAATTTCTTCAAAACAGATGTTGTAGTCTCGGTGTACTCACAGTGTCAACAGGAGTGAACACCTCACCCTCCCGTTGCAGGAGGGAAGACATGAAAGTGGAGATGGGGAGATGAACGTGCCAAGAAGCACTGACCTCAGCCTCTACAGACACGAACATAGCCCATGCTTCCAGGTCTCTACTTAGCAATGTCTCACAGTCAAGGGAGCCGCAACTTTTCCATTCTGAAGGTGTGCTGAGGTTGGCAGAGAAAACTTGCTAGCCTTCTGCAGAGAAGACCCACACAGGCAAGACCACCCCTCCCTTCCCCTCCACCCCCTCCTTTTTCCCCTTTAAAGAAAGTGGTCATAATGTGTCCTTTCATTTATAATTTTATGGCGGTCTCAATTGAACGTGTAAAGAAAGTGGAAAAATGCTAAGTTGCCATGGACGTTTGGCTTTTTGCCCACTGTACTACAATCTGCTCTCTCCCCCAGAGCAAAATGATTTCAGAGGTTCTGATAGGAAGAATGCAGCACAGAAAGGCAGGGCCTTCAGGAAAACTACTTATTTTCAAATATGATCGGTTTAGCTTTTCATATGGTGAAAAGAGAATTCCGTTGCACCCCATCACTCTTGTAACTCCCGTAAGCAAAGGCTCTCATTGGATGGCTTCTTTCACAAGTGGGGCTGCAAAGTGCTGAATAGCCAGCCAGGCATCTCTTCTGTGGCTTGCGTGTGTGTGTGTGTGTGTGTGTATGTGTGTGTGTGTGTGTGTGTGTGTGTGTCTGTGTCTGTGTCTGTGTATGTGTGTACATATCTGTACATACATGGGCACATGTGTGTGGGAGTGAGTGTGCATGGGAGTGGCGGGATATCAGGAGTCATCCTCAATAGCTCTGATTCATTGAGGCAAGGTCCATCAATCCAGCTGATAGTCAACCCAGCTGAATGGCTGACCTTCTTGGCCAGCTTGTTCTGTGGATTCCATCTTTTCTTTCTAAGGCTGGAATGACAGGTGGCAGCCACAATCACCAGCATTTACATGGACTCTGGGGAACTGGGCTCCGGCCTTCAACTATTGGCAAGCACTTTAACCAGGTCCCCAGTCTCTACTTTCTGATTTTCAGATTCTATTTTATTAGCTTCATAGCATTCTCCAGAGTGCAGGCACAAGGGGCTGTGCCTTCAGCTTTCAGGAAGGATCTGCCCCCCATCTCCGATGTGGCTTTATGCCTCTTGAAATCATTATCAGAGGACGAGGTTGTGTGCGTTTTTAAATTGCTTTCTTTTGAAGAAGATCAACAGATGCTAATATTTGCTGGCACTTAGGAAATGATTACTACCAGCTAGCATTATGTTTAGGGTATTTAATTGGCACAGTTGTCCATGTCGTTTGCTAAGGAAACTGTGGCTTATTTAAGAACAAAAAAACCATGTTGTAGATATTGATCAGATAAACCAACTGCTACAGTGCCAGGCTACAATGGAACACAGGCCAGACAAATTCCTTGTGTTGATGTGTGTATTGGAAACCCAGGATCAGAGATGGGCTTTTCAACTGAGAAACTGAACTACTCCTATAGTAAGGACTGTTTTATTTTACTTAGCATTTTCATTTATTTTTGAGAATTTCATATAACATAATTTGGTCATATTCTTTTCCCTCTCCCAAAGTCTTCCAGATCCTCCCTCTCCTACCCACCCAACTTCCTAATTTTTCTTTCTCTCTGAAAAACAAAAAAAGAGAACAAACAAAAACATTCCTCCCCCTCAAAAAACCTAAAACCATAGAGTCTGATACTTGTTGACTGTTAACTTGCCAAAACATTTTAATGTGCTTTTAAGATATTTATTTATCTATTGTGTGTGTAGGAGGGCAGATACGTGTGTATATGTTAGGTGTATGGGTTAGTGTGTGAATTATTGCGGAGGCCCGATTTTGACACGGAGGAGTCTCCCTAACTGCTTTTCCATCTTACTTTTGGAGACAGGGTCTCTCACTGAGCCCAGATCTCACTGATTCTTGTTGGCCAATGAGTTCCCAGGACCCTCCCGTCTCTGCCTCTGCCATGGCAAGGTTGCAGGTGTGAGCTGACACACCTTGTGTGTTTAGGTGGGTGGAGGGATACGAACTCAGGCCTCCATGCTTGCAGAGCAAGTGTTTTAGCCACCAAACCTGACAAAAAAACAAAACAAAACAAAACAAAACCAAAACAAAACAAAACAAAAAAAAAACAAAACAAAAAAAAAAAAGAAAACCAAAAACCAAAAAAACAAAAAAAGCAACTCTGGCTCTACATAGTAATTTGTAAAGCTCACGGAATAATTTGCATATAGCTAGAGGTAAACGTTCTCCCCATCAATATTTATGGATATTTCTTGTTATTTGTTCCTGATGTGCTTGCTTGGTGAATGCTAACTCTGGGGTGGATAAGGCTGGAAACAGAAGGATAAAGGAGATGGAGTACCTCGTGGTGACTAACTTAGTAGCAGAAAAACTTCTAGAAATCCCAGCCTGGGTGAAGGGAGCAGGGACTGGACCTGCCTGGACTGAATCTACCAGGCTGAGCTGAATCCCCAGGGGAGTCCTTGCCCTGGAGGAGATGGGAATGGGGGGTGGGTCGAGGGGAGGGCCGGGGGGGTGGGAGGAGGGAGGACAGGGGAATCTGTGGCTGATATGTAAAATTAAATTAAATTATAAAATAAAAAACAAACAAACAAACAAAAAAGAGTGTCTAAAGCATGCTTCTTGAGTAGCATTTACTTTACCACGTCCTGCTGTGGGATGTTCTGTATGGCAAATGTGTTGCTGATTGGTCCATAAATAAAACACTGATTGGCCAGTGGCTAGGCAGGAAGTGTAGGCGGGACAAGGAGGAGAATAAAGCTGGGAAGTGGAAGGCTGAGTGAGAGAGACACTGCCAGCCACCATGATGAGAAACAGCATGTGAAGATGCCGGTAAGCCACGAGCCGTGTGGCAAGGTATAGATTTATGGAAATGGATTAATTTAAGCTGCAAGAACAGTTAGCAAGAAGCCTGCCACGGCCATACAGTTTGTAACCAATATAAGTCTCTGTGTTTGCTTGGTTGGGTCTGAGTGACTGTGGGACTGGCAGGTGAGAGAGATTTGTCCTGACTGTGGGCCAGGCAGGAAAACTCAAGCAACAACGTCCCTTTCAGCTTAGACTTGATGTTCTGTGAGGAATGCCAAGAGGGATGGTCCTCCACACACTCAGACACCTTTTGTCATGCCTAGAAACTTTTCTGGTTTTTTTTGCCCCAAAGAATCAGATTAGTTCGTGCTATGATTTGAAGTTCTGGTAATTAATATGTGAATGATGCAAGCACACCCAAATCTAGTTTTGGTTCCCTTCTGGCTTTAAGCTCCAGAAAGCAGGGTGGGCAGAGGGGTGGAATCCATTCACAATTTGCCTTTGTTTCGAACATTTTAAAAAAAGTTTTATTTTTTATTATGCTGAATTACATCGGCTTTTAAAAGTTATTTTTTCATACAATATATTTTCATCATTTTCCCCATCCCCAAACTTGTTTTTAATAATTCCAGTTGTATGTACAAACATCTGTCCCAGCTCATGGCAGTATTGGAAGTTCCACCCTCCCATGGCTCTCCTCTGTATGGATAGTAAAAACCAAGCAGAGACGCTAATTAGCTGATCATTAGCAGGAAGGTGAAAGATCACACTTAGATTTACATGTTGCCTTCTTGTTCAAAGAACAGTGTCAGCATCCACTAATTAATCCATCAGCGAAGAATGCTGCCAGCATCGCTCCATCATTAGCCAATCTCCAAAAGAAGCAAGAGGACCTGCTGATGGGCATCCGATGGCTTCGAATGCCTCTGTCATTCATTTTTCATCCATCAGGTAAAGTGCCAGATCTGAATCCAATTTCTAACCCATTACTTTTATTTACAAATGTATTCTTATTTTATGAAAAAGACCAAAGTTATATAACAGATGGACATAAAAACAAATTAATAACCAGAAGTACTGCCTTTAATTTCGGCCTTTTATTAATGTGTTTCAGTTTCTACAAGTTGTGTGTGTGTGTGTGTGTGTGTGTGTGTGTGTGTGTGTGTGTGTGTGTGTCAAGGTCAGAGAATGAAAGATTCCCTTCAGGCTGTGGCTTTCTGTATATCAAAATATTTCTGTATGTCAAATAATTAATTAAGAATCAGAATTTTGTCAAGACTAGGGAGGCACATGATTGTATCCATAAGAATCATTCATTCATTCATTCATTCATCTGATTTGGGAAATTCTTTTTGTAATGGTATAATGAACAGATAAATGTTTGAATTTGTAGAGAAATTCTAAAAACACAAAACAACAAAAAAGGCACTTTAAAAATGAGGACAATCTGGGGCTGGAAGATGGCTTATCAGATAAGAGCAGGTACTGTTCTTCTGAAGAACCAGAGCTTAGTCCCCAATACCCACAACAGGTGCTTCACAATTGCCTGGAATGCCAGCTCTAGACTGTCCAGTACTTTCTGGTATCCTCAGGTACTTACGCTCATGTGCATATACCACCCCCACCCCTCACCATGAGTATGCGTGCGCGCGCGCGCACGCGCACACACACACCCCTACACACAATAAAAAATGAAAACCAATCTTATAAAAAGAAAGAGAAAGAAAGAAAGAAAGAAAGAAAGAAAGAAAGAAAGAAAGAAAGAAAGAAAGAAAGAAAGAAAGAAAGAGACTGTTAGGCATCGAACCTCTAAATTCAAATGGTTATTTACTATCCTTTCTCTGAAGCATAGCCAGTCCCCCTAGGCTCAAAAGATAGACAAACAGGAAATTAGGTCAATTTAAATTTCCGTTTGGGGGTTGGTTTCAATTGTGTTTGTATTTAATGACAAAAATCTCCCCAATTCAGTAAAACTAGATGGTCTATGGAAATTGTTTGTGGAGCTCTTTTCTTCCTATTCACTTTATTGAAAACTGTAGCTCAGCTCTGATTTCTATCAACTCCCCTGCCATCCTTTCTTAATCACAGTAAATGAAAGTCACGATATGTTTTTCAATTAGAACTTGGTAAGTTCATTTTCTCACTGTGAGTGGTCAGAGTCCACCGCCTTCTGAGAGGAAAGCTAGGAAGCACAGATCACACTCAGCTGGCTAGAGATAAACAGAAAACACACTTTAAAAAATAAGAAAAAGAAAAATCAGAGATGCAGTGAGCTAATGGAATCAAGCCTAGATGGCGGGCGGCAGAGCCAGAATGGAAAATCACAGCCTGAAATGCCACTGATATTCAAGAGTGCGACTCTCTGCAAAAGTCCTCTCTTTTGATGGTAGTCGAAGCCCCTTTAGAAGCCCATCCATTCCTAAGATTCTAAAAGAAAGGCTGCAATCTTCAAAACAGTGTAGCTTTTTATCCACTGTTAATGTGATTTCTTTTTCCTCAATGAACTTATCTTTTTATCTTCTCACACCTAGGGATTTCTCTGTGTTCATTTTGTGGGCATGTCCACACAGACAAAGTGAATGACAGTCTACTGAACCCCAATAGCCTCTCTTCCTCCATCACATCAAGAGGATCACATTTCCCTTGGGATTTTAGAGTGGCCTTAAGCACCCCGTAAGGCCACTGTGTTCTTGCAGCCATACTTAGTGGTTCATTTGGAAAGGTACTTAGGCTCTTGACTAAATAAACTCCTTCAAGGACAATGACTGGGGACACTGGGAACTGCTTTTCCATGCATGAGTCTTTCTTTCCTTATGAAGCTTCTGCCTAATGAGTTGGTGACTCCTCTGTTTCACACAACAATATATATCTGATTCATTCTATGAGTCTGTTTTATAGGCTAGTATAACAGGTGATGTGCAGCCTTAAAATACCTTGGAAAGTATATAGGAGCTAAGAAGATGATCTTGGGAGACACTGGTGACTTTGAAATTCTAATTCTTAGAAAGTCACTTGATAGCTGAAATTTCGTACTAAAAGAAAAGCATCATGAAGGTTGAGTATCTTATATTCCACATGCTTAGGAACAAAAGTGTTTCAGATTTTAGAGATTTTCAGGGTTCTTCTTTTCTTTTTTTAATTTTTGTAGTCTTTACCAGTTGAATTTCAGTACACTCACAGTGTTGGCATTTAGGGTGTCTTGGAATTTGCATTTTCAATTTAGAAATATTTAACCTGGAATAAAACTTTTGAAGAAAGCAAGTCTTGATTATTTCAGAGTCGATAATGCTGACACCATTCATCTCTCCTAAAGATGAACTAGAAAAATGAAAGTGTATGGATGAACAGTTCAGAGTATACCTCCAAATCCCATAGAAGAATAGCAACTATAAAACATGAAAAAAAAAACCCAAACAAAAAACCCACTAAAGTGAAAAATTAACATAAACAGCAAAACCATAGTCCAGTTAGCAAAGGAAGGGACAGATAGCTTATTTGCTGATGTACTGTCATTCCCCCCACTCCCCCAGGAAAAAGCTCCAGCTAGTGTCTATGTTTTAAAAGCCCACATTGAACAATCCCACCTAGCTGGACCAGCTGTGAGACCTTTACTCCTTAGACTAAGAAAATCCTTTTATCCATAAAAATAAGACCAGTCCAGAACAACTTTGGAGGCTGACCAGCTATCCGGGCACACCATGAACTCTTTTGATTCTAGCATTTGGAAGATCAGCATTCTAGGTAATCCTCGAGTCCTGAACAAGCTAATAAAGTGAGTTGGTCACCTTTTCTTTCTTTTTAAGAAAACCATGAGTAAATACATCCAAGATGTATAAGACCATGCCCTACATATATGAGATCTCAATTTAGTAAATTGTCATAGTATGTGTACAGGTGTCAGCCCCTAATCTCTCTCTCTCTTCCTCCACACATTTTTGGATGTGTCTTTGTAGAACAAGCAGGAAGTAGAACTTTCCATGGCCAGTTGTCAACCTGGGTGACACCCTTCTTGGTGGCCTTGAGGAGCTTGGAGGCAATATATCGTGTACCTTCCTGAGGACAGAGTAGATATTTCCCTGTATCCTCTGTGATTGTCTATGAGCAGATCTACTTAGGCCAAAGCCTCAGTACCTTCCAGGGAGATGAGAGGTAGAGTGTGGCGTGCAGAAGGGATGGGCATTGAGCACGCGTGCGCGCGCGCGCGCGCGCGTGCGCACACACACACACACACACACACACACACACACACACACACACACACACCAAGGCTTGTTATAGTTCTGTCTGCTGTGCTGCGATCCTGCAGACTCATCTGCGTGCCTTTTTCTTCCTACAGATATTTTCAGTTCCAAATCTTCAACGATTTTCTTTTCTCATAATCACAGCAGTGAATACTTGCAAACACCCCTATGTCTTGGAGCACCTATCAGTGCTTTTACATCATTAGGTGTCTTATTACCTCATGAACCCCAACAGTGGCAAGTGTTGTCTTTTCCATCTGGTGGATGGGGGCATGAAGACACAAGGTGGAGAGATTTGCTTGGGGTTTAAGGATGGATTGGCAGGAGTCAACCCAGTGAAGGTTAGTTGACTGTATAACATCTCTTTACCTAGCTCATAGGCCTACTGGGCTCACAGGGCTGCAGTGATTTGGTGCATGAAAAAGGTTGTGTACCTTGAGCTGGAAGCCAGTGTGCTCTCAGTACTCTTGTATCACTGCTTGCTCGTTCTTACCTTGTTGTCTCAAACTACACATGCTTTGAGAGACAATATGTCTGCCATGAGTAAGTAGGTCCCCTCTTTAATCAGGAAAACAAAGCCATATTTCCTTGGGGATGCAATTTAGAGCAAAGAATTGTCCCCAGTTTCTCAGGTCAGTTATGGCTTTGTCCTTTCTTCCCTCTCTGATGAGGTTTCCTGCATCCCTGTGTGCAGTGCAAAGGTGGACCCCATAGCTTTGAAGGTGGGAAGAAGATGATTAGAGGCCAGCTTAGGATCAAACCACCATTTTACTGCAGATTAATTAGCGTTCAGGCCTGTTTTTTGAAAGCCCAACTAAACAGGAATGCCCTCAGCAGACAAAATGAAAGGAGCTGAGCATTGGAGCATGCAAGCCAGCGTTTGCTTTGGATTAGACCCTCACAGAGGGTGTGTGTTCACCTTCAACGTTCCCCATTTAGCTGGACTCGTCTGCTGATTAATGGAGGCTGTAGACTCGAAATGACATCCTCATCGGGGCAGCAGAAGTGGCAGAAACTTTGCCAGGTGTGGCTAGTTTATGTTCAGGTGTGGACAGGATGGTCATTGAAAGCAGAGCCTGATTTCATCTCCTACCTAAACTCAACACGTCCACCGCCCCAGCCCTGGCAGCATCGCCTTGCCTGCACGGCCGTCTTTTCCTTGTTGGGCATGCAAACCTTTCACTCATCAGAGGCCCAGAGCACTTTGGAAGGCTCGGATGTGTCAGTATCAGTAAGCTAATGGAAGCCATGTGTTCCCAGAGTGGAAAAAAAGCTGGCCTCTTAGGCATCCAGACGTGGCTTGCTGAAGTGAGTCTGAAGGACACTCTCTCCTGGAGTTGATTCTTTTCTTAGCAGTTGTTAGTTACTCTGAAGATTAGCTTGCTGATGTTCCACCTAATGACCCCAAGCTTAGACATATAGGACTCATTCAACAAGGGCTGGGGAAGCAGCTAAGGTTTATCAAACATATCGAGGCTATGCAGTTCAACGATGCAATGATAGTCAGAACCATTATTCCAGCTAGCTGTGTGTTTAGTGCTCATACCTGCCTGCTGAGAGTCCTGTGTTGATGGCCCTCTTGAATCCTGACCCCAAGTCCGGAACTAGGCATTACCATTTCCCTACTGTACATTGACGCCTTTCCACAGGAGGGCAGAGGAATGTCTCTGACCGTGGACACAGTGGCATGGGATTGTCAATTTAGTCTTTATACTTTCTCCACATGGCACAAGGGCCTGGGAAGGGGATTTGTGATATTAATGTTCTAACTAAGAAATATGAAATGCAGACTTTATCTAAAATTTCAAAGGATACATGGTAGGGAAAGGACAACAGACATATGTTAATAGAGGGTCAAAAATTCAGTCAGTGTAGCCTGCCTTGCTGAGAGTAGTAAGGTAAGGAGGGTTAGAGTTCCCAATAGGCTGACAAGATATGGGCTTAATATGCCCCATAATGCCATTGACGTAAAAGGAGGGGGAGGCACTTTGGGGAGAGGGTTTAGTTAGTTGATGAACATCTTAGTTGAATTTCCATTGTTGTAATAAACACCGAGAAAAGAAACTCAGGAGAGAAAGAATGTGTTTTAGCTCACAGTTCCAGGGTCCAGTCTATATTAGTTACTTTCTATTGCTGTGATAAAAATGCTGTGACCCAAAGTGACTTCTAAGAGGAAGAGTTTCTGTTTGCTTGTGGTTCCACAGGGAGAGTCCGTAGTGGTGGGGGAGCTGGGAGGCAGGGGGCGGGAGTGGTGGGGGAGCTGGGCAGCAGGGGGCGGGAGTGGTGGGGGAGCTGGGAGGCAGGGGGCGGGAGTGGTGGGGGAGCTGGGCAGCAGGGGGCGGGAGTGGTGGGGGAGCTGGGCAGCAGGGGGCGGGAGTGGTGGGGGAGCTGGGCAGCAGGGGGCAGGAGCCGGAAGACCAGTGTTCACATCTTCAACCACAAATGAGGCAGCAGGGAGCTAACTGTAAGTTGAGGGAGGCTCTACATTTTCAAAGCCTGCCCCCAGTGACATACTTCCTCTAGCAAGGCTCTCCCTGTTAAAGGATCCATGGCCTCCCTCCCTCCTTCCCTCCTTCCCTCCTTTCTCCCTCCTTCCTTCCTTCCCTCCTTCCCTCCTTTCCTCCTTCCTTCCTTCCTTCCTTCCTCCTTTCATTTCTTCCTTCCTCCTTTCTTTCTCCATCCCTCCCTCCTCTCCATCCCTTCCTCCTCTCTTTTTGTATACTGACACTAGAAGCATCTCACTCTGGCTTGCTGAATGATTTCTTCACAGTGGTGGTGCCGGGTTGTTGCGGGAAACGAACTTTCTATTTCCTGAAAATCTACCAGCCCTCCCCGCCTCCTTCTAAAAATATAATTTGTGCTGGAGAATCAAAGTCAGGGAACTTGATAAGGAGTTAATGAGAACAAATTAATTCTGTCTGCATTTGGAAGAGGGACAGCCCCGCCCTGTAAGTTCTCTCATTTGCTTCCTTGAACATGACATTTTCTCAATATAACACAGTGTTGGAAAACCTAGGTCTCTGAGGAAATAAACAAGTGTGTACTATTTTCCCACCAGGGGAAAGTCATTATTTGAGTGTGAATGCTTCAGGTAATTTTGGGAGACTGAGTGGGAGAGATTTCACTGCTGCACCTGGTAATTGTAAGTCAGTTGTCATCCTGACCCTCTGTTATACGGAAAAAAAATTCCGTTAAATGCCAGGATAGAGGGTGGGAATTTTAAGTAGCCTCAGTGTGACAGCTGCAAAAATATTTTCATCATGTTTGGTCCCCCTTTTTGGAGCAGGCTTACAAAGAAGTAGGAGAGGCACAGGTGAGCTTCTTCCTCCCTTCCCTTTCACCCTTGTGCTGCCGAGGCTAGACCTTGCCCCCTCTGCAGACTTTCCAGTTTGAGAAAATATGTTATCTTTCAAAGCTGACCACTTTCCATATTCTTGCAAAAGTACTGAATCGTGTTTCTCTGAAAATGACAAAAAAGAGAAATAATAGAAGGTGGTAGTGTGGGAAACAAAGAAAAACTGTCCTTTCCTGTGCTGTCATGGTTGCTGATGTGGTAATGTATGTGTGAGTTGGAGATTGTGTGTGTGTGTGTGTGTGTGCAGGAAGAATTCTTTCCATGTTCCCAAGCTAACTGCTGTTGGTAGTATGTTGTGAGGGAGAGAGTGAAAGGAAGGTTTGGGTCTGCCAGTGCATTGCTAGGAAATGTGTACTTAGTGTTGACCTCCAAAGGATATCTAGTGTAGTGTAGACAGGACAATGGCTGGTGACAGCCTGGATCCCAGGAGCCTTGTGAATCCCACTGGCCAAAACCAACTAAACAAAAAAAAGAGCCATTTCCCCCTTCTTTTCTAACTCACCACCAGCGATGTCTTCTAGTTGATAGAGGATGGGCAGTGGCGGAGGAATCGGAAGGTGTGCTGAGAAGTTGGAGGTGTGTCAGTGGCTGCTCCATTTCTGACCTAGTCCATCCCTCTCTTCCCTATGTGCTTCTTCTTGAGGAAGAGTGTTGCTAGAGTTTTCCTGCCTGGCCTACAGTCAGGAAAAATCTCTCTCACCCGCCAGTCCCAAGCCGCTCAAACCCGATCAAGTAAACACAGAGACTTATATTGGTTACAAACTGTATGGCCGTGGCAGGCTTCTTGCTAGCTGTTCTTACAGCTTAAATTAATCCATTTCTATTAATCTATACCTTGCCACGTGGCTTGTGGCTTACCGGTACTTTACATCTTCCTTATCCTGATGGCGGCTGGCAGTGTCTCTCCCACCCAGCTTTCTGTTTTCTCAATTCTCTTCTCTGTTAGTCCCGCCTATACTTCCTGCCTGGTCACTGCCAATCAGTGATTTATTCATTGACCAATCAGCAACACATTTGACATACAGACCATCTCACAGCAGAAGAGGATAGGTCTTTTCTCCATCACCCATGGGTCTCATGACCTTTTCCACTTACATAGATCTTCTATTTCATTACTGTCTGGTATCCATGGAATTGTACTTTCTCCCAAGCTGGGAGAGCATAGTCCCCACTTTTCAGAGGGAACGTAAAAGAGCATCCTCTGGTTGGTGAACTAAGTAAAGTGCCTTATCTGGAAGAAATGACTTTCTATCGGGGTGAATAAAACCATTATCAGAATCCAGGTTAGTCTGAGTCTTCCTTGATTCCTAATATGCCTCTACAGGAGTTAGTTAGGTTTCAGTAGACGGCATTTGTGTATATGAGGAGTGAGAGTCTTCACAAGGAGGATGATCAGGAATTCCTTTGAGCAATCTTAGGAGTTTCAGAAGCATTCATCATAAGCCAAAGAGGGTGAATAGCAGCAAAACATCAAGTTCAATACCAGAGTGAGTCTAGAGTAGTATATCTCAGAACCCAGGAGCACAGTGTGGCTGCCCCTGAGAAGTGAGGAGGTACTCCCTCCATAAGCATAGGGATTGTTCCCTCCTCGCTCTACCCATCTCCCATCCCTTTGAACCTAGCCTTGAGATTATTTAATAAATGCCCAAGGCATTGGTGGTCAGATGTTCTAAGAACATGTTCTACCCTTATAGAGGATCTTGAGTTCTGTGTCTAGTACCCACATGGGACATCTCAGGGCCATCTGTAACTTCAGCTCCAGGAGATCTGACACTCTCTTTTGACCTCTTCTGACACTTGCACTCTTGTGTGTTAAAAATAAAATCCCATTTGTAGTGAGTATTCCTTTAAGACTGAATAGCTTATGGTAATTGTCTTCAGTTGCCTTAATGTATTTATTTGTTATTAATATCAGTTAATATTTGTGTAGTGGGCTGAGCCTGGTAGTTCGTACTTGCAATCCCTGCACTCAGGAGGCAGAGGAGGAGGACATAAAACTTGAGGCTAGCTTGGGTTACATACTGGGACTATATTGAAGAAACAAGACGACAACATCAAAAAGGAAATGGGCCTACATTTGTGTGTATATAAGTCTGAGTTGTCCTTGAAGGAGTTATCTTAAGCACACAGAGTGATTGATGGGCTACCATAGACCAATGTTCAATTGTTAGACCACAGCCTAAATATTAAGAGGGATTATTTTTGTTATTCTATTTTCATTTTTATTTATGTGGATGTCTTTGTCTCTGTGAGTATGTGTGTGCTTGTGTCCACAAAAGCCAGAGAGAACATCACATATTCTGGATCTGGAGTTGTAGGTGGTTGTGATCTGCCAGAGTGGATGCTGAGAACTGAACCCAAGTCCTCGGAGAACCATCAAGTGCTTTTAACCACTGAGTTGTGTCTGCAGGTCCTGAACAGGAATTCTCAAAGCAGGAGCTTCGTGTCCTTTGCATTCTGGGGTTGCTATGCAGGTGACTTTGCTTCCTCATGGATCTCATTCCTTAATGTGGAGGGTGTGAATTCCACATTTTTATCAACAGAGAAAAGATGCTGTACAAACAAGTTCTCCCCATTTTTAGAGCCCTTTGCATGTGCCGGGGAGCTGTCCATATAAACTACTCCAGCAGCAGAGGCCTGAGTTGCCCAAGCTCTGGGTTTTCTGATGAGGTGACTTGGAAAGGGGAGAGATGTGTGGTTTGGTCCCAGCAGACAGCAATACCTGTTTTGCCTTGGGACTGAGGTGTTTTGGCTCTTGGTTGAGAATGATGGACGCAGGGAAATCCAAGAGCAAGGGATGATGCTAGCAGTACTAGTGGAATTCAGAAGGGTGGGGATGGGGAAGGATGCTAATACCCTGCAAATAAAGCTCTAGTCAAGGAACTGGGCATTTGCCTGCCTTGAGTCCCTGGAATCTATTCTCAACATTCAGACTGAGTCACTCTGACTTCTTCCTAGGGTTTTGAGTGCACCTTCCAGGATTATGCATTACTTCATCTGCCAAGGCAGACTTGGGCTTGTTGGTATCAGGGTTCCTGAACATTAACAAGTGGCCATGAGATCTTGGGAAAAACACAACAATATAAAGCATTTATTTAGGCAACCTAAATTCCTTGTCCCAGGTATCCATTCATCCTCTCTCTCTCTCTCTCTCTCTCTCTCTCTCTCTCTCTCTCTCTCTCTCTCTCTCTCTCTGTTTCTCTCTCTGAGATACTAATGAGTCAGATGTTCAGCATTGACTACCGATGATGTGACTGGAGCTATAAATGATACAGGTGAATAGCCCTACTCCCTTTACATGTACTAACACAACACACTTTTGGTTGCTATGTGTTAACTGTGTTTTCTCTGAATTCCAGCCAGCTTCTATGATAAATAGTGATTAAAGGTAATGCCATGGAAATATTAGGATAATGCTTTAGGGACTAGTGTTCAAATATCTGATGTATCACTCACTTTCGCAAAGCTAGCCAACTTCCATGAAGTCAAAGGCGTTCAGTGGGAATTGGACTAAGATGCCGTGACAGAATACACAGGAAAAGCACAGGGAGGTGCCTCTGGTAGCTGTTGCCTGTAGGTCACCCTTGGATAGTTGGTTCTTTCAATAGCATTATATTATAAAAGAATTAACTACCCCCAGCTATGGTATTGAGTGGGAGGAGCCATGAATTCCCTTGTACATGCATGTGTGTGAGTGCACATGTTATTATGGAGGCTTGAGGTTGACTTTGGATATCTGCTTCCTCAGGCACACTCGATTTTTTTGAACAGGGTCTCTCATTGAACCTGGAGCTCCCCAATTCAGTTAAATTCAGCTGGCTGAGGAGCCTCAGGGATCTTCTGGTGTCTTCCTTCCCAGCTCTAGGATTACAGGCTTGTGATAGCTTACCCGGTTTTCTGTGGGGTGCTGGGGGTCCACACTCAGGTCCTCACGCTTGCATAGCAAGTGTTTACTGACTGAGCCTCCTGGAACTGTCAATCCTTATAGTTGATTATAAATACCAGCCCAGGCTCTCAATATTGCCTCATCCCTTTCCAGACCGTTTTGCAATCTCTCCTGAGATCTACTCATTTTCCTTGAGAAAGATTTTTTCCCCTAAGTCCTTGGTGTTTGTCTCTGTTAGGTTTCTAGTGGTGCTATGATGACTTGTAAACCTAGTGGTCTGAAGGAAGAGAAGTTTATTATCATTTCTGGTGGGAAAAGTTTCATTAGGCTAGCATGAAGGCATTGGCTGGGATGTTTCTTACTGGAGGCTCTAGGGACAGGTCATTTCCCAAGTTCAGTAAGGCTATCAATTCAGTTCCTGTAGCAGGTCTTTCTTTGGATTGCCAGCTCCTGAATAATGACATGGAGACTTCTTATTAAGTATGAAAGCTTGCCCTTAGCTCAGGCTTGTTCCCAACTAGCTCTTAAAACTTAAATTAACCCGTTCATAATAGTCTACACATTGCCACATGGCTTATTACTTCCCCTCAGTACACTAATGTCTGACTTCCTCCAAGTCTGGCGAATTCCCACTTCTCAGATTCCTTCTCATAGTTCCTGTCTCTGCCAGGAAGTCCTACCTATTCTCTCTCATCTAGCTATTGGCCATTTAGCTCTTTATTAAACCAATCAGAAGGCACCTTAGGCAGATGAGGTAAAACAGAGACACATCTTCAAAGTGTACAAAAAGATTATCCTACAACAAGTTCCTCATGGGTAGGATGGAGATTCCTCTTCACTCGCTAGCTCTCAGCCTGTCGTCTACATCCCTTGGCTCATCCTCCTGACCTTCTTCTTCAGTGCTAGCAAAGCAAGTTATAATTTATAGTTTAACCTTTCCTTTGGCTTCCTTTCTTGTTCTCACCTCTTTTGCTTTTCTCTTTTTATTTTTTTACAGTGTTGAAATCAGTTTAGTTTTATTTTAAAAATTTATTCTTTCACAGCTTCATGTATGTATACAATGAAATTTGAGCATACTCACCCCTCCATTTCCCTCCATCGACTTCCCTCCAACATATTCTCCTTCCAGCTTCGTTGTTTCTTCCTCCTTCCCTTTTCTTTCCACACTCCTCTGCTTTCTGCCCCTCCTTCTTGTAAGATAACCCAGAGTCCAGCTAACACTGCCTCTATGCGTACAGATGGGGGGCCATCTACTAGAGTATGGGTAACCCACCAATGGCCACAGCCCCAAAGAAGAATGTCTCTCCCTCCCCCAGCGGTCATCACCTGCCAATAGTTTCTCAGTCAGGGGTGAGGCCTCATGAGTGCCTGTGATCTGTTGTGCCTATGTGAGTAATTCAGGCTACTTTCCCTGCCTTGAGGCCAACTGATTAGGAAAGCTGATTGCATCTTCCAAACCCCTTAACAACAATACCTATGTTAATACTTGATAGGGCAGTCAGAAGGGGAATTTTGAGGGTAGGGGAAAGTATCTTTGTAATTCTTTGTACGGTACCCTCCCACAAGGTAACACAGGAAGCTATCATCAGTCATCCTCTGGGACATGTTTTCCCTTTAAATGCTTCATAAGACATTATGGGGGTGGAGGTGGGCCTTTTTAGATCTATGGGATCAAGGGTTAGTGGTTTTTGTGGAGAAAGTTTGTGAGACTGTGTTTGAGTGTGAGAAACATCTCCTGATTGCTAAATAATAAAATATCTTAGAAATACACGTGGTCCTCATTAGTAAAATAAATGAAAAAAAAAACCTTAAATATCTTGAAAATATTTGAAGAGATTTACATAAACCAGAAATGGGCCACTGGAGAGATGGTTCAGCTGTTACGATCATATACTGCTTTTGGAGAAGACCCAAGTTCAGTTCCCAGCATCCACAGAGGATAGCTCACCACCACCTGTAACTCCAGCTTCTGGGGACCAAGGCCTCTGACCTTTTCAGGAACTTGTTCTCACAAGAAAACACTCAGACAGATACAGACATATAGGTAAAAATAAAATGAATCTTAAAAAAAACAAAACAGAAAAACCCTGGGTATGGAGAAACACCCTCCTCCTTTACCTTTTCAAGTTATGGCATTTGCCACATGTGAAATGAACTCTGTAGTTACTGGGTTAGCAGTTTTAGACATTATGTAGGTATCAATTTATGGATAATACATGCTAGTTCAAAATTTGAAAATCATGAGATAAGATTCTATTTCCTTGCTTGGTGACATAACACAAAATTGTAGCTATCTACATCTGTATCTATATGTGTTTTGCTACTATATATTCATGGGGCTTGGTTACCTCCAAAGAAAGTCCACAAATGCCCAAGTCCCTTCTATAAGATGGTGTAGTACTTGCATAAAAGCTAGGGACACCCTCTGTACCCTTTAAGTCTCTAGACTACACATAATGAACAATATGTCAATACTGTATAAGTAGTTGCTATCCTGAATTTCTTGGGAATAAAAACAAGAAAACAAGTCTGTGTATATTCACTACAAGTACAAGTATATTCCGGGATGTATCCAGTCTTTAGCTGTTAGAGTCTATGGACATGAAGGGATGTTTATATATAGGTATGTATAGATTTAGATTTACAACAATCAAGAGGGTCAAATGTAGGCAGATACAATAGATTCTTTCTTATTATATGGCATGGATACAAGTCTTTGCACTCTTGAGCAAAATCAATTATAGTACTGCACAAGGAAAAGAAACTTATTATCAATTTTGTTTCCACCCACGTTCTATTGTTACATGATGCTTTTTATCTTTTAGACACCCTTGGGTGAGTGTTCTCTCATGCAAATATTCACAAGGAATGGTTCCCCACTGCCAGGACTTTGCCTTTGCGCACTCACATTTACTCTGAGGTCATCACTTTCCTTGCGTGGTCTTTCTGTGAATTCCCTTCAGCTTGGCTCACGTTTATAGGAAGGACTAGAAGACAGCCATGCTTTTGATAACGGCCTATCATTTCATCAGGTCTGACACATTCAGAATTCCACCCACCCTTGGCATGGAACCCGGGCCCTTTCAAATCACCCATTAATCTGTGTCAAGTTGACCATTGTCCGTGTTCAGGCCTTTGACTGGAAGAAGCGGGGCTGAAGGAGAAAGGAAATCATATCCTGTCAATAAGCACTGAAAATATTTAGTGTGGCAGGCTGTGTGTTTTCTTTCTTATGAAAAGCTGATTAATATTCAGTGGTTGGAGGTTAATGCCCCATTCATTTTATTCGCTTTACATCCTGCACACAGCAGTGGTTGTTCCAATTTCAGCTCCTAATTCATACAAGTCTGTTTCCAATCAGGAGATTAGTAACTTACTGCCTAAGCAGAGACAAACCACACAATTGCTCAGCTTACCTCTCTTCCCTGCTCAGGCATGCATGTGCGCTTAAAATGGACTCGCTTGTGGATGGATGTGGATGCTTTGAGGCCAGCAAAGTTTCTCCAGTGTGAGTATATCTAGGAAATTTTATTTATGGTGTAAGCGTGGGAGAGACACAGATGGATGAAAGTGACGGGGGAATTGTCTAAATACTTTGCCAGGCACCAAGGTCTTTAGTTTCTTGAAGTCTTCTCAATCACAAATACTCTTCCATTGAATTATATTTCAACTGTATTAGGATGAGTCACAAATGACAAGATTCTTTCTGCTTTCTCCTTTTGCAGAACATTGCATCATTTTCTAAGTTTATCACAGCACAGTTTATCTACAAACTCTGCATTATTACTTTCATTTTTGAGGCAGAGTCTCATTGTGTAGACCAGGATGACTTCCAGTTCACAGAGATCCACCTCTTTCTTCCTCCCATGTGTTGAGATTAAAAGTGTGTACCACTATGTACACTAATTTTTATCTTATAGGATCTTTGATATAATTGGAGCCCTCCCCACCTCCCCCTGCTTCTTTTTTCTTCAAGGAAGTGAAATTCCAGGTAGATGAACTCAAGAGGAATAATAATGAAGGCTTTTCTGATCATGCAAGGAAAGCCTTTGAATGGGTCAGCAAAGCAGAGAGGGATTGCCATTTCCTGAAGCACCTTTTGAAATTTTATCATATTTATGTAGAAAGGATTCAGAGCAGAGGTGCAGGCTTCACCCACTTGGTTTACAATTATTTAGTCACTGTAGGGGAGGTATTTGCACTCAAGATAGGGGAGGAGCCGTGAGAAGGAATTTGTATTTCAGCAGTGCGCGTGCAGAATGGTTGACTAAAAGAAATCACTATCACAGTAGTTTTTTTTATTGCTAGGCATGTTTTTGATTGCCTTTATTTCTTATATAGCCATATTGTGCTTCTAAAAATTGGACACAATTTTAGATTGAAGGGGCTGGAAATATAGCTCAGCTGATAGAGTGCCTGCCTAGCATGCATGAAATCATGAGCCTGATCCCCACCATGACATAAGCTGGGCATGACTGGACATGCCAGTAATCTCAGTATTGAGGAGATGGAGGCCAGCCTCCATTGCATGGTGAGTTTGAGGCCAGCTTGGGAAATGTGAGACTCTGTCTCAAAATGAAAACAAAATTAAAAAAAAAAAAGGGATTAAGAAGAAAGTCTTAGCTTGAATGATTTATTCAGAGATGTTGAGTTTGGTTGTGATCTCTTGCCCAAAGATGTCAATTTATCTTATTTCAAGGCTTGAATTCCACCTCCATCACCTAGGCACCAGGAGGGTACCATCCTCTCTTTTCCTCTTTGATTGATGTATTAGTAAAAAGGCAAAGGATATTATTTTGAATAAAACACAAACCAATCAATCTGCTACTGAAAACATGCACCCAATTCCATGTTGGAACTGACTCTGTTTTAGTTACTAGTGAACTGGCCCTGGTCTCATATCTCTAAGCCTCAGTGTATAAAGGCAACACCAGGAAGCTGGCACAGTGAGAAAGAGTGCTTGCTCTGCAAGCATACGGACCTGAGTTCAAATCCTCAGTAGTCATGTGACAAGCCAGATGTGGCTGTGCCTACAATTGTAACCCCAGAATTTTTAGAGACTGAGACAGGGGGATGTTTGGGGTTTGCTGGTTGTCAGCCCAGCTCCAGGTTCAATCAGAGACCCTTTCCCAAAGAATAAAATAAAGAGTGATAGGCCAGGACACCCATGTCTTCCTATGGTATCCAGAAGTGTTTACAGGCACAGTTAACCCACACTTACAAGGGTGTATACACAATATATCTATTTCCCCACAAAATTGGCATAGCCCAGGCTACCATAGTGTCAGTTCATCAGAGGTTTATTGTGAGAAATGTATGGTTTGTACCTGTGAAAATACTTGTAAATCTATGCACTGCTAAACAAATTAGTCACCACAGCTAGTTCTCTGTGATGTTTTTAATCTGCTCCTGTCTATGGACTACCCAGCCAGCCTTCCAACTTCAGTCAACCACCTTGCTGTGTTCTATTTGAATTTGGGGAAACACAACTGCCTTAACTTTTCAGCTAAGTCTCAAATGTCTTCTACCCTACTACTAAAGGGCTGGGTCAGCCAAAGCCCAAGGAATTTTGGGCAATATTTCTATTGCCTAGAATTGTGCTTCTCATAGAAGGCATAATGTCCTGTCAAAAACTCTTGAACATCTTTAGCCTTGGGTCTAAGCACCAACCCCTGGAAGCCACATGTGGGAAAGTCCTTGGAGTTTGACCTGGGTGCTTTCTAGTCCATGTGACCTGATGTCTCATTCTTGTCTTTCTTTAAATGGCAGTGCAAACCACAAAGGTACCATCTTCATCACTTCTAAATGTTATCTTCATTGATATTGAATATGTTGCTATGCAGCCACTAGAACTCTTCATCTGGTAACACCAAAACACTGTCCCCATCAAACATCAGTGCCCTTTGGTCTCGTTTCATCTCCTAGGTCCCAATCTGCACACCACTCCTTCCTCTATGAATCTTGTCTCTCTGGGTATCCCTCCTAAGTTGTATTATCTGATACTCCTTTTGTGACACTTATTTTGTGGAGCACCCTATCTTTAGAACTCATCCCTGAAGGATGCCCACTCCTTTTTTGTGTGTGTGAGGAAGGATGGCAGCTACAATCTTCAGAGACATCCGGAGGTTGTTGGGGAACCAATCAGCTTGGAGACTCCACAAGACTCTCTAGATCCTGGCAATGATCCAAAGTGTGGTAGTAACATTAGCATCAGTCTTAATAGATGCTGATAAAAGCACCCACTGACTAGGCTTCCTTGAGTCTCTGGGAAGAGCTCCAGGGGTCCAGCACTCCTAGGAGGAGGCCATGGCTTCCTGGACACCAGGAAAGCCTCGCGATAGAGTTTCTCAGCACGGCAAGGCTTGCCTTTTAACTCTCTCATCTTTTATTTCACAGATGCCACCAGGAGGGATTCCTTGGCTTGTGAAAATACTATGTGCTCTTCCTGCCTTTGGGTGACCATTAAAAAAAAAAAAAGCCGGAGCTTGAGCAGAGCTCCACACGGGGTGTCTGGCCAAAATGCAAAGTTGCGCCGCAGTTTGCAGGCAGACACTGTTTTTCAAGAGAGGGAGCAGAGTGCCGTGCCTTTCAGCACCTCCTCCGCCACTTCTTTAAAAGATGATTTAAATTTGAGGCAATGGGCCCGAATGCTGAACATCTGACACCCAGACAAGACCTCATGAATCATACCCTTGACCAGCGTTGCTCCCCTCCAGCCACTTCGCTTGGAGTCCGTGGTGGTGTTTTGTTTTGTTTTTCCTCCCCCACAAAAACATTTTTTTTCTTCCACAGACCATGTGCTTGTTAGCAGTGGCCCGGGAAATTCATTGTATTTGTGGCGTGGCTAAGACATCCAAGGGAGCCTGCAGACCCAAGTGCATGCTTCTTTTCCATGGCTCTGAGTTCCACAGGGGAAGGACAGTGGTATTCCTGAGAGACTTAATTTAGAACCACATTCCTACACAGCCTTGTTGCGTAATATGTAGCCTCCATAGCCAGGTGTTCCCAACTCTGTAGCATCAAGCTTTGCTGTGACATAAGTAACTCAAAAGGACAAAATGTTAGCAACTGTGTGTGGACAGAAATGCTGGTACTAGGGGAAAGGCCCTAGTTCTAAGTATTGAGTAGAAGCAATAATCCCTGGTGTGAGAAATTTCTCCATGAGGGGATGTGGGATGACAGACTAATGCATGCTTGCCTGAAAATTGAAGGAATATCATGTGATATTGTTCCTGATGAGATGTGAATAAATATCTAGTCACCCCAGAGAGGGACCCTAAACAGACCAAAATAACCATACCACTGCAGTCCAACTTGGTGAATCAGTGAGTTTGTTACGGTTACTTAAAAGAGCACAGGGGAGGGGCTATGTAAAGGAGTGTGGATGACTCAAGGACAGCTGCATCTCTGAAAGCCTACCCCAGCATACATGACAACTCAAGAAAGCTGGAAACCTGGAGCTCTCTGTGTGTCTTGCAGGCATTTCAGCAAGTCTCTTCTCCTCAGCTGTCCTTATTGCTTATATAACCTTGAAGAAGGAGGGGCTTTTTATATCTGGTAAATTTTAGGGACATCCTGAGACTTGTAAGTTGTTGACTTCCTGAGTCTTATAGAGAGCTTTCTTTCTAGATAGAGTGTTTTAATTCAGAGACATTGCTACACTACAAGGACACAGGATGAATAAACCTGGGCTTCTTATCGTCTATGTGGACCCTGAATTGGGCCTCACTCACCTCTCTGAGAGCTCAGTTTTTGATTGTTCTGATGGTTCCTGTCTGATTGTTATTTTTCAGGTACCCAGAACCATACGTGCACAGAGTTGGCAGGGCTCTTCACTCAGTGGCTGTAGCATATGCAAACAATTTAATCTTCCAGTCCAATCTTTAATGTAAATGTTTAATATAAACCTGATGTTAACATGATGTACATGAAGTTCTGGCAGGAAAAGCGGGGATTTACATTATTCTGGAAATCAGATATTCTCATCGCAGGGGCAGCGATGGCCTTTAAGGATGGCAGGGTTTTCCTTTACAGTGACAGGTGCACCCCAAAGTGCAAATGCCTAATGCATTACAGCGGAGTCAGTTACTCATACATAGTTGCTCCCTGTGGTCTGCATGTTCAAAAACCGAGGGTTCCTAATTGGAATTTAGCTGATGTTAAATGAGTGAGGTAGACAGAAAGTGGACAGTCCTAGCTGTGACAGGATACCTCATGGCTGATGGCTCCAGGAACAGCAACTTCATCTCTCTATTCCTGAAAAACTAAGGTTTTATACACAACTGGCCCCAGAGCCTGTTTTTGTCCAACCTCAAGCTAAGAATGGCATATATGTTTATGTGTGCATATGTATATATATATGTGTGTGTGTATAGGGGGCCGTGTGCATGCCACAGTACATGTTTGGAGGAATCTGCTCTTTCCTATCTCATAGGAGTCGGGGATGAAACTCAATATTCAGCCCTGGCAGCAGTTATCTTTACCTGCTGAGCCATCTTGCCGACCTTTCTGACTGTTGTTTTGAAACACTATGTATTAGGCCCAGACTTTCCTTTAACTCCTAGCAATCCTCCTGCCTCAGTCTTCCAAATGTTGGGATTACATACATGTCTTTGCATGCCAGGCTATTGTTTTTGTATTTTTTTAATGGCCAGAGCAAACATCTTTATGACATGTAGAAGTGATATGATTGTTCCAATTTCATCCTTCATAGATTATCATTTGAACGTGGCTACAGTCATTCATTTACCATCTCGTCTCTGGTGAGCGGTAACTACATTGGCAGAATTTGTTTGAAATGTTACTACAGGGTCCATAACAAACTAAATACTTATTTTCTTTTTTCAATAGAAAATGTTTCTCAGCTTGGCTCTTGGCAGCCCATTGTCAATGATACCATGTTGACTGATTTTTAATACCAGCTGTCTAGACATTCACTACTCCATCTGCACATGGCATGTTGTACATTCATTTTCCCCTTTAAAGTGTTTGCTGACGGCACTGTCCACTTAGAGCTGACCACTCTGAAGTCTCTTATTCTTTCACACCCCTCCCCAAGGTACGCATATCACCATGGAAGAGGAGGCAGAAAGAGCGGAAGAGCCAAAGGTAGTGGACGGTTGCAGCGAGACAGCACTCTTCAGTCACAAAAAGAGGAAGCTGTATACGTGAACTCACAGAGGCTGTAACAGCAAGCACCAGGCCTGTGCGAGCTCAAGCCAGACAAACATCCCAGTGTGGACAGGGAGGTACGGCATCACACCCCTAGCCGAGGAGTTGTTAGCTTTTGATAGCTGCTGGGAGACAGCTTTCTTTAAGGGTGTTACCTTATTGTAGGTCAACTGTGCTCTCGGGGACGAACTTGGACTCAAGAGTGTTTGGGCCACACCAATGGACTTGATGGGTTAAAGAAGAGAGGGAGAGGAAAAGGGAGAGGGGGGAGGGAGGGAGAACATGAACTTGGGTGGGTAAGGTAGGTGGTGCGAGTGGACCTGGGAAGAGTCAGGAAAGGGGGTGAATATGATCAAAATACATGATGTGAAGTTCTCAAAAAATTAATAAAAAATTAAAAATTGTTGAATATTTGGTGCATTGTCACCTATCTTTGTCTGCTTTAGGCTTTTTTTTCATGTTAGTGGTTATTTATAAAGCAAATAAAAAATATCCATATTGCCAGATGTCTGATGCTTTATAAAGCAGATAAAGGGAGGGAATATAGTTCGGTGTGGAAAGGACCCATTTAGCGTGCCCAAATCCCTGGATTTGATCTCTAGTACCATATAAACCCAGCATGAGGGTACACTTGCCATCCCAGCACCCAGGTGGTAGAGAGAGAAGGATCAGAAATTCAAGAAACCCTGTCATAAAAAGATCTGCGTGCGTGCGCACACACACACACACACACACACACACACACACGCACGCACGCACACATGCATGCATGCACACGCACACATGCGCACACACATGCACACACATGCATACACACGCATGCACACACACACACATATACACATATATGCACACACATGCATACACACACATACACACACACACACACACACACACACACACACACGGCATAAAAGTAGGAGCAAGCCATGTTGGGAAGAAGAAACGAGTAGAATGAATATGTTCACAATATATGTCTACGTGTCTGAGCCTGTAAAAAAAAAATTAGATTTAAAAAAGTTAATAAAAGAAAATAAAATAGACATTTAATGAAACTGACTGATACCAGTGTTTGCAACTAGGGCAAGACAGGTGCCTGCACTCAACAAAGCGGCTTGAAGATGGAACCCAGAATTTTCATGTTTGGGTTTTGTCTTTAATTCCCACACCTCATGGTAAGGCTCAGGTTGATTTCACAACAACCAGCCAGGATAATGACTTGATTTTGCACTTTTTTTTTTGTCCTGAGAAACACTGCTTATTTTAAAGCTAACACCTGACGTGGCCTTCCTTCAAAGCAATTCTGATTCCCCTTATCTTTGACATCCTTCACCTTCCAACCCCCACAGCTCCCATCTCCCCACCGTTCCCTATAAGCAAATGGACTCTGTACGTTATGGAAATGTCTAAACCTTGGCACTTGAATGCTAGATAGCACAGTTCCTGATAACACATGCTGCCTCTCTCCCTCTCCTTGGGAAAGAATGTCCTCATGAAAGTGAAATTGCACCCAAGCGCGCTGAATTCCTAGACGAAATATATTGAGGAGTCTGGGATTGGCCAGGTGACAGCAACCCTTTTGTTCCCAGCCAAATATTTACAATGGGGCCAGATTGACATTAATTGTGACCGAACATTCCTGACCTTAGCGTAACCTTCTCAGAAGGTGAGGAGAAACGATTGAATCTCTGTGCTTTTATGGTGGTATCTTAATTTTTTCCTCCAAGCTTAGAATTAATTTCCCTAGTTTACAGGCTGTATGGGAATGTCCCAAGGTCCCCTTGGCCCCTCTAGATGAAATAATTAGCTGCACATGCTGTCCAATATTCTCCTATACACGAGCCCCTCATTAGTTTCAAATCTTGGTTTAATTTCCAGCAGAAATAGTTCAGGGTTTCCTGAGTCTCAGCAACGGAACCTGACCAACCACAGGGGGTCTCGTACCCAGACTGCCCTTTTCCTGGTTCTCTGCCACCCTGCCCTCCGTCCTGAGAGGCAGATCTCCTTCAGGTACATTGTTGCTGTTTCTGCATTGGTGAACTGACCAGATCAACGATTTCCTGAGCACTTAGCGCTCGCCTTCCTCCGTTCCCAGTTGCTCATTTTGATTTGAATCCCTTAGCTTTCTGGGATAGGTTTACTTGAGTCTATTCATGGTATGTGGAGGCCACCGTAGAAGGGAGCATCAGTCCTTCCCAAGGAGAAAAGCTCATGATTTATTAAACTATTCTTTATCATTTTCGGATTACAGGTAAAGAAATGAAGTGGTACAGGACAGCCTGGGGTGGTAGAGAGGATGGCTCTCAGGAGCAATGCAGATGGATGTGTGCTGTGTCGAGCGGTGGCCTTGCAAGTGGCCGATGGAGTGCTTTCTTCCAGATCGCCTACAGAACCATCCTGCTGGAGGATGCCCAGATCCAGTGGACTTCAAAGTCAGGGGGTCCTGACCTGAATACTCAGAGCTGTGTATCTAGACACGTGGCTTCAGAATTCTGTAACATTTGATTGCAACTCTTTTTCTCTTTAGGTCACAACTCATTCCATAGCCGGTATCCCAGGAGGTGATGCTGGAATTGTCTGATATGATCATTGCTACTGAATCTTGTGTTCTTTATATCCCTTCTGCCCCCAGAGACTTAACTCCAACAGGAGAAGCAAGACTGGCCTGCTTTGGGAGTAAAGTTTGATTAATGCCAGATCCTTAAACAGAGAGAGAAAGGGAGAGAGAAGACTTGAGAAAATGGAGGTATTCAGACTTTTAACCTTCATGTTGAGTTGTTTTTATTGGATGGAGTAACACTCTGATTATTCCCCTCTGCCTGGAACAGAACATGATCCCACATTTCTTTACAATTAAATTAAGGCTAAAGAATGGCAAAGACGTTATCGTTCATGTGATATGTCTGAGAGATACTGGTTTTGGTCTACTGGAATGGAGTGCAGAAGCCCTTGACTGGGTTGCTTTCTGAAATGCCAAGTTTTCTGGGCAAATCCCATTAAGGGGTTTCATGTAGCTTCTGTCTTTTTGTTTTCATTTGCTGGCTGCCACTGTTGGAGATGACTCAAGGGCTGTTCACGCCAAACTTGAGCTTAATTTAGACATTGGAAATACTAAAATGGGGATATCTGTCTGGTCATTATTTCCCTTATCTGTTTATCCTGCAAGCGTCGATCATATCTAAAATAATTTCATTATAGGAGCTTGGTCACTTGTTAATTTTCTTCACTAATCTGGCTTATGGCAAAATTTGTTATGGATTGTAGTTAGGTTGTTTTCTCAGCTCCCTCAGCACGTAGATGGATATTTTTCACCAAGATGGAAAAATACTTGAACATTTTTTTTTTTTTTTGAGATGGATTCTTGTGTAGCCAGGCTGCCTTTGAACTTGCAGTGTAACCAAAGCTGGCCTTGAACTTTTATCCTCCTGGCTCTACCTTCCAAATGCTGGGCTGACAGATGTGTGCAACCACATCTGACCTTTGTGCATTTTTTTCTTCACTATTTTTCATGATTCCTCTGCGGTGTTCTCCTTTCAAGATACCGTTTTTGAATTCCTTGAAGTTTTCCCATAAGTCATTAAGGTTCTGTTTTTCTTTTCTTTTAAAAAAATTATTTATTTGTATTTTATATATGTTAATGTTTGCCTGCATGTGTGTAAGTATACCACATGTATGAAGTGCCTGTGGAGGCCAGAAGAGGCTGTGTGAGTCCCTGCAAGTTCCAGGTGCTTGTGAGCTAGCACATGAGTGCTGGGTACTGAACCCTGGCCCTCTGCTGTTAACTGCTGAGCCTCTGTCCAGTCCCGCCTGTTTTCTTAACCGTCTTCCTTTGTTTCTTTAGTTCTTCAATTTGGATCTTATTCATCTTTGTTTAAAGTCTCTCTCTCTCTCTCTCTCTCTCTCTCTCTCTCTCTCTCTCTCTCTCTCTCTCTTTCTCTCTCTTTCCTTCCTCCCCTCTTTCTTTCTCTTCCTAACACAGTCTTCTATTACATCACAACTCTCCAGTTCTCCATGATCTTTTTTTTTTTTTTTTCCCCAACTCTGGAAGTCCAGTTGTTTCTTGTGACTTCTGTTTCCCTGACAACATTCTGGTAACTGTTTATTAAAACTCCCATATTCATCCAAGGTCTTGACAAATGGAGACAACGACTGTAAATCTCCTTTAAAGCTGATGCCCACAATTTCCTTCACATGGGAGATCCTGGGCTTGTTTATAGCGTCTGTTTCCTCCTGTGAGTGATGATGGGTCATATTTTCCTTCTGTGAATTCTTAATTTTTTTGCTTATCTAAGGCAGAGGCTTCTATGTAGCCTAGGCTGGCCATAAACTGTGATCCTCCTACTTCACCCTCTTGGGTGTTAAGATTATAAGCATGTGCCATCATGCCTTGTACATGTTGATTGTTTTCTGATTGCCCGGTTTATAGTGTGATGAATGGTAAGATGTCCAGAGTTGACTGTCTTTCCTCAAGGGATGTTCTATCCTGGGAGACAGAGCATGTCACTGATTCTCCTTGCGACCTTTGAACTTTTGTCTTAGGTTCAGTTGTGATGCTCTGGAATAATGTTTACTTTAGGTCACAGTTTTCCCAACTGTTCTTCAAGGGCACAGTGGTAAATATTTTAGGCCTCTAGATGGATTTTTCTCTATTGGACTATTCAGTTCTTTCACTGTAACATGACAACAACCATAGAAATCTGTAAGCAAATAGGCATGCTTGTGCACCAGCAAAATATAATTTATAAAAACAGATGATCAGGAAATGGGCCCCAGTAAGCTGATCCTAGGCATTGCATCTTATTCCTAAGTAGTGGCTTCTTTTGGTGTTCTCTTGTAGGCTTAGGACGTTAACAGTATCTTTCTCTTCTAGATGGGACAGAGACCCAATGTCTCCCAGGCTTTGCAGCCATAAGTTTCCATTCCATTCTTTGACTTAATGGTTTTCTTTCCTGCACAAGGCCTTAGGGAGTATGATCAGGACATTTACACCCCAGTCCTTGGTTGCTGTCTTAGAGCAAGCCCCACTACACTCATTTCTTAGTGCTCTCCTCATTTGCCTAACCCATGGCTTCTATCCTTTCCCATGTTCTGCCATGAAATCTCCATTTGCATTTGTTCTTGTGAAGGTTACTGTTTGTCAACTTGACACGAGCTAGAGTCACCTGGGAAGAGGGAACTTCAAGTGAGAAATGGCCTCCATCAGATTAGCTGGTGGACAAATCTTTAGGGAGCATTTCCTTTATTAATGATTGGTGTGGGAGGGCCCAGCCCACTGTGGAAACACTGGGCAGATGGTCCTGAGTATATAAAAGCAGTGGGAAGCAGGCCAGTAACAGCATTCTTCTACTGTCTCATTTTCAGTTCCCTCCACCAGTTTCTTCTTGAGTCTCTTGCCTGACTTCTCTCAGTGATGGACTGTGACATGGAACTGTGAGCCAAATAAACCTTTCCCTCCCCAGGTTACTTTTGGTCAGAATTTTTTGTCATAACAATAGAAAGTAAACAAGGACAGTGTCCCTAAGCTTTAATCTTTGTTTCCTACATTGAGAAGGACCGGCACACGCTTTGAGTTCTTTTCTGTGGCGTGCCACTGTTAGGAAGTGACCCCAGGAGAACATCCCAGGGAATACAGAGCTTACTTCATGCATCTCCCTTAACTCCAAAATTTGATGGGCTGGAGAGATAGCTCAGCAATTAAGAATGCATACTACTCTTGTCTAGGACTGGAATTTCGTTTCCATATTGGGTGACTCACAACTACCTGTAACTCTAGCTCCAGGAGATCCAACGCCTTCTCTGGTCTGTGCAGACAACTGTACTCATGTGCACATACTCCAACAGAGACACATATATTAAAGGTAAAAATAAATCTTGTTTAAAAGATGAATCCTCAAACTAGCTAATAATGCCCACAAACAAGCCCCTTATATGTTCTGTACAGATTTATCATCCTTTACAGAAGATAATAATGAATTCTAGGCAACAGGGCTTAAAGTAAATGTCTCCTCATTGTGTTTTAAAAAAAGTAAGTGTCTATGTAGTCTAGGGAGCCTGAACACGGTCAAGTCTTTCCTTAAATGGTTAAACTGGGGGGACTCACGGTCCGCAGAATGTGGGTGTGTCTCCTTTGACCACAATCTGTAATGATTCTTGGCTCCTATAAGAATTATCATCTCCTCAACATTTGAATGATGCCTCCTAGTCAGAAGTCAATATGCCCACAAGAAATTCCAGAGGATTATAATTGATTAAACCTCACCACAACATACTATCTGTTCTATATTTATTTAGAATTTTTTTCATACAATATATTTTAATCATATTCTTTCTCATCCCTCAACTCCTCCCATATTATTCCCACCTCTCTATCTGCCCAGCTTCATATTTCTCTCTCTAAAAAAATAAAAAAAAACCCAAAAGAACAAAAATAAAAGCAAATAAGTACCTCCAAAGCCAACAGGATAAAAAATATCAAAACAAAAAGCACACAAAAAACATGGAGTCGATTTTGTGTTGGCCAACTGCTTCTGTGCGTGGGGCATTGTTCCCTGGAGTGTGGTTGATATTCTCAGTGACACTTCATTAGAGAAAATTTTTTCCTTTCGCAGGAGGTATTAGTCGCAAACGACTTCTTGGCCTGGGGTGGGACTTTGTGCTCACTTGCCCTTCTCAGTGCTAGGATTTTGTCTGGTTTGAACCTATGCAGGTCCTGTGCATGCTGTCACAGTCTCTTCCAGTTCATATCGCATCGTCCCTGCTGTGTCTGGAAGACGCTCTTTCCTTGTAAGAACTACCACCTCTGGCTCTTACACTCTTTCCTCCCTCTCTTCCATGTAGATCCCTAATCCTTGATAGGAGCGCTTTGATAAAGACATCCTATTTAGGCTTGAATGCACCAAAGTCTCTTCCTATCAGCACCTTGTCTATTTGTGGGTTTCTGTGTTAATTACCATTTACTGCAAGAAGCTTCTGTGATGAGGGCTGAGAAAGGCACAGATCTATGGGTATAGTGATATGCTATTGGGAGTCACTTTGTTGCCACGTTCCTTTGACAGAATTATAATAGTTGGATTTCCTCTAAGGCCCACAGCCTACCTAGACTCAGGTTCTTAGTCACTTCAGCAGTGTCAGGAATGGGTTCCATCTCACGTAGCAGGTCTTCAATCCCAATTCAAAAGCTGGTTGCTTATCCCATAACATTTGTACCACTAGTATACCAGTATATTTTGCAGGCAGTTTGCTGTCGTAAGTCATTGGGTTTGTAGCTGAGTGATATTGATGATGACTTTTCTTGGGTAGCATGCAGAGTGTTTTCTAGCACCTTGAATGCTTGTCAGTAGCAATGAAACATCTGTCTCGGTACCAGCTCGCCTTCTCTGTGTTTGATGATATAAGTAAGTAGGGTCTTCATCAACAGGGCCTTATCATCAAGTTGTGGAGGATAACCAAAAAACCTTGGCAATAGTCTGTGATGTTTGGGGAGCTGTTTGAGGCCCCTTTGGCCAACAGCTCAACAAGAATTATAGCATTCCTGGCACTGGGGGAGTTTTACTTGGTGGCATAAGATGTCTAGTTGGGTCATTCTCTCCCCCGTTATATGATAACTGCATTTAATGGAGTTGAAATTCCTTCCACGTATACGTTCACTTTAGAGACTTCCATAATAGTGAGTTTTTGGCTTTTCAAGAGGCCACTAGTGTTACTTGTCCCCGCTCATTTTCCCTCCTTCACTTGAGCCATCCCACACCCTCTCCATTTAATCCTCCAATTCCCTTTATCTCTTTATAACACTGCATTGGATTTCTCCTTCCTCAGAAGATCCCTCTTGCTCACCAGTCCCTTACTAGCTACCCAACCTCTGTAGTTATTCTAACTGAAACACACATATCATATCTAAAGTTTAAAGGCTGACATCTACATGTAAGGAAAACATGACACACTTGTCCCTTTGGGTCTGAGTTACCTCATTCAGGATGCTTGTTTCTGGCTCCATCCATTTGTCTGAAAATTTCATAATTTTCTTAATGTGCCTTTGTGTTTTGCCATGGGTATCAGGTCCCCTGGAACTGGAATTACAGACAGTTGTGAGCTGCCATGTGGATGCTGGGAATTGAACCCGGGTCCTCTGGAAGAGCAGTAAGTGCTCTTAACCACTGAGCCATCTCTTCCAGCCCCCAAATTTTATAATTTATTATCACTTCTCTTAACATCTGACTAGTATTCCATTGTGTAAATGTACCACATTTTCACTATGTATTTATTGGTGGAAGAACACTTAGATTGTTTTCAATTTCCGGCTATTATGAATAGTACGGTAATGAACATGGATAAGCAAGTGTCTCTGTAGTAAAAATGCAGAGTCCTTTGGTACATGTACAAGAGTGGTATATCTAGATCTTGCGCTATATCAATTCAGTTTTCTGAGGAACCTCCACACTGATATCCATAAGGGCTGTGACAATTTGTGCTCTCCAGCAATGGATAGGTATTTCCCTTGCCCTGCATCCATGTCATCATGTATTGTCATTTTTTTCATATTAAATGTGATCATTCTGACTGGCATGAGTAGTTTGGATCTGCATTTTCCTGAGGGCTAGTGATGCCAGACCTTTTTTTAAGTGTTTCTGTCTGTGTTTCATCTTTGGAGAGCACTCAGTTTAGTTCTAGACTCCATTTTTAAATTGGGCTTTTTGTTTCCTTGTTGTTCAGTTTTTTTAAGTTCCTTACATATTCTACATACAACACGCTGTCACATATATAATTGGTAAACATTTTTTTCCTATTCTGTAGGCTGCCACTTTGCTTGAATGATGGAATCCTTAACTATACAGAGTATTTTATTAACATGAGATTCCATTTATTAACTGTTGATCTTAAAACCTGTATTTTTGGCATCCTATTCAGAAAGCCCCTTCCTGTGCCAGTGAGTTCAAGACTATTCCTTATTTTGTCTTCTATCAGATTCAGAGTATCTGGTCTAATGTTGAGGCCTTAATCCAGTTGGAGTTGAGTCTTGTGCAGGGTGATAGATGTTAATCTGCTCTCACTCTTCTAAATGCAGTCATCCGGTTTGACCAGCCTGTGGAAGATTTATCTTTTCTCCATCATGTAATTTTTGCTTCTTTGGCAAGAACCAGGGGTCCATAGGTGTGTGGAATTATGTCCAGGTCTTCAACTGTGTTCCGCTGATCAATGTGTCTGTTTTTATGTCAGTGTCATACTACTTTTATTACTATAGCTTTGTAGTAAAACTTGAAATCTGAGATGGTAATGCCTCCAGCAGTTCTTTTATTATTCAGGATTGTTATAGGTATTCTCTCTCTCTGTGTTTCCATATAAAGTTTTTTTTTTAAATTTCTGTGAAGATTTGTGTTGCAATTTTGATGGGGATTGTATTAAATCTGTCACTTTCTTTTGGCTGAATGGCCATTTTCATAATATTACTCTTACTGATCCAGGAGCATAGGAAATCTTTCCATCTTTTTTATCTTCTTCATTTTTTCTTCAATGTTTTCCTGGCTAATTTTTTGTCAGCTTGACGCAAGCTAGAGTTACTTGAAAGGAGGGAAACTCACTTGAGGAAATGTCTTCATAAGCTCCAGCTGTAGGGTGTTTCCCCAGCCCATTGTGGGCGGTGCCATCCCTGGGCTGGTGGTCAGGTGTTCTATAAGAAAGCAGGCTGAGCAAGCCATGGGGAGCAAGCCAGTAAGCAGCACTGCTCCATGGCCTCTGCATCAGCTCCTGCCTCCAGGTTCCTGCCATATTTGAGTTCCTGTCCTGGCTTCCTTCAATGAGGGCCTACATTGTGGAAGTGTAAGCCAAGTAAACCCTTTCCTCCCCAACTTGTTTTTTGGTTATAGTGTTTCATAGTAGCAATACTAACCCAAGGACAACTTAGTACCAGGATCGTGGGGTACTTCTGTGATGGAACCGACTATGTTAATTTGGGGAGGGCTGTGGAAGGCCTTTGGAACTTTGGGCTACAAAATCCATTGAGTGTTGAGAGCTCAGTGAGCTGTTCTTTAAGTTCTTGGAAGATAAGAATGTTGAGAGTAGTGCAGATGATGAAGGCATGGCTTGTGAAGTTTCAGAGGGAAACAAAGACTCAACCAAGCCTTTTGTGTGAAGAATCTGTGGTGTCTGGTCAGCTGGAGATGAAGAATCAGCTGTGATTAACAAGAGGCCAGAACCACTAAAGTAAAACCTTTGCTTTGCTGGGACAATGGATGCTGGTCTGCTGGGGCTGAGCAATCAGCTGTGATTAAGAAGAGACCAGCATCACTGAGGTGAAATCTTCTGGGAAGTGTTTCCTGAGAGTAAGCACCCAGAAGCTGTGATCCAGAGGTGGTTGAGGCTGTACCTTGTGCTGGCAGCTGAACTTGGTAAAGTAAGACTCACCTAGGTGGTACTGGCTTTGCAGGCATGAAGGGGTCATGGAGAACAGCTGGGGCTTGGCACTGGGTAGCAGGACTTGAGTCCCTGAAGAAAGACTAGGGAGGCTTTTGTTGAAATAGCAGCCTAGTTGCTATGAGGGACCACAGCAATTTTGGAGATGCCACTACCATGGGATGACCACCAAGAACAGCAGTAGCAGTGGAGTGGAGCCAGCTGGAGCTTAGAAGACAAGCCGTGTGTGCTGCAGAGGGCAGAGCTGGAGAAGTGACCCAAGCCCCTTGGAGGAGCCCAGGATGTTGTGAGTGAATCCCAGATAACTGGACTTTGAATTTTTTATACTTTTTGGAATTTGGTTTTGCTTTGTTCAGATTGTGCCTGTGCCCTTGTTCTTCCCTCTTGAAGTATTTCACTTATTTTTTATTTTACTGGAACTCACAATTGAGAGTGAATTTGAAAAGAGATTTTTGATTTTAAAAGCATCTTTGGATTTTTAAAGATACTGAATTTTAAAGTGTTTGAATTTGTGAAGAATGTGGGACTTTTAAGGTTTGTGAAATGTTTTATATTGTGATGTTGATGTTAATGTGTGATCTTGGGAATGAACAAGAAAGTAAAGGCTATGGCTTAACAGTGATATATTTATCTGTCAAATTGATAAAGAGGCAATTATTCTGCTTAGTTTTATGTCAACTTGAGACAAGCTAGAGTCATCTGAAAGGAGGGAAACTTAATTGGGAATATGGTTTCATAAGATCCAGCTGCAGGGCATTTTCTTAATTTGTGATTGATGGGAAGGACCCAGTCCATTGTGGGTGGTGCTATATCTGTGCTCATGGTCCTAGGTTGTATAAGAAAACAGACTGAGTAAGCCATGATGAACCAGCCATAGTCTGGTCTGTGCATAAGGTCATGCCTCCAGGTTCCTGTCATGTTTGAATTTGTGTCCTAGCTTCCTTCAGTGATGGACCACAATGTGGAAGTGTAAGCCAAATAAACTCTTTCCTCCTCAACTTGCTTTTTGGCCATGGTGTTTCATAGCAGGAATAGAAACCTAAGGAAGACAAAAGTTTCAAGGTTTTTATTATCATACAGGTCTTTCACTTGTCCGGTTAGAGTTATCCCAAGATATGTTTTAGAGACTGTTGTAAATGATACTATTTGTCTTATTTCTTTATTACTATGCATGTCATTTGTATATAGGCAGGGCACTGATTTTTGTGTGTTAATTAGGTGTTATGCTACTTTGTTCAAAGTGTTTATCAGTTGTAGGAGTTTCCTAGTTGAATATTTAGGTTTTTTTATGTATAACACCTTATCATCTACAAGTAAAACTATTTTGACTTATTCATTTTTTTATTTGATCTCCTTCAGTTGTGTTATTGCTCTAGCTAAGACTGAATACTATTTTTAATAAGTATGGTGAGAGTGGACATCCTTGTCTTAGTCCTGACTTTAGGGGAAATGCTGAGAGTTTCTGATGTTGGCTGTTGGCCTGCTGTAAATTGCCTTTATTATGTTGATATATGTTCCTTATATTCGTAGTCTCTCCAGGACTTTTAGCAGGGAGGCATGTTGGATTTTGTCAAAGGCCTTTTCTACATCTAGTGAGATGATCATGTGGTTTTTGTCTTTTAGTCTGTTTATATGGTGGATTATGTTTACTTATTTTATATGTTGAACCATCCATGCAATTCTGGGGTAAAACCAACTTGATAATGGTAGATCATCTCTTTGATGTGTTTGAGAATTCAGTTAGCAAATATTTTATTGAGAAAATTTATATCTATGTTCTTAAGGGATAGTGGTCTATAATTTCCCCTTTTTTTGTTGCTTTTGTGTGATTTTGGTATCAGAGTAATAGAGGTTTTGAAAAAGAATTTGTAAATGTTCCTTCAGTTTTTTATTTTATTAAATACTTTGAGAAGCATTGGAATTCCCATCTGGCCATGGGATTTGGGGGGTGGGCTGGGAAATTTTAATTATTGCTGCTGCTTCTATTTCACTAGGGGTTATAGGTCTGTTTCAATTGCTTATTTGGTTTTGATTTAACTTTGGTAGGTTGTATATAACAATAAATTCATCATTTCTGTTAGGTTTTTCAGTTTGGTGGGCGGTAGATTTTTAAAGTATGTCTTTGTGATTCTCTGAATTCCCTCAGTGTCTGTTGTGATGTCTCCCTTTTCTTTTTCTCTTTTCGGATTTTTCGAGACAGGGTTTCTCTGTGTAGCTTTGCGACTTTCCTGGAACTCACTTTGTATACCAGGCTGGCCTCAAACTCACAGAGATCTGCCTGCTTCTGCCTCCCAAGTGCTGAGATTAAAGGCTTGCGCCACCACCGCCCAGCGTGATGTCTCCCTTTTCATCTTTAATTTTACTAATTTAGATTTTCTCTCTGTCTTTTGGCTAATTTGACTAAAGGATTGTCAACTATGTTGATTTTCTCAAAGAACCAACTGTTCATCTCATTGAATATTTACAATTTTTTTATTCTATTACATTGATTTTAGCCCTGAGTTTGATTATTTCTTCCCATTTACTCAGTTGAGATATTATTGATATTTGTTTCTCTACAGCTTCCAACTGTATTTTCAAGTTATTAATGTTGGATATCTCCATTTTTTAAAAATAGACACTTGGGCTATAAACTTACCTCTAAGAACTGCCTTCATTGTGTCCCATGTATGTAACTGTCCTATCTTGACACCCATCTACCTCTTAATTCTTTAGCAATGAAAATCCCCAAGCACCTCAGAGGGTTAGCTCCTAGGGTAGGTGCTAAACACACAAACTTGAAGGAGACACAGACCCTTTGAGACCTGATAATCTAAGAGGAGAAAATAGAAATGGAAAATATCAAGTATAGTAACAAGAAAGAAACCATGTAAAGGAGGAGTGTGGTGGTTGGTATTGTCAATTTGATATGATCTAGACTCAGAAGATAAAACCGCTGGGCACACCTATGATGAAGTTTCTGGATTAGGTCAGTTGAGGTGAGAAGGCCCACTTTAAATGTGGGTGGTACCATTCTCTGGTTGGAATCCTGTACCGAGTAGAAGATAAAAGTGAGCTTAGCATCAATATTCATCTTTCTGCCTCCTGACTATGGATACTATGTGACCAGCTGCCTCCTGCCTCTGTAACCATGACTTCTCTACCATGATGGTCTGTATGCTCCAAGTGTGAGCCAAAACAAACTCTTCCTTCATTAATTTGATTTTGCCACAGCAATGAAAACAGTAACTAATACCAGGGAGATTGGATAAGGCATATTTATGTGTATCTGGAGAAGTTAGCAAGGCCTTGAGCTCAGCTTTAACCAGCTAGTAGGTAGTAATTTGTCACTTAGTATAGGTCATGCATGTGTGAAGGATACTTTAGGAAGAAAGAAAAATCACCTGTTCAGAGCCAGCCAGGCAGTAGTAGCACATGTGTTATGTGCTTGGGGTTAATAGGCAAGAGGAGGAAGGAGAAGAAGAGGGACCGGCAGGTTGGAGCTGGCTTAGGAAAGACCTCACAGGACACAGTAGAGAATTTTCTTGAGATCTTTAGACCAGTAGAAGCTACTGAAGTGTTGGGGAGGACTGTGAGATGATCACACTTAGGCTTTGCCAAGATCTAAGTGACCAACTGGAAAGGCTTAATGGGCAGGGGTGGAACTTAAAATCAACAGGAGGAGAAGGGTGGTGTACAAAGAGAGATCCTTCCACTAGAGCAAGGAATCTGAGCCAAGAACAGTTAGAATTGAGAAATATTTTGGAAGATAATTTTTGTGGCTAAATCAATGATAGGTTTAAGTTGGAATGAAGTGTGTAGGGTGGACTTCAGCAGTGGCATTTTTGAAGGAATATAAAATATGCGAAGAACAGTTCTATGGAGAATGGTGAGTGGCAGATTTATTCCTTATTCATTTATTTAACAAGTGTTTAGTGGATGCCTACTGTATGCCAAATATTGCCACAGGTAAAGTTGATGCTCTCACAGGGTTAATATAACCCTTTTTAAGTAATAATAATTGTAAATCTAGATGATAATAAGTAAGTAATTGAAAATCAAAGTGAGACAAAGAGGAATTCTTTAGTCTAGAAGAATCTTCTTGGAGTCTCTTACATTTGAGCTGAGACATGTATGGTTAACAGAACTTTGATGTGCAAAGATTACAGAAGCATCTAGAAGGACTCAACAGCAAAAACAAAGCCTATATGATCAGAATGAACTAAGGTTGTTAAAATAGAGTCTGGAGAGATTGCTCAGTGGTCAAAAGCACTTAATGTTCTTGTAAAAGACTAGTGTTCAGTCCTAGCACTCACATGGTAGTTCACAACTGTCTGTACCTCTAGCTCCAGGGGATCCAACACATTCTTCTGGCCTCCCTGGGCACCTGCACACACACACACACACACACACACACACACACACACACAGAGAGAGAGAGAGAGACAGAGAGAGAGACAGAGAGACAGAGAGACAGAGAGAGAGAGACAGAGACAGACAGACAGAGACAGACAGAGAGGTGGAGACAGACAGAGCAGAGACAGATGCACACAGAGAGATAGAAACAGAGAGACACACAGACAGACAGACAGACATAGACATGCACACAGACTAAATAAAAATAAAAATCTTACACAAAAGATTATTAAGCTAATCTCGTGCCTGGAACTGATGAGTATGCCAGGGTAGGAGGAAATAAGGTAGATTTTGGAGGGTGTAGGGAGAGTTAGGAGAGGGGAAATAATATGATTAAAATAAAATCTGTAAAATATTTTTTAAAGAAAAGTTTAAAAAATAGGATGGCATAAGTGTTTGGAAATTATCAGAATGGCAGACTATTCCTTACTGTATGTCACAGGCTCCATTTCCCCTTTCTACAATGAGCACAGCCCTCATTATGGCTTTAGAGATAATTGAGTTTGAGAGGATTTCAGGCACCTGAGTGGAGATGTTTGCCAGATGGTCATCATAATTCTACAGGGGTACAAGAACTGAAAAAAAAAAGTAGTTTTGGAAGTTATCATCCAATGGGATCCAGTTGACAGTTGATAATTTGAGGGTGTGCAAGCATTTTCCTAGTGTGAGTATGTAGAAGCAGAGAGTCTCAAATGAGCTGTCTCCCATGTACATTGTGAAGACAGGCTTGTCTCAGGGCTACAGGCAATACTACTAGATGGTGTAATGGTACACACAGCCAGCTTCCCTCGCAAGCCTGGCTTGCTCTATGCTTTTAGAAGGCACAAGGCATGGGCACTGAGTCTGGTGAAACACAAATACCAGAGAACAGGGTTTTAAATAGAATCTTGGAACATATTTAATAGAAATATTAAAATTTAAAATAGAAAATACAAACATATTTCAGACTCACTGGGCTGTTGGTGACAACCACAGGTCACATATTGTAAACTTCATTTTTCTGCATTATTTCACTAAAATAATCAATTTCCCCCCCCCTTTTTTTTTAATCTTGTCAAATGAAGCATCTTATGGTGAGAAGAGTGCTGGTTTACACGTGCCAGCTAGCTCTGAATCTCCCACTAGGCATTGGCTTCAGCGGAGAATTTCCCTTTATTTTTATTACAATTACAGAGAGTTTAAAGTTTAATTACAAGTGTCTCCTGTGTCTTAAGACTATCCAAGTTGATTAACTTACATAAATGCTTGCTTTGTTTTTACTTATGTGTGTGTGCCAATGCCTGTGTGTGTCTATGTGCTCATGTGTTTGAGTAACCACAGAACGCAGAAGAAGGTGTTAGATTCCTTGGACCTGGAGTTACAGGCAGTTGTGACTCTCTTGATAAAGGGCGCTGGGAGTTGAACTCTGATCCTCCGTAAGAGCAGCACACTCTTTTAATCACTGAGCCATTTTCCCAGCTTTCTCTCTCTCTCTTCTCTATTTCTTTCTTCTGATGTGAGATAATCTTTTTGGACACTGTGAAGGGGTGTCACTCTGATTGGTTTAATAAATAGCTGAATGTCCAACAGCTAGGCAGGATTTCCCGGCACAGAGGACACTGGGAAGAAGAAGGGAGATGTCAGGAGATGTGGAGGAAACAGCGTGGGCAGTACTGAGTAAAGGAAACTGAGCCATGTAAAATAACATAGATTAAAAGATCTGAATTAATTTAAGTTATAAGAGCTAGAAACAAGCCTAATCTATCAGCTGAGCTTTCATAACTAATAATAAGGCTCTGTGTCACCACTGGGGAGCCAAAGGTCCCAATGAAAAAGTCCAACAACAATTTCTTAATTATATTTTGAGACAGGGACTCACTATATAGCCAAAGCTGGCCTGGAGTTCATGGATATCTACTTGTCCCTGTCTTTTGAGTGCTGGGACGAAAGGCATGTACCACCATACCTAACCCTCCTTCATTTATTTTTAATGTCCCTTCTTTTTCTAGTATTACTGATCTTTTGTATCCTGATTTTACCATCCTTCCCTGTATATATATGCATGTACATACCACAAAAATTTCCCCAGTTGTATGATTTAGATTTTGATATTATAAACAGTTGCAGATTACTAAAAAAATAAGTGGCTCTATTCAGCTCTATCCTCATGTCTTTCTACAGAGGCAGCGGAAGTTTACTCTGAACTAAATAGCATAGCCACATTGTAGCTCTACTCACTTGGAAAGATCCAGAAGACTATTTCTCTGTCAGTCCTCTGCTGACTTGTGTCTGCAACTCATTCCAACTAAAGAACATTTATCTCATCTATTAAAACCACATAACATGCCAAATTAAAGCATTTTTGCTGTATTAAAACTTGCCTACAAGTTGTTGTTGTTGGTGATATTTTGGATTTCATGCACTTCCCTAAACATTGATGATCAAGTAGAAAGTGAGTAAGGCGTCTTGCCAACAGTATTCTCCATCAAGGAAGGCAGATGATAATAGCAATGCTTCCAAGCCTGCTGTGGATGAGAGGGGTAGATTTTTTCCCATCTTCAAAATAAAACGTGAGAGAAACCATGTAAGTGTATTACGTTTGGAGGCGGCAGAGTCTGGTAGCAGGCAGAATACCTTACTGTGCCTTGATTGACATGCCCTGCATCTTTCTCTAGGAAGTACTTCTTAGACCTGGTGGGTTGGCTAGTCTGAGGGAAGTCCTGAGCTTCCCACTGAGACCTTTGTTGACTCTGGCATTTAGGCAAATTCCAGTGGCATTTCACGTCCCCATGTCTGGTGTCTGGGAACAGGATTCCTGCAGGGACTCTCTCTGCCTTTGGCTATGGCACACCCTTTGGCAGATACTCTGAGCAGTTGTCAATCTTAGTCTCAATGTAGACAGAGATGATTTATCATCCCTTGACGATTGGTGGTGGTGGTGGTGGTGGTGGTGGTGGTGGTGGTGGTGGTAGCAAGGGAGACTTTAATGGACATCTCCCTGCACATATAAGGATATAGAGTGTTCCATGAGTGAGGAAGCTAGCCTCTGGCTTGCTTTACTTTGGTGGAATGAATATAAGACAGATAGAAACAGGTGACATAATGAAGTGTTGTTGGGAGTATATCCAAGAATATCTGAACATTTTTAAATATGATAAGTGCTTGACATATGTTACTTCATGTAAGGATTTTAAAAATTAATTCTTTGAAGATTTCATGCATGTGTTTTGATCATGTCCACCTGCTCCCAACTCCTCTCAGATGTACTCCCCACTTCCCTATCCACCCACCATGGTGGCCACAATTCTTCTAACCCTGTTAAGCGCAATTTGTGTTGCCCATGAGCTCTTGGATGCATGGTCATCTGCTAGAGCATGGTAGGATTAGAGAGGGCCACACCCTCCAAGAAGACTGACTCTCCCCCCTCTCAGAAGCTATCAATTGCCAATAGCTCTTCAGCTAGGGGTGGGACTTCATGCCCACACGTTTACCTCTCCTTGCTGGGATTTTGTCTGGCTTGATGGGATTTTAATGAGAAACAAATAATCTCAGTGAGACAGATTTTTTTCCCTGTGCATAAGCATTCCTCAGATATTATTCCTTGGTAAGTAACATCATATCTGGCAGAGTTCAATGCAGTTAATAGTTGTCTGCATAAACATGCCTTCTCTTATCTGTGAATTACACAGCAGGGGCCTTAGCTATAAAACTGAACAAAAAGGTTTCTAGGAAGGAATAGTGTTCAACCTGTTCTTGGACCAGATGATAGGGCCTTCCTTTGAGAATGCCAATTTCCATTAAATGAGGTTGTTGTTTTTTGTTTTTTTTTTAAGTGAGTTCGGTGAATTATAGAAATCCATGGCAGGCATTAACTGTAGATAAACAATACTGATTCAGGATTTTTACCGTCTCTGAGGTATATTCTCTGAGGTTCAATGTAGAATGCTACATGGATAATTGCAAGTTGGTGGACAATATTCAGATCATCTGAATATCTTCAAATCTAGGATCATCAGACTTTATAATTGGAAAGTACGTTATAGACCATCTATTACTATTGTATTGAGTTTAGCTTTGTGTGTGAACACATAAATGTGTGTGTAGCTTTGTGGCATGGGTGTGCAAGCATGTATTTATAGAATCAAAAGTCAGCGTTGTGTGTCATTCTTCAGGACACTGATTTCTTGGATTTTTGAGTTAGAGTTCCTCACTGGGCCTGGAACTTACCAGTTCAGCTGTGGACCTGGGCAGTTAGTATCATGGGTCTTCTGTCCTCCTTCCCAAGTGCTGGGATTCTAAGTATGTGCTAACATGCCCACACTTTTCTATGTGTATTGTGTGATTGAATTCATGTCCTCACGCTTTCATGGAAAGCACTTTACTGACTGCATCATCTTCCCAGTCCTAGTGTACCTTCTTGAAGGCACCATAGATGAGACAAAAATGAAGGATCATGAGGAGAGACCACAGTATATACTATTCACACCATTCTGCCTCTTCTTCATGATGTGTTTGAACTTTCTTGTGGGGCTGATCGAACAGAGGAACTGAAATAGAAATCAGGTGTAACTCTGCTTCTGTAGATGTCTCAGAATGGATGTAGCGTTCATCCACCTTCTTTCACTGAAGGAAGACAAGCAACCCCAAGAGATGAAATGAACAGCAACAGTACATAGGTAGTCATGAGTCAACTTCTTCTTTTACTTCTCAGGCCCCTCAGTCTAATGTCTCCCTGAAACTGGGCTTCAAATGGAGTTGAAAGGTCATGCCTGGAAGTTTCATGGTCTTGTCTGATGAGCTTTGCTAACTTGATTCAGACTGTCTGAATCATCGTCTTCTCTAAATGCTCTTCTGGAGATGGGAGTGTCTGAATGCAGGCTGATAAAAGTTCAAGTAGGTTAGAGGGTAGTAGAGATGACAAGCCTTCACACTGACATCCAACATCAATGTTTACAGAATCAGGATGTCAGGTAATTATCACTTGTACCTTTTGTGTGTAAAATTCCAAATGATGCTGCTCCCTTTGAAATAAGGTTGTACGCAGCTGCTATGGGTCCATCTAGTCCTTTGCTTTCTACTCTGTCACTTTGAATGACCTGTCAGCACAGCTTTGCTTGATCTATCATCTGTCTGTCTACCATCCATCTATGTACTATATATCAATTATCCAATTATCTGTCTATCATCTAGCTATCTGGCTTTACTCTCAGATCCCTGAGTAGACTGTCTTCTTTAATCCTTAATGCTGCTTGGATATTGGTTTAGGAGAAGGTGTTGGTAACTCAACATAGCTGTATATGGGAGTTTCTGGTGTTTTTCTGGGGGGGTACTAGATTGGCATTTGGGATAAGCTAGTCTTGCTTGTGATTTTTATCTCCAGGAAGAGAGGCTTGGGTTGAGTTTTACTATGCCTCTCCAGCTACAGGGCACTTCATAATATCCAGAGACATGGATGCCTCCATTACGTGGCTATACTGAGACCACCTGAGCAGTGCCTTCAGGAAACTGGCTGTCCTGTTGTGATGTTAGGAGGCACCCAGCAGCCTGGCACAAGGCCTCCCTATAGCCGCTGTGCTGGGCTATTTTGCAGCTCTAGGTAGAGGTGTTAGACCTACTCAAGAAACTTACCCGGGCCAAGGGAATGCTTGAAGCTTTCAGAGGAGTGACTAAAAGAAATGTGGTTTGATTAAGGGCAGATTAATCTTGAGAGGGCAGGGGGCATCACTAAATCTGTCCCTAGGAGCCCTGCTACTGTACACTTAATGTTCTTGATGAGAGTGTAGGGCTGATGAGGCTTGGCCAGCAGACACCACATGGGTGGAGCGATACTTGCCTAACCACACCTCTGGTATGCTGAGACACCCCAAGGAGAATGTGTGTGTAGAGAGGCCCTCGGGGACACCACACCCTAAGTCTGCTTCCCTCCCTGCTGTGAGAAACTAAGGGAGCACTTCTAGACATTACCCTTACTTTCCCAATGCACAGCTACCATCACCAGACCTGCCAGAGAGGGAGAAGGTGTCAGGTGGGAAAAGTTGTGCTGAGGGTTGGGGTCATGTTCTCCTCAGCTGTGTATCTGAAAGTAAAAGCTACCAGCTTACAGAGTGAGATCTCATGGCACCTAGAGCGCATTGGCATCCGAGACATGGGCAAGTAAAATGTTGGCTGTTTTGAGTTGAGACCCATAAATTGCCCTGTAAAATATATATATATATATATAATTATATATTAATATTGTTATGTATTATATTATAAATATATATGTAATACATATATTTCCAAAAGTATCTCTCTCCTCCCCTCCCTCCCTTTCTTCTCTTTCCCTTCTCTCCCATTTCTTCTCTTCTCCTATCTCACCTCCTCTTCTCCCTTCCTTTTCACTCCCCTTTTTTGCCCTGTCCTCCTCTTCCCTCTTCTTTCCTCCTCCCCTCCCCTCCCCGTCCCTCCTTCACCCTCTCCTTCCATCCGCATCCCTCTCTCCTCTTGTCTTGTCTTCTCAGACATAAGTTGAGATCATCTGTCATGCCGGCTGCCACTCTGCATCATATTATCTGGATAAGAAAATCAGCCCATGGGACGATCTGCAAGGTGCACAGCGAGTCCCATTGGTAAGTGTTTTACATGCAATGTATCTCTAAAATTTTCCTTTATAAGGTTAGTGCTGCAAATGAGGAAATGAATACCCAGAGTTAGGGAGCTTGTCTTGACCGCTTGGCTAAGAGATTGTGTTTACAGGAATAATCTCAGGGACTGGAGGGATGGTTGAGCAGCTAAGAGATCTCCATTCTCTTCCAGAGGACCCCAGTTTGGTTCCCAGAATGTATATCAGGTGGAGACTGTAACTCCAGCTCTAGAAGACCTAGTATTCTCTTCTAGTCCCTGGGCACTCCCCTGGTATACACACACACACACACACACACACATACACACACACACATACACACACACACACACACACACACGCACGCACACACAGATCTTAAAAAAAATAAATGAATAATCTGAGTCATGCCGTAATAAATCGAAGCCCACCAATAGCTCCCTGATTCTATGTGTGCATTTATTTTTTTAAATACTTCAGGGGATGTGATTCCCTAGTTGTGAGGACGAAAAAGAGAGTACTTACTGGAGAGTCTCTCATTTGCAGTTCTGTTCTGGACATGACTTAGGTCACTTCAGCTCCTCACCACATAGCAAGCTGGTAAGCTGTTCGTCCCCTTTCCTGCGCCTTATTAAGAAGTGAAGCCCAGAAGCTGACTAATAGAAGGAGCTAACTCAGAGGTAGGCACTGGGCTCTTACCTCTGTGATACTGCTCTTCAGAAGAATGGTCGAGGCTGAGGTAGAGCTTCAAAGAGCCTTGTTTAGCTGCACGTTCCACTCCCTTCTATCCATCTGAACACGATCATACCTACTCTTCAGTCTCAAAAATGTATAGTCTTAGGACCCTTCTCAGGGGTTCTTCTGGGCTTGACCTAACTCCTATGTACTCTAGTCCAATACTCAATGCCCTGTGGCCCAGGCTTAACCTTTGGGATGCATATATGATCAGCACCCACACAGCTGGGAATCACTGAGTCACGGGGCCGAGTTGCTGCTTGCATGTTTTGCGCCTGGAAATGAGATTTATAGGGCAGAGTGTCTTTGCCTCCCACACTTCTGGCAGGTTTCCTGTGCATTCCTGCTGCAGAGCCTTATGGCGCTTATCTCTCATATCTCAAAGAGAAGCCTTTTAACAAGGGTCACTATCCACAAATGACAGAGTATAGTAAATTTAGACCTGAAAGCCACCGCAGTGAATGCCTTGGCAGGCTACTCCCTCATAGTTCTGGACAAGTGAATTAGGGAATGTGCTCATTCATCTGTTCATTTCCTTTTTACCTCTCAATTTACCCTCCAGGTAAGATGTGTAAGTGAGGAATGGGAAGAGCCAAGGAGAACTCAAATACAGAAGCTGTTTGTAATGCTGCTTTGCAGGTCTAACTCCTTTAAAAACATGAAGAAGGGGAAGGAGGAGGGAGGGTGGGAGGGAGAGAGAAAGAAAGAGAGAGCATCCATGGAAGAACTAATATGAAGAAATTGTAGTTGTATCCTGAAAAACAAAAGTACATATCTGAAAATGATTTCCTTGAGGAATCAGTGTAATTTAAATCAAAATTACAAAGCTCCTTTCATTCCTTCTTCCTTTTTGTTGACTCTCTTCTCTATTCTTGGCTTTTCTTCTGTTTCACAGGATACCAGTTGTTCTTGTGTCCTGAGACTGAAGAGAAATAAGATCCCTGCAAAGAAACAGCATGTGCTATGAGAAAGAGTATCAATAGGAGAGGGAGAGAACAGAATTGCAGCTGAAGGCAGTGGAACTGATGGGAGTGGGGAGATGACTCAGTCATGCTTTGCAAACGTGAGGCCCTGAGTATGATTCCCAGAATGCTTTGCAAATACGAGGCCCTGAGTTTGATTCCCAGAATGCATGTGGAAATCTCAGTTGCAACAGTGTACACTTGTAACCTCAGAAATGGAGAAGCCGGGATAGGTGGATCTTTGGGGCTTGTTGGCCAGCCAGCCTGGCCTACTTGGAGAGTGCCAGGTCAGTGAGAGACTATCTGAAAGGAAAATAAAATGGTTGGCGGTGCCTGGTAAACGACACCCAAGGTTGTCCAGTGGAATGTGCACAGGCCACACTCATAAAAACGCCCATAGCCATACACATGCATGCCCCTTCACACATACAAACAATTGCACACACACACACACACACACATACACACACACACACACACACACACACACACACACGATGCGGGTGTATGGTATCAGTGGCACAGAGCAATCAAAAGACACTCTCAGAATACAAAGAGGATGAAGAGAGATGCAGAAGAAAAAATGCCTGTTAGAGAGGAGAGAGAATAAAGACATAAGAGAAATGCCGACATTCTTAATGTGAGAAAAGAAATCCTTTTTAAGAATGCTGACATACAACCGCACATGAAAATCACAGCAATTGCACATGCGAACACACAGGAGCTGTGACAGCAGGCACAAGCTCCAGCCACACACCCACCCTAGCTGAGGAGCTTGTGGCCTTTGCTAGTTGCTGGGAGCAGGAGTCAGTTTTCTTTAATGATGTGACTGCTGGTAGGCTGACCACAGGCCAGAGCAGGCTCCACACCCGAGAGCAGTTGCGCAACCCAAACTCGTCTCCATAGGGAAGAAGAAAAGAAGACTGAAAGTTGGGTGGGTGAGGAGGGGAGGGTAGAGAAGGGTGGGTATGGGAGGAGTTGGGATATGATCAAGATATGTTGTATGGAATTCTCAAAGAATTAATAAAAATACTCCTTAAAAAGAAAACCATGGCAAAAATCTGTCCTTGTGGCATCAGTTGCTGACACGTTTTGAAATTCCCAATTCAGACAGAAAACCTAGATTTGAAAACTATCATGGTACCCACTAATAGTTCCCTCTCCCCTGCAAAGAAAAAAAAAAGCAATAAACATGAGACTAGACTCACCCATATATTCTCGTGTGAAAATCGGTTAGAAAGAAGATTCTTGTCCTGTCTGTATTCTAGTTTGATTTGAATGATTTCAGTAAAATCCTAGTACTATAAGCTAAAGGGGCCACTTAAGAAGTGAACCCAAACCTTACTAGGAAAAAGAGAGGACACAAAGTAGCCAGGGAACATTTTAGAAGATGGTGATGATAGCAGTTAATCAAAACAGCATGAGGATGGGGGAAGACCTGATAGGCAGAGAAACATCCAGTGCAGATGCCCACTGTTACCTCATTATTCGTTCTCCTCTGATTTCAAGTGCCAAAGTTAATCACAAACTGGCTATCCTACATATCCTGGAGTCTATTTTTAGGATAAGTGGTTGACTATTTGAAATAAAGTTGGCATCTTTCCTGAAATCCCACACCACAATATAGAGAGCAAAGGGACTAAACAAGTAGCCGGATGCACAAAAAATGAGACGGAAATAAAAGAGTCAGGGCCTGGGGAGAGTCATCTTGAGTTTGGATTGGTATGCCCATGTGTAATGAGTTGGAGAAATTACAGTTCTACCATTCTTCTTCTTCTTATAAATGGAAGTCATTAGTTGGAGAAGGTTCCCGAAGGAGAGAAGCAGGCAGAAGGCCTGTGAGATAAACATTACTCTGCTGGGGAGAAGGAAGGAGTTTACCTCACATTCTAGCAAGGAAGGGAGTGATGGTGGCAAGAAAAGAAAATTGAAGACACTACTTTTGTGGAAGGAAGGAAAGAGAACTATGACCATGGGACTCAACATGCCTTATTTTTCCTGATTCTAGACTATAATGGTAGTGTGGAATAGAGTTCTAGAGAACTCTCTGAGTTCCTGACTTCCTATCTGATGACTATCTTATTGCTTGTAGTATTAAGGCAACTCCACATAGTTAAAAGGGAGGTTTATTTTGTGGGTAACTTACAAGTGAAGGGATAGCTTACAGGGTCTGGGAAAGGTGTAGCTCAGTCCAGCGGTGTTCTCTGGAGAACTCTGCTCAGTCTACCTCCAGCGTCCAGGATCCAGGAACCAAGAGAACTGGCACATCCAGATCTTGGGTCTTAAGGGCTCCTGTCTTGGCCCTGCCTTCTTGGTGTGACAGTTATCGAAGCCTCAGTGGGGGTAGTACTTCCAGGTCAAAGCTGGAACAGCTACCCACTACACGTTCTCCCACATGTCCTTCTGTCATTGTGACACTATCTGCCAGGAGATCTTCAGAAGACTCAAGCTGATACCTTGGAATCTATAAGAAAACCTCTTTTCTTGATAAATATCCCAGCCTCCAGTATTTCATTATATTAACAAAAAACTAGCTCATTCACACTAATTTTTAAGAAGTGAAATAATAAAGAGAATTCTGTTATGTCCTTATGTAGGAATATTACCAGTCATTAATTACCATTAATACTATTATTACCAGTTAATTATCATTTATGAGCTTCAAGAACATTTAAAATATAGAAAAAAACACCCATAGTGGTAATAAATCTGGGCATAAAATTGCATATGCAAAATGGTACCAATGATGAATAGAAAAGTAAATTAATGTATAGATACATAAATATATTAAAATATTGAGAGTAATTTTGAACTTTCAGGAATAAGATTTCATTACTTCTTTTTTCATATTCAACCAAAAAGTAACCTCATTTACTGATACCAATTAGGACAGGTAGGAAGTCAGACAAACCAGCAACTATTATATTGATAAGGAACAAGTTACTTGGGTCCATTGGGGGAATTTGCCTCTTACCTAATTTCACACCAGTCTCCCATGTTTGAGGTCATGTATGTGAGTGAAAAGATGGCTGGAAGTGGAGCGACCAGGTTTCTCTTAGTTCTCACGTTCTGGGTTTCTCAGTGGCTAACTTTTGTCCCTTTGTCTAAACCGGGGTCTTTACCACGCCTCCAAGGTGCTCCCAGCTAAATCCACCTGCTGCCTCCTCTGTGCCTTCAGCACAGTCCTCCCACACACATGTTGGGCAAAGTGCATCCTCTGCTCCAGTGCACCAGTCTCCCTGTCTGGCACTAGGGCATCTGCTTAGATCTGAACCCTTCCTAGCAGACTGTCAGTCTAACCAGGAGGGAATGAAGAAGCTGTTGTTGAGGAAACTGCCCTGCACACTGTCTCCATGAATACACTGTGGCGTATGGTGATAAACATTGTCTATACTATGGACTTGTCTGGGCTCAATGGCTCAGTTCACATCACTGAGGTCTGGCCATATAACCGTACAAATTGAAGTGACTTTGTAGGCATGGCCTCCAGAGTGTGGGTGGTCCCGCCCTGGATTTTTTTCTGGCTATTGAAATACACCAGGCCTGTGTGCATTTTTGTGCTTCCTCTTCTAATCTTCACATGATGCCCACTGCTCTTCAATCAGCATCTGCCCCATCGTGGCTTCGGAATTAATTGCCTGTCTCCTACCATTCAAATGCAGGCCATGTCTCCCTGCTGCCCTTCCTCCTGAGACCCAGCCCAGTGTGACACTTAGTAAATATTCATTCACAGGTCATTATTTCTAGCCACCATACCTCATCGAGGGTTTCCACCAAGACAGCCCAACAGCCAGTGATGGGAAACAACCCACTTACTGATACACAGATGAAATGGCTTTGCAGGGACTCCTCCAGTTCTTTCCTATGGTCTCCATTGGCCATGAGATGGTGCAGAAGGTGAAAGGTTCTTGTTACCAAGCCTGATGGTCTGAGTCCAATCCTCCCACTAAGTGGAAGGAGGGAACCGACTCCTGTGAGTTGCCCTCTGTCTTCCAAATGTGTGCACTACTGCATACATGAGCACACATGTATGTTCACACATAAAGATACACATATAAGTAAAAGTAAATAAATAAATTATATATATATTAATATTAACACTTATTAATAAAGGTACCACCATGATATTGGAAATAGGGAACTGGGGTAAACCATACAGGTCATTTGATCTTGCCCAAGCCATTTCATGGAGGAGGGAAGAAGACCCAGAGAAAGCTCCAAAGAAAAACGAACAGAACCATCCCCAGAGCTAAGCCTGTGGCAACATGAAAGGACCCTCACAGGGTCTGACGTCTTCAGCACATCTTCTCTGTCCACTCATTCCTTCCTCCCTCTGTTGGTGCTGGGAATACTTGGAGAACACATCACTACAAAAGGCCTTTAGTTCCTGTACTGGGTCATGAGCCCAGTACTCATCTCTACCCACTGTAGCAAGGTGTAAGGAACTAGAAGGGAAGGCCTGTCAGGGCCCTGCCAGGGTTTTGGGTTTCTGCCTTCCAGGCCAGCAAACATTTTATCAGATGGGAATGACGTGGAGTCATCTGACCTGGCTCATGTTTGAGATGCAGGAGCACAGGGGTGAATGTTTCTGGAACATACTTGGCTAATGAAGCCATCATGACGTCCTTTGGACCTGTGGGTGGACAGAGAAGGAGCATGATGTAGGAACGTGGTGAGTGAGTCTTTTCCGCATGTGGTATTAAATGTGAGGACGTGAATGCCTGGGCACTAGCAATTTAGTCACAGATGAAGAGCCCCCAAACCAGCATCCACTGGACATGGAGGACAAAGTCATGGGCATGACAAGAAATGCATTATTTGTGGAAAGGTAGGAATCCAATTGTGTCACTGTTGCTGGGGACAGAAGGAAGACAAATGGGCTTGAGATCTGAGGGAAAGGGGCCACAGGAAACCATAGAAACCATGTAATAGGACTTTAGATGCCAAAAACATGCTAGTTTCTCTAATCTGGGAAACTTCCTCATCGTTTTTGAAGATGGATGGTGAGATGGATGCCAGTTGCAGGACCAGGACCATCTATGGATACTATACCATATTGTAATATGTGCCAGCAGAGTGAAACGAGAAAACGACTCTCCGTTGATTACTCAGGGGATGGTCAAATGCAAGCATTTTCAATCCTACACTCCTTTTCTGAACCATGCCACACATTTGATGATGTTATCTCCTCCTTTTCCAAGAAAGTGATTGGGACTCAGGGAGACTAAGGAGACCCATCACCAGGAAAAGGGAGAGAAGGGAAAGGGCTTTTGAGCTCTTTGCTTGAGTTCTGCTGGGAACAAGAACTGCCCCCACTCTCAAATGCTGTAGATGCACCATGTCTTAAAGCCAGCAGGGAAAGGGGGAGAAGAGGGAAGGGACTCTCTGGGCTGCCGTTATCTGCTAATGATCATTGTTAGGATTTGAATGGGAAACATTCTCCACAGGCTCATGTTTTGAGCCCTTGGTCCTCAGTTGTTTGTACTTCAGGAGGCTGTGAAAGCTTTGGGACATGGGGCCTGGCTGATAGATTCATGTCACTGAGGTGGGTCTTGGAGAATTATAGTCCAGCCTTTTTTTTCTGGTCCACGTTTCTGTTTTCTGATGTGCTGGAATGAAGCAAACCACTGTGCAGGCTCACTGCCACTTTGCAGAGTCACTTTGCAGCCACTGTCTGATGATTTCCCTTGTAATGGACTGATGTCCTCTGAACCCTGAGCCCAGAATCAACCCTGCCTCCCTTAAGTGGCTTCTGTCACAACAATGAGAAAGACAAGGCAACCCTCTTCTATGGTTATGACTTACAGGGTGCCTCCAGGGCCTTTCAGGCAGATTCTGGGGCACTCTGCATGATCTGCATGCACCTGCCTCCACCCCCTGGTTTTTTCCCATTGAGTTCCACAGACATGGCCCTCATGTCTTGACTTTCAAGTAACATCACACCAGGAAAACCATTTATCCATTTTGGTTGACAGGGTCCCATGTGAGGAATCTGTGAGGTCCCAGCAAGCCTTCCTATGGGATGCCAGTGGTTCTGACCTCTTCATAGGCCTCCAAGCTCCTAGTGGTACCCAAATGAAGTTGCATTGCAACAATAAACTTGAGTCATGAGGTTCCTTGTACTGCACAGCTAGCACTTGGCTGATGGACACCACAGTTGGGCCTGTAACCTGGCCCTGGCCTCAGCAGGAACAGCTATTACCTAAGAGGGAGTGATATATAGTAAGCATCCAGATTCACTGACGCTGACATGGCCATGGCCAAGAGAGACCCTGTGAGGGGCCTTGGGGAATAACCATGCAGACGTAATCCTGGCTGTTATTTGATGTTTTGTGGATAGAGATGCACAAGGATGTGGACGAAGAGGCTAAAGCAGGGTTGTTGAGACTGCGGTCTACCCATGTGTATTAGTTTTGTGTGGATGCTGCAACAGATAATGGCAGATATGATGACTTAAACAGCATAGACTGGTTATGTCACAGTTCTGGCAACCAGAAATCAACACCAGGTTTCACAGGGCTCAAAATTCAAGGTCCAGGCAGCTCTGAGATGCCTTCTGGATGCTCTGGAATGAATCTATTTCCTTACCTTTTCCATCTGAAGGCTGCCTGCATTCATGAGCTCCTGGCCTCTCTCCATAGTCAGAGCCGCCAACAGTGAGCCTGGTTTGTCTTTCTGTTGCTGTCTCTGGCTTTTAATGTAAGCTTCATTAAGAGCTGGGTCTTTTAGAATGTTCTTTTATGTCTACCCAGGGAAGTAATTTAAAAAAAAAAAACAAAAGGTAGAATAATAAGATCTTTTTTCTATTAAAAAAATGGTTGTGTGTATATTTGTGTTCACAAGTATATGAGGCTCACTTGTGTGCATGGGCGCATGTGTGCATATGTGTGTGTTGTGCCCAGAGCTTTGTTTTAGGTGTCATCTTTAATCATACTCCACCCCATTTACTGAAGTAGGCTCTCTCACAGAACCTGGGTATCAACTGTTTGGCTAGGTTAGTTAGCCAGCGTGCTCCCAGGATCCTCTGTCTCTGACCCGCTGAGCACAAGCATTACAGGTGAGCCGCCATGTCTTGTGGGAGGGGAGATCTGAACTTTATTCCTCACACTTCAGAGGTAAATTCTTTGTCCACAGAGCCATCTTCACAGTCCCCCCTCCTATCTCAGCCATATCACTGTTTTTCAGTGCTTGGGATTAAGCTCAGGGTTGTTGCATGACCCAGGAACCTCTTTACAACAGAGCTATTTCCTCAGCCTCAAATGAGCTTCCATTGGTCTGTTGTAGGTGCTGGCACCCTTGGGTGATAATATTCAGTCCAAGAGGGTGCTTCCTTTCCTGCTAGCTATGTATTTGATCCCTAAAATGCCAGTGCTCAGCTGTATACCAGACTTTCATCTCTCTTCATGATAGACACAGTCGCTTGGTCCAACCTCTCAGGGACAACTGTGACGGACAATTTGAGATAATGAAGAGTGTTTTAAAAGGATGTTGTTGTTTAATCAAGCAGTTTCTGTGACCTCACCAGGACAAATAGAAGAGGGACCTGAGTATGTTCCCACCCACAGTGCGACATCCACGACTCAGTCCACTCACTCCTCCCCTGGCCCTGGGAGCTGCTCCGTTGTCACAGGACTTCTTTCCCCTTTTCTGTGTTGCAGTTTTACGTGTGTGGTACTCGGTAGTGCCCCATAACATGGAGGATATCAAATATCATTGCAAGGAGTACTGGGGATTTATTTATTTTGAATGTGCCAAAAGAAGGGAAGGGAGAAACACAAAGATGGCTTTGTAGACTCCCTCCTCACTACTCTAGAGTGGAAGAAGTGGTGTGTCTGAGATCATCTTCTGTGGCAATAACACAATACCCAAGGCTTGATGAGTTATGAAGACTAGAAGTTAGTTCTCAGACTGGGGAGATGGCTCAGTGGCTAAGAGCACTTGTTGCACTTCCAGAGTCCCTGGGTTCAGTTCCCAGCATCAGTGGGTCACAACTGTCTACAACTCCAGCGGCTCTGACATCCTCTTCTGGTCCCTGTGTGCACTGCATGCATGTCATGCACATACACACATGCAGACAAACATTATACGGGTAAAAAGAACAGAGGTTCGGAGACGTGAGAGTTCAAGAGCAGAGCTGTGGTGTCTACTGGACCCTGTGCTGCTTCAGCTCATGTCTGACGACGAAAGGGCCAATGGGCATGTGCAAAGTGGATGGAGCACAGGGAGCAACCACACTCTACAACAACCCACTCTTGTGGTAACTCATGCACTTAGTTACTACCGGTACTATTAATCCACCGACTGGCTTTGTCCTTCCTCGCAGGCCTCATTGCTACTTCCAACTGCTTCTTTCCCTGTGGATAGTCAAATTTCAACATGAGTTTCAGATGCTAGGAACCCTACTCAAATTATGGCATTTTGATGGTATCCTCCCAGGAGAACGAAATCTTCTTTCTCTCTCCCTTCCTTCCTCCCACTTCTTCCCCTTTCTTTCTCCCCCCCTCCTTCTCTCTTCCTTCCTCCTTTGTTTTATTCCTTACTTTTTCATCTAAATTGTTTTGAAACAGCTTGGCAATGCAGCCCATGCTGTCCTCAAACTCAAGACAAAGCAGACTTCCTCCCACAGCCTCCTAGGTGCTAGAATCGCAGGTCTGCACCACTGTGTCTGGCTTTCTTAGGAAGGTTTTTGAAGTGGTTCCTCAATGTGGATTCATAGAACAGAGCTCCCGACAGTGCTGAAGGAACCAGATGCATCCCAAACACAGGCCATGGCTGCCAGAGGCCCATTCCTGATGCCCATGTTCATGTGATACAGAGGAAGGCCAACTTTGCGACTCTTTTGCTGTCAGGGCTGTTCTATTAAAACTTGTGGTCTCCAGGGTTAATCTGAAAAGAAGCAGCTGTTTCAGGCTGAGCGCATGTCGTCTTTCTGCCACTCAGTAGCTCCTACTTCATGCGTAGTAGGCCCTGAAAATAACATTTGGTAGTAGAATGCATGAACGAGAGCCGAGGGAATGTGTTACAAAGAAACATTACAGCATGTTCGCATTGTGGAGACTGATTATTTTTGATGATGATGGATGATTTGGGGACTTGGGGCCACTCAGCAGAATTTCCCTGGGGTTTCGCTCTAGCCCTGCTCTCCGGGCCTTGCAGCCAGGCCAAAGAAAGGAAGGAGCAAGGCAGGCAGATCAGTTAGGTATGATGGGAGCTGCTTGCTGGCCAGAGCCAAGGGCTTCTGAAACCTTTTCAGATCTTCCCCTAAGCAAGCCCTCCTGGAGCAAGCCCTCCCTCCCGCGGCGCCTGCTTCTGCCTCTGCCCTCCTGGGCTTCCTTCCATTTCTCCTCTCCTCTGGCCTCTCCCTGGAGCTGGGCAGCCCCGCTCCTGGCCAGGAAGAAGGTACCTCCTCTGAGTCAGGGCTGAGTGAGCAGAAGTTGCTTCACGCCAAACCCCCAGGGCTTGGAGAGCAACTAGTTTTGTCCACACAAAAACTACAGGGCTGAAGCCAGTGCAACGGACTGCTCTGAAGTGAATAAGCAAAAGCAAGAAAAAAAAAATCAAATTTAGTGGAAAATAGCTTTCGAGTCCAAAAACATTTTCCTTTCGGGGGGCGATCCTACAGTCCAGGGGTAAGGGAGTTGTCTGCTTGTGAGTCAGACACTGCAGCCCTTCCCCCAGCCTCAAAGTGGGGGGCTCAGGGTGGCAGGCGCGTGGGCGGTGCAGGGTGTGGGGCGCAGGCCAGCCAAACCGGAGGGAGCAGGCTCCCCAGCCCGGCAGACAGCAGCAGAGGCTGGCCTAGAGCTTCTCTTCCAAGTATTGCACAGAGTCTCCATGGAGGAAAGGCTCCGGCCGTGGAGCCAGGAAGGCAGCGCCTAGCTGCTGCTGTCACTTGCCAGGCTCGGCTGGGGCCGTCTGCTCTCCTAGGCTCCAGCAGGAGTGGGAATCCCATCTGCTCTGACCTCACGGATGAAAAAAAGCAACTGTGGCCCCTTCCAAGGTTGAGGCAGCCCCGCCCGGGCTCAGGCCCCGCCAGCTGGACCCTCCCAAAACGGGTTCTCTTTTGTCAGCTGCCTTTTATAGAACTATAAAACCCGAAGTTCAAGTGTGAAGCCTTAGACCAGTCATTTTTCAAAAAGGGATCAGGCTTCACCTCCAGGATTCTTCCTGCCTTGCTAGGCTGCTGGCGTCTACCTCTCAGACTCAGGGAAACCCTGACACCCCTCCAACATGCATGGTAGCCCGCCCAGGACTGTTCTAGGCTCAGCTATGGAGTCAGGATAGAGAGAAGGGAGAAAAGGAGAAAGAAGGGAAACTCTCTGAGAAACTGAAGCCAACGGGGTGATGCTGGGGGTGGGGAGCTAGTTCAGCGAGTCAAGTGCTTACAAAGCAAGCTGAGAACCAGACTTTCAGTACCTGGTACCCAGTGCAGCAAGCCTCTGTCGCTCCAGCTGTCCAGGAAGACTAACATAGGCCCATCATCAGAGTCCATTGGGTGGCCAGCCTAGCCAGTTGGCAGTTTGACATTCAGTGGGCAACCCAGTTGCAAAAAAATAAGGTGGAGGGCTGCAAAGATGACTCAACAGTTAAGAGCACTGCCTACTCTTCCAGAGGACCTGGGTTCAATTACCGGCACCTGCAAGGAGGCTCACAACCGAGGGTGACTCCAGTTCTAGGAATGCCTTCTTCTGAAGGAGACCAGGCATGTGTGGGGGCAGGGACATAAATGCCGGTAGACCACCCATACAAATTAAAGAAAAATCTTAAAACAACAACAACAGAGAGCTCCTGACCCTCCGGTTTGTATATGCACACACGCATATGCACATACTCATGTGAGCATGTATACACATAAAGACACAATGTTGTTCAAAATCCACGAAGCCTAAGGAGGCTGGTCAAACCACTGTGACCTTTGTCACTTTATGATTCCTCTTCAAGCGTTAAACCGCTGGGCCAATGACTAGGAAGGTAGAATACCAGAAGAATTTACAATCAGCAGACTTAGAAGGAAAGACATAACTAAGCCTGTAGGAGCTTGAGAAAGCTTAATTTTCACCATAGCTCAAGATCTGGGATACAGAGGTCCTAGACTCACGATTCTGGAAAAAGTGATAGGTGAACCTAGTTATTCTTTTCAAGACCTTCAGAAGAATCTGGAGTAAGATCAGTTATATAAGAAGAAAAACCAGAACCAAATGGAACTTTTCTGAAGGTCCAAGATGCCTTCAGCCCAGTTGCACCTGCGGGCCTGACAATCTCCTTTATTCACTTTTCACATTAAAAAAAGACTTTATTTGTACATCTGTGTGTGTGTGTGTGTGTGTGTGTGTGTGTGTGTGTGTGTGTGTGTGTGTCTGTGCACACACATGCGTGCTTGCGTCTAAGGGTGCTCTTGGAGGCCAGAAGAGGCCTGCAAGTGTCCGCTGTCCTAACACTGGAGTTGCAGCAGTCATGAGCTGCTTGACAAGTGTGCCGGTTAGTTGTTTATGTCAACTTGACACAAGCTAGGGTCATCTGGGAAAAGGGAGCCTCATATGAAAAAATGTCTCCATGAGACTGGCCTGTGGAGTGTTTTCTTAATTCAAGGTTGATATGGGAGGGCCCAACCATCTGTGGGAACTGCCCGTCCCAGGCATGTGATCCTGGGTTATGTAAGAAAGCACGTTGAATGGAGCATGGGGAGCAAGCCAGTAAGCAGCACTCCTCCGTGATCTCCGCTCCAGTTCCTCCCTCTGGTTCCTGCCTGAGATCCTTTGACTTCCCTCGTCTGTGGTCTGGACATGTGTGCCAAATAAGCCCATTCTTCCCCAAGTTGTTTTTGGTCACAGTGTTTGGTCACAGCCATAGAGAGGAAACTAAGGTGACATGGGTGCTGGGAACCCAACTCCTACCTCCTAGAAGAGTAGCAAGAGCTCTTAACTACTGAGACATCTTTCTGAGCCCTGGTCTTACATTTGAAACAAGTAGTGTAGCCTCAGTTTAAAGAACTAAAGGGAGTCTCTAAGTGCCACATAAGTAAAACCATTCTTTGTTCAAATCAGATCTGTTATTAGATTCAATAAGGAGCCATTTTTAAGGGTATATACTCCATGGGGGCTTTTCTTCTCTTGGATTTTCGGTATTAACCTGCTTGCTGAACATCAACATTCCAGTGGGTGTCTCATGATGTCAGGCTGTCATGTGATCAGTGTTGAAAGACTTGAAAGGATCTTAAAGATAAGCCCTAAGAACTTTTTCTTTTTTTTTTTTTTTTGTCAGTACTGGGTTTTGAACCTAGTTCAATGCACCACAGGAAAGTACTTTCCCATTATGCCTTATCACTAGGCTGGCCTCCAACTTGCCTTGTAATGCCAGGCAGGCCATGAACTTGCAATCCTCCCTTCTCTGTTTCCTGAGTAGCTGGGATTACAGACCTACACCACTAAACCAGGCTGCAGTTCTTTAATTTGTAAATGAGAATGAGAAAGGCTAAATAACTTCTGCTTGGTGTACACTTACGTTTATTGATCCAGGAAAAGAATATTGTTAGGACCACTTGTTTTGTTGTTCTCATCATTATTATTTAATGCTGGGTATTGTTCTATGCACTGGGGGGTGAGTGGTGAATGAAGGGGGATAGTCTTTTTGTTTTGTGAAGTTTCATGCTGCTGGGAGATGCTAACTCTCACCAGATGAACAAACAAGAAAACAGTACCTTTCAGGAAATGATGACTTCATCAGTGATGGATAGAGTGAGACTTGGGAGGTGACAGCCATGGCAGGTCCCTTTAACCAGGGTGGCTTCTGAGATGATCTATCTTGGGCGAGATATGAAGCCAGCTGTGAAGAGCTCAGAGAGACTTCTGCAAGCAGTGGGATGGTGACTGCAGAGCCTCTGGGCACAAAACAACCGGGTCTTTTTTGAGGTAGAGTTAGGACAGGGTAACTTGAATAGAGGAAGTGGTGATCCAGTAGCAGAGACTTACTGCCTAGTCACAACCCACCCCCAGCGATCTACAAAGCGGGCTCTCAAGCCTTCAGAGTGCTCTGGACTAATGCAGCCAGTATGCTGTGGTGGGACACTCCTCTTTGTCATGATGTTTGGCTTCTCACTTACACCTAGAGAACAGTCTCAGGACACAGGCTAATCACCCACACAAGAAAACCCCAGAACTCACACCATCCTGCATCAATTATAGATGACCACGGGAAGGCCAAGCTGCAGAAGTATCTACTACCGGACTGACCTCCCTGTGGGTTGAATTGTGCTACCCCAAAAGATATGCTAACATCCTAACCCTGAGAAGCCCAGAATGTTAGCACATATGATAGTTGTGAATGATATGTTGGAATCTAATCATATGTTGAAATCTAATCCTCAGTGTAATATTAGGAGAAATTAAACCATGAGGGTAGAGCCCTCATGGGTGGGACTAAAAGTTTTGGGGCCAGAGGAAAAGTGTAAAGAAGGTTATTTGCTTTTCCCATGAAGACATCATTAGAAGGTGCCATCTATCAGGAAGGGAGCCTTCGCCATCTCCAAAACCTGTTGGTGCTTTGATCTTAAATGTCCCAGCCCAAGAACTGAAAGACACAGATGTCTGTTGCTTGTAAGTGACCAGTTTTATAGTGTTTTTATTGTAACAGCTCAAGTGTATTAGCGCACAGATTTAATCAAGTTAAGATGAGGTCATTGGGTGGGCCCCCATCCAACATGAATGGTATCCTTATAAAAAAGGAGAAATTTGGACCCAGGGACAGCCGGGCACAGAGCAAAGACTGTGTGAGGGACAGACCCTACAATATCCTGTGGAGACTGTAGTGACAGTGCCTGCCACAAGCCAACCAGGGCTGCAGAAGCTGGGATTGGCAAGGAGATTCTTTCCCTGAGGGTCACAGAGGTCATGTGGCACAGCTGACACTCATGTCCCAGACACATGACCTCTAGAACTGTGGTGCTGTACTCTTCTGTTCCCATAAGCAACATGGATTGGGATACTTTGTTCTGGAAGACCCTGGGAAACAGGCACAGACCTTTCTCATCTTACAACTCCGTATATCCCTGAATCTGGCAAGACCACTCACTAAGTAGTCTTTAAAACTCATTTACGATGACTATACCAAAATGACCCACATTCTCACACTTCCTGAGAATGATGGGCTCAGATGCCTGTTGTAGCTCCATGGTCATCTCTGAAGTCCCTGGCTTTCTTTTCAGCCTTCCTCAGTGGCAGCAGCTCCTTAGTTTCCTTAGAAACAGCATCTCTACAGGGTGGCTGTGCATCTTGCTAGCTCCATATTCCATCCTCTGGCTGTTTCTCCACTCTTTCTGCCTTCTCCAGATTCTGCTCCTTTGATGCTCTTTACATTAGATCACCTGCCACTAGCTGCTCTTCCTGTGATCAGCAACCTGTCACCTCTCACTCTCTTTCACTATTGAAGGCTTTGCACACATCACGGGTACCAGACCTCTTATCATTATGAATATATAAAAAACCACAGTAGATGTTCTCTCTCTCTGCCTACTTTCCCTCTTCTCTATTTTTGATTTTTTTCCTCTCCTAAGGATGCTCTCCTGTCCCCTTTGACAGCTTGCTCTTTCCGCAACTCCATGCAGTCACTCTGGGTCTCCTGGCCTGCTTCTCAATGTTAGGGATCTCCACTTACCACGTGCCATCTTCTAGATAAATACTTCGATGACCCTGACCTCAGAAAATTTCTGACTCTTCCTAGTCCTTGAACATGTTGACCCTTGCAATTGGATTGATTCCCCCATTCTTCCACGTCTTCACTATCTGCTCTATCAATGTAACCATGGCATAAGCACCTAGCCTCCATTGCTCCCTCCAGTCTAGAGATCAGAACGTCTCCCCCCAGTTTCAGCATTGATTGATTCCTCCCATGAGTCTGGACCACAGTTTCTGAGGCTAGCTGGAGAAAGACATGGGGCAGGACGGCATGCTCTCCTCTTGATGTTTGACTATTGGCATCCCCATGGGCCCTTGGCAATCCCTGGCAATCTTTCTCCATTTCCCTCGTCAACTCAGTCCTTCCACCCAAGGCTACCGTGTGACATCTCCCCTCCTGACATCCACCCCCTCACTCTCAGTTGATGACCTCACCTTGTACTCACTGAGAAAACAAGCAGGCAGCCACCTAAACATGAGTCACCTGTTACCTCTTCTAGCCCCACACCTTCTCCTTTCCCTGCACTCAGTACCCAGATCCCAGCAAAGGGCTGTTCCATCCATCTCCGTCCCAAGGTGCCTGTGTAAAAACTTCTCCCCATCAGTGATCAGTCTCGACCGCGACACCATCTTTTCAGTCTGGCATCCTTACCCCCCACTTCTGAGTACACTGGCATCCCTTCCCTCCTGGGTCCCCACCCCCTTCCTCTTAGCTCCCTCAAGCTACAGCTTTACTCTTTTTTGCCATGTTAAGGAAACTCTTTGAAATTGTTGCTTGTAGTTCTGCTCCCGTCCTTTCACCTTTGTCCTTTGGGCTCGCGTTCACCTCACTTCACAAAGTTTCCGTGCCCATTGCTCTTCTCCTATCTCAGGCCCTGGGCAGATTTAAACACCCATTTCTCACTTGGGACTTTTTCAGCATCGGGAATGACAGCCTTTCATCACGTGGTCTGCTTTTCTTGTCTCCTTGATGGATTCTCTTTCTCTCCTCCCTTCCTCAGCTATGACACACTTGGTTCCCCCATCCTGTAAATATTCACTTAGTTCCTGGGGCTTTTTTTTTTCTGTATCCACACTTCATACTTAGCAATTCTTGCCATGGATCACGGCTTTAAATAGCATTTAAATATGGATGACTCACATTTTTTTTATCTTCGAACCCAATCCAACTTGTATATCTAATTGTGAGATATCTCCACCCTGACAGCTGATAAAAATGGAATCCATATGTCTCCTTCTGCCCTCTCTCACACGTATGTGCCCATCACAGGTGTTCCCATCCCAGTTTTCAACGAGACCATTCCCTAGCTGTCTGGGCCTTGTGCCTAAGAAATACTATTGACTCTTCCTTTTTCTTTATTGCACAGGAAAATCAATCATAAAATAGATTATTATGCTGTGTATGTTAACAGAAAGAATGAACTAATAAAGGACCAAATCCTAAATTATGGATTTCTGTGGCTAGCATGAACCAAGAGGTGTTATTTTATAATCGTGGCCAATAATGGAGTCTGAGAAAATGACGTTAAACCAAAATACTCATATCATTTTACTTTTCTTATTGAGGGAACAAAGTATCTGACAAAGACAACTAAAAAAGGAAAGGGTGTGTTCTGGTTTATGGTTTGAAGTGATAGAGTCCATCCTGGTGGGAGGGCATGGTGACAGGAGCATGGGGCAGCTGGCCACATTGCAACCCCAGTCAGGAAACAAATGCATTCTGATGCTCAGCTGTCTTCCTCTGTTTCCTCTTTTTATCCAGTCTGGGTAATCCATGTGATGACATGACTCCCATTCAGTTAATCCTCTTTGGAAACACCCTCATGAGTACTCCCAGGAGAACGTCTCCTGGGTGATTCTGAATACAGTCAAGTTCACAATAATTAATCATCACTCTATTTCATGAACTATAGGAAGGCCCAGCTCCAGCAGGATCCGGGGGGAGAGCACTCCATCAGAGCAAACAGCAAGTATCCAACAACCATGGGCATACCATGCTCAAGGGCCACAATGTCAGAGTGCCAGAGGCAGAGAGAGGTTTTAGATCAGGCTGCCATAACAACATCTTGAGACTGGGCGGTTTGGACAATGCCAGTTAATTTGTTTGCCGTTTTGAAGTCTGGAACTCCATGATCAAGACGTGGTGCAGTTCTGTTTTTAACGGAGCTTCTCTTCCCAGCTTGCGAAGGGCATCTTCTTGCTGCTTCCTCCCACACTATTTCCTGGTGCATGCAAGAGAAAAGCAGTTTCCATGTTTCTTTTCCTCTTAGACGTCCAAGAGGCCTGTTGGATCAAGGCCCCATGTTGTTATTTGTTTTTGCTCTTTTTGGGGGGGTGCCACCACCCATCTCCCAAATAAATCCACACACAGAGGTGTGTGCTTAATTATGAATGCCCTGCCTTAGCTTGGCTTAGTTTCTTGCCAGCTTTTCTTTACTTTAGATTATCCCATCTATCTTTTGCCTCTGGGCTTTTCCCATTCTCTTACTTCTGTAAATTTTACTCTTACTTCGTGGCTGGCTGTGTAGCTGGGTGGCTGGCCCCTGGAGTCCTCCTCCTTCTTTGGCTACTTCCTTCATCTTTTTTTTCCTTTTCATCTCCTTTTCTCCTCCTATTTATTCTCTCTGCTTGTCAGCCCTGCCTATGCTTTCTCCTGCTTTGCTATTGGCCATTCAGTTCTTTATTGGACCATCAGGTGTTTTAGACAGGCACAGTAACACAGCTCCACAGAGTTAAACAAATGCAGCATAAAGGAAAGTAACACACCTTACAATAATATTGTACTACAGTCCTATCCTTACAACTTTGTTCTGTCTTTACTGCCTTCCACAGAACCATTCCTTGCATACAGATGTACTGGGCAGTGGGGCTTCAGTGTATGGAGTTGGGAGACCACAATTCCCTATGTCAAGGGATTTGAGAGGAGTCAGAGGCCAGACTGTGAGATCTTCTTGGCCTGGGGAGTGAACTTTGCATTTTATTCTTATTGTAATAGAAGCTAACGAACAGGCAGTTTTGGGTAGTCACATTTTATCCTGGTGAGACTTACATTTGACAGATAAGGCTGCCTACCTGGTAGAAAGTGGATCGCGGGAGATCCAGAGAAGAAAGAACAGATCCAGTCAAAAGCCAATCAAATATTCTAGTTTCATGTCTGGCAACCTCACCCTGGAAAGGTTCACATAGTAAACCCTTTAGACTTTCTAAGGCCCATAGCCTGTCACAAAGACTGGATTCTGCCATCAAAGTCAAATCATCCATGGATAGCATGTAGGTCAATGTTTTAACACCTCATTCTAGCAAACACCAGGCTAAATTTGGTGATTGAGTTGTGGTTTGTAGACCTTTGTTGTAATTCAGAAATGGCCAAGGGTTAGTCCAGGCTTTAAAGGGGTGGGGAGATATAATGAGCCGCAGCAGAACTCTGAACTATGCAAGAGGTAACCCTGGGCCTTCTGCTAATGAAATAAATATGAGAATAAAAGTGAGCACAAGTGCCAAGTGCCTTCTTCCTGAGAGCTACTTTGTGTGTGTGTGTGTGTGTGTGTGTACGCATGTGTGCACTTATGTGTACTTGTGTGTACATGTGTGTGCATATCTGTGTGTGCATATCTGTGTCTGTGCCTGTGTATGCACATGTGTGCCTGTGTGTTCATGTATGTGTGGGTGTGTGTTAGCACTCATGCTCATGTGTCCATGCATTTGGAAGTCAGGGGACAGCTGCAGGTTTCACATCTCAGATACCACCTACATTTTTTTTTTTTTTTTGATACCCAGGCTCTCATTTGTCTGGCACTCACTTTGTAGGTGAATCTGGCTGACTGGTGAGCCATGGACATCTGCCTGGCCCTGCTTTCTCAGTAAGAATGCGCTCCCCCAGGCCTAGTTGTCTGTTTTTTTTTTTTTTTAATATGTAGACTGCGCATTGAACCCAGGTCCCTGTTCTTGCAAGGTCTAGAGATATGCCTTCAGCCCGTGATCTCCCTTTAAGCATTCCAGCTCACTACAGGGATTTCTCACTCCTCATTTCTCAGAAGGTCCTAATGTTTATGTTCCTGTGAGGGCAAATTGGGGAAATCAGGTTGCTATGAAATAAAAAAGAAGTGATGAGCCTTATTAGCAGAAAATAAGTTAAACTTGACCCTGATTCTCCATATTGAGCCTTACAACTCCCTCCTACTCAGCAGTTTTTTTGGGGCAGAATGGGGAGCAATGGTGGGAGTGATTTTCTCAAAGAGAAGGGAATCTTTTACCACTGATATTATTTAGAATCACCAGTGCAAGGCACCAAGAGACAAGCAGGCCTGCTCTTAATTATTTCCTTAATTGCTTTTAAATTCTCAACCTTCAGTTCACCTTTTTATTGCCTGTGCCTAAGACAGGTGTACCCACTGTCTCCCACTTCTTCTCAAGGAAACAATGAAGGCCTTTGACTAACACCTTTCCATCTAAATGGTGAGACAGTCCTAATGTCCCCATAAATATACAGTGTGATCTGCAGAAATCCACCCCCACCCCCAATGAAAGAGAAAAAGGGGAGCAGAAAGATGATGGAAGAAAACAATACTAATCACCCAGGGAATCAAGGGAGGTGTCAATAACTGAGAATCTAGCCATTTTCCAACTGCAATACTGATTAACACAGAGGATGAAGCAGCAGCCATTGGGACATTTTCTACACAGTGGCCAGAAATCTGAAGTTCAGGGTAAGTCTAGCAGAGCAGGGCTTGTCCCCAAGAGCTTCCACACCCCTTTCCCCGCATGGTATCTGCGGGAACACACTGTGCTGGGTCAGGCTGCAGGACCTTCTTGCTGTAGTGACGAAGGGCACACTTGTAATGTTGGGCTGAGTGACAAGAACAACATGAAATAACCCTCTACCCACCCACTGAGAAAACCGAGTGTGTCACACTTCTCTGTGTCATGGCTTTAAAAATATCTCCGCCGACGGTCCGAGGCACAGGTTGGGTTTCAGGAGTGTTTAGTGCCGAATGGCACCAGGTGGAAAACGTTTCACCAGACACTCATGGACCCCAGGGAACGATATCAGCAGGCCTTATGTGTGCTTGCACATGTAGGAATGAGTGCTTAAGAAAAGCAAGGAGCGGGTGACAACTTCTTCACTCTTTGTCCCCCCCCCGCCCCCATTTTATTTCTTGTTTAATTGCATGTTCCTGACAAAGAGGTGTGGTCCCTGGCACTGGGGCACAGACTCTAACCTCTAACCACCTCTGACCACACTGGGAGAGGGATCCTGAGGGCTTCTCAGCACTCAGGACGGATGGAAACATCCACCCAGGGGCCAGCCCAGACTTCAGGCTTCTCCCAATTGAGGTCTGAGCAGCCTCAGAGGCACCAGGAGGAAGAAACTGGCTTTTCTGTACCGTTCATCTCTTAATGTCCCCTACCTTGTCTCCTTGTTTATGAAGAACTTACCTAAACCTGTGTCTGTTGGAAGTTTTATTCCCGAGCATGGGATGGGAGTTCAAACACCAGCAAGAGCCATATAACTCCCTTGTGATTATTATTTGCATTGGTTTGAAGTCCCCCACACTTACCAGCAGGACAATTTTGGCAAGTTCCTTAACCTTTAAACCCATGTTTCCTGACTTGTAAAATGAGATACTAATGGTACCTGCTCCTAAAGGCTGTTGTGGAGTGAGTGAAATGAATCAAGGCCAGCTCTTGTGCAGAACCAGACACCTTGAAAATCCTCTTAAAAGTGGTCCTGTTCTTGCAGAATCAGAGCTGTCAACACAAGGAATAAACTTTGTACTCGATTAATACAAAAGAAAAATGCACAGGGCCCCCGTGTTCTCTAGATCCCACCTTCCCTGGCCATGTGAATCCTCTTGCTTGTACTATCAGAAGGAAGGTCTTCACACATGTTAAGCATCTGAGTTGTGCATCTGCTGATTCCTCTGCCTGGAGTAGTTGACTCCATGACATTACCATTGCTGGCTCCATCATAGTATTTTCTCGCTCTCATCTTCCCCTCCTGAGTGTGTGTATGTGTGTGTGTGTGTGTGTGTGTGTGTGTGTGTGTGTGTGTGTGTGTGTGTGCTTGTTCATGTACACATGTGTGCCTTCACATGTGGAGGTCATAGGTAAACTTCAGGTGATGCTCCTCAGGTTTCATCCAACTTGTTTTTAGGGACAGAGCCACCAGCCTGAAGCTTGCTGATTAGACTAGGCTGGTTGGCCAGCAAACCCAGCAATCCATGTGTTTCCATTTCCCCAGTGCTGGGATTGCAAGTATGCTTCACCATACTTAATATTTTGACATGGTTTCAAGGAGTCTAACTTGGGAGTTCCTGCATGCATGAAAATGTTTTTACCAATTAAATTATTTCCTCAATCTCCTCCCCCACGTCTTACATCTTAGAAACATCATTAGAGTGAATCTGAGCCTGTGAAAGCAAGGCATTGAGAGGCCAGATAAGTGAATGAAGACATTGGCTTGATGTTCTGAAGACTCATAAGAGAATCATCACACTCCTTTTTATCATTTCTTGTCAGTGTGAAGATCCCCAAGTTGATTGAGTCTGATCTCCATGACCATTAAACATCAAAACATGAAATCCAAGGCCATCACTGAGAAAATGAGCAGGAACCTGGCTAAGTATTCACTGACCCATAAACATTGCACGATTTTACCAGAGATAGAAGAGTTGAGCTCTGTTCCTTCCCATCACTAGCCTAGCTTTACAGACACATACTATGCCTAGTTCTCAGAAGTCCTTAGGTCAAGGTCAGGTACCTTAGAACTAGTGTACATTTTATTCTGTGATGACTTTTCTTAGTATGGAAAAGGTTTCTTGACTCCCTCTCCTCAAGGCCCAAGTGTTCTCAGGCCTGTCAGGACCTAGTAATAGAAGACTTGCATTGGCTGGTTGTTGTACTTCCCTTTGAACACAGTAATTTTCTCTGTAGATACGAAACAGAAGCCTGATTGTTTGTGCCTGGTCAAGGGAATTTGTGAGCCTTCAGCAACTTGGCTCTTTCCAGTGACCTACAGCATTTTCCTCTGCCATTTCACTCCTGGGTTAGGAAACAAGTCTAGAGTTCCACCCTCTAGTTTGTATCTCTTCCTGCTATTGAAAGACTTTAGCTTGTGGAGTTCAAAAAGAATGAGCAGCAACTGTCACTCTCAAAGCTGAAGAATCCACTCAAGAATCCACTCACTTCTCTACCATGTTCATCATGCGCATTCTTACCTTGAGATGGCACCCATCTCCCAAAGATCACCATGGGATCTCTCAGGTCCCCAAAGAGTCTGCCCTTCAGTGATGACGGTGGCTCAAGAGGCTGCCATCAGATGACTTCAGACTCATTGGCAGTCACTACTGTGACACTTCTGATAATAAGCCAAAAGTTCTAGGAGCCAGGCATGAGGTGGATAGTTCAAATAGCCATTCCTACTCAAGCTGCTTTCAGTTGGGACAACCCACTACTAATTAAAGGACATCTGTTGAAAGCATACAAGCCATCCTGCCAGAAGCAGCCAGAAGTCAGCATGCAGCACCAGTCCATGACCTCTCTCAGGATGTTAACATGGACTGCATATGGGTGGGCTGGGGTGGTTACCATATATGAATCTCCTTTCTGGTACAATTTATATATAGTATGTCCATCTATATGCAGATTATGGTCATACTATTTATTTGGGGTCATGTCAAGTTTCAAACCTACATGTTCTATCATGATGTTCTGGGCCTGATTCAATAACTTATGAAATACCTTACAATCTCATTTCTCTTTCTTTTTCACATGGGCTCTACTTAAGAACAGAGATGAAAACTACGATCATGGGGAGTTCCTGGTGGGGACTTTTCTTTGAGCTAGGAAGGGATCACAGGTGAATGCTTTTTTTTTTTTAGCATAATTTTTTTTTTATTGACTCTGGGAATTTTACATCATGCACCCCAGTCCTGCTCACTTCCCAGTCCCTCCATATCTGCTCCTCATCCCTGTAGTATTCCCCCCACAAAGAAAATTAAAAAATAATTAATTAAAAACAAAGCAAGCCAACCAAACAAATGAAAAAATCCACTTCCTTCCTCTGTCTTTCCCACCTCTCCAACTCCTCTTCATTGGTCTTAGTGGCACTGGGAGCTTCGGTGTGGTATGTCACACAGTATATATACCCGTTGGTCCACTCAGCTTTACCTGCAAATGATCATTGGAATGAGCTGTTGGTCCTGTTCAAAGCCTCTGGCTTCTGGTACACCATCACTACTGGCTGGACCTTCACTGAAACTCCTCTCAGATATCCTACTGTTGCTCTGAGTCATGGAGATTCTGTGGCTATGATTCCACAGGACCAGTCCATTCACACACTCTGGCAGGTCATAACAGACCAGATTGAACTTGAACTCAAGAGATTTGCTTGCCTTTGCCTCCTGAGGACTGGGATTAAAGGCATGGATCACCCCCCCCCCCCCGCCCCCGCTCCCAGCAGGTGAGTGCTTTTCAATACTTGGAATGAAGTTTGTTAGAATGACTCTCCATGGAGTGCTCTTTGTTCTGAGTTGCAGGTGGAAATTGACTCACCTAAGCTCCTCTAATTAGGTTACCCCCACCCCAGAAAGGTAGATGAACACAGGACTAAGACTCAAAGAAGCTGAACTTTGACATACCATGAGAACATCTGAAAATGGCTCAATTTTCATAAGTCTCAGTCTGCTGTTCCGTGTGTCTACCAACTACATCGATTACATAGACTGTGAGATGATATTTAAGGCTAAAATCGATGTAAACATTACTAAAACTATGTAACAACATGTGTTTGTAGTCTGTGAAAGGTAAAACAAGCCACTCAGGAAAAATTGACTCTCTATTGATCTAAAACATTCTTATTAACAGCACATCATTGTTTGGCCTCAGTGGATGGTGTAACAGGAGAGCACATGAAGTTTTGATTTGATATGTTTAATGGAGGGGTGTGCTGGTTCAACATGCATCATTTTTTTCATCTTTCATCTTGTCCTTGTATGTTCTCTCTGGTCTACTAATCACCAAGGGTCCCAAACTCCATTTCTGCAATGTTCTACCCTCATCACTCAATAGCTAGATATTATTAGATCTTTTAGGCTGATGCCTTTCACCTCAGCTACAACCACCTCCCAAAGCAGTTTGGAAGTGGCTGCTCTGCACATTCTTGTGGTTACGATCTGAGAGGCCTTGAATACATGGGGGTAGATGATGTTGTTTGTTCTACAATGTTGTTGTGGTCAGTACTTCACAGTAAAAAAAAAAATTGCCTGGAGTCCCATGTTACCATACAAATATTTAATTGAACACATGAAAACTGTTAATGATTATCTGAGCCCAGACGCTAATTCTACCTTGTGCGTAATTGCGGTTCTTTGTTCTAATAATCCATAATTATTTCAGACAAGCAACTCCATGGGAATTAAAGAAAGGGTATACTTTGAATTATTTGAAAATTCCCCAAGAGCTATTTGCCATTGGGGAAAATTATATGAAAAATGGAAACCCTATCATGGTACTTGAGCTGCTGATAAAGCTAGTTTGTATTGGCTGTTCCCCAGGGCCATGCAGTGGGCACACTTGCCTCAGTCTAGAGTTACAGCTGGTGAATAAACACACACACACACACACACACACACACACACACACACACACACACATACACACACATGTCTAGTGAACTCACTATATGTGAGCATTGAAAAGTCAATAGGGCAAATGATAGGCATCTCCTCAAAGAGAGCCTCTTCTGGAGGCCCTGCTCCCTGAGTTCTTTCCATGGCGTTCCTCATTTCCTGTCTTGTTTACCTGGCCCCCCGGCCCCTTGTATTGGAAATGCCCCAGAGGCAGCGAGTCTGTGTTCCTTGTGAGTCTACATGGATTAGATCACAATCTAATTTGTATCAATCTGGGAAGCAAGCCTTGAGATTTATCTCTTGGCTACATAGCTCATTTTCACATCCCTGGTCAGCTGACATCTAGCATGGTGGATGCTGCAAGTGTTTAACCCAACTGGCCTCTTCCTTTCTGAACAAGAGACAGATTAAGTACAACCCAATGTTTGTCCCTACATCCTCCATACCTCCATCTTGAGGGCATTGTGGGTAAATCTTAATGACTCGCTAAAATGTGGATTTTCAGATAACAAGAAGTAACGGGTCCAGTTAAAGTATGTCCCTCATATTGAATGGCCTGCCTTAAGTTATGAGGAGGCCAAAGGAGAGACCTGTGTTTTATGTGTGGAAAATAGGTTCCTCTTTCAGATGGATGAAGAGAGCAGGGAGCCTACTGCATCCATTGATAGAGCAATGATCCTCATCACTAAGAGATACTGAGTGTGGAAAGCAGATCAAACTTGAAAAATCTGAATCCAGATTTCTTTCCTAGCATCTGTCCTGTCTGTATTTCTCCCTGAAGAAATGAATATGTTTTAATCAGTTTTTTTTTTTTTACTTTTCTTCTATTTGTAGAGAAATTTGTCTTTGTGTTGTTGTTGTTCTGCAGCGAATCACTCCCAAAAGTTCATCTCTTATCACCAACCTCTAGATCCCAAGTTTATTTTCCATAAAAGACAGTGGGCGAGTCTGTTGCCTGTGAATGTGGACTCTCCCACTAACTTCCTGACTCAGGGACCAGGCAAGCTATGCTGAACATGGCAGTGAAGGACCCTCCTGTACCACTCTGCAGGCTGTTCCAAGTTTAAATGGCAGCACGAGACTTAGGATGTAGAAATCTGGTATTAACATCTAACACCTCGGCTTGTCTTCTCTATTCTCTCTTTCTTCACTCCCCCTTCTTTCTTTTGCTCTCTGTGTTTAAAGTTAGCTCCACTATTAGACATTTTAGTTACACGAGCTAATAGGACCTTATGCTTGCTAAATGTGATGTCCAGATGGGGCTGGTTATATGTGACATGGAGGGGAGCTAATAGATGGATTTCCTCTGGAGCTACGCTTATGGCCACCCAGATTGGCCTTTCAAGGGAAAGAATTGTTATTATGAACTGAGAACTTGCCATGCTACACTGTTCACATGCTTTACTTCGTTTAGTATTTCTCAAAAGCATTGTACACTAGGTAGAGGAAGAAGTAAGTCTTGGGCAGTGAATACCAGAGGTCAAATAGCTGGTGAGATGGAGAGAGAGTGTCAAACTCAGATATTATTTCAAAGATGATTTTCAGGGCTATAGCCTTTGGATCAGGGACTCTGTGTATATGTGCATTCCTGTGTACATGTGTGTGAAGATGTACGTACAGCTGCCCACAAACACAGCTGGAGGCCAGAGTACAACCTCAGGTATCATTCCTCAGAAACCATCCACTTAGATAAGGTTTAAATAAGGTCTGAATGGGCCGGGCGGTGGTGGCGCACGTCTTTAATCCCAGCACTCGGGAGGCAGAGCCAGGCGTATCTCTGTGAGTTCGAGGCCAGCCTGGGCTACCAAGTGAGTCCCAGGAAAGGCGCAAAGCTACACAGAGAAACCCTGTCTCGAAAAACCAAAAAAAAAAAAGTCTGAATGACCTGGAACTCAGGAGTTAAGCTAGGCTGGCTGGCCAGCAAAGCTTAGGGACCTATGTGTTTCTACTTCTTGGTGCTGAGATTGCAAGTGTGAGCCACTTGCTTGGGGTTTTACCTGGATTCTAGGGATTGAAGTCCAGTCTCCATGCTTATAAGGCAAGCACTATACCGACTGAGCCAGTTGTCCTGCCCTCAGTCTGGGTTTGAATGGGTTCAAAGTCTTGTAGATTGCTCCCAACACTTGCCATATACACCGCCTTCTCAAAACAGCCCTAGTAGGTAAGCGTAGCCACTCCCACTTCACAGATGATGAAACAGGGGGATCAAATTCTAAGATCCCTGAGATCACACATCACTGACAAGCTGCTCTTGGAGACTGCAGTCTTAACTGTTATGTAACTCCACAACCTTTCTCTCCTGGACCTTCTAGATAAACGGTAAAGATGCTGCAGCATTTCCTTTAGGCACAAAGGGCTTCATAGTGTTAATGTCCTAAGAGTGACAATAGGAGATGAAATTCATTCTTAGGCAAGGAAATCTTTACAGAATGTAAACATGGGTATCTTATACTCTCATTTGCAAGGCTATGAACTTGTGTCAAAGAGAAAAGAAAGAAAAAACCCAAAGGTTGTATTAAACAGAAACCCTCATCTAGCATAGCTATTTTTGTTTCTTATACTTTGTACAGTCAGGTACTTTTGAGGGGTCTCGAGGACAGGCATCCCAGGGGCCTGGCACTTTAACTCTACTGGTAAGGAATCAGTAGATTAACTGCAGAGGTCTCCTCTAAATGACAGACATCTCCACAATGCTCTGGTCACGACTCAGTAGGAAGTCACATCCCTTACTGTCTTTCGTGCTCGACTTTAGATTCAAGGATTACAAATGGCCCGTCTAAAAGCTAACATTTATAGATGTGAACAGACTTGTGTGTTTTCTGTCACTTTACCCAGCTTTGTAGATGAGAGTCAAGGTCCTAACTGAGCAATTTTGGAAAACACAGCCCTTGGATTTATGACCACAGCTCATTTATATTCAGGACATTAATCTTTCTTTATGGTTGTAGCTCTTGTATTTGGGGCATTAATCTATTTTGAATCAAGCTTTGTATATGGCATGAGGTAGGGGTGTATCTCCCCCCCCAACGTTTTTGCATGTACAGCTCTAGTTGTCCAATCACTGCTCATTGGAGTATTATTCTTTCCTCATTGAAAGATCTTGGCACCCTTCACAAGGATTAAGTGGCCATTAAGGAATGGGTGTTGATAGCCATTTTTAATGTGTAAGAAATGTAGGAATTACACATGAATTTTCTGTATCCCACTTGAAACTCAGGTTTCACTATAAAGACATTTTGATTCTTCTGTAGTCTTCTGAGAAAACAGAGAAAAACTGACCCTCTATACAAACTTCAACAACTCCACTTAGCCCACGTTTGTAGACAGTTTACTAAGTGAAAGGTAATAGATTGGATTCTGGAGGCTGAACTGTGACAAGTGCATATGAGTATCATGGCGCAGTTGGGAGGAAAACACATACAAATAACCATTCCTGGTCTTTACAAGAGTGGCGAGGGAAAATGATTCATTTCAGTTCTACCCTGGGCATTGAGGAGAGCGTGAAGCAGCGAGTGTGCTGTAGTAAATTTTATAGCATGACGTCTCTTAGGTTATATAAAAGAAAACACTTTCTGATGACAGTATTCTAAATTCTGAAACAGACCATGTTATGTTCTCTCTGATCTTAGATCCCATTAAAATGGCCAAGACACTAAATACTCCAATTATCGCACAAAGATTATAATTATTTTATTGAGGTACTAGAGGACAAGTGTTCCAAAGTTTTTTTTCCTGATTGGAATATTTCAGAATAAAGTGCTTTGGTGTAAAAACAAAACTCTGATGTCTCCTGGACATGAGGCAGTTGCACATGGGAACTCATGGAGGTTGTGATAACATGTTCAAGACCTGTGCAAACTGAAGTCAGACAAAATGGGGGAGGTAGACAAGATGTCTCACTCCTGGACGAGGAGTTATTGACAACTGATAGCTGCTGGGAAAGGGAGGGTCTGTATTCTTTAAAGGTGTGAACACTAGTAGATCAACCAAGCCCTAGAGGCTGGCCCCATACCCAAGAACAGTTGGCCAACACAAATTGGATTCAAGGGAGAGAGAAAGAGAGAATGCCATGTCAAAGTGGAAAATGCACCGAAGCCCCCATATGAGTTCCTCAAAAGACATACTTCACAGTGAAGGGGACGGTAGATGTTCGCTAACCTTCAAGCTGAAAAGAATGAAAGCCAGAATCTGAAATCTACGTAGCACCACAGTCTGTTCTCAACAAGCAACCTATGAGACGAGACTGGTTTACAGATTTAAATGGTTACATTTTACATCGTTAAATAAATACATATATACATAACAACCTCAGTTTTGCCTCTTGGGTCACATGCTACTAAAATATTTATCAGTAGCATTTTACAAAAAAAAATCTGACAATATCTCAGAGACTACTCCCTAATTTGTCTCCATTGATACCCCAGTGTGGCTTCTGCAAAATCCACGTTGACTCAGGTTTACTACGACCTAATCACAGTGGCCTGTGGTCAAGTACTGGGCTGCATGAGTTCCTTTGCCAAAGCAGATTAGCCTAGTAGATTGTGCTCACCTCCCTCAGGGATGAGTTCTGTTCCTACCCTATTAGAAAAGAAGATGAAAAATTGTCTGCTTGTTTCGAAGCAGATATATTGACAGCTAATGTTATTCAGTTGCCTCCATGGTAGTACTGGACTTTCCAGAGAACCTAGCACTGGTCCACTCTCCTGGAGACATCATGCTCATCTGAGTAGATGACCAAGAAATAACCAGTATACCAGTGGCCCTTCTCAGATGCACGGTCTATAGGGAAGTACAACATCAGTAAATCTTTGAGGGTCTCACCAGGAAGCATTTGTCTCAGAGGTCCAAAAGAGGATCTCAGCTCTTCTCTGCCAAGCGGCACTCAGACATTAGGTTATGGAGTTATGGTTCTGCTGACTACAACCTTTTAGGGGTTAGCAGGATTCTGTCTGCTTTTTATCTTAAGGCCTCTTCTGTTGGTTCAAAGAGCTCCAGTGAAGTTGGAGATACAGGATTTATGGATATCTTCAGCCCTAACATCTCCATATTACAAATGGAAGCTCTATTCTTTCTAAGCAAGGCCCTGACCTTGACATAGTCTGCCTGACTTGACTAGGAATTCAAGTTCATTGGCTCAGTCTTTCACTCCCTCTACCTTCTCCTAATTCAGTCAGAGCCTTTTCTCTATGACATTAAGTGGGATCATCTACTTTCCCTCTTATCTTATTATTGTTATTTACAATGTTAGGGCTTGAACTTGGGGCTACACTTAAATTATGAACTTAGCACGTTTAGCTCAAACTTGGGACTACACTTGAATTATGAACTTATCACACTTAGCTTCCATTCTTCTTCATTATCTATCAAGCTCAGCAGTGGGCACTCAACTACACTGTCTTTCTGTTGGCACTTTCCCCTTCGTGTGTGTGTGTGTGTGTGTGTACATGTGTGTGTGTGTGTGTGTGTGTGTGTGTGTGTGTGTGTGTGTGTGTGTGTGTGTGTGTGTGTGTATGTGTATCTGTGTGTATTCTCCCATGCATCCGGGTGTGAAAGCCAGGGGATGGCTTGTCTATCTTTCTTTATCTCATTCTATTTTATTTTTTCGAGACGAGATCCCTCAGTGAACCTCACTATTTCAGCTAGACTGACTTGTTAATGAGTCCCCAGGATACACCTGTCTTTGCCTCCAAGTGCTGGGGTTACAGAAGCCTGATGCGTGTTCAGTTTTGACGTGGGTGCTAGGGATCTGAACCCAGATCTTCAGGTTTGAACAGTAAGCACTGTACCCACTGAACCATCTCCACAGAATCATCATATTGCTGGTGTGTTCTTGTCTACTGGTGTATTTCTGTTGTCTACCAGTGATGAGAGCCCACCAGTGACAGTGGAGTCATGTCTCAAAGCCTCACCTGCTGTGCTTTGGATGTGTTCTGAGTGTGTGCCCTGGCATTTCATGTGTGGAGTTCAGTCTCAGTGTGATGGTGTTTGGGTGGTAGAACCTGTAAGATGTGGGGCCCAGTAAAAGGTAATTAGGTCAATGGGGAGGAGGCATTACCTTGTAAGGGATGAATGCTGATCTCAGAGAGAATGGGTTCTCTTGAGAGTGGGTTATTACAATGCAAGATTTTTTATGTGCTTGATTTCTATATTCAGCCATTTTTCATATTGCTTCTCTGTCATGTTGTAATGTTATCTTCATCAGAAGCCTTCATCAGAGACAAGTGGATCTCAGCACCATGCTCTTGACTCTCTAAGGTCATGACATATGTGCATTACTTTTCTTTTTAAAGACCCAACCTCAGTTTGTTATAGCAGCACAAAACAAATGAATTCACTATCTTTGTACCTGATTTCTTGGCACGAACTGTCACAAGCTAGGTTCTCTGGGGAGCAGATTTCATGACAGAGTTAGGGATTAGGATTGGACGTTCCTGGGAGCTCCCAAGATCCACATCTTTTGACAGAGCTGAAGAGAGAAGAATCAGACAGGCAGTTAAATGGGCTGTGGAACTGATAGATGCCACAGGAAGCTCTGAAGCTCTAGTTACCCCCTCAATTGTCTCAGTCAAGGTGACAAGGCTGGGCCTTTGCACCTATGGTGACCAGTCACAGGTATGAGCAACCTTGAAGAAGACAGCCACAGTGGAGCAGGTGTTCTCCATGGAAGCAACTATTAACAGAGGTTGAAATGTGAGGTCTGTCTCAGTACATCCACCAGCTGGAGAAATCAGTCCTCTGTTTATTCCTGAACAGGACCCAGATGGCCCATTGTAGTGTCTAGTCTGATGACACTCATTCTTCAACGAAAATCTGAGTTTAGATAGTTGATGAGCCTCTAATTTGAATGCTGTCCAGTGCAATTGGCAAGCCTTGTTTTTGAGGAGAAACACATATTTGAGCAAGATCACCCCTATTGACAGAGTCTGGGCAGGGCTTGGAGAACCTCCTCTAAACTAAACAAAGGTAGAGGAGGTGTGGAGAGGCGGCTGGAGCTAGTGTGGATATGAGAGGGTGAGTGAGGGATATTGCCTGTGGCAAACCACTATAGAGAAACAAAATTCTTTTACAGCAACCCTAGGAAGCTTATTGAGACCTCATAAAATAAAGAGAACCAAGGAAACACCCCCCTACTCTATGTCTCCTTTGCTGTTTTACAGACTGGAGTACAATTTTATGAGCTGTTTGGCTTTGCCTTTGTGTAGCTCTTTAGAAGTTCCTGGGTCTTCAGCCAGTTATTCTAACTCTTGGCCAGGGAGTGAGAAGATTCCAAAGTAGGATAATAACTCTGTGGACTTTCTGGCAATATTACCCAGATGCTGACCATAGCAGTCACTTAACAGACTCATAAAGAATGTGTGAATTTGCCAACACAAGACACCTTCCCCTGGGTCCCTATGGATGGTCTGATGGATACTGGAACTTGACCTTGAGTGGATCCTTTGATTCCTTCAGTGAGAACAGTGCCAAAGAGCTTTGTTTTGGAGTAGTTTAGAGGACATTTGTAAGTTTTCTAGATGTTGAGTCAGCCTTAGGAAGGTATACCAACCTCTCTCAAGGCAAGGCCTCAAGTTCTGCAAGAGAAGGCTAACACAAAATGAACTCAGTGGCAATTTTGGATGTTCTTTGTTTCATAATGCCATAATGCTTTGTCAAAGATTTCTTTCTTTCTTTTTTCTTTTCTCTTTCTATTTTGAACTTTATAGGTCCTTTGTGTATATACTATGGTTTCCAGTTTTGTGTTTTTATGGGATTTCTGTGTGTGAATGTGTCTTTGTGTCTACATGTGTTTCTTATGCATTTTATTGTTTTCTTTTCTTCCATTTGTTTGTTTGTTATGTCTTATTCTGGTTGGTTGGTTTTTATTTTCTTATTTTATCATCATTTTGTTTTTTAGATGCCTGTTTATATTCTAATGAGAGCAAGAAAGAAAATGTGTGGATTTAGGTGGGTGGGAAAGTAGGGAGGATCTGGAAGGAGCTGGGTGAGGAAAAACTGTAATCAGACTATATTGTATGAAAAATCCATTTTTAATAAAAAAGAAGGAAATCAAGTTGTAGGAAACTCTTTATTGCCAAATGCGTTGGCCATAGAAATGGGCTCATTTAATCATCGAGTCAGGGAGGCAAGAAGAAAGGGAGAAGCTAAACTGTTTTTGTTTTGTGTGTATGTGGTCTTTTTTTTTTTAAATATCTACACAGGAGAAGAAAGCAATGGTCTTCATGACTAATATTTGGTTTGCTGTGGTTGTGAGACATTACCAAGTCATTAGTTATGAGAAAGAAAGATAGGGATACATAGGCCTCACACCCAGAAATATCTAACTCCACATGCCAGTGGTATTATATAAGGGTTGAGGAACCCTGCCATATAGCGAAAAATCAAACTTCACCTTGCACTCATATCCAGCTCTCATTGGCTAAGGAGTTGACACCTGAGTTCTCAGGGGTGGTGATAAGCTCACTGAGGGTGAGCTTGGTTCAGCTCTTTCTTTACCTTGCAAACAAAATTTAAAAAAAAAGATGCAAATCAAACCAAGCTAACATTGTATAAACATAATATAAAAATTTCCAACTTCATTGTCTTTCCAGCAAGCAATTTGTATAATTTTATTCCATTAATATGAATTACTTAGCATGGCCTTTGTGACCTTAGAGATTTGAATCCAAATCACACACAAGAATTAATTATAAAAACATACAAGAAGAATCCAGCAACCAGATGTATGTTTCAAAGAAGTATGTATATTCTTCCAAATCCAGTGTGTGAATAATCACATACAGTGCAAGTTATACAGATGTTGTTTCCTGTGGCTTACAGTGTTGAGTTCTGTGGGGTCTGCACGGGCTGTATTAGCATCATAGTACATCTGTAGGAAATACTGAAATTGTTTGTGTGTGTGTGTGTGTGTGTGTGTGTGTGTGTGTGTGTGTGTGTGTGTGTGCACGCTGTGAGCACATGCATGTATGTGTGCTCACATGTGGAGACCAGACGTGGATATTGGGCACCTTTCTCAATGAATGACTTGGAGTCTTCAGGCTTGTGTGGTAACTGCTTTACTTACCGACTCCCCAGCTCCCAGAAACAGTGGGATTATAAAGACTGCTTTATAATATATAAATATTAAATACATAAAAGTCTATAATATAAGTTACCTTGAGTGACTTTGGCGGCATTTGAAGAGGTATCACACACATTCTACTCTAATATGAGGTTGTACTGTCCCTGTGGTCCTGCTGTCTCTTCAAGTCACCCTTTGCTTCTATGGGACCCCCACAAACACCAAAGTTTCTTATGTAAACAGCATAACCCATGACAAGCCTCCTCTGTGCTTCAAATCCTCGCCTTGGCTTATAACATCAAATGCAACACAAACAGTTGTTATTCTGTGTTTATTAGTGAATATTGATAAGAGAAGCATCTACATGTTCAGTACAGTGACACTGTCTTCTTTTCAAATATTTTTGACCAACTGCTGCCTAAATTCATGAGTGTGGTTCTCAGAATACAGGACTCAGCTGTATTTTCCTCTGCTCATCACTTTGCATCCTGGGAACAAGAAAAAGGATATTGGGTCATACTCTTTCTTTTTATTTTTGTCATGAAGATATAAGACAAAAGCATACAGAAAGTGGATGGGCAGCAGTGAGGAGGGACTTGAAGGGAGAGTATTTTGCTCAGCACTGTAGTCAGGGCATATCAGAAAAGGCTGACTAGTTCCTGAATGGAAGGAGACTATTGGTTCCTAAGGGCTGCAGGAAGAGGAGCACCTGGCTGGGTCAGCGGCAGCATCAGTCTCAAACTGGGAATTCTTTTTGATTCTTATTTTTCTCAGCTCATCTAAGGGACCATTTGGGTTTTCATGAATATTTTAATAAGGGCTAGTGAGAGCTTAGTGCAAAAGGCTACCTGGGCTTTAAAAACAGACCTCCCCTTGTGTGTATCTGTGTGTTTGCATGTAGGCATGGACATTGAGAAGCTACAGGTGGTTGTAGGTGACAGTAATTATCAAGTTCTCTGCAAGAGCAGTACTCATCCTGAACGGCTATGCCATCTCTTTAGTCATAATTATGTGTTTTCATTTTAACCTTAAATTGAGTTTTTAACAATTATGCTTCGATTCATTTCTATCCTTTTAGTGAATGCATCATATCTTTGGTTTGAAACAATTATGTATGGCTAGTCAAATAAAGACCTGGGTGTCCAACAAGCAAGCCCTACCTTCTATAGATAACAGGAGTGGATGGCCAGAGGTAACCTTTTAAACCCTAGGCGAGTATTCCAGCTTGGTAAGGTGGAAGAGGTTCATCTGTGGCTGCCCTGGAAGCATGTTTGACACCGGAGGAGTCTTTAGAAGTGAGGGTCAATGAAGTTCTCCTTGAAGTTGAAGAGTGGAAAGCAAATGTTGAGGGTGCCTCCTTGCCCCGACATCCTCTCTGCTGGCATGGAGCCGTGATGAGTTTACACATAGCAGTGCCTATTAAGCCACAAAACCTCGAGAAACAGGTCAGTAAAAAGTAATGAAACGCAATACCCAGGATACATGGAAAAGCAATGACTGCCTTTAATCCCAGGGACCAGGAATAATACACCTGCTTTGGAACAGGGCATGGCATAATGTTGGCATAACACTGGAGGTTTAATAATTTCTTACCACATTTTATAGACCCTTTCCTGTAATTAATGCTAAATAAAGTCAACATCTTCTCCACCTGCTGCTTGGTTCGAGCCTGTCTTGCTCTCCCTCATTACCCCAGGTTGTCACTCTTCTTGTTGAATTTTTTATTTCATTTTTTCATTTCTTTTCCCTCGATAATCCCTAGGCCTATCACACGCACGCATGGTTTGTGGAATGCATGTTTTTTTTTGTTTTTTTTTCATTCTTTTCTTGAAAGAGTTAAGCTAATTGAAATCAGGACCACTAACCAGTTCCAATGATGGAATCACCAGGCAACCTCCGCCCAGTTGGTGTGTGTGTGTGTGTGTGTGTGTGTGTGTGTGTGTGTGTGTGTGTGTGTGTTTGCGTGTTTGCATGTGCATGTGAGCTTGCTCAAAAATGCAAAGAATGAAGGAGCGTGGGTGCTCAGCTATAGATGGGACATCTGTAGCTACCTCTAACACCCTGAGGCTCAGGGACCATGGCAACAGAGTGGGTAGAAACAATGGAGGAGCCAGAGGATGGGGTGGAGTGCTATGAACTGCTGTCTTCTGGCATCACGTGGTTGTTGCATTCTTGAGATCACAGCAGCTGTGGTTACCTGTACTAAGATCGATCAAGTCAGTGAAAATTCCAGCATGATTGGGGCTGGGAAGACAGTTCCATGCTTAAGAGCATTCTTGTCTCTTCCAGAGGACCCAAGTTTGATTCCCAGCACCCATGGAGAGCAACTCACATCTTACAACCATATGAAACTCTGTCACTAGGGGAACTGACCCCCTCTTCTGCACTCCCAGAGCTCCTGCACACAGGTGGCATGCATTTACACACATATACATGAATAAAATAAAAAAGCAATCCTTTTTAAAATTCCAGTATGTATGGGGAGAGGCTCCCAAGGCCCAACCTCTGGGAAAGGAGCTGGGAAGCTAGTGACAGAAGCTGCTGGGAGAGGTAGTCAGTTACCTATGCTCCAGTGATTAGGCCCAAACCCATATGGATAGTGCTGATTAGACTCAGTGGGTTATTGAAAAAGAGAAAGGACACGAAGTTGGAAAGGAGATGCTTTAGGGGAAGATAGATGGAGCTGGAGAATGGGGGAGTGTATGATCCAGATGCATCATATATATCTATACAATTTTCAAAGCATAGTCAAATAGTAATAACTATATGGGCCATAATTTTTTTCCCATTCTATCTTGAAGTGAAAATATACGAACATGTCTGAGTGATGTGGAGGGGAATGTCGACGTGTGAACAAAGGGGACAAAGATTCACTTAGCTGGGTGGATGGGTTATGGAGCTATGTGGTATAGCAGGGCAACTATAGTTAATGATGCTGAATTGCGCACTGAAAATTTTCACCGCAAAGATGAACAAGAGGTGATAAAAGCATGAATTAGTTTGACTTAGTCATTTCACAACATATTCATGCATGGAACTTCATACTGTGTAGTGTAAATGCATGGGCTCTTGTCAATGACACATCAGTGAATTAATGAAATAATAATGATTTAAAAATAAACAGCATGGTTAGCTACCTCGCCCACCGCTCTGCCATCCTTTAATTCCACCTCTCTCTTCACTTGTGCAGCTAAAATCTTGAAAAGTATTTACAGTTCATGCTGTGAATCTTTCTATTTACTCTGCAGATTTTCTAGATTCCAAACTTCTCTGACCATCCTCATGAAAATTGCTGTCATTTTGTCAAACTGAAGTGGGTTTTTTTTGTTTTTGTTTTTTGTTTTGGAGAGGGGGGGAACCTTACTTGAAAATGTTTTGAATACTGCAGTATAAGATCTTATGAAAAACCTAAGAATGGGTGGGTCCTAAAGCATTGAAAAAGAAGTATCACCCTAATTTTAACCTCGGTGTTTCCTAGTGTGTTAGGATGCCCAGGCGAAGATGACATAAAACTTTGGTACTGTACAACTGTACAACATCCAGTGTGTGTGTGTGTGTGTGTGTGTGTGTGTGTGTGTGTGTGTGTGTGTGTGTATGTGTGTGTGTGTGTGTGTGTGTGTGTATGTCTCTGTGTATGTCTCTGTGTGTGTATGCATGTGTGTGTGCATGTGTGTCTGTGTGTCTGTGTGTGTGTGCATGTGTGTGTGTGTGCGTGTGTGTCTGTGTGTGTGCATGTGTGTGTGCATGTGTGTCTGTGTGTGTGTGCATGTGTGTGTGTGTGCATGCACATGTGCATGCTTCATCTGTATATTTGCTTTGCAGGAAGCAACTTCAAGTATTAGCTACAAAAACAGTGTCTATCTGTTCAAATCGGTCTAAACTTCTCAGACTCTTACTGCGGTTCTTGCATGATATTAGCCTGTGCTGAGGTGAGTAACCCAGGCAGCTGCTTGTGTAGCTGCGGCGACAGCCCATAAAGCCGACGGACTGTCTACCTAGCCTTGCCTTTTCACATCCTAAACGGTAAATGGCAAGGGGGGCTCCTTGGTAAGTTTTATGGGTTTGTGAATTAGTTTAGCTCAAAAGCACTTTCCTTGTTCATTTGAGAGCCATTGGGGGTGGGTGGGACTGGGGTGGGGGTGGGGGAGAGCAGGGCAGGATTTGTTAGCCTGCACTAATCGGTGCTTGGCCTCTAGCAATTCTCTGTGGCAGAATAAAGAGAAGAGATAATTATCCCCCCAATCACAGCATCAATGACTGCATTTAGAGCCTCTTCTTAGAGGCCAGCCAGAGTTCCCAGAGAATATTTTCAACCTTCCACTCATTAGACTGAGAAGTGAGTGAGTGTTCTGAAAGATAGCCACTGTGCGTCTTTCTTGTGTGCCTGGGATTCTCAGGAGCTGAGGAAGCGCCAGTGGCTGCAGATGGGTGACCTTTCTCATTTCTGTCACCAGCCTGCTAATAAGAATGGGTTTTGAGAGGTTTGCAGTTTGTAGTCAGGGCACATTCATCAGGACATGGGCCCTGAAACTCTCTCTCGGTCTCTCTCTCTCTCTCTCCTTCCTTTCCTCTCTTTCTCTCCCTCCCTCCTTCCCTCTCCACTCTCCCCCTCTTTCTCTTTCCTCCTCTCCCTCCTCCTCCTCCAACCTCCTGCTATCCGCTGGGCCAATTTCATCTGAAACCATGAACCTGGGACAGAGCCATGGATGTGTGAGCATAACAAAGAGCACAATGCAAGGCTTGGCAGTTGCTATTTTCTTGAGAAGAATTCAGAGTTTTCGCAGGCATACAAAAATATATGCCTTTGTAGTTCTGCACATTCCTTTTTCATCTTTTCATGCAAGAAACCAACATCTTCAGGACATGAAGAAATGCGGTGACTTTGAACACACCTGTAGCTCAGGTGTTCAAGGTTTTGACAGTCTGAAAATAAGTGGACCCACAACACCTGTCTGCTGAGGCATTGTGTACTCCCCTTCCCCAGTCCGTTGGGCCTCTCTAGTGGTAATCTTTCATAAAGTCCTCCAACTCTGTCTCTACCACAGGTAATATCCCCTCCCGGGCCTCACTGAGTGGACCCAAATTTTATCCTGTCTTATTGATTTTCATAAAAAATGACTTGGTTTTTCTTCTGATTACAAACATATAAATCCCTGAAGACTGGGGAATTCCTGAAGGTAGAAAGAATTTTAAAATTCATTAAAAATGCTGTCTCTTTGTTATGTTACATAGAGAAAACATGAGAAGAGGCTACTTACCCTCTTATGAAATAGAGGCTGGAGCCTTGAAAAATTGTTTAGTGCACTACTATATATATACAGCTTCCAGGTTAGTTACTTTTCTGTTTCTGTGATGAAATACCACAAACAAAGAAGAAAGGCGACCCAAGGAAGAGTGAGAGTTTGTTTTAGCTCATGGCTGTCCAGGTGTCAGAGTCCATCATGGCAGGGCCTAGGCATGGCAGCAAGCAACAGGCATAGGACATCGAGAGACCACATCTTTAACAGCCGGCATGCAGCACAGAGCGTGAACTAGAAGACAAGTGAGGCTGTCTGCTCCCAAAGCTTGTCCCCAAAAACATACTTCCTCCAGCAAGGCTATAGTACCTAAACTTCCCCCAACAGCACCACCTACTGGGGACCCAGTGTTCAAATGCCTGAGCCTAGGGGGGACATTTTTCATTCAAACCTCCACAGCTTTGTAGCAATATAAGCAACTTATTTGACCACTGCTCCAGTTACTTGACCACTCTGTGTCTGTTTCTCCACTGCTAGGTTGGGGATAAGAACAGTACCTACTTCAGGAAGTCAAATGAGTTATTCTGCATATAAAATTTTTCCAACAGTGCCTACCAGTTTACCTAATAAGCTCTTACCTAAACAGTGACTACTATCGCCATGGTCTTGGTAACTGTAGTTTACCGCTGTGTATGTTTCTGTCTCTTCTTATTCATTCCCTTCTCTTTCTTCTGGCTGACATGATTCTTTACAAATGGGCAGCGTTTTACCACGTGAGGCTGGTGTCCTGCCTTCACTCCAGCCTTGAGCTCGTGCATGTATCTGACACTCACCAGGGTTGCTTTTCCAGCTCACTTCAATGTCCTACTTCGTGTTCCGTGCAATTTTCTAAGCTTCTGTAAAGGCTCTGGAAAAAAGGAAAAGTACAATAAATAATCAGTGCCTTTACATTTAAATATCCTGTCCTGGCCATGCTTTTTCTCTCTCACCCCACGTCGGCAGTTCTAAGTCAGGGGAACTGGGTCTCAGCTTTGTTCTAGCTCCAACAGCTCTTTGAAACTTCTCTTGCACATGATAAGATTCAATAATTCATTTGTTTGAGTTTTCTGAGCAGTTTCCATGTTTGAATTCGTGTACCAGCTCTCTGGAGTTTGGCAGAAGGATGAAGAGAAAGAGCTGCATTTTGCATTTCATTTTTCTCTTGACTCATTAGAACTGATAACAGAGAAAAGGTTGAAGGGCTGGGACAGACTTCAGGCCTCCTCTGGTGTTCCTTCCTGACAACTGTTGCTGTCACACACATGTGACACATCCTGCATGTAAGGCATGTGCCTGCACCCAGACACGGAGACTTTCAACTGCTCTCACTCATCTTTCTACACAAAGAAAACAGAGGCCCCAAGAGTGCCCCCTTCGTGTGAAGTTATGGTGGACGTCAGCCAGAGCTAGATTGCAGTTCTATCTATCTTCAAGTCCACTCTTCTTACCCGCCGACTATTAGTCTCAAAAACCTTTGATTTTAGTCCTGTCCTAGCACTTTGTAAGACATATTCCTAGATCTTGCCCCAGTAAAATTTTCGTTTCAGTTAAAAGAACTTTTTATGCAATTTGTCTTCTATTTGGCAATTATGTCATTCTAGTTTCTTATAGTAACCACAAAGAGACAAAAGCTGCCTGTGTGTAGTGTGCTGCTTTGAAGATCCATGCAAGAGAGAGAGAGAGATGAGAACCGTGTAAATGTCTGTCAAGGAAGACTAGCAACAAAATACATAGTCATGCGTTTGCAAATACAACGGCTGTGTCTTGTGTTGTCAAAAAGGAGGGCATGTGTTTACAGACACAAATGCTGGGATGCTCGCTCATGGTTCTCTGGTGCTTTCTCACCATACTTGGACATCGGAAGCCTGGCATTTTGCTACAACTCCTACAACTCAAGACTACCCCATGCTTTATATTGTTACTGGGGCTTAAGGACCCTGGAACTTTTCCCCTTTAACTCCCAAACTTCTCCTAAGAAATCATGCATTTCTGTTCTTATGTTATCCCAATTTTCAGAGAAACATGTCTGTAGTATGTGGCTTTGAAAACCAAAATAATGCCAGATGCATAAGTGTTTTAAACATAAGTTTGTGTGTCTCTGTGTGTGTGGTGCCATTCTGTGTGACAATGTGCACATACCACCAATGTAGAAGCATAAACTCTAAGACCATTAGCCTACCATGTGACCATGGACTGATGAGAGATGATTTGATTTCATTGCTACCTCAACTGTGGCACTGTCCTGTTGTTACTGTATCTCCAGACATACCTACATGTGCACAACGTTTAATGCTAAAATATTAAAGTTAAGCAACTCCTAGCATTAAAACAGCAATGAAACTGGCAGCCGGAAAGGCGAAACCAGTAAGGCATCTCCTTAAAAAGCACCCTAAAAGCTTGACTTACAGAATTCGGCTTATATTTTCTTTTCTACTTTTCAAAGCAGCCATGCAGATAAACACGGCTTTGGTCACCTTCCAGAAGACACCTGGCCCCTCAAACATAGAAGGGAGGCACATGAAGGAGGGTTCCAGACCCCCAACAGCCGGCAGACCCAGTTCCCAAGGTTCCCCTGTGACCCGGGTTCAACCTGCCTTGATTTTCCACAGGAAAGCTGACGTGAAAACTACTCTTTTTGGAAAGGGGTTTTCAAAGTCGACCTCATTCAAACTGAGCGAATGATTAACTTTTCATCGTCTCATAAAATCAAGACTGTGGCTGGTTCAAAGCCCAGGACCCCGGGCCTTAATTGAATTAACTCGGTTTTCCATCCTTGCGCCGGACCATTCCAAACCATAACATTTAGCAAGGCTGACCTTCCTGGCGAGAACATAAGCGTCCATTGAAGGAAGATCGCAGAGTCAGGGCTGTGGCACGCAAATTGGGCCTGAGTGGAAAATGGGACACTCTCCGAAGGGGACAAAACACTTTCTGTTTCCTACACTTGAGAGTTTGGTACGAATGCAGTTCCGTACAGCCTTATCTCCGCCAAAGCAAAGAGAGCTGTGGCCCACTCCCATGAGCAGCCTCAGCTCACACCTGGCGGCTCGGAGCTCCGTGCCTTTGCATCTATTACCCACCTCGCTTGGAATCAGCATTCTTCCTCTGTCTCCAGCCACTCCCTGCCTGGGTCCTCCCTTCAGACCTAATGAACTACTCACTGCTCAGCCATTTCCCTTTCTTTAGCTTCACTTACTGATGTCAGCATCACCCATGGACTTTCATATGTATTGGTGACCCTTACCTTGTGAACCAAATGTGTACAGAAGCTTTCCCACAGAAAAAGTTGCACAGCTCCAGTAAGTCTCAGGTTTTGGTGATTAAGGTCATTGTACAAAACTCATATGAGTTGATCTATCATATTTTTCAGTTACTTGGGCAATTGGATACCAATTGGATACCAGGGTAGCTACATGATGATGATGATGATGATGGTGGTGGTGATGATGATGATGGTGTTGTTGTTAGTGGTGGTGGTGGTGGTGATGGGGCAGTCAGGGAGGAGGAGGAGGAGGAGGAGGAGGAGGAGGAGGAGGAGGAGGAGAGGGAGGGGGAGGAAAAGAACAAAGAGTTCCTAATTACACCTTAATTACAGGAGGGCAAGGAGCTGACTCCTCTTCATGCTGTCTCTAACACACTTTAAACATTGCTATGTGTGACTCAAGAACTCAATAAATACTTGGCTAATGATGCATCCTGTGTAAAGCTAGAGCAGCCATCTCCCATGCCTGGGACCTGGCACCATTTTGGTAGCAAAATATGTTTTGAGTAATTTGAAATTCGTGAAGGTTAAATTGTAAAGCGGTAGGGAGTTTCACTTTCCTTTCAAAATATTTTTGGTCTTGTAGGGAGAGACTTCTGCATTTGAGGCAATCTCCTAAAGACCACTAAAATCCACCCAACCGCAGAACATTTAGGCATGCTGAACCTTGGAATTAGTGATCTGCCTAAGGAAATGTAAAATTAAATTCTAATATTGGAGCTGACACTTTAGCGTCGTCCCAGGGACTGCATGGGGAAGTCTCAGCGTGTGGAAGAAGAAATATAATTTGTGATTCAAGGTCAGTAGCGGAAACCCCCTGGGTTTATTTGATTTGGATGATGCTCCTGTAAAGCTGTTGCTGATTCAAAAAAAATTTTTTTTTATTGGTGGTGGCTTATGCTGTCTGTCTCTATGAACCCCAACTTGAAAGATGCTGTCTAGATGTCTGAACTCTTTGTAGGTAAGTCTCTAGTTTGTGCGATATAACCAGAAAGTTGTGTTTATGAGTTTATAATGCTGTGATTATGGTCCTTGTAGAAGCAAGGTGGCTTCACATTCTGAGACTGGAAGATCAGATAGTTCCTTTTTACCCCCGACCCCTGGTAACCTTCTTCCTCGGCCCCTGTTCCTTCCACCAGGATCTATTTCTCACAGTCATTCCAAATCAAACATCTTCACTCCTAGCTCTATTTCTTAAGGGCTGCATTTTCTCAGCCTGTATTCCATGCCCCAGCCAATAATATGAACAACTGATTTTAGGGAAAAGCTCAGGGCAGCAGTGAGAACTGGCTGAGTCTGCTCCGAGCTCTCTATGTTGTATGAGACTCAGCCCTGCCTAGATTACTGTGTTGTCTGAAATCTCTATATGCGGCACATTGTTCCTATATTATGTAGCTGTTATTAACACTATTTCCAGTCAAGGTCAAGGGCTGTATGAAGAACCACAAGATGGCACAAGCTTTCCTGAGCAAGTTGACCAACTTGGAGAATAATTTCACCCAGGAATAGGAAAGTCAGCCATTACCAGATTTGTATTTCCCATTCACATGGCAACTCTGTGGATCCCACCTGGTCACCTTGTAGATTGCAGCTCCATTTTTCATGTGACAAATGCATGCTCAGACTAGCAGCAAATGAGCGGATCCTTTACCCGAATCAGTTTCAAGTTTATAAAATCACTGCAGTTCAGCACTTAACCTCTTGCTAATCTTCCCCACATACCCAATTTTAGCTTTCCCTTGGACTTCTGTTTTCTGAGGTTGATTATTTTGAGCAGATGGATGGGGTGTCTGTGGCAAAGCATTGCTCATTGGACCCACAGCTCATATTTCACTAGATAAATATACTGCATGCTGTAATCCAGAATACTGGTGGGCACTCCATTCTGGAAGAAGCTTTGAAGGTAGGAGTCGATCAACTCTGAGGGAGGGAGACTGGTAGACCCTGGGTTTAGTGTTGTGAATAAGTGTATTGCTGGAAAGGTACTTTGTTTATTTGTTCAGATATTAGACATGGGGAGAGTCAGGCTATCTGCTTAGCTACATGTATATTTTAGGGTATCTTTGACTCTGCATGGGAATGATCCTCAGAGAAAATAAAGCAGGGTGTTTGTTTTTTAAATTTATCAGGATGGGTCAGGGAAGAAGTGAATGAAAAGAGCAAATGTTGTATATTTGGAAGGATTTCTTTAAAGAGGTACCTACTTTTCAGATGATCTAGTGTTGATATTTTATAAGCAATATGGGATTTTTATAGAAGAAAGCCATATCACAGAGACAGGGCTTGGCAAGTTTATGACCTGGCAAAAAAAGGGACAAGAACAAGTCTTTGGCCTAATTTAGTTTGGATTGACATTCTGTTTTTGCCCATCACTGGTGGTCTGTAAATGCTTTCTTAGCATTGATTTTAATCTCAGGCTGGCTGATGTGAGATCTTCAGTTGTCCAATATGGCACTACTAGTACCACATTTTGAAGTTTGGGAGTGTGTGTGTGTGTGTGTGTGTGTGTGTGTGTGTGTGTGTGTGTGTGTATGTGTGTCACACACACACGTGTATATATATATATTTGGTGGTTTTTGTTTATTTATTTTTTTTTTTTGTCGTTTGGTTTTCAAGATAGGGTTTCTCTGTGTAACAGGCCTGACTGTCCTGGAACTCACTCTGTAGCCTTGAACTCAGAGATCTACCTGCCTCTGCCTCCTGAGTACTGGGATCAAAGAAATCCCACCACTGTCTGGCTGGGATATGTTATATCTAAAGGTCCTCTCCTTAAATTATTGGTATTTTTCTTCCAGGAACTTATGGGTTATTTTATTTACATTTCCCCCAAGAAGAAGTTTGTCTTTGGTGTTGTGATTAGACAAGTATTTGTGTGAATGTGAGCCTGTAAGCACAGGTGCCTGCAGAGGGCAGAGACACAGGATCCCCTGGAGCTCAAGTTACAGGCTGTTGTGAGCTGTGTAAGCTAGGTGCTAGGAATCGAACTTGGGTCCTCTGTTTGAATAGTACTTGCTTTTAACTGCTGAGCCATCACCCCAGCCTGGTTAGACAAGTATTAACTATATAGTTGGATGACAGATTCACTTATAAGGTAATGACATATTTACAATGTTGCTATTCATCTTTAAAATTGCCATTATTTTTGTATATGCTTAGCCCTGTAGTTCCTCATGCATCCAGAAGAGGGGTTATATTGGGGATAGGAGTGCTTAAGTAGAGTGAGAGTCATAGTTAATGGGTGGCAGTTGAATAAACAGCAACAGCAATCCATGTTCAACTGTGTCACCGCCCAGCTTCATCCTGATTCTTGTTCTGATGTCTTTCAGGGATCCAGGCTCTTTCTCTGTTTTGGCTCACTTCAAACTGTCTTATGCACCTTGGGCTGTGACACTTACTGTCTCGTTTGGCAGGATTCCATCCCTCTGCTCTCTCCGTCTGCAGCAAACTTCATTTGTCTGTTTCTTGTGTGACTAGCAGTCCTCAGCTCAGGGGTTCCTCCTCCAAAGAATATTTACACATCTCACCCCTAAAATTTAATCTGGCTTCCACTTCTTGTTACTTGTCCTCATACAAGCACTCTTGTGTGGTGTGCCCTTTGACAACCGTTGAGAACAGAGTCATCTTATTCATGTTTTCATCTCCAGTGTGTACAGCAGGGCAAGGTACATCCCAAGTACTCAAGGATGCTCATCAACCCGGTGGCTTGCTGTATGAGCTTTGCTTTGGCTCTGTACCCCTTATTTAGTTGGTGGATGATTTCTTTATTTGATTCTCCCAGTCAGATGATTTCTGTATTTGGCTCTCCCAGCAAAATGATTTCTTTATTTGACTGTTCGTGTGAAATGTTATGTTGCGCTTTTGGTGATGTGTCTGTTCTCTATGTAGAATTTGGATGGGTGATTTTTTTTCTTTGGGTGCTTTTCTGGATCACAGATTTTCAAACTGAAAGTTATCTAAGTAACCATGTAGGAGTACTGAGATCCCTGTGTCTGATAGACACCTGATAAAGGGCTGTACTGGATGACACATTCCATGTCTGAGATTTATGACTCTATATCATATACTATGAGCGCTTGAGGGCTGCTTAATGAAAGAAGCCCATTTTCTACTTACTGTATGCATTAGATCAAATCCACCCAAGTAACTCTTATAATGGCAAAGCAAACCTCACGTTTCTCCCCCTCATGCTCAGTAGGAATGCTGTGATGCCAAATATTGGAAATGCATTTGAACCTGCCTGGCTACTCTTTGAGGCTATGCCATACATTTTTACCCGTCATTTAATGTGGTTAGTTTTTAATAATACAAATATATAAAGCGACTCTGTAGTTTAAACAAGGGCACCTAATAATTCACAAATCTCAAATTTAAAAAAGAGAAATTGCCCCCCTTTCCTATTTTATAAGGAAGATACGAACATAAAGTCTTTGGGGGAAGGGATCAGGAAAGCTGAGTCCTAGTCTTGGTCCAGGGACAAGATGGGCTAGGGGTTTTATACTCCATCCCTACAGAAAGTCAGAGTTCAAAGCAGTATGACCATGCTCTAACAGACCTCTGCAGCTGGCCCCTTGCACAATGCCATTCATAGGCTGTCTGTGGTGCGTCAAGGGACTGCTAGGATCATTCCCAGCCCAGCACAGAGCTGGAGGCAGCACTCCCACTTGGTCTGGCTGTGCAGAGGAGCATAGAGCATGGGAGAAAACAAGACGTGGGCTCCTGGGAATTGTCATAAAGACCGACAGCATTTGCCTCTGGCTTCAGGGCTCCTGGGTGAGGCCGCGTCTCTCTCATCTGATGTGCTTGTACCATGTGGTGAGCAGCGAGAATGCTCCGACCTAAGGACAGAAGCTGAATGACAATTGTTTTGTAGCTCTTTGGAAGATACCTCAGTTCCCTTCCGGTTCCGCACACCTCTGCCTGCTTTCGCTTTCTCCTGATTCTTTTCTCTCAAATGAATCCCACTTCTTGTCTACCTGGAGAAAATCTGTATTCTTTTAGAACAAGATGAGAGTCAACACCTCCATGAAACCACCTACCTCCGCCCCTCTGCTCACCCACCTTGTCCGCTATGCTGCCTATATTTGGTTACGAGTGGGAACTGAGAAATGGGATGTTCGCAACCACCCATAAACCAATGAGTATCCTTCTCCATCCATAGCCTAGAAGACAGTTGAGCATGATGGCTAAGACAGGGCTCTTGCAAAGCTAGTCTGCTTGCATATACCGTGAGCATCATCATGCACTATTCATGGGACTGTGCAGGGGGAAAACACATTGTTCTTTTCTTACAGGGTGTGTGATGGGGTTGGCAGAATTTATTTTCTATGTGGTATCATCCTCTTCCTCTATGCTATGTGGATTAAAGCTGTTTGCTCTAAGCTCTCATGACTCTCAGTATTTTCTTATTTATAGGACTTGATACAATTTTGATGGTCGCTTTCTGATGGACTCTTTCCCCTTCTGGTTGTAAAATGTATAAAACCAAAGTGTATGCCTGGTCTAGCTTATTGAACAGCTCTCACACTTCCCAGAACTCAGTCTAGTGCTTGGACAATAGGTTCCCAGGGAACAGGCGATTGAGACAATCTTCCAGCTCCTACTTTATTCAAGAGTTATAGTGTTGGCTTGGATGTCATCATTGCTAAGTGTCTTGGGTAATGTGGTCCATATCAGTGCAAGTCCTGATCAGTTGGGAACCCCACATTTCTCTCACTGACTTCCTGATATTAATAATGTGCAATCCTCTTAGAATTCTTACTAATTAACTTCTCTGCTAATATGAATATAATTGAAGGAAAATTTTGTTTCTCTTATACAGGCAAATACATTATACAGGCAAAAACAATGCACAAAATCAGTTTCTGAAGGTAGAACTCAACAGGGTGAACTAGTTAGCCTTTTCAAGTCCTAGTTGAATAACCAGACTGACAGATTTTTTCTTTAGATTTATTTCATTTAATGTAAGTGAATGTAACCACCATACTAAACTAATTATATCATTTCCTAATGTCTGACTTGTATATTTGCAGAGTTACATACATATGCATCTCTATCTATACTTTCAAAGAAAACGAAGTCAGGAGACACCAATTGTTTAAAAGTCAAGCCTTTCTAAATGCAGCAGACCCTTTCCAAATGCACAAGAATCCAAGAAGGGCAGATTGGAGTGCTCCGAGGATCTGATTTTACAGCTCACTTACTTTGCTCACTTTACCTCCATCTCAGGGTTGGATCATACCTGATAAGGCGCTTGAGCAACTGGTTCTGGTTTCAACTTAAATCTTTCAGTCTACTTGATTTATTTACCTAAATATCGCAGTCTCTGCTAAAGCAAAATCCCAAGAGACTCATATATCCCATTTCTCCTTGCATCTGACTCCACATTGTTGTCTTTTGAAGCTGTGCAGTTTGATATGGGGGAGTGAGATTGAAGTGGGCGCTGTCTGTGTCACTGGTCGACACAGTGATAGATGCTAGGTAAAGACTGGCATGAAACATTTGATCACAGCATCCTAACGGTGTCTCTGCTTGGTCCAACCTGAAGCATGCTTTTAAGGTCTTCTCAAAGATCCAGACGTTGATGAGGCTGATGGACAAAGCTGCTTTCCTATTATGTTAAGCTCAGATGGTAGAATGCATCCATGAAGCTCTGAGTTTGGTTATTCATCTGTAATCCTAGCACCCAAGAAGCAGAGACAGAAGGATCAGAAGTTCAAGGACATTACTCAATCCAAAGGCAAAGTTTTGGGGTTCATGTATGAGACCTACCTCTCTCCAGGGAATGGTCAACCTTTAATAGATCTATGAGAGCCCCATGTGCTCCTTATCCTCCCCTTATCTCTGTTCTCTGTCTCTCTATCTCTCTGTCTCTGTCTCTCTGTCTCTGTCTGTCTGTCTCTGTCTGTCTCTCTCTTTCTCATTCTTTCTTTCTTTCTTTGGTCTTCACCACAATGAAGAAAAAAAAAATTTGTGTGTGTCAATGAGATTGAAACTAAGTAAACCTGAAGAAACACAAATCTTCCACAATGAAATGTATATTTTTCTACGCTATGTTACCAAGCAGGTTTTTGTTTGTCCTTCTCAATGGTAGTAAGCAAGAAGTGTATTGGCTCTGTGGACTTAGAAAACAGTGAGTTTCACATGGATTGGCTGAGGCTCAACATCTCCATCAGAAGCAGGGTTCAGTGTACCAGCCACTCTTCCGCTCTCTCTTCTCTCTCCTGTTCATGCCTAGACCTTCTGCTCCATAGGTGCTCTCTGTCGAATACCTCTTCATGATGTAATCATCTAGGCTGGGAGTACATAAGAACAGAGCACAAAGAATGCTGTTTTTTTTTTTTTTGACAAATTTACCATGATAAGGCTAGCAAAGACTTTCTTACCTTGAAGGGATGGATGGGTCACAGAGATCTTGCACTGCCATGATTTGAAATGGATTTCAAAGATGCTCCCTACTCACCTCTCTCTGGGAAGTCATCCGAGAGCCTTAGCATCTGAGGTTGACAAGGCTTTACATCTTTATAAACATGGTGGGTCTTGTTGTCAAAGCACCTGGCCCACATATCACATCAAGCATGTTTGCAGTTTCTTTGTGTCCAGTTGGCTGGTGATGGGAAGCCAAGCAGGCCTAGTTGGTGGTGGTGAAATAGAGTATGAACTTACCTTGTTGACAGGAGTTAGAACATCAAGAATAGCACAGGTTTGAAGTCTATTCTAGAAATCAACCAAACAAACAATTCATGCCAGTGTTACCTTGGTACTGATGAAAGTTACCTCAATACTGCAGACCAACTCAGGACTGCAGAGAGCACAATTTACTGGGGACTTACAGACAGAAATGTGGTCCTGGATGGTAGCTAGACACTTGGAGTGCTGCAATTTGGTTGAGAAGCAAAAGGCTTATATAGTGAGCAGGAGATAATTGACTTTTTCCAAGTCAGAATGAACCTGCTTCATCTGTAGCTAACATGAAAGGTGATATGAGGTGCTGGTTGGCTGGCTCAGAGGATACAGCATTTGCACACAAGTGTGAGGACCTGAATTCAGATCCCTAGAAGCCATGTGAGGACGGACAGGGTGATGAACATCTGTAATCACAATATCCCTACAGTAAGAAGGAATGTGATCAGACACAGCAGCAAAGAAGTACCCTGTCTCAAGCAAAGGAAGGTGAGGACCGACACCTCAGGGCTTCCGCTCAGTTCTACATGTGTTCTATGGCAATGTAAGCCTACACACACACACACACACACACACACACACACACACACACACACACACACACACGATAAGAACATCCCTGGTACTATGGCACGAGCATCTGGCTTATAAAGCTCCACATACCAACTTGGTGGTTTTGTGTAGTGATAGTTTTTAGAAGGAATATATGGAGTGAGATGACTGAGGGAACTCAGGACTTAGCATGGCTGTTATAATTCAAGACGGCTGGCATTTGGTCAAGCTGGACCAGCACAGAGGCCTCCAACAGCTTGGTGGAGAAGCACAGGATATTAATAGGTAAAGACAGTGCCAGTTTTTTTTGTTTGTTTGTTTTTGTTTTTTGTTTTTTGCAATGTTTGAAGTGGTAGATCCTTGAACTGGATTTCTTAAGCCCCAGAACACCAAAATCTAGCTTGGGTGGATGCTGTTGTGGGTAGATGCTGATACAAGATGGATCAGAAACAAAAATGTAGCGTTAAAAGCTTTAAAATACAAAATCCAGATAATCTGAAGAAACAAAGCATCTTTGTGACTATTCCTATGTTGTGGTCAGTACTGTCAACTTGACAGTACTTGTCGGCTCTTAAAGTATCTAGGAGACAGGACTCTGGAACACCTTTGAAAGGTTATCTATTAGGGCAATTGAATCGGGAAGCTCCATCTTAACTGTCCACAACACCTTTCCATGGTCTGGGGTCCTGAAGTAAATAGTGAGGAGAAAGTGAGGTGAGCCCCAGCATTCCCTCCCATCTACTTCCCTGCAGTGTGGCCAGCTTCTTCAAGTTCCTGTCACTGTATCTTCCCGGGCACAACGTCCCCATCTCCCTAGTAACTGTGAGGCAAACAAGTCCTCTCTGGCTTTTGTCAGGCCATTTCACTATAGCAATACAGGCACAGCCAATACATCCAGCCTACTGAAACTTTCACCCAAATCATTCCAGCTGGATAGTGATGCAATTCTCTTTAAAAGGGTTATGAAAAGAATCTTTTGATATACTCTGGAAATGCCTCTGAATGTTAGATTCTTGGTCTTTAATAGTATATTTTTCTTCTTTCTAACTGAAACATCTTACACTTTAACACATTAATTTTCCCTTTAAAATGGGCTGATCACAGGTGATGAACTGGCCTTCCAAGATGCCAATTGAACCTTACCCTCTTACTTCCAGCCATCAGCCAGGCTGTGTCAGATATTTCCAGAAGATAATTTCTAGCTCCAAGTCTTTGAATCCAGTCTTCTCGAGTTGTCATCCCCTAAAATACTAGCCTTCAATCATATTATAAAGATACTGTACGTCTCCATGGAAAGCAGATAGAATAGCACTTCAGCTAGTGGTTTGGACCTCACCTGGGATGGTCTGAAGGAACTTTCCAAAACTATACCCATACTTAGTATAGTTGTAGATGCAGTAAGTTACCTGAGATGACCAGAGTCAACTTCAGTAAAATGAATATTATCGCTTTATGGGTATATGTATATGAGATACGTGAATGTATCTATGTGGGTGCAGGGTGGACATTTCACAGGGCCTATGTGAAGGTCAGATGTCAGTCCTTGTGTTTCTGCCTTGCTTGAAAGGGATCTCTATGCCACTGTGTAAAACAGGGAACTTCTAGAGATTCTCTGTTCCTTTTTCCCACAGGGATACACGGGCATTACAGATGGTGTGTTACTCCATTCAGCTGGTTCGTGGGTTCTGGGATTCCAAACTCAAGTCATCAGGCTCATGTGGCAAGTGCTTTTTCCACAAAGCCATCTCCTCAGGCTGTGTTAGATATTCTAATCTGAGCTCATGGAACTAAAGTCTCACTGACATTTAGTCCCTTGATTTTAACTCCCAATTGAACCTTTTATGTCAGAGATGAAGACCTGGGTTATATTAGTAATCTACCTACCCACTCATTCAGAGACCATTAGATAATCTATACATCTGCTGGCTCTGGAATAGCTTCATATTGGAATGTAGATCAAGCATATGAGTGTTGCCCACAGACAAATCAAGCCATGAATATGAACAAGGGGTGACCTGGCTACTAGACATAATTCAGGCAACTCTGGCCCCTGAATTTTGAATAAACAGTTAATGATTCTTTTAGTATGGCTATATCTCAAATACTGCACATATTTTGGGGTGCTGTATTGAACCACTGCTCTCTCCTTCTCTCTTATTTCTATTTTATTTGTTTTTGTTTTGAGACAAGATTTTATACAGCTCAATCTGACCTGGAACTTACAGAGTAGCCAGGGATGCCCTTGAACTCCCGATCTTCCTGCTTCTAGCTCCCGAGTGCTGGGATGCAGGAGTGTGTTACCATCCCTCCTTGTTCTTCCTTTTATTTCCAATGTCACAGGTAGGAATGGCAGGTGGACTTCCTTCATGGGAACTTCAGGTAAACTCTCTTCCCCACAGCAGAAGATGAGTAAGTTGAGAGACCTTTCCAAGTTTCTCTGGGTCAGTTTCTAGACCAGACTCTGAAGTGGCAAGTATTCTCACCAGTGACTGTCTCCATACTCACAAATGTTGAACCACTGACGCTACCAATCAAGAAGAAACATTTTCTTAAAACGAAACTTATAAGTACTCCATAAGTTGCCTCTGGGAAACCGTGTGGAATCTGCAGAACCTATATGAAGAAATCAGCAGGCATTTTATATGTATTTATCACTCTCAGAGATTTTTTAACACCTATATACATATACTATGTGATATATCTATGCATATATGTATGTGCATGTATGTGTACATACATACATGTATACTACATAGTAGTCCTCCTTTGTTGAAACAATCGCCCCTTCACTTCTGAAGCAGCATGGGCTTGGCTGAAGCATCTGCTGCCATCATGAAGGTCTTGTACCTGAGTATGTGTGCTCTTTTTGGGATCTAGCTGAATCCTCCCAGACTGGGTGGTTTCCTGTCTGGGCTGAACCTTCAAAACAAGGAAACTGTTGGAGCCGAGAATAGCACTTGGCCTGATGGTTCTGACATTGACTGAACCTGGAAAAGTTCTGGATTGGGGGGAGGAGAGGACACCCCAACACTAACATCAAGCTTAATGGAGTGACTAATGACGTCACAGGCCTGGATTGTTAACATTTCTGTGGTCTCATTTCTTAATTTATCGTGTGAGTCTTCCAACACCAATGCCTAAATCTATTGCCACCCATTTCCAGTATCCTTAGTCTTGTGGCACTACTAGAAAAAATTTACCTGAATGGACAGTTCTGGGAAGAGGGCTGCAGTTGAATGAAATGTGTTGGCCATCACTGTTACTCTTTGTTGGCCAATGTTGGATGTTAGATGCATGAGAAAAATACCATTCGATGTCTTAAATGAAAGTGGAATGGGTGTCACTTAACCTATGCTTTCCAAAGAGGAAGACTTGGGGCCACACACTGTAGATCTGTCATATCTGCTACTTTTCCACATGGCTTAAATGAACATGTTCTCCCTAACATGCATAAACACACTTAATCGATTGTAAAGTTCATCTTTCCTCTAAATGTCACCTATTACAATACTCTTCCTCGAATGATACACACTAAGAAATAACTCAGCTTAGCAAGGATTTGCTATGTGATAACCATGCCTAATGCATGCATTGTGGGTCCTAATTATTTGTCTCTTGAAAAATAATCTGTGGTCTGAACAAGAAATTCCATGGTGTATATATATTTTTTCCCTTCAACAATTTTTCCACTGAGTTGAGTGACCTTTTCATTTTGGTGGGGCCGCTGGTCGGTGTTGAAGGAGCAGCCCAGGCTCCCAGGCCAGGCTCCCAGGCCAGGCTCCCAGGCCAGGCTCCCAGGCCAGGCTTCCAGGCCACCGTTTTCAGCTGTTGTACAGCTGTTTCCTTTTTAGATACATCAGGTTGTAGACTTTTTGGTGCGTTTGTTGCAAAACACTGTTTTGTTATAGTTTTTTCTTTTATTTCTTGCTTGCCTTTTCTTTTTCTCTTTTTGGCAGAAACTAAATTTTTACATTATGTTGCAATAGATAACCAACTAATTAAGAGGCAGACCAAGAGAATGACAGGTTATTCTAAAATGTTAAAGAGGGGACTGGAGAGATGGCACAGTGATGAAGAGCCCTTGTTACCCTGACAGAAGACCCAAGCTTTGATTCCCAGCAGCCACGCCAGGTGACTCACAACTGCCTAGAAGTCCAGCTCCAGGGATCAGATGGCTCTGGCCTCCTGCAGCACCACAGGAGACATATATATGTCTATACCTAAACATACACACACAGAGACACATAAATAATAAGAAGCAAAACAACTCTTTGAAAAGGATAAAGCAAATGACAAATTGTAATTGGGGAACTTCTGATGCACTGATGGGAATAATTGTTGAATTCTGAGAGATCTTTAAGTTTACACACAGTGATAGTAATTTATCGGTTGTGTATTTTAAACATTTATTTGTGCTGGGTGGTGGTAGTGCAAACCTTTAATCCCAGCATTCAGGAGGCAGAGGCAGGCAGATCTCTGTGACTTTGAGGCCAGCCTGTTGTACAGAGTGAGTTCTAGGACAGCCAGGGCTACACAGATAAACCCTTTCTCAAAAGAACCAAAACCCAAACCATTTATTTGTATTTGCACCCAGGTGCATGCGTGTCAGAGTGTACATGTTGAGATCAGAGATGACTTGTGGTTGGTTCGTTCCTTCTACCCTGTGAGTTCCAGAAATCAAACTTGGGTTGTCAGGCTTGAGGACAAGTGCCTTTACTCACTGAGCCACCTTGCAGGACTACCAAGAGCATCTATTTCTTATTGCATGTGTTTGTTCATATGAAGAATATCATCTAGATCCAAACAACTCTGAACGTAAGATGAGTTTCAAAACTCTTGCCTGCATAGTAAAGACAGATAATAAGTGCTAGGGAGGATGTGGGGATGAATGGAGTGTTCACATCACAGAGGGGAAGCCAAAGTAATCCAACCTTTTGGGAAAACAATTTGTCTTTTTTTTTGACATGAGTATAAATTTATTATCAATCCAATTTCACCTTTAGGTATTTACCCAGGAGAAATGAAAACATTTATCTATGTGAAGTTTATATGTGACTATAGTGGCATGATTTCAAATGGCCAAGAAAAAATTTAAAAATCCAAATGACTATAATTGATGACCAGAGCAACAAAACATGAAGTGTTCCCCATAATAGGGTTTATTCAGCACTATGTTAATCAGACTTTCTCAAAATTATGGTAATATACCTAGCAAACAAGGGGAGATAGGGTTATTTTGATTCACACATGGTTTCATGACATTCAGTTCCTAGTCTGTGACTCTGTTGACTCTGGGTTGCAGTAAGATAGGATGTCTTGGTGGCAGAGGCATATAGCTTAGGCTGTTCTCTTCATGGTGGACAGGAGGAAAAGACAGAAGCACAAAAAGATCTAGGACAAGACATTCTCCAAGGATACACCCCTGGTGATTAGCTTTTTCCTGCTTGACTCCAATACAAATTTTCTAGACCATTTCACAGCAGCACTACCAAGTAGATTTGATACCTTGAATTGCTGCATTTTTTAAGCAGGGGGTGGGGGTGGGGTGGGGGGGCATATCATGTGGAAACTTTGACAGCACTAAACAGGAACCAAGCACTAATACATGCTATAATACAAAGAACTTAGAAATATTGTGCAAAGTCAAACAAGTCATATGCAAATTCGTAGCATTTCTATAACCCGGTGGTTTATCTGTTGGGGTTGACCAGTCAGGGTCCTTCCATTCACAGATTTCTAACTGAATGAGATTCTTTAGGTCTCCATATTTCTCAGAGCTGCAGTGGGGACAACTCTCAACAATCAATTTGCCTGAGATACCTAGACCTGGATGAGATTTACCAAAAGGACAGGAGAAGAACAATATTACCACTCATATAAGTCCCTAAACAAACAGCCTTCATGATGGCCTGGCCTGGCTTTAGAGCTGATAGACAGCTGGCTTGGGTGATACCAACTACTGTCTGTAGGCAGAGGATGTACAACCCACAAAGAATGGTGAGGGCAGGTTTCTCTAGGGGCAGTTAGGCAATATCTGCATCAACAGCCCCTGGTCTTTTTTGTGGAGGTACTTAGAAAATTTCTTCCTTTAGGATAAACTCATTAAAACAACAACAACAACAACATCAACAACAAAAAGATTTATTAGCACCAGAATAGTTAAATAACATTGGAGGTTGTTTGGGAGGGGAGAGTAGTCAATTACCTTCTCTGTATCATTCTTACTGTGAACTAGACCTATGGGCTCAACATCTTGATGGACATTCCAACTTATACATTATCTCACTTCTTATAAGATGCTAGGAGCGGACAGTGTGTGATCTAAAGGATATGGTTGCTTTACTGGCATGCCTCCATTGTCCTGATGCCATGTGGGTGTCGTCACCTTGATGAATATTCTAAATGTCTCTGCTTCCAAGGTGGGGGTCAAATGAGGGGAGGAGAGAACCTTGACCCCAAGGTTCCTGGTTCCTCAGAGGAATGACATATCCTAGACATTTTCTTTAGTCCTTGTACAGAACTGGGTACAGTGACGTTTGTTCTATGTCTAGTCCAAGTACCTACTGAAATAGTCAGTAGGGAGTCTATGAATTGTGAGGGCTTTAACACAGATGTTCCCTTGATTTTTTCTGCCTTTTCTTCATATAGTTGTAGATATTGAAGCCCCAAAGTGATATGTTGGTTACTCAAATTCTCTGTCTCTCCTGCAACACTTTTACATCAAGAAGAAATTGGGTATGGGTTTCAACTCACTTCAGCCCTTTCCTGGAAGCCTTACCTCCTAGTCTTGAATGCACATGTTAGTGTGTGAGGGGTATGCATGTGTCACAGTGCACATGTAGAAGTCAGAGGACAACCTTAGCTGTTGCTCCTCACTTTACACCTTGTCTGTGATAGGGGTCTCTCTTTGTTGATCATGGCTCTGTATGCCAAAGAAGCTGGCTCACAGGCTTCTGGGGACTCATCTGTTTCCCATCTTGTCATTAGAATGCTGGCATTACAGATACTTGCTGCCATGTCTGGCTTTCCATGGGGTCCTTGGGACTCAAAGTTAGGTTCTTTTTCTTTTGAGCAACAGATTTCTCCACTGAGCCATCTCCATGGCCCATGCCTCGAATATTTTTGCTTTTCAGAGTTAGCAGGTTGCTGACACTGTTTCATGAGTGTAGACTACTAGGTAGTCTTCATGTTTCTAACCTGTCAACCATTGCAGTGGCTTCTGTCTTACAGATGAGCAGAGGCTTTGTTTCAGGAACATAAAATTGGGGGTCATAAATCTTTTAATTCTGAAGGATGTATTGACTGCTGAAGTTCTACAGATAAGATCTCCGGCTTATATGATAAACATGAGCCATTTTCTGTAACACGAATTGCTAAGCAATCTTATTAATAGAAAACCCAGAGCCAAATATTGGGGTAAAAGCTGAAAGATCAGAGTTGCAGATCAAGCCAGTCCCAAGTTCTTACCTCTACAAAATCCTGTCTAAGGAGAGAGAGTTTCTGTTTCCTCACGCCTTAAATACCTTTCTGTGTCCTGCCATATTGCTTCCTGGGATTAAAGGTGTGTGTCACCACTGCCTGGTTCTGTTTCTCTCATGTAGCCCAGTGTGGCCTTGAACTCACAGAAATCCAGACAGATCTCTGCCTCCCAAGCGATAGGATTAAAGATGTGTGCCACCACTGTCTGACCTCTATGTCTAATTTAGTGGCTAGTTCTGTCCTCTGATCCCCAGGTAAGCTTTATTGGGTTACACAATATATCACCACAATCTTCCAGAAAAGTATAAAGCCTTCCAAGATTATAGCATCCATATTGCAAGCCACCTAACGTTTTTAGTGTTCTTGCAATGAGAAGTTTGCTAAGTAAGAAGCCTCTGTTGGATAGCAGTATTTCACATTTTGACTGAGACACAATTCTAGCCATTTGATAGATAGAAACAATATCATTATTTCATGTTTATGAATGTTTTGTCTATATGTATGTCTGTGCATCACCTGCATACCTGATTCCAGTGGAGATCAGAAGAGGGCATTGGATCCCCCCAGAACTGGAGTTACAGATGGCTGTGAGCAGTCACGTGGATGCTGGGAATCAAGCCCAGGGCCCCTGGATGAGCAGCCAGTGCTCTTAACTGCCGAGCCCAAGCTGCCAAGGACACTCTCACAGAGAGCAACCTGAGCACTGTTTGTCACCAGTGGTGCTAATGGATTAATTTATTCTCATTTCCACAAAACACTTGAAGCACAGATTATTCCCTTAATTGATCAAAGGGGAATGTGTGTGAGGGAACATGCATGGAAGTAAGGTAAGAAGCGTGGCTGTGCAGATCTGAGAAGTAGTGCAGCTATAAATGAGGGCGACCAGACAATTTGCAACTTGTTTTCTAGAAGGTTCCAGTGGAACTTGGCTGCCTGCACCATTTTAGAGATAACTAGGCTTGAAACTGAGCTGAGTTATTTGGGAATTGTACAAGTGGAAGAGAGCAAGACCTGCTCTAAGGGAAGAGGCTGGCTTCCTTAACAGAGACGGAGGCTAAGATACACATGGCATGATGTAAGTAGGCTCCATTGTGGGCTGCACGCTGTCCCTTCCTCAGATTCACACATTGAGGTTCTAACATTCAGGGGCACAGAATGGCTTCGTTTGGAGGTTGTGTACAGAAGGAAGCAATTGCTTCAGAAGGAGTCTATTCCAAGAGATTTAGACACAGATTTAGATGCGGAGAAGGATGATGACCCAAGGTCACAGGAACAAGGAGGCCATCTTGTCCTTTCTGTCCACTGTAAGTCAAGAAAGCCAGCCATGAGTAAAGAACCCAACTCAGACTGCCAGCCTTCACAATTGTGAGAAAATAAATTCCAGTTATTTAAGCCAGGTAGCATTTGATGTGGAATCTTTAGCAGACTCATTCACCTCCCAAACAACTGCAATGATCTCAGGAGGCCCCATCTCTAGACAAAGAGCTACAGGCAGCTAAGGACTGTTGAAAGAGGGAGAATTGGTTGTCCTTGGGTTTGAGCCCCCTGTTTGGTTGTCCAATACAATTGGTCAACCTTGAAATCACATACATATGAGCAACACTACATAGACCCAGACTGTATTCACCTATTTATGCATATATACATATGCATATGTATGTAACAATAACAAAGAGTAGGAGGCCATGAATTTGAAAGAATGTGGAGGTAGAGTACTCAGAAGTAGTTGGAGGGAGGAAAAGGAAGGGGGAAATGATACAATTATATTTTAATCTAAGAAATCCATAAATGAGAGAGAGGCACTATAGGCACACAGCGCATACGGGGGTTTAATGAGGGAAACGTTATGACCTTGTGTGAAAATTGAGAAGGCCTTCCTAGAGGAAGGGGCAATGGAAGGATTCAGAATGAGAAGGCTTAGACAGCGAGGGTTCTAAGCTAAGCCAAAGAAACATGACAGGGAAAGTTTATATAATTTGTAGGACATTTAAAATTGCTTTGAACTCAGGTTAGCTAGAATGTATGTTTATTAATGAAGGAGATAAAACACAGAATAGAATATGATTATACTTTAAAAAGTCCATTATACTAGATTGTGAATGATTTTGTATGTGAATGATTTCCTCAACGAAGGAGCAAGGAATTTATGCGGTTAGCATGAGGAACATCTACAGGTTTGTCTTTAATTGCCTGATTATTATTATCAATTCTTAAATACTTGTGCTAGATACTGTCCTAAATAAGACTGGAGTATTTTAATTAACAAAACAGAAAGATTCTTCTTTCTTCATGCAATAAAATCAGGTAATGAATTCTGTATGTAACCTATTTTTCTAGCAAGTGTAAACAAATAATCATGTAATAGGTTGGAAAAAAGAAATTCTATGGAAAAATACACACAACAATGCATGGAGCATGAAATGCTGGGTGTAGGGGGTGTAGGATGTCACTGAAGTCAACATGTCTAAGTAGGACACGAAGCTGGGAAGGAGAAGACAGTAATGAGAAAATCTTGAAGGAGTTGAGAAAAGTAGCCTTGAGGTTGCAGGACAGAAGAACATTCCAGACAGGAAAAAGTCAAGAGAAGATTAAAGAATACCTATTGTAGACTGGGATGGATTGCAGATGTGGGAGATTACAGTTCAGATGCCCAGTGACATAGTCAACGGTTGTTCATACTCTTGTCAGAATGATGCCCCCCAGTGCATTCATTTGGATGTCTCAATACATTTAAGTTGATGATCCCAACAGTTTGGCTCTTAAAACAATCCTGGGAAGTTGGGAGGAGCTGGTAGAATTCTTCCCCATTTATAGATGGAGAAACAGTCTCAAGACTTTATGTGACTTGCCTAAGGTTATAGTGCAGAGTCTGGGAGTCAATGTGGTCAGCTCAGAACAACATCTCTCTGTTGAGCCATGGGGCCTCTTTGGCAGGGGGAATAATAAAGTTCTGAGACAAAGAGTGGGAGGACTCATTAAAAGGTATTCCTGTGACATCAAGACTCCAGGAAATGCCATCCCCACCCCATTCCACACTCTGTGCATGAGCTTTGTGAAACTGCTGACACCATACTTAGGAACCCCAAGCTTGCTGCTGGGATCTCAAGTGGGAACACTCGTCCATCCCACCAATCCTTCTGGTTTCCGGATGTTGATGTGTGGTGGGAGGCATGGATGTGCTTCTCTCTCTGACCCCTGGACTTGGTGTTTTCTTCCACATGGACTGAATGCTGATTCAGACACCAAGGTGATGGTGAAGCTGTCCTTGTCCAAGGGACATATCTGGTCCTGTCTGAAGGACCCAGGGAGATGACAGGTCATCTGGGTGAATATGCAGCAACAAATAAAATCTATTTGGAAACGGCATGAGGACTGGGGAGAGATGGCTCAGCCAGGAAAGTGCTTGCCTTGCAAGCATGATAATCTGAATCTGGTCCTCAGAACTGGATATTAGTTTTTAAAGGCTGGACACAGTGTCATTTCAGTGCTGGGAAGGCAGGTCCCTGGGGCTTGCCATTCAAGCTTAGCCTACTTGGTGAGTTCTAAGCCAGTGAGATATGCTGTCTCCAAAGGAAAAGGTGGGTGGTACCTGAGGAACAACACCCATGGACTCCCACCAGCACCCATACACATGTATACCTGCACATACTTGAACGCATGTGAGAGAGACAAACACCAAACACACACACACACACACACACACACACACACACACACACACACACACACACACACACACGTGCGCGCGCACAGGCAGACACACATAGAAAGACAGATGACTGCCAAGAAGTTGCAGTCTGCAGTCAGTCTGCCTTTGGGGCATTCAATCACTCATTCTCCATCCATCCAGAAGTGGGCTCCTGTGACGTTCTTTCAAGGATCATGACTAGATTAAGGATGTGAAATCGTGGCTCTAACAGCGTCAGCTGCCTGGGCTGCTGCCAGGGCCCGGGTCCTGAGCTTGGTAATTGGTGTGCTTGGGCAGGGGAAGGGGAGATCACTGTTCGTACAAAAACTTGATTAAAGGAGCCACCTCACTTGTGCTCTGACTGAAATGCTTCCTGAAGAATGGACTCCCAGTAGGAGTCTTCATTTGTAGGAAGCCATTGGTGGGACAGGACGATTTGCATGGTTTATGGTCATACTTCTCTGTGTTAATAGCCTGCTCATGACTCAGTCCCCACTAGGGGGTTGCTGATGTGCTTTTGACTTCTCAGGGTCTCTTTCCCTACCTGCTCTCTCCCATGTGGCCTCCAGATTCTCAGGGCTGCCTGTCTGCATACCCATACTCTCTTTGACCTGCTCCCAGGATTTCTGGGAGAGGAACCTAAGGTCAGGGAGTGGGATGTTCTTAATGACTGATGTCAGAGGGTGAAGAATGGGCTAGGGGGGCTTAACAGGAATCGATAGACCTGTGGACTAAAATACAGCCACTGTGTGTGTGTGTGTGTGTGTGTGTGTGTGTGTGTGTGTGTGTGTGTGTGTGTTCACTCTTCCTGCTTTCTAGAAGTAACTGGTAGCTTTTGAATTGTACAACCCACGAAGGTTCAGGGTGGCTTTGGGAGCCTTTCAAGAATGGAGGTTATTGGAACTGCTAATTCAACAAATAAAAATGGAAAATAAAAAGAAATTAATTTAGAATTTCAAATAAGCAACTTAAAAATATGTAAGTATGCTCCTGGCAATGTTTGAGAGATATTTATACTTAAAAAAAATCTATGATATATTCGGGATTTAAATTCAGTTTGACTTCTTCTATTTTATCTTGTGATCCTGATCCAAACCCCATATATGTGTGTGTATGTGAATAACTTAATATTAGCTGTCTAAGATGCCTTTTTCTGTTCCTTGGGAATTCTGAATGCCATGTGAGTTCTCCATAAGAAGCACACATTCATGCTTCCCTTCTGGTCAGAGATTTCTTAGTCTTCTGTAGCCACCTTTGTAGTGGCATGCACCTAGAAGAAGAACGGTGACCATGGTGGCCAGTAGAGTTCACGCCTTAAGTGTCTCCAATTCACTGACATGTATTTAATTTGCAGTATCCAAGTCAGACAAGCTTCCAGCTCCTGGCTCCGAGGCTGTCAATCTACATCTTTTTATGCCACCCTATATTTGTTTCTATTTCAGCTTTGATCATCTTTGTTAACTAGTCTGCTTCCTCTATTTTTGCTGCAGAATGTAAGGGCAGAGATGCTGCCCATCTTGTTATAGAACTTTAGATGCTAAATGAATGGATGGTTGATGGCTGAACATGATTCATGACTCACAAACTCTAAACCCTACCATTTTGTTTTATTTGGTGGTGCTTCTGATTGAGTCCAGGGGCTCACATATGCCAGGCAAAATCCTTCATCATTGAGCCACACCCAAGCCCCAGACTATAGCTAGAGTTTTCCTGCCTGGCCCACAGTAAGGACAAATCTCTATCACCTGCCAGTCCCACAGCTGCTCAGACCCGACCAAGTAAACACAGAGACTTATATTGGTTACAAACTGTATGGCCATGGTAGGCTTCTTGCTAACTGTTCTTACAGCTTAAATTAATCTATTTCCATTAATCTATACCTTGCCACGTGGCTTGTGGCTTACCGGCATCTTCACATGCTGTTTGTCATCGTGGCAGCTGGCAGTGTCTCTCTGACTCAGCCTTCCACTTCCCAGCTTTACTCTCCTCCTTGTCCTGCCTACGCTTCCTGCCTAGCCAATGGCCAATCAGTGTTTTATTTATTGACCAATCAGAGCAACACATTTGCCATACAGAACATCCCACATCCTCTGATTCTGTCTATTCTCATAATCCAGGACTGTGGATGGTGTAGAGGAGCTCTGTGTAGGCTCTGTACTTGCGGTGTGATTGTGAAATGTCCCCATAGACTCATGTGTTTGAGCACTTGGTCCCCGGTTGGTGGTGCTGTTTTGAGACGTTGTGGAGCCTTTGGAAGTGGAGACTTGATGGATGAGATAGATCATTGGGGATAGATCTGAGATTTTATATTTCTTCAATAAAGGAAAGCTATGCTAGCCTGGAATCAACAACTGAAAAAGTGATAAAGAAAAAGAATGTTTTCTGGTGTTTGGAGATGTGTTTCCACAAACACAGACCCACATGACAGAAGTACTGTGGCTTACCGATGTATCTCTTTCTGTTAATGTGTCTGAGACTCTTTAGGGAGAGTCTAGGCATGTCTGTCTCAGATAATCTGTCTCTCGCTCTTGGTTACCCTGGTTGGAGCCTATCTAAATCTCTTTCTTTTTTCACAGTTGCTGTGGCTTCTCCCTTCATCCCTACCTTTCTCCGCATTCATGACCAGAACAACCAGAAGGTAAGATACCTGAGGGCAGGCAGTCAGCATATGAGCATCTTCCAGCCAGAGTTGGAGAGAACTGTGACCACACAATTTATTAGCCATGTGTTTTGTGTCTTTGGGGTCTCTTGGGGTTCCGGACAGCCCTAATTAGCTGGTGTGAAACCTCCTTGCAAACCCCTGGCTACAGAGCTTTGGAGAAGACTTCATCCTTGCTACTGAATGATTTGGAAACGGGGTTCTCTAGGACCAGAATCCTTTGGTGACAGAAGTTACTATGGATACTACCCTGAAGGTCACATAGATATTGCTTTACCTGGAAAAGAGTATTTCATTGAAAGAGAGCTAGAGCTGTGAAGAAAATGCCACCAACCTGTCATTTTTCCAGCAAGGCTATAGTCTCAAAAGCAGGTGATCTTCTAAAGCTCAGTTTTGGGTCCAGCTCAGTGGTTGACTCCTGGCTTGGCACATGCCAGGGCCCAGCTCTGAAATAAAACCAACAAATAAAATGATTTGCTAGTTAGAGTAAGATGAAAATCTAGTCTCTTTGGAAAAGAATTTTCTACTTGGTAAGTTTGCTAGAAATAAATTATAGAAACTTAAGAGACTTAGGTTGATACAATTTAAGTAATCACAGAAATTCTTAATATGCCACATCTTTATACATTTTGACTAACTGGTTAAAGAAAAAAAAAACTCACCCAAGACAGAGTTAACTCATTACTTAGGAGACTGAGGCAGGGGAATTGCAAGCCTGAGCTACATAGACCCTGTCTAAAAAATACAATATAATGGAATAAAAACAAATTAAAAATAAAGTCTCCTTCAGGAAGTCTTTACTGAGTTCTGATTATGGTGAAAGCCATCGTAAGTGTTTAGAAAACACTGGATGGTAAGGTTACTGGGTTTTCATTTCATCATTTTTTTAAATAAATCTATACAACTCTGTCTCATCTTTAGCAACAAATGCATCCCTAAAGACTTTGTACGTACAGGAGATACCTATAGCACAGCTACTTGGAAGGCTTAGAGAAGAAGATCACTTGGGAAATAAAGAACAACCTCCTTTCCAACAAAAAAAAGTATATAAATTGATCCATTTAGTGGGATAGATAGAAAACACTTCAATTTGCAAATTGCCAAGATGTGAATTGTCACTTAGTGAATTAATGAGTTATGTAATCAATTAGGGAAAGAGTGCACAGGAGGATTCTCCAGGCACTCCTGGCATTTTAGATTGAATAGCTTCTCCATGGAAAAGAAAGACAGGGAGCGATGGGAGGTGTCCCACCATTGTGGGATGGTTAGCCTATCCCCTCGTCTACCAGTAGCAACTCCTCACCAGCTGTGACAACTAGAATGTCCTCAAGTCTTGCTAAATGTCTCCTGGGAGAGGAAACGAGCCCCTGATGAAAGGCACAACTACTGAACAAATTACGTTAAATTCAAAAACTGAAATATTCTTTTAGTGTCTCAAGGAGTGAAATTATCCTTCATTAGAAAATGGCTCTTATATTTTAATTACTTCTGTAGTCATTCTTCCTTGGGGATAAGTTAAATGATAACAGAAATATGTGAAATACATTCTATTTTTATTATTTTCTATTAATGTTTATTTTGGTGGTCCATCAGGACACTTCATTTTAACAAATAGTGCTTTCTCTAACAAATGATTCCAAGATCCAAGATTTGATTGTCTAATAAAATTGCACTGTCTCTACATCCATCATTAAACATATAGTTACGGCTACCTTATGTGAAATAATGGATTTTAACGTTCTTTATGTTGCAAATTTCAGAGACACATAGATCATGGATTTACCCTGGAACTAGGGCCTGTGACAGGGAGACTGCATGTCATCCCTTCCCCTCCTCCACATCCTCTAGCATCCAACCCTCCTTATAAGAACTTCTTGGCCCCTAAGAAAACAAGATTCTTCCTTAGGATTGAGTGGAGGGTTGTTTGATGAAGGGACACCTGGGTAATTCACCAAAACCCAGATGCCACTTGAGTTTTAAATCATTTTTTGATTATGGGAGATATGTTGACAGAGTTTTGCCCCCTAAACAAACACACAGCTATTCAGACCATTCAGTAAGGCACCTTTCATGTTTACCCCAGCCAGTCAACAGTGAAGGTTAACTCAAGCTAAAGTTAGGCTACCCAGCCTGATGGAGCTGATGGTGGGGGCTCAGTTAATAAACGAACACATTCCAATAGTTTCATATAAGAAATTGTTGAGAGTGTGACTTTTTAAAAAGTCATTTAATTACATACCCTGATGTCTTCACCCCGCTATTCTCTAAAATATATTTTCCTAATTTCAGCATAGCCCCCTTCTCGACTCTCAATTAGCTTTTGCATCGGGCCTTTGCTTCCAAGCCTCATAAGTAATAGTAACTTAATTTTCCAAACCATAAATCAAGGAAACCCGTACTCCATAGCACATGTTCCATTTGTTTTTAATCAAGGGCAGCCCTGCACTTGGAGTCGGAAGCTTTAATTCAGAGGGCTCCTAGGCCTTTTTGGACCGGGAAACCTTTCAGCTTCCGAGAATTCCCTTTGTGAATGTTTTAAGTATCCTTTTGGCAAGAGATTGAAATATAAAATATCTCAAATGGGATCCTTTAATTCACTGACCTATATGCACTCCCTCTACCTCAGCTCTGAGATGAGAAAAAACACTCGGCTACATTCTTGCACATGTGTGTTCTCATTTTTTCATCCTGTGCTTTAAGAAAAATGTAACTTCTGGGAAAAGGGGCATGAACGAAGGAAGTTGAGAGACATGCAATTTCTAGAAATAACTGAAATGAAATAGCTCTCTCAAGCATCAGTGGCACTGGGATAGTTTAGACCCTAAATTATCCATTTTAAAATTTGTTTTGTGTGTGTGTGTGTGTGTGTGTGTGTGTGTGTGTGTGTGTGTGTGTGTGTGTGTAGGTGTGGGCAAACCACAGCACGCATGTGAAGGTCAGAAGACAACCTCTGGTGTCTGTGTTTGCCTTCCACTTTGTCTGAGACAGGATCTCTTGCAGTTTGAGCTGTGTACCCAGACTGACTGGCCTGTGCAAGCTTCTGGGGTTCTCCTGTCTTGACCTCCCATCTCCACACATGAGTAGGGATTACAGGTGGGTGCTACTGATCTGGCCTTACATAAATTCTGGGGATCCTAAGTCAGGCACCCTTGTATGACAAACCCTTTATTCACTGAGCCTTCACCCCAGCCAAGATTCACTGTCATATTGAGGAAGAGGAAAGGACTGTAAAGGCCTTTAAAGTTTTTAAGACATTCAGTTCCTAGCACACTCTTACGACTGAAAAATATTTAGCAGGAATTTTCTGTTTCCCTGTGTGTCACAGATAAGGACACACGTCCAGAGAGGTTTGGAACTCAGCCAATAACATCAGCTCATGTCTGCTAGTACCAGAACCCCATTATTCTCTACCATTCCATATTGTCTTGAAAGCGACATCTAGTAAGTATTTGGTCATTGGGATGGTTTATCTACCTGACAGAAAGCAGCCAAACAACTAGAACTTCTTCCCCATTTACCAGCATTTACTGTTTCATCTGGATGTGGCACAGTGAGGTGGCAGAGTACCAAGAAGTGAGAGAACAATCTGGAAAGTTGCAGAGGAAAAGCCAGAGGGTGGCCGCTACAGAAAGAAAGTCCCGTTGATGCTAAAGGAGATTTAAAGTTTAAGATGTAGAGAGAAACTGATTTCAGCCTTTATCGTTCTGTACCCAGGGCTGTCTTTAAAGCCTGGAATTGTGTAGAAACTTTTCAACTTTCAGTGTCTTATGGGATGGTTAAACACTGTAACTGTCCTCAAAGAATCACAAGATTCTGTGTGGCCACAACAAGGAACATGAATCCAGAGTGCGAGATAGAAGAGAAGAGGAGCTACGATATTAAAATAATTTAATGCTACAGTTAATGAGCAGACATCGGGAAAATACATATTTAAGTAAATTTCCAGATGGTATCCACTTCTCCCTCTAGAGATGGGGAATGGAAAGAGGAGACAGAAACATAAAAAGAAAAGAAGCACATCCAGCACGGTGGTGATGGTAACAGTAGGTGCCGAGGACTTCATGGCGGCGATTATTTCTAATAAAGAAATAAATTCCAAATCAGAAGCCGGAACTTCCACTAGCTGCCTAACTGAGTTGAGAACAACAACAAAAATTTGACAGAAGGGCTGTGGAACCCAAAACAGAAACTGGAAAATCAAAAGGAAAAACAGAAGAAACAGAGGATCTGCTCAGAAAGACCTCCATTTGTTTCCCATTTATTAAAAAAAAAAAAATCAAGTAGCATGTAGGGAAGAAAACACAGACGTACTGGATTCTATGTTTTTGTATGCTAAGTTTTACACGTCTCTGTACATGTATGTGAAAGCAGATCATTAGCCAGGGCTAAACCACAGTCTTACATCAACCAAGTCAGTGTCTCTGAGTGACTTCTTAGTTGGTATTTTTTTTTTCTTTTGACACATATCATGTGCTTAGCTAAATACTAGATATTCTTTAGATACATCATGGAAAGGCAGGGAATACTAGAGTCCTGATCTTAGATCTCCAGACAGTATATGGGAACATAAAAACTTACTCTATATTAAAGAAGCCAAGGGATTTGCCCAAGTTGAAGACAGGGTGCACATAATGTTGAAGACAAGAAGGTTTAAAAAGCAGGAGAAATATCAGGTAGGTGAACTGGCTCTGCAGTTGGAGCATGATGACCTGAGTTTCATTCCCAAGTTTCATTTGATGGAAGGAGACTCCTGAGAGCTGTTCTCTAATCTCCACCCCTGGGCTGTGGTGCACAGTCTCACAGTCTCCTTCCCCCAGCATGCATGCTCGAGTGCGATCGAGCACGCACACACACACACACACACACACACACACACACACACACACACAAATATTACAAAGAATCAAATGAAAAAAACAGAAGGTAGGCAAAATTAGACATATTTGAAGGGTTTTGATTGACCTTGAAAAGAAAAAAATGTGAGTTAGCCTTTGGAAATTGAATACCTTGCTAATAAAGGGTATGGAACATTCTGGAAGGAGTAATAGTGTAATAGATTTTAAAAGATTTTTTATTTTTAATTATATGTATATATGTATCCGAGTATGGGTTTGTGCATGTGAGTGCAGGTGCCGGTGGAGCCCAGAGGATGGCGCCTGATCCCCTAAAGCTGGAGTTACAGGCAGCTGTGAGCCATCTGACATGGATGATGGAAAGTGAACCAGAATCCTCTTAACTGCTGAGCCATTCTCTCTCCAGCCCCTGCAGTGGAATGTAAATATAGATGTAACAGTGTGTATATGAAAAGCATGCTTTCAACATTTTGCATTTTGTATTATGAAGAACAGGAGACCATCAAAAACAAGAAAAAAAAAAGTAAAAGTTTGTTTGTAGAGCTGGGTGGTGGTAGCGCAAGCCTTTAATCCCAGCACTTGGGAGGCAGAGGCAGGCGGATCTCTGCGAGTTCGAGGCCAGCCTGGGCTACAGAGTGAGTTCCAGGAAAGGCACAAAGCTACACAGAGAAACCCTGTCTTGAAAAACCAAAAAAAAAAAAAAAAAGTTTGTTTGTAGAAATATTCCTTCCTGAAGACAGAGGGAGTTGTTGACCTAGAACACTGGCAAATGTTGCCTAAGACTCCAGGTGAAGTCAAAGGAAAGGGTTACAGAATTAGAGATGAGAAAATTGATAGGCATATTTTGGAAGGACAAATTAGAAAAAAAAGTGTTGGTAGCTGTTTTCAAGGTATTTCTCAAGGTGGTCTTTGTTTCATTCTTTCTATCCCAGTTTTCCTGAAGATGACAGCAACTGAAGAATTAATGAAACTTTACTGTGCTAACATGAACAGTCCTGAAACCCAGAGTACAGTTTCAGATCTACCCAGAAGAGGTGATGAGATGTGAATTCAGGAATATATCTGTTCTAGTTTACTTTCTTGTTTCTGCCATAAGCTTCTTGACCAAAAGCAACCTGGAGAGTCAAGGGTTTATTTATGGTTAAACTTTCCATTCTGTCATAGAAGGAAGTCAGGGCAGGACTCAATCAGGAACTGAAGCAGAATCCGTGGAGGAATGCTGCTTGGTGGCTTTCTCTCTGACTTGCTCCTTGGCTACTCTTGTTATGTAGCTGGGGATAACTTCCTCAGGGATGATGCCTCCCACAGTGGCCTGAGACATCTGCCCCTCAGAAATCATCACTGCAGACAGTCTCTCATCGATGTGATCATAGACCAATATGATATACATAATTTTTTCAGTTGAGGTTCGCTTTATCCAAGTGACTCTACGTTATGTCAAGTGGACATAGCATCTTTGTCAAGTGCACCAGTTTATGCCAGCCAATCACATGATAGAATGATGACAGAGTCTTTTCAAAGAGCAGAAGACAGAGCAGAGAAAGGCTTTCCCAGAGTCCCAGTGGTCCCTGTTTCTGGCCACAAAGATATGCAATGGATATACTCCTTCACACAGATGCCTGCCATTTAGGAAGGGGACTCCTGTAATTGGTTACATTGGCATCCACAGTCTCACCACAAGTTGGCTGAGGCTCTGTCCCATACTGTGAAGGAGTGTCTGTGGGCATCTTTCTCCAAAGCCACTGTCTCATGGTGGGTGGTGGTGACTCACGGAGGGGGATATTTGGAAGAGCTGGAGTCCTGGGGGGCGGGAGGGAAACCTTGAAAAGGAACTGAGGTTGGCTGTGTGTTCACACCCCAACATAGCTACTTTGTGAAACCTCACAGGGGTGGATTAGAAGCCTGGAAGCATTTCAGGAAAGGACCTCCCAGGGACAGAGCATCTTCTCATTCCACACCTGGCCACAGCATTCCTCCTTTTCATCATGGTCTGCGTCTTCTTTGCCTGGTTCTAGGTTCTAGTATCTGCTGTTCTTTGTTTTGTATTTTTAAAGATGTAGTGGTGTGTGTGTGTGTGTGTGTGTGTGTGTGTGTGTGTGTGTGTGTGTGTGTGTGTGTATGTGTGTGTGTGTGTGTGTGTGTAGGCAAAAGAGAATATGTGAGCATAAGAGTATGAACGCTCTTGAGGGAATTATTAGATGATAGGATATGCTGTCACCAAAAATAAGAAACTCACAGGAAAACAAACTTGCCTGACTCTTGACAGTCCTGCTTTCCAAGGATGCTCATGGATTTGTGTTAGAGGGATGCCATGTCTTTAATGCTTCACATTATCTGTCTTGATTTATAAAGATTTTGGTAGGGAAGCTTGGTATACCCAAAAACCTGACTGTGGCTCAAAGTAAACTAACCTTTTCTTCCTAGAATCACCTCAGTGAGATTTTAGACAGCGAAGGTAGGAGGCTGGAGAGACGGCTCAGCAGTTAGGACTCTTGCTTCTCTTCCAGAGGACCCAAGGTCTGTTCCCAGCACCTACACTGGCAGCTCACAACCATATGTAACTCTGGCTCCTGGGACTCTGATACCCTCTTCTGGCCTCTGAGGGTACCCATGTACACTTGACATTCACACACACACAGAGGCATGTACGTATGCACAAATTAATAAAAATAAAATATTTTTTAAAAGGCAATCAATCTGAGGTGAGCTAGCTGCCTTTGAAGTAGTGGGCACAAAGGGGGATTATTTTGAATAAGAAAGGAATAAACAGCCACGTGGTGGAAGAGGATGGAAACTGGCCATTGAAACAAGGCAGCAGAAAGCAGGGCAGAGGGCTGAGGCTTGGGACAAAGACACCACCGTTGAGTAACTTCCCTAGAGATGTTAGACCAGACAATGGGATTTTGAAGCTGGGATGTTGGATTCCATTTGATACTGTGGTGTCTTGTGATGAGGTCATCTGGTTTGTTTAACTTGTAAACTTGTTGTTTCTTATGCTTTGATATGCAGATCTGTCTCAGTGGTGAAGGGAAGGAGGTCAAGTATATGGGAATATATTTTGGGGCTTTTACAGGGGGAGTGAACATCCCCATCTGAAACAAGATAGAAAGAACACTCTGTGTGAGCAGGAGCATGAAGACAGTGGTTTACATAGACTCAGGCTCCTTTGGAAATCCCACATTAAGAGGCATGTTAAGACATGTTAGGAGACTTTAAGAGACATGTCTTTGTCACAAGAGAGAGGAGCAAGGCCATTTATGGAGATCTTCATGACAAAGCAGTCCTCACAAAGCTGAGGGATTTGGGAGTCTAAGCATGGATGGTGAAAGTCGCTCTTATCTCCCTTTCCTTTCCTCCCATGTCCTCCCCCTCTCTCCCTCCGTCCTGTATTTATGGGGAGCTTTACTAATTGTTATCAGATAAAAATAATTCATAGTCAATAAGAAATTCGGATCTACTGCAGATTTCAGAGGCAGCTCAAACATTGGGTGGAGGAGACTGCAGATTGAGGGATGCATTCAGCTGCTTGGATCACAGGTTGCTCTGCCCCTGGTGTGGTAGCATGGGTTCTCTTCTTTAACTTTCTCATCAGCCCAATTCTGACCACTGCTTGGGAGCACATGCATTTTCCTGGATGCCTCAGAACTCCCACCCATTCTGGGTGATTTATAAGTAAGGAGCACTAAGTATCTAGACCTCTTTAGGCCATCAGCACCCCCGCCCCCCCCCCCCCCCCCCACACACACACAGTAGAAGGGAGAATTTGGTAAAGATAAACCACTTTCAAGTCCCTCATCCCATTTTCGGGTCCCTAACCTCTTCTGGATTCCAGATCTTACAAATGGGTGAGGTTTGGCATTTGCGCTGTGGAACGGATGGAGCAGCAGTCTCAATGTCTTTGTCTCCACTCTCTCTTCCCGCCGCCGACTGCCCTGCTCTCTCACTCCTTGCAAGCTCCTCAGGTTCTCACAGCCTGCAATGTGGACAAGCCAGGACAAAGCCACAGAATCTTCCCGTTCATCACATCCCCTTCGGGAGATGGAGGTGAGGTGTTGGGCGTTCCACAATGCCTTGAACAGACCCCCAAACATATGGAAAATGCAGAGAATAGGGTATAAGTTATAAAAATAAAATAAATAAAATAAAGCGAGAATGCCAATTTCTGGTAATGGTTTGTTTTCATAGTAACTGAGAACCCCCATAAACCTGCGAGTAATCACACATTTATGGTGAGGGTAAGCTAGGAGAATTAGGGGGCTCACTGGGACTTGCGCTATTAGTACAGCTGCTCCCCATTGCCGAGATCTGAGTTCAAATCTCCACCAGTGGTACAAATGAAAATGTCATTTTAGAAGTTAATTAGCCCCATGCAATAAATACTAGCTACTTGATTGATGTACCTAAAAAATAACTACTCAAAAATTATATATACATAAATACATATAAAGCCCATTATGCAAGTCAGACCAGTCAAAAAGTCAGACATTATTTAAATAATTTGCTTCTCTTAACAGTCTAACCACCTGCAAGTAAATAGAATTTATTAAAAGAAGGTGGGGCTTCTGGGAGATGAATTTTGGAACTAGAGGGGAAAATACTTTTAAAAAGCCATCAAATTGAATCCTTATTTTTATAGAAGAAGGAATAAAATCTTGGGAGGTTAAGTGACTTGGTTAAGTAATACAATTAACTGGCGGGGAAGCAGGGCTGGATTCCAGGTGTCCCGGCAGCTCGCATGTTCTCGGGGTGGTTTCTGCAAGCTCTTAGCATGATTCTCCCCTCCCACTCTGATATCTATGCTTTCTGTAGCTGGTCCATGTGACCTCTTCTTTACTGTGTTCTCTGTTTCAGAATGCTCTGCCTTCTCTTATTACTAAAATCTCAAACTTAGCACCTCAAGACTTAATTATTATTATTTTTAAATGAAGATTTCCCATCAGCTACAGGAGCACAAACACATAGGACATCCTTAAATTGAACTAGAACTCAATGGGGGAATTAGGAGACTGGTTTGTGGATTCCAAGACAACTAGAGAAGTGTAGTGGGACGTGGTGGTTCACATCTTTAATCCCAGCACTCAGGAGGCAGAGGCAGGCAGATCTCTGAGTTCAAGGCCAGCTTGATCTACAGAGGGAATTCCGGAACAGCCAGGGCTACACAGAGAAAGCCTGTCTCAAACAAAAGAATATAAAACATTAAAGAAGTGTGGAGACATCCCTTTTAGTAGTAAGCTTTCCTAGTTAAAATAATGCTCTGTACTGTTAGTACTGTCTAGACCCAGTGAAGTCCTAGGTTAACTGCTTAAGCTGTCCCTCACTTTGAAAGAATGCCTTTTATGTGAAGCTTCATTTGGGATCAGTATGACTCTGCTAAGACCCCCTAAAGTCCAAGTCTTGGAAGAAAACAGGTGAGTGCCATAGGACTCTCCTGTCATCTTATCATTTATGTCTCTCCTCCCCAAATCAAATGTTGATAGAAGTATGGATGTGAGTGGCTGTAGCAGTCAGGCATCCGTGAAAAAATAGATCAAGAATAAGCGAGGGGTGGAGGGAGTCGCTATGTAACTGCAAACACCTATTCACAATTAGAAGTTAGTCAGCACTATGATGCTGCAGCGAGCTGGCAAGCTGGAGAACCCAGTAGCTTCGCAGTCGAAACTGGAGGCCCCAGAGCAAGGGGGACCAATGGTACAACCTCACTCTGAGCCCAAGGGCTGGGAAACACCACACAGGGCCATGATACAAGTCCATGGTCAAAGAATGGAGAAGCTGGATGTCTGATGTCTGCCGGCAGCTGCAGATGTAAGGACCCATGGCAGCCAAAGAAGACTCCAAAGTGAGCACTCAGGGAAGCTTTCTCCTCTGTTTTTTGCCCTGCTTGGGTCCCCAGCCTGCTGCACAGCACCTCCCACATATAGAGCTGGATTCCCCCCTCTCCCCCTATTAGACCACCTATGTGCCAGGACCATAACCTCTGGACACACCCTCACAGACATGCCCAGAAGAATGCCACACTGGTTTTCTAGGTGTCTTTCAATCCAGTCAAATTTGCATTCAGAGATGAAGTAAGAAGTTGTTCCAGAAGCAGGGGGAAAGGTGATTTTCATGGCAATGACCTTGGCTGCCATTGTGTGTGTGTGTGTGTGTGTGTGTGTGTGTGTGTGTGTGTGTGTGACATGTACTGATGTAAATGAATGTTAGTCAGCACATATGCCAAGCCAAACCTGTGGGGGTCAGAGGTTACAATTTTTAGGAGTCAGATCTCTTCACCGTCCATTTCGAGGATCGAACTCAGGTTGTCAGGCTTGGTGGAAGGCAACTTTACCCACTGAGCCACCCTGTCAGTTCGACGCTTGATATTTCTTGAGTATGGCAGTTAATTCAATTTTTGTGTAAAGTTTTGGCTAGGAAGAAGTAGAAAGGTCCACATTTCCAAGTTTGGAGGCTCTGAGAGCTAGATTTGACACACATGGGTTTTTATATACTCTCCAGAAAAAAAGCACTGCCAATCATTAGAAGTCGGTGTCTTGAAAGAAACTAAGGTATGGATTTAAATAGAAATTCCAAGCAAACTCAGAGTAGTTGACCATGTGTTTTTAAGCTATAAGTGTTCCCTAATGTCAGACTGATATTCTAGATCCTTCCATATCCAAACTCCTGATCAAGGCACAGTTCCTGAATGATGACTTTCTACTCATCATAGAGCCCTAACAGTGAGCATCACCAGGGCCAGTTTGCCCAACCTCATAGACATCTCAGTTTATCTGTCCTTCTGCTGGTTCCCAGAGCCTCTATGTTAGTTCTGACAGGCATCACTTTCCCACGGATTACTATAATCACCTCTATTTGGCCTTAACTGCCTGAATCCTGTTCTCTTTTGCTGCACTCCTTACCATTTATTTTCTACATTTCTTGAATAATCTTTCTTAAATGCATGCCTGAGCGTGGCATTCCCTGCTTAAAATCCTTCAATTACACTCAATTGCATTCATAATTCAGCCCCAATGCCCTGACAACAGCCGCTCTAAATCCTTTCTGGAATAAGGTGGGTTGTATACACAATCATGGATGTGAGCTTAGCTTACAGGAACTGCTGACCCCAGGCTCTCTATCTTATCCTTTACCCCCTCACCTCTTACCTCTTGCATTTGAGACAACCTGGTTCATGACCTCCTTGGGGGTCATCCATGCTATTCCTCTGGTTCTTTCTTAACTTCCATCCCTGGCCCCAAACCTAACTCGGTTGTATTCTTCACAGCACAGTGTAGATGTAACCAACCTTCTTATTAAATAAGAAACACAGGACCAATGCAAAGAAGAAAGCCAAGAGGTCAGAGCTAAGAGCTAAAACCTTACCCTTCCTCCTGCGGTGGTCCTACCTCTCCAAACCAGAGCTACTTTCTGTGTTAAAGTCCTTATATAGAATTTCTGTTCTGCCTTCTCATTGGTTGTAAACCCAACCACATGACTGCCTCATCACGGCCTGTCTGTATAGACCTCCAGGTTTTCCATGATTAGTATTGAGATTAAAGGCATGTGTATCCAATACTGGCTGTATCCCTGAACACACAGAGACTTACCTAGCTCTGCCTACCAAGTGCTGGGATTACAAGCGCATGCTACCACTGCCCTGCTTTCCTATGGCTTGCTAATAGCTCTGACCCCCGGGCAACTTTATTTATTAACATACAAATAACATTTTAATACAAATAAAATATCACCATAGCACAGTCTTCTCTGGGAGTGAATTTGAGCCTCTTTTAGATCCACCCAGTGTTCTGAGCTGTTATCAAGTGCTACTCCTGTTTGATGTTCATTAATCTTGGTTTGCTCCTCAATCCAAACTTAATGTGTTTGGTGTTTGTGTGACATCCTAATTCAGATGGACAGATGCCTAATTTGTTTCAAGTATTGTTTCATTTTTCCAAAAACCCTGTTGACTCTCCTAGGAAAAAATTCATATTTTATTTTTCATAGTTTCCTGACTGTTGGCCTAACCCAGGCTTCAGCCTAGGCACACTGACTCTAAACCTTGACCCAGTGATCACCAAATGTCTGTTGAAAGCCATAGCCTACTGGAATACATCCCACCATTCCTCCAGTGACACTGGTGTCTTTACATTGATTTTACTTAATTGTTTAGTAAAAGTAGTTTGGGGGCAATGGGTAGTTGAGGGCTTTTATTTCTCAAGAAGGGTTGACCATGGACTTTATCCCACATTAGGCAAAATTACAAACAAGATTTGGGTAATTATGTATTTCTCCTTTTAGTTTTCTTAATGTGCCCCCACCCCAACCCCTCTGCCCATCTTCACTCTCACTGTGATTCCTTCCATTTAGTCAGTGTACAGGACTGATATGTTTACCTTTGTTGTGGAATATTATTTCAAGATGTGCTACATTTGTTTATGTTGTGGAACATTTGTTTAATGATGCAAAGATGTGCTGCATTTGTTTATGTTGCATTTGTTTAACTCTGTTACTTTGCCTGTCTAAAACACCTGATGGTCTAATAAAGAGCTGAACAGCCAATAGCGAGGCAGGAAAAAGGATAGGCAGGGTTGGCAGGCAGAGAGAATAAAAAGGAGGAGAGATCTAGCAAGAAAAAACAGAGGAGCAAGAAAAGGAGAAAGAGAGGAGGACATCAGGGGCCAGCCACTCAGCTGCACAGCAAACCACAGAGAAAGAAGTAAAGAAAGATATACAGAAATAGAGAAAGGTAAAAGCCCAGAGGCAAAAGGTAGACAGATATTTTAAGTGAAGAAAAGCTGGCTAGAAACAAGCCAAATTAAGGTTGGGCATTTACAAGAAAGAATAAACCTCTGTGTATTTATTTGGGTGCTGGGTAGCAGTTCCCCAAACACCCAAAAGAGTAAAAACAACCAACAACACACCTTCCTTATAAAAATAATTCAGTCTTTTGTTTCCTTGGAAACACTTGGAATAAAGACATTTCTAGCCTCTTCGTTGATGTCCAGTCACTAGTTAATCATTTTTTTCTCTCTCTCTTCTTCTCCCCACTCTGTGTGTGTGTGTGTGTGTGTGTGTGTGTGTGTGTGTGTGTGTGTGTGTGTGTGTGTGTTTAATTTTTCTGCTGTAACTTACCATCACAGAGTTTCAGACATGAAAACATGGCCTTTTCAGGAATCAGCAGGTATCAGAGACAATGAAGGTAATATTTCTCAGCATCGTTTTTGAAAACATTGTCTGGGTTTCCATAGATTCCAGTGGGCTTTGACAGCATTGCACAGCGTTGATCAGTTATTGAGGAAAACTGTTCAAACAAAAGCATCTCATAGAGGAAGTGCAGACCTGGTGTAAGTTGAATACCACACTGGAAGTATGGCATCTGTAGAGGCGAACATGCAGAGAACTGCTGGGGAGAAGAGACACCGAGGGATCTGGGTACATGCCCAGTGACTGTCAGTGCATCCTCCCCGCATAGTCCAGAATTTCCAGCCATCAGTGATCATGACCTATTAAAAAAGATGGGGGCTCCATCAGAGCTCTAAAAGACTTCTGAGGAATCCTTGTGTTTTGTCAATCAGTCAGTTCCAACAGTGCTGTGGCTGGCTTGAATGTGTCACCACAATGTGTATGGGTTACAAATTTAATACTGAAATTCAGAGTTGTATTTTTGAGGCAGAGCCTTTGGGAAGTAATTAGGGTTAAATGAGGTCAGGAATATGGGGCCTTTGTGATGACCCTGGTGGCTTTGGAGGAAGTGGAAGAGAGACCTGAGATGGATGGCATCTTCTCTCTGTCTTGTTTGGAATGTGCTGCCTCTTCCATGTCAGGATGGGCCAAGAAGACCCTCACCAGAGAGGCCAGGACCATACTCTTGGGTCTTCCAGCCTCAAAATCTGTGAAATAAATTAACCTAGATTCTTCATATGCTATCAAATCTGTAGTGTTGATATAGCAACAGAAAATGGACAAAGGCAGCTATTGGAGCTCATCTTTGAGGCTAGCTTTTAAAATTTTGCTTTTCACCTGTGTTTTAGAGTCTGCCTATCTATACTCAAGAGCTCTTCACCATAGCTAGTAACGATGTGATTTTCCACGCTGATGGGAGCTCTGGCAGGGCTTCTCCTCACTGTCTTGTGGCTGCCAAGACCCCAAGGGCTCAGCTCCATCCTATTGTTTCTTGTTCCTGGAATGAGAGAGGGAAGGGCATCATAGATGATTCTGGTTGAGTTGGAACAGTATCCTTCATTCCTGGGCCTTTGTTTCAGCTTGAAATGTACCACAAATTAATTGGATTGATGCAAATAATTAAGATAGTCACTTGGGTTGCGTACCTTTCCTCCGAAATTTTTCTTTAAGTTGCCAAGTCAAAGCTTGGTGTATTCAAATGTCAATGATTCATGGCTTTTGAAAAAAAAATCCCTCTGAATGGAATTCAGAGTTCAAGAAAATACTTAGACTGATTGGCACCGATGTCACATGTTCGCGTACAAACCTCCACAACAGCGGGTCACTTAGCAGAGCATGTTACCCAAGATGTTCAATGCCAAACTTCATGTAGACAAATTACTGTTCATGCTGACAATGTTATTTTGGTCTCTACTCTTAAATGGTCTTACAACAGAGAGAATTCTTAGATACCATCCAAAAATAGGCACATATTGTTGTTCCAATTACAAGAGTAAATACGATTTTTTTTATTCCATCTTGGCCATCAGTGGAACTGGTACACATCAAGTTTTGATAAAATTAAAATTACATAAATACACAACAATGCAGTCATTATTAACAAATTCCAGATTGCTCTCGTGTACAGATGAAGCCAGAAACTCCATGGTTTTCATGGAAGAGAAACCATTTGAGTGTCTTCTGATAATTTCCACTAGATAAGAGCCCTCTCTTTCTCTTTCATAGGTTACTACTTAGGCAAGAAGGATCACCTCAAATTGATGACATGATGCAGAGGATGAAGGAGACAGGGTCAGGCCTCAAATTTCTACCTCAGTGCTTTTCAGATGGGACATTTGCTAACGTTTGAAGATGTCTGTTATGAAATCCAGGTGTTCTTCAATGTGACATTATTAAGGCATGGGACCTATAAGAAGCTGTGTGAGAGTGTGTTGTGGTTTGAATGAAATTGTCCTCCATAGCCTCAGGCCCTGGAACACTTGGTCCCCAGTTGGTGGCACGGAATTGCTCTAGCAATTTCACCGTCAGCCTGACTCTCTCAATTGCCTCTCTCTGCTTCATCCTTGCTTTTGAGAATCAGAGCACTCAACTTCCTGCCATGCCTACCTACTCCCATGCTTCCTCACCATGACAGGCTTTTTTCCATCTGGAACTATACGCTAAATAAACTCTTCCTTCTATAAGTTACCATGGTGATGGTGCTTTATCATAGCAATAGAGAAGTAATCAATATGGAGTGTTTGTGTTGCCATAAACACTGTACCTGAAAAAGGAGAAAAACTTTATTTTGGCTCATGGTTTTCAGGGCTTTTTATATCAACAGAGAGAGAGAAAAAAGAAATGAACATGGCTGATACAGCCTTCAATGGCTGTCTCCATTAACATCCTTCTTCTACATATGGCCTATCTCCTAACATTCCTAGAAGCTCGGCAAATAGCATGTGAATCTGGAGAGCAAGTTTTGGGAACATGAGCCTATGTGGGACATCTCAGATTCAAACCATTGCAGGGTTTTTTCACCCTGGATGGGATTCAAGGGCTTTACAAAACATAAGAGTATTTGTAGTTCTTTCCTTCCATCCTTCCTTCACACCCCTTCCTTCCTTTTAGAGGCAGTACCACTAGTACTGAGCCTGTTGGTGCCTTGGTTATGGACTTCTTGGACTCAGAGCTGATGAATCTTTTTTATAAATCACCCCCTCTGAAGGGTTCTGTTACAGAAACAGAAAATCAATTAAGACAGAAACTGGACTAGGGAACTAGGGGTGCTGTTGGAACAAATACCTACAAAATGTAGATGTGGCTTTCAGAATTGAGTGATGAGCAAAGGATGGGCAGTTGGAACTGACTTCTAGAAAAGGTTTGTGTTGCTGTGCGCAAATGCTAAGAGGAGTTCTGGGTAGGGCTCAGAAGCAAATGGCAGAAGGAAAAGCCTCCTTCCTGCTGGAGACAAAGGAGATGGTCAGAAGGCTGGAGGAAATGTGGACGAGGAAGACTGTTCTTGTATGTTCTCAGTTAGACAAGGGAAGATGAGCAATGGCAAATGAGAAGTAAGTGTTCTGTGATATAGATGGAGAGCTTGGATGAACTGTATCCTATCCTGGTGCTTTATAGGAAGTAGGATCTAAACAGCAGCGAACCTGCAAATCTGAGAGGAAACAGTTTAAACAGCAAGATGTTCAGGATGCTACATGGCTTCTCGTAACCACTTCCAGTAAAATGAAAGAACTGAGAAATGTCTTAAAGATGAGACTTATTGAAAAGACAGCAGAATGTAAAGTGTGGATGATTCTCATTAGGCCTACATAGAAGGAAGTCGGGTGTTAATCAAGAAAATGGGAGGGTAATGTCACAGGCATTTGGGAGACACATACAGCTGTCATGCCTATAGTTAGTCTAGAGTGTACCAAAGCCTCAAGGACAGAGGAGGGAGACGGTAACTTTCTGCCCAGGAGGGTTTCAAGTCTGTTCCCAAATTCTGATACAATACTTGGCTGCTGTATCTATGGCTCAAATAGGTCCAGGTGCATCTCAGGTCTTTTCACTGGAGGGCGCATATTCTAAGCCTCAGTATAGTCCCTGTCATGATAATGCTGCGACGTCCAAAGTGCATTAGCTGTGGAGGTCTGAGAACCTTTGCTAATATAAAAACTGTCCCAGGGAAGCCTGGACCCAGATAGAGATTGTCATTTTGGCAAGGCCATAGTAGTCTTGCCCACTCAAGTACTGTCCAACAGAAATGGAATGAAGGCCACTTAGAAAATGAATTGCAAGAATAGGGTTATCCTGCAAGCATCAGATCAGTAGAGCCACCACAATGTGGAGTTGGTGTTGGAATGAATTGAGGCTTTTGTGGTTACTAGGATGAAATGGATATATTTTTATGTGAGGAAAAACTTATATATTTTTGATGCAACATTAAGAAGACAATAACCTTTAGAAATCCATCGATGATCTCCTCCAGCACCATAAGAGCTACAAAACGGGCTGTGCCCAGCAAAGCTATGATCAAATGTAATGGGTTCACATCCTAGTAAAGAGCAGACAAAAACAAGCATGGCAGCGATGTGAACAAGTGGAGAAAGATTTACTGCCTCCAGCAGGCAGAAGGAGTACAGACGTCATTTCCAAGGCTATGTATGCCCTCTGAAACCAAGGAAGCTGGAAGATTTTTTTATATATATATGAGAGGTCTATAGACCAGTTAGGAAAGCTCTTTAGGGGTGAACACATTCCTGAGCATGCTCAGTTTAAGGTCATAGTTCAAGAAGGGAATACGGTAGAAGCATTTCTCAGCGTGTGTACACCATCATGCCCAGCTCTTATCTATGTCTGACTTCAAAGAGAATCTGGACCTAAGATTTTTGGGTTGGGTCTTTGGGGGTGACTGGGATGAAATAGTGCGTTTGGTATATGAACAGGCGATGCATTTTATAACTATTTGAATGTAGTGTTGGAGACTTGAGGTTCAAAGGTAGTTAGACCATGAGATTAATGTCCGTCTAAAAGAGATTTCCTACAGCCTTTGGGCCCCTTCTGCTTCACATTCTGAGATGTGAGGGCTACACCTATCTCTAGACATCCCAGTCTGTTGATGATTTGCCTGAAGCTTGCCTTCAGTTTCCAGTCTTACAAAGTATTACTCAGGTATGCAGTGGACTAAGTGGCTTAACCCCCTTGTTTCTTTCTCTGTAGAATTAGGTTCTAGCTAGCTACACCACAGTGTGTCCCACAATGCTACACACTCCTTTGCTATGATAAGATAGCCTGATCAAAGGGTGCTTGGGAACAAAAGTATTTTGTTGTTGTTGTTTGTTTTGTTTTGTTTTTAGCTGACACTTCATGTCACAGCTCATCACTGAGGCAAGTCAGGGCTCAGTGGAAACCTGGAGGTAGGAACTGAAGCAGAGGCCACAGAGGAACGAACACAGCTTAAAGGTGCCCAACCATGGCTTACTTGGCTAGATTTCTCATACAAGCCAGGACTACCTGCCCAGGGGTAGTACCACCCATAGTGGGGCTACTTCCTTTCATAACCATCATCAATCAAGAGAATGCCCCACAGACACGCCCACAGGCAAGCTGATGGAGGCAGTGCCTCAAGGTTCCTTCTCAGATGACCCTAGCCTTTGTCAGGTCAAACAAACAAAAAAAACTAACCAGCACATAATACTTTAAGAAAACAAATAATATGGAGCCTGATCCATACAATGTTCACAACCCCTTAGTTAATTTATTTTTATATGGATAAAGGAAACTACAAATGGCTAGGTCTCTCTTTACCTATGTTGTTGTCAAAACCAACTGGTTGTGGATGCTGTTGATGTCTCTTAAATAACTTTCCTTTGGATTAGCTTCTTCCCAGAACAGATGGTACTGCACTTCTCTGTTTCCCACATGTGAGTGAGATGCATAAGTTGGCATGCAGACAGGACACCCAGCAAGTGGAGATGAGTCTGTGGAGTGAGCACCCTGTCTGCATCTTGGAGAGTTCCAGGCCAGGAGATTTCTACCGTATCTCTCCAGCCAAAGTGCCAGCAGTTGGAGACATATCCGTGGCAGAAGATCAACAGGTCTAGCAGCTAATTAGTGAGCAGGTTTATGTGTGACATTTGGAAAGTTCCCGAGTGAACGAGGTGGTCACTAGAGGCTCCATCACATCCTGACACTCTCTGTCACTTGGTTTATGTTCACCGCCCTTGGCCCAGCCTCGGCACACTGCATAAATCTGCAGCTGCAGAAACCAAGCTCACATATAAAATTGAAGGATTTATTTTGAGGTATTGAAAGGTTTATAGCCGAAAAAAAAAAAAAAGTTAAAAATTTGCCGAATCGGCATCTGGAGGACTCTCCTGTGAGCCTCCCTTAACCCTCTCCCAGCACTGTTCCCTGTATTCCTGTCTGCAGGGAGACACCAGCCAGCCAGGGAAAAAGAGTGAGATGGCAGGAGTCCTCCAGCCTATACCCACTCCTGGCCTTAAGTGACTTGTCATTGGGAGTAGTCCTTGAAAGCTACCCTAACGGTGCTGAGACCCAACACATGCTAAGCAAAGCAACTCTTTACTTCTGCTCTGGTGCCCAGTGCATCTTGATCTCCAGAAGGTTCTATTCATTTTCAGGGCATATTTCAGAGAACAGTGGTAAGTTTTCAGTGCTCATATTCCTGTATCTTTATTACTTTGGTGATGATCTGTGGGAAGCGAGCTTAAGTTATTAGTTCTTGCCTCAAATAAAAATCTGAGTTACCACTTGTGTATCTGATCCAGCATTTGGCATTTCCTTGCCTGGATCCTGCAGATTTCCCTAGTGAGCTCTTGAGGTTCTAGCTGGTAACTTGGAACATTCATCAAGCTACTTAGGATAGCCCTCTTGAATGCTTGCAGATAGGCTGAGACCTAAGTTTAAAAAAGAAAACCTCAGTGTGTGTGTGTGTGTGTGTGTGTGTGTGTGTGTGTGTGTGTGTGTGTGTGTGAAATGCCACTAAAACAGAGGGTTAGGAGGCAATGCAGCAGGCTAGGGAATCACAGGCTCTGAAAATTGCTTCACTGACTTGCTCTCTCCCACCTTAGGTGGAAAAATACTGTTCCTGTCATTCATCTGTACTGGATAAGGTATCAAATGCCTTACCCATTTTCCAGGAATCCAGTAGACAATACATACTGTCTTGAAAGCAATAAAGGTCTCTACAGACATCATGTCTTATGATTCATGGGAATACCATTTCCATTCACTGGCTACTAACTGCCCTGCTTATCCTCTGTCTTGTCCTCTAAACCATTAACCATCCCCTTGTTGTGGTCTATAAGCTCATGCATTTAAACACTTAGTTCCCAGTTGGTGGTACTGTTTAGGGGAAATTGTGGAACCTTTACGAGGTGGAGAGTTGCTGGAAGAAGTACACCATGAGGATGGCTTTGAAGGGTTGTAGCTTTATCTCACTTCCAGTTTGCTCTCTCTACTTCTTGTACACAGTTGAGATGTGATTTCTCATTTTCCTGGCCCTGTGGCTTATTGTTTTGCTTCCCACTGTGTACTGGCCAGTGTTTTGACAACTCAACACAACTTAGAGTCATTTTGGAAGAGGAAAACTCAACTGGGAAAATGCCCTCACCAGACTGGCCCTTTGGCAAACTTGTGGGGCATTTTCTTGATTAATGATTCTTGTAAGTGGTGCCACTCCTGGACAGGTGGTCCTGGATGGAACAAGAAAGTAAACTGAGCAAGCCAGTAAGCACACTCCTCCATGGCCTCTGCCTCAATTCCTGCCTCCTGGTTCCTGCCTGGACTTCCTGCTCTAACTTCCTTCTATGATGTACTGTCTCCCAGGATATGTGAGCCAAATAAACTCTTTCATCCCCAAGTGCTTCTAATCATAATGTTTTATCACATCAGTAGAAAATCTAACTAAGAAATCCAGTGACTACAGAATCTCTCTCTCTCTCTCTCTCTCTCTCTCTCTCTCTCTCTCTCTCTCTCTCTTTGGAACTATACACCAAAATAAACTCATCCTTTTATAAGTTGCTTTTGGTTATAGTATTTTATCACAGCAACAAAAAAAGTAACTAGTACACCTGTCTTTCATCCACTGTATTAGTTTTTTTTTTTTTTTTTTTAATGCTATGACAAACTCCAGGGAAGAGCAACTTGAGGAAGGGTTTGTTTGGACTCAGAGTCTGAGGGGCCAGCCCATCATGGCAGGGCAGTCATGGCAGCAGGGACTGTATGGTGACCCGGCATGCTGTAGCCACTGTCTGGAAGCAGAGAGAGAGGAATGCTGATGCTCAGCTCACTTCCTTCTTTTATTTAGCTCTGGCCCCAGCTCACAGGATGATACCGCCCATGTTTAGGGTGGTTCTCCTCAGTTAAGTCTCTCTTGATCTGCTCTCAGAAACAAGCTCAGAGAGATCTCTCTTCGATCATTTTTTAAATCCAGCAAAGTGGACATTGATGATATACCATCCCGACAACACGAATCTTTGTGCTATAAGAGAACATTGTTAGTGACTTCTCTCATGGCTGCGAGAGAAAAACCAGGCAGGGACAGCACAAGGGAGGAGGGGCTCATCTCAGCTTGTGGTTTCAAGGAACACAGGTTAGAATTGCGGTAATGGACGGCATGGTGTTGGGGGCTTGTAGCTTGTTCACCTCAAGGGGGACTGGAGAAGTAAAGATGGGACCAGAAGCAGATATCACCTTTGTGGGCCACCTCAAGTGACCTATGTCTCCCAAGGAGGCCCCATATCCTAAAGATTTCATAAACAGTACTACCAGCTGGAGTCCAAATGTTCAAAATACATGAGCATGTGGAGGGCGTTTTGCATTCAGACCGTAACAGAAAGCCATGGAGTGCTTCTGGCTAGTGCTGTTCTTCTTAGAAGGTTATACTATAGTTATAGCACTTCTTGAGGAGCCGTTTGCACAGACATAATTCTAGAGGTGTGTTTATGTTGGATCAGCCCTGACCCCAGAGCACGGTAGTAACTGCTTGACAAATGGAAAAGGCTTTTAATCTGAGAATGAAAAGTCTGAACTTGGCCCCTGGCTGCCCCCCCCCCCCCCCCCCCCCCCCGCTCTGGTGGTCTCTTCTGGGAAAGGGTCCACTTTTTCCTTGAAATCCAATGAGTATAGGCTCCTCCGCAGAGCCAGCCACTGAGCCATGCCGTCAGTCACCAGGGAAGTGGGGAATCTCACCTCCTGTTCAGTAGGCACGCATGTCTGAACTCTGCAAGGGAGGGAGGAATCTCCCTTCCCCTGCGAGGAGAGAAAGCCTCCTCACCTCTGTCTACCCAATACCAGGTCCAGCAGCTGTAACGACTTCATTTTTAATTTTCTCCTGGAGCTTTGTCTCTGCTTAATCCATTAAGACAACGTTGAATGTTCCCTGCACACATATTTATAGAGAAAAAAAAAAATACCAGCAAGAGAGGAGAGAAAAGACTTTGAAAAATGGTGTCTAAATTGTAGCCAAATGTACTCAGAACCCTCCTTGGCTTAACTGCAAATAATTTTCTTTCAAACATCACAAACACTCTAACTTAACTCAACAAATTGGACCGAAGGGTTTCATTGCTCTCAGAACTCATTCATTCTTATCATCCCCACCCTGCCCCCACCACCACTCTTCTCACACGCTCCGTGTCGCAATTTCTTTCCAGTCAAGTTCTTCTGGGTAATTCCTAGCCAAACTGCACTGTCTCCACCAGGTTGCCTTCCTGAAATTCCCGTGAATAATTTGTCTTGTCTGTTGCAGAGAACCGTCTTAGGTACCAGCCCCATCTTCTTGGTGCTTGGCGATGAGGGAGTGGGGGAGGAGGGATGGCTGTTTTAAATCAATCAGTTGACACTAATCTAATGTCTAATTAGCTCTGGGTGGGCGTGGGCTTTGATTATAGGAAATGCCTCAGGCGGTGGCTGGTGTTTGAAGAGCTGCTGTGCATGTATCAATCATCCTTTGACAAGATCTGGAGAGAAAAGGAGAAAAAAAGAAAGGAAGAAAGAGAGAAGGAAAGGAAGAAAAGGCAGCAGAGGGGGTGTGTGCTTTTTTTCTGTCATCGGTTGATTCTCTGTATCCAGTGGTCCAAAGAAGGGGTTTTAAACCATCAATTTGTTCTTGACATCTGAGTGCCTGACCAGAGCCAGGGGGACACTCTAAAGCCAGCTGAAACTGTTAATTGTGTCTAATAATTACTTCCCTTGCCACAAGGCACACTCGTATCTAATGAAGATCACATCTCATTGCTATTTTGCTTATCTAAAATAAATACAAAAGTTCCAACTTTTTGGTATTCAACTGAACTCTTGAAACCCAATCACAGTTTATGCTAAATGATAGGATGGAAAATTCTATGTAATAAGAAATTGCTCCCTTTGAAAACGGCATGTCTGTCATTATTTTGATGGTCTAACTTTTACCTTTCTCTGCTTAGTTTCGCCCTTTTGAGGGACAGGTGGCTTCAACATTTGCTTAGAAAGGCCTGCAGTGGATTTAAATGCTGCCACCCTTATTATTTCTAGCAGAAAGGTGGAAGGTACTAAGCCAGCCTCTCTTATTTCCTTGTCTAAAGTCTGTTTTTCCATTGCTGCTACTCAATGTTATAATTCCATCCGAATTAGTACAGCAAGCAGACTGGGTGTTCTCCAGCTTTATACCACAGAGACCCATCGATGGAGGCTGACATTTTATCCTTATACTTATCATTTAAAAGCTTGGATGGGGGGGTATATACTTTGCAGTGCTATTTTTATTTCAGATCTATTTGACGTGTTTGCTTTTTTGTTACGTTGTTAGTTTTCCAGTGATCCCAAGCTGCTGAACTTGTTAGACCCAGCGAAGTAGAATGCTAGGAAAAGGTAGCACTCTGAAAATGTGCAGAATCTTGGGAGATGGCTCAGCCAGTAAAGCAAGCAGGAGGACCTGAGTTTGGTTCCCTGGCAACCACATGAAAAAGCAGGGCTAGGGGCTTACACCTGTCATCTCAGTACTGGGAAGGTGGAGATAAGAAGATGCCTCCGAGTGACTGGCCAGCCTGTCTAGCCAAAATGGTGAGCTACAGGATCAGAGAGAGACCCTATCTCAAAAACTAAGGTGGAAAGCAATTGAGGAAAACACCCATTGCTGACCTCTGGCTTCTGAAACATGTACAAGCCTAGATACACAGAGAGGGATGCACACATATGTGCGCGTGTGCACACGTATACTCACGTATACTCACGTACCTCACACAAAGACCCTTCACCTCCCTCCACTTTCTCCTCTCTATAATAATGCAAAACAAAAAGCAAAAGGCAGTGAGTGACTTCCTCTATTACATTCTTCAATGTAGTGCTTTCATAGTTTGTCAGAACTTTGAATTAAACGTGAAATATAGATGGCTAAATTATGGGTTATTCTGTATCACCCCATTCTTATCGTGATCCCTTTTAGAAATTTTTGTACCAGGAAGAAAATATTTGTGTTAGCTGGGCAGTGGTGGCTCGTGCCTTTAATGATAGCACTTGGGAGTCAGAGGCAGGCAGATCTCTGTGAGTTCGAGATCAGCCTGGTCTACAAAATGAGTTCCAGGACAGCCAGGGCTACACAGAGAACCCCTGTCTCAAAAAACCAAATGAAACCAACCAACCAAACAAACAAACATAAACAGTTGCGTCTTAGTATAAACTGTTCTTAAAACTGACTTTTTTTCTCACGTAGTGAGAAAATGAAAATATCGTGAACACAATCTGCTTTCTTTCCTCAAAGCACTGCTTGGTGAGTAAGAATCTTCATACTATTTGACTGAGTTATGTGAGGTTGTCCTCAGAGGACTAAATCTGGCTGTGTGTTACCTGGCTCCTCATTGAATGACAATGGAGGTTGCTTGGCTCTGAACCCATTTGGAAAAGAACAGTTACAGGTAATAAGATCAACATGCAATTTGCTGTTCCATGACTTTCGATGATTTACAACAACCAAGAGTGGCATAGTAGGGAGTCAGCAGTAACAGACCCTACCCTCTTCTTTCCGATTGTAATCGTTTTGTTTCCGTTGCTGTGATAAAACACCGATCGAAAGCGTCTTGGGGAGGAGAGGGTTTCTTTCAGCTTGCAGACTACAGTTCATCATGGAGGGAAGCTGAGGCAGGAACACAAGACAGGAGCTTGAAGCAGAAACCAACAGAGGAACGCAGCTCACCGGCTTGCTTATTGAGCTCAGGCCAATCTGTCTAGGGGTGGCACTGCCCACAGTGGGGTGGACCCTCCTACATCAGTCATCAATAAAGAAAATGCCCCAGAAACATATGAGCATGGCAACGATAACCCTTGAGTTCCCACGGAAGGATGCTGAGTTCACAGCACAGGAGTCAGCTGGAGAGAGATTTAATTAAAAATCAGTGACGCGCAGGGCTGGGTGATAGTTCACTGGGTGAAAGAGCTAGGCTGACAAGCGTGGGGACCTTTAAATGGCAGGGAAGAAGGGTAACTGACAATGTGATGTACTTCCCTTGATGTGTGGTAGACACCGTACACGTTCTGGATTCTGTTTATTCGCATGTTTCATTGATTCAGTCATCTTCCCAATTCTTTCAGTGCAATGAAATAAAAGGAGTCTGTAGATAAACAGACCCTGAGGTCTCTGCCAGACAAACCTCGCAAGCTGAGTTACCTCTCCCTGGGGTGTTCTGTTCTACCTTTACTGTTGCCTTTACCCACAATCAATTTTTCAAACCACCCCGAAGTAGTAAAAAAAGGGAAAGACTCATTCCTTCCTAAAGACTATGGTTTTGAAACTCAGACAGTCACAGGAGATGAGCAGTAAAGGGGACCTGCAGTGTGGTGGTGCTGGTTTCCTCTCTCTGGGTGTGTATGATGCACACCGTGTCATGAACAGTGATATGCCACTGTAGGAGAATGTTGCTAACTGCAGTAAGAAGAGGCTTCTGGCTGGATTGTAGGAAGCATTTTTCTAACCACATGGGTTATAAGCCATGGGAACACAGCATTGCGGCAGGGGCTATTGGACTGCCTTTCTTGGGAATTTTACAATAAGACCCAGTCTGGTGTCATTTCACTCCAGACCTGCCCGGAGCTAGAGGGATGGATGAAATGACCTTTCCGGTGGGCTATGGCTGGTGCCTAATGAAAACCTGCTATGAGGGGCTGGTTTGGTATGGAACAATGCTTTTCAGGCCAAAGTTGAATTTCATAACAGAAACCGGATACTATAGATAGCTGGATTGTGCTATATTGAGGTGGGTAAAATGGCTTGACTTCTAGTGGTCACCCCACGGGGCACTTATCGGGTATTTTCTGGGAACTATGTCCCGTGCTGGTAAAGGCATTACCTGATTTAATGGATCCTTCCCATTTCCAGGTCTGGTGATGTATTTTCACTACCAGGGAGTGTGCATCAGCTAACATTTCAATATCTACCACCCAAGAGTTGATCTATAAGACTTTAAGATTTGGTTTTGTTTCTTTGTTGCCCAGGTGCTTGAGAAGTTAGCTGCTGGCTTTCTGTCTCCTTCTCCTTTGAACATCAGTGTGTCCTTCAGCTTCCTTACAATCCGTATAGAGAATGGCTCTGCTTTGGTCCACATTCCAAGGAAGTTGCTGAGAACCTTGATTAGGATTTCAGCCTATTCTCTTGAAAGTCAAAAGTCCCTGATGCTTTTAATCTGGCATCTATTTACTTCCACAAAAGCAATAGATATGGCCTACTTGGGGATGCTAAATATGACAAGTTTTGTATTATGTTTTGTATGTGTGTGTGTGTGTGTGTGTGCGTGTAATGTTACTTAGTCTATTAACATAAAGAGTTCCCTTGTTACCCTTTTCTGGTTTTTAGATTCTGTAACTCTGAAAAGAGATAGGATTGCTATTTGCTATTGAAATAGGCCACTGGGCAGGAGTTACACGGGAAAGAGGTACAAGGAAGCTCTCTGGTCTTCTTTTTTGTATGTGTTCTCGATGAATGCTAGCTACTTTGACTTCTTTTCTGCTACTGTTGTAACAGAGTAAGGTGGAGCATAATGGGAAAGGCAGGAAGGGAGGGGCCTCGGGCAGCCACAGCAGGTGCAGGCAACATGGCTGCCACTTTCCCACACATATCAGCCGGTCTCAAGTGGCCTTGTGCGCTCAGAAAATGAAATAGCCATGAGGATCGGGTATCAGCCAATTAGAAGTTGGAAGGGAAAGAAGGTCAGCAACAAGGGGTGGATGCGGAGTGGTGTGAGGCCAGGGTGAAGCCAGAGAGGTTGTTTGCATCCCCGAATCTTTGTGATTCTCATATCCAAGGCTCGGATGTGAAATCCTATCTGTGTTCGTTTGCTTCCAATCATTGTGCCTCACTGAGATCCCAAGATGGTATCTGGATGATGAACACAGAGAGAGACCTTCCATTGTTCTTCCTTGTATTTGTGCTGAGGAGCCCCTGTTAAGCGTCTTCAGGCTGGCTTGGAAAGGTCCTAGGGAGATAGACACTCCCCAGAGCCTGAAGCAAGGTTCTCACTGGCACTCTGGCCTGTGTCAAAACCCCCACCCTCTACCTCATAGATCATTCATATCTAATGGGCTGATAGTGCCTGTCATAGCCTCAAACCTGACCCGAAATTGGGATTCTTACTCTCTGAGCAATTTGAGATCAGACAAGTAGAGGATGTGTTTGTGGTTAAGGAATTATTTTCAGAGGCCTGTCCAAGTGTTTCCATATGAGGCTAATGCCATGTTGGTAAGAAGTACATGCAAGAGACACAATAAATATTATTTCCTTCCCTTTGGTGTGTTAAAAAAAAGATTCTGATTGTGAAAAGCAAGCGTTCAGGGGGGGATTTGTTTTTCAACAGCAAGTGAAGTATGCTGTTACTGAGCAAGAGCCTGTCGGCAGGGTTCACTTTGGGAGTTATTTTCTTTCCATGTTGAGGATTGTCTTCAGCTCTGTAAGTGATGTATGCTTTTTCTCCTTATCTTAATTTTATGCTTGGTGGGAAGCAGAGAGGTTTTTATGGCGATTCTTTCTGTAAACTTCTCTGTGTGATCTGTATAGCACAGCTGACTTTAGTCTTAACATGTCTATTACATGTAAGAACTCTTTTGGTGTCTTCCAGTGGTCAGCTACTCTTTTTGCTTTTCTCCCTGCATCTACTAGATTGGTTTCTTCCTTAGTTTTTAAGACTGGGCCAAATATCTCTTCTGATGTCAATTTTCCTTCAACTCCTACAATACTGTAGGTGTTGTACCATTCTGTGTGTGCAGAAGCAATGTATGAATGCATGGCTAGCAGATGGGACCACGGCTGGCTCCTCCCTGGGTGATGTATCTGGGGGTAAAGCCTGGTTCTCTACTACTCCTTCCCGTCCTCTCAGTCTGACCTGGTGCTCCACAAATACTGATTGATGATTTAAGGAATGAATGGAGCTTTCAGAATTAAAAATGGGTCCAACAGGTAGATGGGATTCTCTGTCTCTTTAATGATTTGCTATGGTTGAGCACTGGAGCCCAGAGACAGGGAGGCATTTTTCTGATGTCCCTTCTGAGGTAATAAGCATGTTGTTGGTAAATAAGTTTGACATCATATGTGTGGTAAGACTTCTCTATAAATGTTAGATAGCATATAGCTGACAATAATGACTGTTGATTGACACATCAAATGTCAACACCTACCAGACATGGTGGTAAGCAGCTTTGTGTATATAAGAACACTATGAGGTATGTATATTATTATCCTCACATTATGTGTGAGAGACAAAACAAAAGTAGTTATGATATGGAGAGATAGTTCATCTGGTAAATGTTTACACTACAAGTGCGAGGACCTGAGTTAAAGACCCAGATTTAAAACTGCCAGACACCATGGTGTGCACTTGTAATCTCAGTGCTGGGAAGCCAAAGACAGGCAGGTACTTGCTGCTCACTCGTCAGTCTAGCCTAATTGGTAAGCTTCAGGTCAATGAGAGACTCGATTTCAAAGGAGGTACGTGGTGTCTCTGAGCATGACACCCAAGGTTATACTTTGACCTTCACACACGACTTCACACTTAGACACACACACACACACACACACACACATACACACACACACACACACACACACACACACGCACGCACATGGGTATACATGCATTAAAAAAACAGTGGTTAACTGATTCACTAAGGAGCCCACTATTAAGAAGTAGTGAAGTCTAGACATGAACTCAGAGCCTGACTGCAGACTGTGTATACCTGTGCAGTAAAGTAAAACAAGAGTCATGGGAAACAGTCAAGGACTGTCTGAAGCAGGTGGCATCCTAGGGTCTCTTGCCCTGCTAGGATTTCAAAGGAGCTAAACACTTCCTACCTTCTAACCAATGCTCTTCTATTGTTCAGAGTTTAGCACCCGGTGAGTGCATGCCCCAGACCTGTCTGTGGCTCCCAGATGAAAAAAACCCATCAGCTTAGATTTAGGTTGCCTCTAGACTCAGAAGAAACTTGTAGGATTAAGTGGTTTTCTGGAAAATCTTGGCCTCAAACCACAGAAAATTAAGCCCCCAAATGCTGAATGTGTGAATGAAATGCATAGGTTTCCTGTGTGCTGGCCTCCATCTTCTGTTTCCCAGCAACCAGTGGGGCAACCAAAATAACTTTGTAAAAACAATATAATATATGAAAGATAGATTTACCTGCTCACTGCAGCCACCATGGCTATACATTTACGTGGGTTCCGGGCATCTGAACTCTCGTCCCATTGCTTGCGTGGCAAGCATTTTAAACACTGAAGCATCTTTCCATCTTATATTACATTTTCTATGTCTCAAACGGAAAGTATTTAGCTATTTCTTCAAAAATACTCTTAACTGTATTTGATGCTCAAATGTGCCAGATTCTAACAAGGAGAAGAAATAAATACTGTGGTTTTGAATTGGTAGTATTAACTTTTCTCTGTCACAGAACAGCCTATTTCTCCATCTTGCCTTTTGAAGACGTTGGAGATTTGTTGAATGTTTTATGAAAATGCTGGCTATAGAAGTAATAGAATGGCAGGTTGGAGAGCAGAGTAGAAGGGGGGAGTATGAGAGAGGGATAGCTAACACTAAAGACCTTTGAACGTTCATAGAAGCTACATAAAATGCATACATATGCATGATTTTTAATGGCGTTGACATATAACAGGGGACAGAGGCTCTCCCAGACAATGCAGGCTATCAGATACAACATCCATTGGGGTATTTCCTTTTCAGGTATTTGTCATAGGACCCTGAACATTATAGCCTATTGTCATTGCTCTTGATTACTTTTCAAAGCTGATTGCTGAAGACACCACAGACTTGAGTCATAGGGTACATGGAGAAACCAAACCTGTATTGACATGGAAGCTTCATCCTTACCAGCTGGACTTCATAGTGCTGAAAGGTGGTCCTAGAGTATGATGCCAGAAAAGCAAAGTCATCATCAATGCTATCTAACTGGCCTGGCAAGATATGTCCCCTGGTGCAACAGTGCTGTGGATGTTATGGGAATAACCAAACACTTTATGAGTGAACGGAAGACCTGTTTCACAAGGCAAAACTCATGCCAGATACTGTTGGCTTAGCCAAGAACCCATGGCTGGGTAGGTCCTAGGCCTTAGTGTAGAACCTACCACTATTATTCTGGTAAAAAGATATAATATTAAACTGTCCCTTAAATGCTTATTTTTATATCCAAAGATTATTGTATCTCTCACCTTCATCAGAAAAGCTTCTTTTTGTAATAGATAGTGATTAATACAGAGACACACACTCCTCAGTCTGAAGACAATGAGAGACTGTGGAGTGCTCAACTCTGTGTATGACATCTGTATCACTCTTCTTTCTCACAAACCTTAGAGGTCATCATGGAGGGGGCGGCAGAAACATTATAAGAGCCAGAGGTAGTGGATGTCTGCAGCTAAACAGTGCTTTCTGGACAGGGCTGTTGAATACATGGAGGAAGATTCTGGTTATCAACCACAGACCTCTACACACATGTACATGTGCATGCACACATACATGAAAACACACCATGCGCATATAGCACACACACACAAATGCACAAAAAGGTGGGGGGTAATATAATGCTTAATACCTACAAGTACAAAAATTGAAAGCGACTAAACATAAGAAAGACAGAGACCATTCCGGATAATATCACAGCCATGCCCAGAGGCTATCATGATGATGGTGACCTCTCGCAGACATAATTTAGGGAATTTTCACAGGCATAATCAGAGGCTTGTTTTCTAGGTGATCCTAGATCTCGTTATATTGGCAGTCCATGTGAATCGTCACACTGTCAAATCTGAAGACAGGACTGAAACAGTTTCACTCAACATAGTCCAGGTACTGATTTTTTTCATTTTTGTTACATGTATTTATCACTTGTAGGGGAGGACAGCATTCACATCACAGCACATACGTGGAAGTCAGAGGACAACTCACAAGAGTCACTCCCCTCTTTCTATCATGTATGTCCTGGAGATTGAACTCATCTTGTTAGCCTTGGTGGCAAGCACCCTTAGCCCTGGAGCTATCTCACCAGTCCAAGTCCAAGTAATTCACATTTCTGGTTATTATTTAGTTCAGTGCTCCCTTGATTTGGCTATCCAACTATATTAGTTAATTTTCTGTTGCTCTGATGAAACACCATGACCAAAGAGCACTTAAAGAAAGTTTATTTTGACTTAGGGTTCCAGAGGTACAAGAGTCCATCATGGTTAGAGGCATGGCAGCAGGCAGGCATAGAAGCCAGAGCTGGAAGCTGAAAGATCGCACCCTCAAAGTGAGCACAAAGCAGTGGGATGGAACTGGATATGAGGCAAGGCTTAGATGTCCTAAAGTCCCTCGATAATGATGGCCTTCCTCCAGCAAGGCTGCATCTCCACATCATCTCTTGAAATGGTATCACCAACTGGGGACAAACTGTTCAGATACCTCCTACTATCGGGGACATTTATCATTCACACCACGACACCAGAGAACTCCTGTTTTCTAGAATTCCTGTATAAGATGATTTGAAAGTGGAGTTGGAGATTAACTCTGTAGAACAGGAATCATAGTAGGTTGATTTGAAAGACAGGACCGCACTTCTTCTGCCTGTAATTTTAGGGCCTTACCACTAGGTGTCTTGTCTAGTATGGTATCCCAACAAGGGGTGGGGTGATGAGCATCAGTACTCCACTATGTAGAGGTATAACTAGTGACATCATAGCTCCTGGTTTTGTTTTTTATACAAGATTTCATGTAGCTCAGGATGACCTAGATCTCACTAGACAGCTATGGATGACCTTGAACTTCTGATGCTCCTGCCTTCACCTTCCCAATTCTGGGCTTACAAGTGTGCATTACTTCATTGCTTTATGCAGCATTAAAATAGTAGAATCAAGGGCCTCATGCATGCTAAACAAATATGCCCCCAACCAAGCTGCATCCAAAAAAAAAAAAAAAAAAAGATTCTGTTTTCCATGCCTTTAACCATTGTCACTTAAGATCCAAAGCCTTATTTGCTTCCTCCTTCTTACACATCTCACCTGGGGACATCCTCTGCAGTACTCCATGTCTTACATTACCCAATGGCTGGAAGCTTGTATTAGAGTCTGTCTACTGTGCCTGTGAGCCATGGCTCCAAATAGTTTTCCATGGGGAGTAAACTGTCATTTTTCACCACATTAAATTTTATAAGTTTCAAGCGAATGGAAAATGGATTTTATTATTTTCTCCCCCCTCTCTCGTCTCTCCCCTCTCTCCCCCTCTTTTTGTGCCATGAATGTTTTATGGCTGCAAAAACAGAATTTGTGGTTTTGACTGTTCAAGTTTGATGCAAAAAGCTGTAGGGGCTCTTATGTAACCCGATGGCCAGAATAATTATCAAAATATTTTGCTTTCCACCCTTTCTAAGCTTTAGCAGCAGAAAAAAAAATAGTGTATGCAACCTTTTGACCACAAAATAATAATAATGAGAAAGGCCTTTTACGAGGTCTGCTTCTCCACCTCCAGTGAAGATGGTAACTGGGCAGACGGCTAGGACTCAGGAGCCCTGCGCCAGTGGCCCCGTTTTTATCAGGGAGGTCCTTTCTCTAGGAAGGAAGCCGAGTCTAGGAGATGAGAAGTCATGGATAATGGTTAGAAGAGAAGAAATGTAAGTAGAGTCAGTAGAGACTTGGGTCTTCTCTTCTGAATCCGCAAATCATATATTACTCATCTGAAAAAATGATGAGGAGAAGAATGTGTGTGTTCTTCTGCTTGCAAAAAATATTGTTTCAGTGTCTGCTGGGAACAACATGTCCTTCTAGGTTATTCCATGCTGACTTGGGTGAGTTAGCTAGCATCTCCACGCCTCCAATTCCCCAGAGGTCAGAACTTCTCTTTCTTGGAACTTATAGCTATATTGTCGTGGTATGAATGTGGCTGTCCCCAACAGGGCTCATATATTTGCACAGTTGGCCCCTAGGTAGTGATGCTGTTTGGAGACATGGTGGACATTTTGAACATGGGACTTACCTAACAGATGTGGCACGCTAGGGGCCAGCTTATGGGTTATAACTCGCTCTAGGCTATCCAGCAGCTCTCTCTATCTCCTTCCTCCCCCCACCAGGATATAATCTCCTACTTTAAGCTCCAGCCAACACGCCCTAAGCTCTTGCACTGTGGTGCTAGATAGACTCTGTCTGTCACAATAGAGTCTGTCCCTGAAACTGTAATCCAAAGTAAGTCCTTCTTCCTCTAAGATGTTTCTCTCACACAAAGAAACGAAGAAACGTCACCATCGTATAAGGGGAAGGCTCTCACGTGGTGGGGCTTTCCAAGTGTGGGCTCTGGTTTCAGATCACCCGGGTACGTATTCTGATTCTGTACCTGAACTGTTGGCTGAATATGAGCAAGTTATCTACATTCTCAGTGCCTCGGTTAGTAAGAGATACACAGCATTTCCTGAAGGTTAGCACACACTGAAGAAATGTTAGACCCATTATTGACATCACCACTGTTTGCCAGACATTGTGATACCTTGATATAGCCTTCATTCAGAGGAGACATCACATCACAGTACGTCTGACTTTTGTTTTATTGCGTTGATAGAGTTGCCTTGGCCTAGAGATTCACCCTAATGAAAGAAATGGCTTATTTTCATGATAGCTTCTAGAAGGAGAGTTGTTCAAGTGGCGGGGTCCTAGTACTGTAGGACCAGCATGTCTAAACAAGAGGACCTGACCTGATAGGCTTTAGTGGTTCTAAAGTGGTTTTGCAGAATTAATTTCATGCCCACCAAATGCAAATTCTAGTGATTAGCTATCCATGCTGCTGTTCAGAACAGCCCCTCTATTCAGTGTGTACTGAGTATGGGGGCCGATGGAGTTTCCTTTTCAAATCAACTCTTGTGGAGATCCTTCCAAATGGAACTTTGTTCCTTGGGTCAGAGAACAATGCAGCCCAATAAGCTACCAGCTGGAGAGAAAGAGACGGCAGAGCTAAAAGGCATATCTCATTCAGGAGAAAATTAACCTCCCAATTTTGCTCAGTAATTGATTCCATGTGACTGAGGAGATTCAGATTCGATGGTGACTGTCATTTGGGGAGCCGGGAAGCAAAAACCTGTAATTACAGTCATGTAACCCTGTTATCAGGGGCAGGGAGGGCTTGCCTCTCCTCCTACCCTGGGTGATCACAGGTGAGGCTGACCAGGGAGGAAGGGAAGGGAGAGGAAAAAGTAGGCTGGCCATGAGAAAGAGCCCCAAAGGCAAACAGGACCATGGAAAAGAGGTCAGAGGTCAGAGTGCCCTCTTGAGTTTTCATGATAGGAGCCTAAAGAGATCATAGTTTCCTGGTGGCTTCAGATTCCATTCCTTCTGCCTGGATGAGGCTTTAGAAGTGTCTAGGGGCTACTGCCGTCAACAGAGAGTCGGGGAAATCATTTCAGTGGCATCTAGAACAGTCCATGAGAAGCTGGGTAACTGATTTTGTTATGTCTGGCTAGGATCTTGGAACTGACTGACAGAGCCCTAGGCAAGCAGAACTGGGCCTTGTTCTCACTTCAGGTATATCAGCCGAGCACAGACTGTGGCACACACAAGCAGCCTTTTACTGGCTTGATTCCAAGACGTGCAACAACCTGTGTTGTCTAAAGAAGTAAGTGCTTGTCTTGGTAAGGATGGAGGTGAGGCTAATAAAAACAGGGCTGCCCAGTTCAGTGATGTGCATGTCTTGGAAAGGAATTTGGCATGCTTTCTCCCTTTTTTTTTTTTTCTAGAGACTCACTGATGCCTTAGCCTTATGGCAAGCAAAGCATGGTAGCTGCAGTAAACGGATACGGGTACCAGAACACCAAAAACCCCAAAATGAGAGATGGCTTAGTGGATAAAGTGCTTCCTGCATAAGCATGAGGACCTGAGTTGGAATTCCTGGTGCCCATGCAAAAAGCTGAGCATGGCTGTGAGTCTGTGACTCCAGAGTTGAGGAGTTCACTAGCCAGTCATACTAGTCAAAGGGGTTCTGGTTCAGTGAGAGCCTATGTCTCAAGGCAATAAGATAAAATAAAGCACATACCACCACCACCACCACCACCTACAATACCACCATCACCACCACCAATACTACACTCTTCCAAAGTGCATCCTTCCACATCCACAGCTCTGTTTGGTGAAAAGTATAGGTCATGCATAAAGAATGATATTATCTTTTATACAAATAATCTCAGGGAAGTGAAAACAATGGCAATCCATAGGTCCATATAACTATAAAGTCATATAAAGTAATCTGCAGAGAGGTTCCATCTACTATGTGTATGGATCAGCTGCCTAGGCAGAAGAAAATATTGTAGTTAAAGAGAAATAACCCTCACGATGCTGCCAACTGCAAATACAGATAAACAGTTGTCACTGTTACTGTCAATATTTATGGCTAATGTTTTGTCTAATGGTTCACAGTTCACAGATATACCTGCCCCTGGCACAGTTTGAAGTTGGATGGTATGTTAAGTATTTTACCCACTGCAGTAACCTGACAGAGAGCAACACAAGGTTTACGGTTTGAGGATAGAGTTCATCATGGCAGGGGAAGGCCTGGCAGGGGGGCAGGAGGCAGTGGGTCACATTGCACCTCCTGTCAGGTGCAGGGAGATGAACGTTGGTGTTCAGCTTGCCTTATCCTCTCTTTCCTTTCTATTCAGCCTGGATTTCAGCCTAGGGAATGGTGCCACCCACAAGCTGGGTGGCTCTTCCGTAGTCATTTAACCTTTTCTGGATAACAGAAGTGTGTCTTTTAGATCTTCTAAAGCTGGTCAAGTTCACAATGAAGGTTAGCTATCCCAGAAGCATGTGGTCATAGAATTCAGTAGAAATTCATTTCTAAATTATATATACCAGGAGACAAGCATGGTTTTGGAGACTCAAAGACTTTTTGTTTTTTTTTTTTAAATAGACTTTACTGAGGTACAGATGAACCGAGATGAAGATTAGCATGAAAAACTTGAAGTTTTTTTTTTTTTTTTCCAATTAACAACTTTGAAAGAATCAGAAGCCATCTCTTCAGGATAGACTATAACTCAAGGGCAGGTTCGAAATGGAAAAAATGGGAAAACTTTCATCTTTTTTTCATTGCAGAAGCAAATAAATGATAGTTGCTATTCATCTTGCATTTGGGAAGAATATACAAAATGCTTGAATGTGTGTGCACATCCACGTGTGTGTGTGCGCGTGCGTGTGCGTGTGAGTGTGTGTTAGCTAGTGTGAATAAACACCAATACACTTGCTCTCAGCCTACCTTCCTCTTGATGCAGGATACATTCATTTATTAAACAAAATAAGATACAAGGATACTTGACCATGAAGGGTTTCTGGGATCCACAAATGGGAGAAAGTGTGTGACCTGACATACAACTCCATGAGTCTTAGTTCCAATTTTATTTTGTCTTCCATTTAAACATATTTAAATTTAACATAGACTTATTTTCATACATGCATTAAAACATGCATGTATGTACACCAATATTTCAACTATAAATCAAAGAGTGCTAAGTAATTTCAGAAATAGGAATGTGTAAAGAAAAATACAGTTCTCAAGGCCTACTAATGAGACATGGAGGTGATTTTTGTATTTCATCTCCTACCCTTGTACAAGACTGCATTTCCAAGGGTAACTGATGTTATCAACTTCTGGTCATTCCTTCCTGAGATGTTTTTAATCTCTTTATGCATGTGCATAATACGTATGATTGATTCCTTATAATCCTATGCTTTCCTATAATTTGCTTTTCCCCATCTTAATTCTATATCCTGGAGGATATGCTATAATGATATATTCTTCATTTCCTCAGACATTTCTTTGGATTATGTATATGTGTGAGAGTCTGTGTTTAAGTATGTGCACATGAGTGCAGGTGTGCATGCAGGCCAGAGGATTCGGATCCTCTGGAGCTGGAGTTACAGGTGGTTTTGAGCCACCTGATGAGGGTTCTGGGAGTCAAACTCAGATCTCTGGAAGAGCAGCATGTGCTCTTAACCACTGAGCCATCTCTCTAGCCCTTTCCTCATATATTTGAAAACCTGTTAAATGGGTGTGCTCCACTGTCTTTAATAAGCCAAGGTCTCCCACTGTGTGGTAACTACTTTCTAAAAATTATAAATTATGTTCCACATATTAATCTGAAACACCATCTTCAGACTTTTCTGGTGTTGTTATTTTGTCTTCTGAAGAGAAAGTCTCTTAGCCATTGGAGAGAGTCGGGTAAACAGACTATGTGGCTACTTTCCATTTCACTAGAGGGAGTTGGAAGGGAAAGTAGACAGAAAGGCATGGAGTGGACACCAAGGCAATCTAATTACTAAGGTCACACAGCACATTGCTGGGACGGCAGGAAGACTGAGTGTCTGGAGTATGGAAAAATCCCAATTAGATGATTAATTTAGGTACTGGGTGTGCTTTTAGCCTATGGCCACAGAGTCAGGAAAAGAAACAATTACCACTCCAAATTGCCATGCTGGACTGATTAATTTTTAATTGAGTCTTGTTAAAGGCATGGAAAATGGTGACATATATAACCTGGAGAAATAGGCCTGGGCCAGTGGGGGCCACTCTCCTCCCCACAGGAGCCCAAAGATTTAATGGAGAAGAAAGTGACTCAGATAGAGCCTGGAGGCAGAGGGTGACAGTGATGGGGGAGGGACCTCAGCTGCTTTGGGGAGAAAGGCAGACTTCAAAGAAAAGTGTCACAAGGACACACTGTTGGAAAGTTGGTCCTCCAGCCAGTACAGGCTACCCTGTGGAGCTTGGTGATGCAGAGAGCCCGGCTTGGCATCATTGAGGCTTAAGATGAAGATAGCTTGCACTGCCTTTGATGGCATGTCCTAAATTGCATTGTTGTGTAGAATTTAAGTTAAATGAAAGCCATAGCCTTTGATCATGCACAGTACAAGGGAGGAAGAAAAGGAGGGAGAGGTAGAAGTAGGAGAGGGAGATATGTTTCGCCTTCCATGGCTGTTCTTGTCAAGTGTTTGGAGGAGGATATAGAGTAGAGTAAGGACATAGACAGCTACAGGAGAGGGACATGGATTTATCCCAGGATGCTGCAAACTAGAAGGAATCTTGTGCCCTCCTGGGTCTGTTGAGTTTTCTAAGGCTTTTTCGATAACAAGCTCCCCTCTGCAATGACACCAACATGCTGGAGACATTTCCTGGAGTCTTGTATGTACTAAAGTCTCTGAAATCCTTGGAACTCTCAAGCACTACAGGGTAACTTTGAAGAGGCTCCTTGACAGAAGTTTGTTTTTGTGTGTGTTTGTTTTATCTAGATGCACTATGTATGACTTCATGGTTAACTAATTAGAATTACGGCCTAATTAATTTTTTCTTGACTCTCTTAGATTAATTCTTTCTAAGACAAGTTTTTGTTTCATTTTATGTGTATGAGTATTTTTTCCTGCATGTGTCTAAACTCACTACATAATGCCAAAAGAGGACATCAGATCCCCTGACCTGAGTCACAGAAGGTTGTGAGCAACCATGTAGGTTCTGGGAACTGAACCCAGGTTATCTGGAAGAGCAGCCGGTGCTCTTAACCACTCATTCATCTCTCCAGCCTCTGTCTTTGATCAGTTCTTTTGCAACAAAGAGATACAAGTAAATAACAAATAAGTCTGTGCTGTCATTTTTAAATGGCATACTAGGCAAACAAAAATGGTATTGGCCTCACTTGATAGATGAGGAAACAGAAGCTCAGTGAATCTGAGTAACTTGCGCACAGTTACACAACAAGTAATACAGGCCTGGTGATGAGGACCACTCTGTCCTCTGCACTCATGTGATGGCTCTTTGGACTATCACTAGGTCATCTCCGTACACTGTGGTGACACCCACATGTCTAGGTATTCAGGAGTCAGATACTAGGCCTGCATCCTTGCCATGTTAATAACTTCTGCATAACCATGAACGAATCACTCCAGTGAACATCAGATTTCAGTTTTTTAAAAAAATCTCTGAGAATTTACATTTCATATTCCATTGTGTAGCCAAGGTACATGATATATCTATCAAGAGTTGAGAATGGATCTGTTACCAGTAAATATTCCATTTATTTTAAATGTTTGCCAGAGGAGTGGCTTAGCAGTTAAAAGCCCTTGCTGTTCTTGAGTAGACTCAAAGTCAGTTCCCAGGATCCACAAGGCCATACACAACTGCCTATGACTCCAATTCCAGGGGATGTGATGTCCTCACCCTCTGTGGCCTCCACATATACAGGCTTGTACACAGTGCACATAATCCATGTGTGCAAAAACAATCACATACATTAAATAAAAAATATTTTAATTCCTATGCTTATTAATGCACATGTCTTGTATAGGTCTGATTTCTGTTCTCTACTGCAGAAAGATCAGCTAAAAGATTGATTTGTGTAAAACGAAGGAGAGGTGTGAATCATGCAGTAGATAATGTGAGGAACTCACCGACCCTGAGATTATCTTCTCGGGATTAATAAGACAATGTTGGTTGTTGTGTAGGAGTTACAGAAACACATGAAATAGTCACCATGATAAAGATGAACACAGATTGGAGAGTCTGAAATGTTAATGATAAAGTAGATTATTGCTTAAATGTGTCAACTTCTTGGGACCAAGGAGATAGCTGAGTCATTAGGATCCTTGTCATGAACACATGAAGACCTGAGTTGTTGCTAGACCTACCCACCCATTCCCCCGAAAAAGCTGGGCATGATGGAATGCTTTTAATTCTATCACTGGAGGTGGATGGGAGTTGAATTGAGTGAATTCCTGAGACTTACTGCTCAGATAGGCCTAACCTACTTGGTGAGTTACAAGCTAGTGAGAGAGGAACTCTGTCTCAAAAAACAAAGTGGGCACAGTTGGATGAGACTTGAGATTGTCCTCCAGCCTCTATACACATTCACATAAGTGCACATTTATTTACACACACACATGTACACACACAAAAGTGCCCACTTCTCTTTCTCACTTGTATGGAGAGAGCACATTTCTAAGATAATTGACTTGGGTATGGTCATACATTTTCTAGTTTCTTGGTGTGCAAAACTCACTTCTCTGCCTGTTTGTAGGACTCGGCCATTGGCTTGCTTTGACCAAGAAGATTAGCAAGGATGGCATGCTCCATTCACATGACTGAGGCCAGTGGTTTTGCTCCTATCCTAGTTTGATGAAGTACTCTGGATAAACCCCTGTGTGGGAAGACTGGTGCACCATCCTGTTCTTAGTCTACCCAGCTAAGTGTGACATTGGCTTGAACTGGTAGACTCCCAGCCCATACACAGATGCATGAGCAAGAATCCATCTTGATCACCATATGTCACAAAGGCTTTTCAGGAAAGAACAGATGGACTAACACAGATAGTGTTAGATGCAGGATGGTCGGATGACCCATGTTAGCACACATCTTGGAATTTGTAGGAAAATGGCAGTTTCCCACATTCAAAGAGTCTCTTGATGTTCTTCTCTGCCTTGCATGGAGCTTGTCTTGTGTCACTGGACAAAGTCGCCTGGGCCTCTCTATGTCTGTTTCTCCATTTAAAGAAGAAAGATATTACTTGCCACCTACCTTTCCCCAGGGGTCATAAATTAACAGTTGAGAAACTCTTTGAGATCACCCATGAAAAGTGCAATTGAAGCGTAAGCAAGCCTATTATTTATTTTTATTATCCATTTTAAAATTGAATAGTTAGAGCAAATAGATTTTCCAGCCACCAGAAAGGAAGTTTCTTCAATGCCACAACATATTATGTATTGGGTACTCTCCAACTGTAGACTATATTTCCCCTTTATAGCACTAATTTAGATGTTTATGGGTCTGTAAATGTATTCCATTTCTCCCGGGGCTTCTGAATACCTATAATAGGCTAATATTTTGAAACACTAAATGATGCCTTGGGCAAAATATAAAAGAGCAGAATAAGAGGAGCAGAGAAAGAATTGAGTAATGACACAGACACTTTGCCCCAAAATAAAATGCTTTCAGACTCCCAGAATTGTTGTGCAAAGAAATCTGATTTGTGATGATTGTCTTCCCTTTCATGTTTAAAATCATTGCTTTTATACCCTGCAACTGTAGAGGGGATGACCCTACCACGACAGGAACACAGACATTCAAATATCTATAATAAAAACAATTATGACATTTTAAAATAATTATAGTGATGGAGTAGCCGAGAGGAATCAGGAAGCAGAAGTTTCGTGTGGGACCTTTTCAACTTACCTACAGCTCGTCTTTGTTTTGAAATTCTTGTCCTAACACTAACGCTGCCAGTCAAGACTTTAATTCAGAAACGAAATGAAATAGCCCTTTCTTGGGCTAGGTGGGATTTTTCTGTATGACATTTCCCAACATAATAATTACTTAATTACCTCTGCTCAGTCGAAAAGGCTTGTCACTTGTGATGTGAAAGACCATGAGCATGATGAGGACCAGTTGAATGTACAAACATTCTATTACCTGAAGTTCAGGATTGGAGGGGTTTTTCAATTTGGCTCCATTCTTACATGATACCTTACTTTATCAATGTTTTTGTTGTTGTTTTGTTTGTTTGTTTGTTGAGACAGGCTGTCCCAGAACTCACTCTGTAGGCCATGCTGGCCTCGAACTCACAGAGATCCACCTGCCTCTGCCTCCTGAGGGCTGGGAGTAAAGGCGTGTGCCACCACTACTTACTTTGTCAGAGTTAATTTGTGCAACCAGTATCTGTGTAAAGACTGGAAAACACATGTGACAGTTTCAAAAACCCTGCTCATAACAAAATCCTGTGTATGGAGGACTTCTTTTCAACAAGGTCCATCTGTCTTACAGCATGTTAGACCTGAAGCTATGGAAAGCCACTTCCAGACACAGGGTTCCAACACACTCAGAAATGATTCTGGGCTTGGCCCCCTTGCCACCATGCCCTGGGGACTCATCTCATCACAAGCCACTCTGGCAGAGTTCAGGTGACTGTGCTGAAGCCAGCTGGCCAATGTCCTCCTGCAGCGTGACAAGCCAGCTTTAGTAGAACATTAGAGGGGCACACTGCACATCATGTTAAAAGGAAAATCATTTTAAAGAGGCATTTTAAGCTCTCCTCTCCATCATCCTCTCCATTTGTAGCTGCCATGACTAAATGACAATATGGAAAAAAACAAGAGATTTCTATCTCTCTTTGACAGAGGGAGTAATAGTCAAATTCTCTAAGCAGGATAATGTGTGCTGTAGCCTCTTTGGTATTTACAGGTGCAGTGTGATAGAGTAGAGGGACAGGGGACCATAATTCTTCTTACCTCCCTCCCTCCTTCCTTCCCTCTTTCCCTCCCTCCCTCCCTTCCTTCTCTTCACGCCCCCCATGACTTTTGACAAATCTCTCCACTTCTATGATCCAATTCCCTCAGTTAAATAATTTGAGAATATTACCAGAGGGTGGCTTTACTAGAGACATGAATAGTTTCATTGACCATAAAGGAAGTAGATAATTTTAGCTGTCAGTCTATCAATTTATCTTTCTAATCTATATGTGTATCTATTCATCTTATCTATGTAGCCTATCTATGTATCTATCATCCAAATATCCATTATCCATCCACATGTGATGTATATATGCATGTATCTGTATCTCTATCTATCTATCTATCTGTCTGTCTGTCTGTCTGTCTGTCTGTCTGTCTATCTATCTATCTATCTATCTATCTATCTATCTATCTATCTGTCTGTCTATCTATCTATCATCTAAACATCCATCCACATGTGACCAGTACTCATCAGCCTTATATCAAAATTGGTGCGTGCCTAGGAAGTGGTTAAACTCAAAAGACAAATCCACTACTGAGCAAGAGGCTCAGTGTACCACAGAACATCCTCATTTGGGTCAGCTCTTCCGGGCCTGACAGTGTTCGCATTAATAGAACTCTAGCAAGGAGAGAGACACCAGTTCCAACTCTTCCTGTTTGTTTGCTGGTTTGGTTTGCTTTTTGTCCCCACATGGAAGAAAGACAAAGAAAGTGTGGAGACCAGCAGAGGGGACAGGAAACCTCTGTATCTTCTTCCCTGAATTATATTTGAACTTGAGAACAGGATTTCTGGCTCACTGAATGATAACTTAATGCGAATATCTATTTGGACTGTCCCAGGCAAGTTACCGACACTCCTTGGGGGCATTTATTTATTTATTTGCTTTTAAACATTATTTGCTTGTTTTATGTATATGAGTGTTTTGCCCTCATGCATGTATGCTAACCACATGTGTGTCTGGTGCCCTCAGAGGCTGGAAGGGGGCATTAGGTCCTCTGGAACTGAAGTTGTAGACAGTTACAGTTGCCGTGTAGGTGTTGGGAACCAAACCCAGGACCTGTGCAAGAGCAACAAGTGCTCTTAATAGCAGAGCCCTTCAGTCTGTTTGTTTGTTTATTGTGTGTGTATGTTTCTGTGTATTGATATGTGTACACATGTGTAGTGTGCATCTAGAGGCTGAAGAACAGTCTTAAGAATCCTGTCCACCTCTTTGTGACAGGTTCTCTCACTGGCCTGGAGCTCATCAATTAGTGTGGCCTGACTGGTCAGTGAGCCCCGGAGATCCTCATGTCTCTTCATGCCCAGTGCAGGGACTAGAAGTGTGTATCAGCACAGCCAACATTTTTAGTTGGGTTCTGGGAACGAAACACAGGTCCTTGTGTTTTTAAAGCAAGCATTGTACCAACTAAGCCTTCCCCCAACCCACAGTAGGAGTGTAGAACCACCTGGTGTAAAGTCAGTATCTTCAGGGTTAGCTTCAAATATCAGAAAGTCTTGGTGGTGCCGAGCCCACATCCTTTTGATAACGGCATCCTTCTAAAGGCCTCCATTTTGTATTCTGTGCCACACAGATCTCATCAGTTCCCTAATGAAAAGCTAACATTCTCCCTTTGCTAATGGCAAATGTGGCTTGTAACAAAGAAGGCTTATTTTTGTTTCTGCAGAAAAAAAAATGGCACTTACCCAGATCTCTTTTCCAGACACCTTGGGAAATGGTGCCTTCCAAAGGCAGACAGCTAAATCTTTTTCAGGGTGCCAGGGTGCTTTGGTGCCACATTAAAACCCACATGCTTCACTAAAGGGGCTGGTCTAATGAGTTTATTTCTCAGCCCAGGTCTAGTGACAGGGCCATGGAGTGACTTCATGGCCATCAGTATTGCTGACTAATGCCTGTATCAACACCTACTGAGGCCGCCACCGCCACCGCAGTGATTTTACGTTTAGTTTGATTTCTCCAGACAGAACTTTTCCACATCATTGGAACTAATTGAAGTCATGGAGAAATGATTCTTGTGCCAGAGCACTCTTTATTTCGCCCACTTCCCCTTTGGTATTGAAAGACAACAATGCTTGCAGACTCTCAATGTGTTTTTTTTTTTTTTTTTTACAGGCAAGAGGCGGGGAAAGTGTTTAAGAGCCAGAGGATGGGAAGGAGTGCGGTAAAACCGTCTCCTAGACCCAACATAACTGTTACATGCATGAACTCACAGTCCCAGTGGTGGCTCCCACAAGACCTGCTCAAGACTGGCATCATCACAATTCCATCACAGGTGGGGGAGGAGCTCGAAAGGCTGCACCCCTTCTTGAGGAGCTGTAGGCAGCTGATTGTTGCTGGGGGAGGGGAAGTCATGTTCTTAAGTGGCCTAGCCACTGGTATATCCTTCCTCAAGTAAATATGCCCCCAATCATGATCGTGCAGGCAAATCTAAATAAATACAGTTCACTGAAAAATAAAAAAGACATGAAAGTAGGAAGTGTTTCTGTGGGAGGGAGAAGGGGACAGACAAGATTAATTGGAATGTTTTTGATCAAAGAACATATATATATATATATATATATATATATATATATATGTATATATATACATATATATACAAATATACACATATGCATAGAATTATGAAACAAAAATTTAAAATTTTAACATATTAAACTGTAAAATGAACAAAAAGGAGGAGAATGTGGTCATGTCATCACTGAATTTTCTCTGCTTTTAACCAATGGGAGCTAGCCACCAGACACTCACCTACCTTCCTGTTTCTCATCCAGGTTGCACACCCACACCCCTCCTGTGTCCCATGGCTTCTCAGTGGGGACTTGAGAATCCTTTCTGCTTATTCCTGGGCCTGGCCACAAGAAACCTTCTCCAGATCGCTCAAACAGCTAGCAGATGGAAACAAACATTTTACGGGAACACACTCCACCTTAATTATATGCATTGTCTGCCAATGTTTATAGCGTCTCACAGGGAGTTTGGAGGTAAGACCGAGCCGGCCCAGTATGGTTTTCATTAGGTGGATTTGTATAGAAAGTGGGTAGCGATAGGGCCTTTTACTGACTCCAGACTCCCCCTCTGCCCCATGCTGCATGTTCCTTACTCAAGAACTTGGAATGGATCATTCCTAGACAGCATGGTTTATACCAAAAAGTCTGTGTGCTTGCCCAATGTCAGCAAGAGTTTGGGGCTCAGAGAGTATTTGGGGTTTGATTTTGGTAGATCACAGTGCACCCCTCCAGCACAGGACTTTGTCATGGTTGGATTTCAGGGGTTACTCTGCAGAGTGGGAAGGTGTGGCATCCTTGCAAACATAGTCAGTGGTCTGTTTGGCATGTGGAGTCTATGGGGTAGGGGCCCATGAAGGCTGATTAGGAGATGTGCATGTGCTGTGGATATCGTTCTGTATAAATAAAGCACTGATTGGCCAGTGGCCAGGCAGGAAGTATAGGCGGGACAAGGAGAGAGGAGAAATCTGGGAAGTGGAAGGCTGAGTCAGGGAGACACTGCCAGCCACCGCCATGACAAGCAGCATGTGAAGATGCTGGTAAGCCATGAGCCACGTGGCAAGGTATAGATTTATAGAAATGGATTAATTTAAGATATAAGAACAGTTAGCAAGAAGCCTGCCATGGCCATACAGTTTGTAAGCAATGTAAGTCTCTGTGTTTACTTGGTTGGGTCTGAGCGGCTGTGGGACTGGCAGGTGACAGAGATTTGTCCTGACTGTGGGCCAGGCAGGAAAACTCAAGCTACATGCATGTGTATTGGAGATTGGAGGAGGAAAAGCTCTATAAATTCCAGAAATAATGGCTTTCATAATACTCAATGTAAAAATTCTGTTGATATCTTTTCCTGGTGATTTCCTTTTTTGTCAGCAGTTAATTTTGCATCTTTCCCTTTATTGATTCGTTCACCCCTGGCAGGTACCGGGAATGATGCAGTTCTGCACAACGGATTGTAAATCTGAGTCAATACTGGCCACAGCTCTGGTACTATGGGAGAGCAACGGCTGTTGAGGCTCCGGACTGAGATGGGTGTTTTGCATTACTTGTGAGTTTTATTTCTTCACATGACCTATGACCCTTTTTGCAAAGTTAACTGAGAGTTGGTCTTTTTCAAACCAACTGCAGGAAATTGACCTTTGTGTTCATGCTATGTTAGGAACCGCCTGGATGGAGAGTAAATCAGGAGGCAAAAATGGAAATTGTCTGGCCCTTCGTTCCAGCCCGGCTGTGGCACCATGTGAAAGGATCACAGGGTGCCGGTGCAGTCAGAGGGGCTATGTCCTTGCAGCATTGTTTCCCTGTAGAATCAAGCTATGAGTCAGAATTCATAATGGGTACCAGAAAGCATCTTTCAAAGGGATGTTTGAGCCGTAGATTTAATTTCAGCTGATGCTTCTGTCCTCATTTTTAGCTGTTTACATTTCAGAGGTTTGTCTGGTAGCCAGTAGGGATCTGTTCTTCTGGAAAAGTGGAAGGGCAGTGAGAAACAGTGCGCTCATTTTGGCCTCAGCAATCCTGGGTTCAAAGCTGCTTTCTATTACTCATTCTTCAAGCTAGTTTGTAAAAAATGTATCAGGTTCTTAGATCTCAGTGTTTTATCTGTACAATGTGAACATTTGAAAGAGATGATCCTGAGGGGGGCAAATGAATATTTCACTTTTAAAACTTTTAATTTTATTATTGCTTGTATGTATAAGTTTGTGTGTATCATATATGTGTGTGAGTACAATGAGTGTGTGCCACAGAACACACATGGAGGTCAGAGAACAACTTTCAGTCCATTTTCACCTTTTACCATGTTTGGCTGGGGTCAGTCTTGTTTCTACTGCTCTGGTGTGAACTCCAGGTTCAGTTGCCCACAGGTTTCTGTGCTGACTCTTGTCTCCGGCTCCCACCTTACAGAACCAATGCTTACAGGGATTACAGGTAGGAGTTAGTGTAGCTGCTGTGGGTTTTTTTTTTAATTTTCTTTTTGTATTTGCTTATTTTTATTTATATGGATGTGTTTTGCCTGCATGCATTTTTATGCACTGTGCACATGTACATGCCTGGTGCTGTGGAGGCCAGGAGAAGGTCTTGGATCCTCTGGAACTGGACAGTTGTGAGCCGCCATGTGGGTGCTGAGAACTGAACCCGTGTCCTCTACAAGATAAGCCAGTGCTCTTGACCTCTGAGCCATCTTTCCAGCCATTGCACTCAGCTTCTTTTATGTGGATTTGAGGGACTTGAGTTATCTGGCTTGTGTGAGAAGCACTTTTATTTCCTAAACAATTTTGCTTGCCTAAAGACATGATTTTTAAGGATTTAGGACACAGGTATGTAAAAGCCTCAATTGCATATTCCAATTGTGTGCTTGGTGTGTGTGCACCAGAATCCTATTTCAAGATGGTCTATTCAAGAATCTTGTGAAGATCATACTCTTTAAGAGTTTGACAGCTTTTTTGATTTTTTTTCTGAAGATAAGGAAGAGTCTGGCTTATTCCAGTCATGCTGGAAACTCAATAGGAACTGAATCATTGCTATCTTTCAGTAAAAAGGCAGCATAAGAAACGGCTTCTCAATACTCACAGCTGGATGAAATAATTCTGGGGCAGAATCTAGAGTTCACGGTCTGGTGGTAAGGTCAGGCTAGGCTTGCAGGGAGAGTGTGTGCCTCACTGCTCAATCCCAGACGTATCCCTTAGCCCTGTCTCAGTCTGGATTCTGGTTTGGTTTGTTTGTTTTACCTGTAACATTGGTGCAATAGTAACAGAGCCCTCTGCATCTGCAGATTCCGTATCTAGGACTCAAGCAACTGGAGGGAAAGTGTTTGGTGGTGCCGGGGTTGGGGGTGGGCACTGCATTTGTGCAGACTTTTCCCCTTGTAACTCTTCCCTAAACAGTAGAGCATAACAATATGCATGGCACACACAGTTTACAGGTATTGTAAACAATCTAGAGCAACTTAAAATGTGCTCGAGGATGTGTTTAGGTTACATGCTAACCAACACTATACATTGCCTACAAGGGTCTTCAGAACTTTTGTATTTGCTACTTGGAGAAGGGTCAGGGTCCTGGACCCAATTCCCCAGGTTGGGACTATAATACTTTTTCCCAAAACTCTGTAGATTTACCACTGTAAAACTTGGTAAAATAGGCAAAAGTGACATAAATAAAACATTTTTAAGGATTTATTTTATTTTTATTGTGTGTATATGTATGTGTTGAAAGAGATAGGAGAGGGAGAAAGAGAGAGAGGAGATAGAGAAAGAGAGAGGGGAGAGAGAAAAAGAGAGAAAGAGAGAGAGAAAAGAGGGAGAGAGAAAGAGAGAGAGGGAATGGGAATATGAGTGCTTGTGGAGGTCAGAGGAGGGCATTGCAATCTCTAGAGCTGGGGTCACTGACTGTTGTGAGCTGCCCAGCATGATTGCCAGAAACTGAATTCATGGCCTCTGCAAGAGCCGTGCATGTTTTAATCACTAAGATATTTCCCCAGCCCTAAAATAGAATCTAATTTTAATTGAAAATCGTGATAAAACACCATTGACAAAGACAGTGTACAGAAGGAAGAGTTTAGCTGGGTTTATGGTTTCAAAATGTTGAGTTCATCAGTATGCCAGTGGGGAGGCCCAGCAGTAGTCAGGCATGGTGGCTGGAGCAGCAAGCTGAGAGCTTACACCTTGAACCACAAGCATGAGGCAGAGAATCACTGAGAATGGCATGAATCTTTGAAACCTCAAAGCTCACCTCCAGTGACATACTTCCTCCAGCAAGGCCACACTTCCTAGCACTCCCCAAACAGCACTGCCAACTGGGGACCAAGCATTTAAACATCTGAGCCTATGGGGGACATTCTCATTTAAACTGCTGCAGGAGGTCCAAACAAAACAAATAACAACAGCCACAACAAACCAACCCTAAAAGGAGAACTACCAATGACTCTGCTACACCATTCCTGGGTATGTCATGAAAGAATCCATGACAGTGTATCCCAGAGACACTTTGGCACAGCCTTGGGCCACACCTTTAGTGGCCACCCCAATGTAAAGAGGTACAATAGAAAAGCAGTCCAAGCCTTGACGTTATTGGTATGTCATTGAACCCAGCCCTCTGATTCAATCCAGCAATACTGTGACCATGAGCAGAGCCATAGGAGGCTTCTGGTCATGCATGAGCTTGTGAGCTTTACAGTGGAGAGCATGCTCTAAAATAATGATAAACACTATCATGAACACATACACCACTAACACACGTATTGTAATTATTGAGTATTATGTATTATTCACGGTTTTGTGTTCCATACTTGCATATGCCTGCCAGCACCATGGATTTGTTCATTGAAATGTGATGGCCATGTGAACACTACATTACAAGATGCCCTTGGAGCAGCAGCAGTGCCATTAGGCGATGGGAATTTTTTGTCTCCATTTCAATTCTATGGGCCTACTACTGTGTATGTTGTTTATTGTAGACTAACATGACTGTATTCAGACACTGTGTTCCGGATCTTACTTTGGCAAAGAGAGTTATAAAATATGGTTAGTACCTCTTTAGAAGTTAATGCTTTTTTTCTGCTAGTTATTATTTTCCTTTGGTAATAAAAATGAGTATTTTTTTTTAAGAAAGACAATGGTGGGGCTGGAGAGATAGATCAGTGGTTAAAAGTACATACTACTCCTACAGAGGACCAAAATTTTGGTTTCTAACACCTACTTCTAGTAGCTCCTCACAACTACCTGTCATTCCAGCTCCAGGGGCATCAGAGACCCATGCCTCTGGCCTCTGTGGGCATCTGCATTCACATGCACCCACGCGCGTGCACGCGCGCTCGCGCACACACGACACAGACACAGACACAGACAGACAGACAGACAGACAGACACACACACACTTAAAAAAAGGAATGAGTGTGGACTAGTTAAGTCGGGAAAGGGTGCACACTCAAAGGCCTTTCTGCTTGTTATTACTATTGCACTGTCTCGTGTAGCACAGGCTAGCCTCAAACTCACTATATAGTCATATATGATCCTCCTGGCTCCGTTTCCCATTGCCAGATGTTCTGTTTGTTATTTTCTTACTGCTGCCCATCTGTACTCTTTGATACGCAGAACAAATAAGCCTTAATCTACTCGCAAGTACAGAAGCTAAGCCGGTCAAGATGGGAAGGAGCCCAGTTGGGGCAGGATGGATCTTGGGGTTGGAGTAGCAGGTATTTTCAGAATCTGTCAGTGTTTTAATAGCTTTGCTGTTATCACTTCATAATGGTCCACATTTGGGACCATTTACGGCTAATGGACATGTGTTGAGAGGTGTATGGAGGATGGTACGTCATGCAAAAATGCAAGCTAAATGTTTGATTTTGCCCAACCCAGAACATACACCGAAGGGAGACTCTATTCCTGTTGCCTTAAGTGTTTCCAGTGCCAGTCAACAGATGCCCTATACTCATTGCAGCTGTTTTCACACGCATTGAAATTTTCCTTTTGAAAAAGGGTCCATCAAGACGCCAAGGTCATAACAGCATTTTAAATCACTCATGTCCTAGAGGGCCCCAGTCTTTGCCTGAAAGCAAGCCATGATCCTCTCAGTTTGGATATTTTGACAGTGTCCCTCCAACCATCCATCTTAGGATTTGGATCCAACCAGGAATTACATAGAAATTCTCACATCTCTAATAAGGGTTTTAAGTCTAAGAGTCCTTTATTTTTGCTACTGCTTCTAAGTGAAATTGATTCTTTGGACATGAATTTGGCCATTTTTCAATGAGTAAAGAGAATTCTATCTGGAATTCAGATGACTCCCAAGAGAGAGATACAGGAGTTCCCTGTCCTTCTGCTACAGGGATGGCAATGGCTGATTTATTTTGTGCTTATTGGGCACCTATTTAAGACATTTTCATGTTTTGACCTAGTTCTTCCTCTGAAAAAAATCTATTAGATAGGTATATACCGTGAAGCTCAAAGAAGCTTGTCCCATTATTTGTGTAGCCAATTTCTAAACTGTATACCTGTGCCCAGCCAGCAACTCGTCTTGGAATTCCTACATAAATAACATACACGGTTCTCAAGTCTTGGAGTGTATATGCTCAGGTCCACGGCCACATGGCTGGTGCTATGGCATAGCCAGGCTTCGAACCAGTTCTTTGGTAGCAAGAAATAACATTTCAGAGCATGCAGGGTAATACTAAGAGTTTGTCTGTGTCTGTGGCAATGATCTCATGCTATGGTGTAACAGAACTCAGCACAGTTCTGTGTGTGGCACCAACTCGGTTCTTTCTTTGAACTTCAGTCTCTCAGTTCTACAAGGCTCCGTTTGGATGCCATCCAGTTTACTCAAGCTTTCATAAAGCTCAGCGGAAAGAATTACTTTTCTAGCCACCAATTTATCTCCCCTCTTCTTTCTTTATAACCAACATTTCCTGTCTTTTCTAATTATCGCAGTCATCAGAGGCAAGGAAAGAAAGGAAATCATTTAAGATGGACACAGGTAAGAAGGGAGTAGACAGCTGAAGTCGAGGCGCTTTTTCGTTGCTGATCTCCGTGATGCTGTTTGCCTCCTCCTCGGGCATTTAAACAGGTCCAAGGCAAATGCCAGGCATGAAGTATATTTAAAGCGTATCCTAGAGTCCATCCCTATGGCTCCACGTCAGCCCAGCACCTACTTGTGTTTGGGGGATTTGCATTTACTTTCAGTGAGCTGCCACTAACTAGATGCCTCAGGAACTGTCCATCTAGAGTGGAGGTGGCCACACATTACAGTGTGGCTATACATTGTTGTTCTAGTAAATTAAAAATAGCATTCTTTCACTTTTGTGAGTATTCTGTTTTGATCCAAGTAGCTAGTATGATAACCCTCAGTAACATTTTCCCCTGGGTAATGTACCCCTACTTTTGCGTTCTCCAATGCCCCAACCTTCCTCCTACTAAATTATAATGTATCCTGAGGAAGGAGTGGAGAGCATGCCCCCTTGGCCAATTCTCTCTTCCATTTCTCTATTGGGGGAATACAATGAGAATGTCTTCTTTCTTTTGCGCATGTGCTGATATGCAGTTTGTACACTTTCACAAACTCAGCCATGCATCCTTCCTGTACCTCTTGCTGACAATAATATCATTCGTTGACATCTCTGTTAAAGGCACAGAGTAACATGTAAGACCCCAGGAGCACAAACTCTGTACATAGCCACTCAGAAGTGTTTTGATAAACGGCTAAAGGGAAAAACCATTGCAACAGCAGTGTGGGATGAAGCATCTTTACAAAACGAAGCGGGGGTTTTCGTTTGTCTGTAAATAATTGATTTCAGAAATTGGCAGTTGCCCATAATTCTAAGAGAAAGAACTTTAAGAATAGTTGGAGTATAAACAAATGGTTAGCCCAATATTCTATTCAAGGGGTAAATAACTCTGGAGGGTTTGCTGAGTCCCATGTGTCTCTAAGGAGTGATACCTTAGAGGCTCTTCTCAGCTCAGCTCTGCCTGAGTTGGTCTCTGACTTGCCTCTAGGGAGCAGTAGGGAGCAGTGGGAGCCTCAGAAACACCAACAGCACAGGAACCAGGGTCCTCCTTCGTTCTCTTGCATGGGAAACACATTTGAGGGGTTCCTGTGAGATGTGGGTGATAGACTTTAAATTATCTTGGAGTAAGTCAGGCATGGGGGTCTACAACTATAATCTCAGAACTCAGGCGGCAGAGACTGGCACATATCTGTGAATTCCAGGCTAGCCTGGTTTAATGAGTGATTCCAGGCTGGCCAGAGCTACACAGTAAGAATCTGTCTCAAAAAAAAAAAAAAAAAAAAAAAAAAAAAAGATACTCAGTGTAGTTTAAAATATTTTATTATGTATATTTTAATTATTTAATTTAATTTTATCTTCATGTGTATGGGTATTTTGCCTGCATGTATGTTTGCATACCATGTGTGTGCCTAGTGTCCTCAGAGTCTAGAAGATGACATCAAAAACCTTAGAACTGAGTTATAGATGGTTGTGAGCAGGCCTGTGGGTGCTGGGAATCAAACCCAGATCCTTTGCAAGAGCAGCCAGTGCTCTTAACCTCTGAGCCATCTCTTTAGTTGCCCATATTTTCATTATTTTAGAATTAATCACATATGTGCGTATCTCGATGTGAGTATGTGCATGTGACTGCAGTTGCCCTCAGAGGCCAGAAAAAGGTGTCCGATTCCCCTGGAACTGAAGTTACAAACATCTGTGAGACACCCACCACCGGTGCAGGGAGCCAAATTTAGGTTCTCTTCAAGAGCAGGATCAACTAAAAGGATACTTGGTGTCTACGCATGGGCTGTTGTATCAATTTCGCTTTCACAGCAGGTGGTGGCCAGTTTCTTTCAGGGGACCAAGGACAGAGTATTCCTTCAACTCCTCAGACCAAGTCCTCTAGACCCTTTGGAAACTGTTTGCTATTGTAATGTCAACAGTTCCTGGGTAGCTAGAATCATAGAATGTCAACTAAGTCACGAGCTTGGAGAACTCATTAGAACTTTCTCACCTGGAATTTCTTGATGTCTAATGGATCATCTCCACAAAGACCCAGAAAGCTATGACCAAATGACTCTTGTCAGTTCTCAGGGCTAACAGAGACTGATCGCTTACGTAGCCTGGTGTGTGAAGCTGGTCAGAGCTGTCTATCACTGAGTTCTAGGTACAAGGGGGATAGAAAAGGAGATGTACAAGTAAGAAGACATGGTCTCTCCTCACTTAATTTGCCTATAATTTTATTGTTTACCTGGCCCAGAGATACCCTGAGCAACTGCTCCAAATGCAGACCTGAGTCTGGGGTTGGGGGGTAGATGATGGAGTTCTCAGGTTCTTCTGGCCTATTTCAATGAATATACAGAGAGACACCTAGATAGTTACAGGACAGGACATCATTTATTGAAGGACAGATACAGGTGAACTTAGAGGAGTGCTGATCCCGACTGAAGGCCTGACATTAAGAGATCAAGAAGGGAAGAGTGGGAGGGGAGGACCTATGCAACATTTTATGGGTCATTTACACAGTACTTGCCTTTCAAGATCCCACAAGGCAGGTCCTCTCCCCCCACCCCACCTGGACACACACACCAGCATATTCCTTTGGTTGAGTGAAGCTGGGCAGGCTCAGGGCTTTCAGTCTTTCTCATCTATCAGTCTCTGGAATCTTCACTTCCACCCTGTCCCCTCTTTTCCCAGCTCACTATGTTGCAACGGCTCTTCTTTTCCTAAGTCTTTTTTTTTTCCTGTTCAAGGTTCAAGGGCAGGACTTGCACTTTCAAGGACAGAATTTTTGTTTTAAGTAAAGGGACTTTAGGTTTTTCTCCTTGTTGGGTCTCAAGAAAATACAAGGCTAAGACTGCTCCTTTGAAGCCATTTGGATTCTGTAAGTCTTTATTGATAGCATCCCACTCAATAGATCCAAACCCATGTTCTTCATAAGCATAAAACACGGGAAAGTTTACTACAAACCAAAATGCCACCTGCCCGGGGACCTGTCTACAGCTTTGAAACTCCTTCAGGACTCTCTGCAGTCCTACAGCATCTTTATGGTTCAGTATTTCTTCAGCATCTGAGATGACCACTGGAAATACCAAGACTGCTGCTAGTTCAGGGGGTTCCCCACTTTCTGAGCAGAATGTCCCCCAACCCGGTGCTCTTTGCAAATCGTTTCCTTTTGCATTATTTGCACCAGGAGGTTCTCAGGCTGAGGAGTGCCACACCACTGTCCCCAGAGGCTTGCTGTTCTCTTTAAGGGAAAGTTAAGGATTTAATTGTGTGTCGATTCAGGATACATAATGAATGAGTCTGAATAATTCAAGACAGGATGTGAAGAGGATGTAGCTAACACCTGGGCTGGACAAAGATGTCTTTGGCTGCTTCAGGGGGAGGGGACACGGGGTCTTCATTTCACCATATTGTGTTCCCAGCTGCATAGGGTCTAAATGACAGGGGAGAGCTCTTTCACATTCTTCAAAGACTACTATAGCTGTCTAAATGTGTGTGTGTGTGTGTGTGTGTGTGTGTGTGTGTGTGTGTGTGTGTGTGTGTGTGTGCACGCACACCAGACATCCTTGCTAGGAAGAAATTTGAGAATAAATTTGGCACCTGTAAAAGGTTGCCGGTTTTGAGTCTCATGACTTAACCTCAGACTTGGACCTGAGGAATATATCAAGCAAGAGGAATTCTTCTCTAAGCTTTTATGATAATGATAAGAAAATGGCTCCCTATGGAGTTCAAAGAGGCTTTTCATCTGGATATTGGAGCAGGATCTTTGCTGAGGGGGGCGGGGCTGGCATTCTGTCGCTATGGGAGAAGAGAGAAACAACAAGGTCTGACTCCTGATTTACCTGAAATAACCCCACTGGAGTTATCCAGTGAAGACCATGCCACGGCTTTTCTGCAACTCCAAATGCTACATTTTACGGAAGAAGCTATAGACTTGACAGGGACTGAGAGTTCTGGTCTTTCATCGAGTCTCAAAAAGTACAAGGATGAAGCATTAGCATCATTTCTAAATATTATTACCAGAAAAATCTTCTTTTTTCTCAGTGCTGGAATTGAACCCGGAGCTTCACACATGCTAGGCAAGCACTCTTCTCGTCACCAGGAATTTTAAAGGGGCATCCTGAGTAGTCACAGTGCTTAGTCAAAAGAGGGGTAACTACCAACACATGTCAATAGATGGGAGTATGAAGTCTGGGGAGAGGGCTTGGTGTGTACTAACGTTTCTGTGCAAGTTTTAAGTCCCTTTTGTGCACATAGAAAGCTGGACATGACCATGTGTGCCTGTAACCCAGGGGTGTTGCCGGGAGAGACAGGTAGGCTTGCTGGCTGTCAGCCTAGCCCAAAGTTCAGTGTAAGAGGCCTTGTCTTGGGAGTAGGCAGAGCATCTCGCATGCTCTTCTTGCCTCCCATGGCTCAGGGGTACATGTACCTGCACACACGCACACCCCACAAGAAACTGTCTCTACCTTCTCTTCCCTGCTGCATGAGTTCTGTCCTCAACCTTCCAATTTTTTTTTTTTTTTACCAGCTTTGTTACCCAGGATTGTGAACACATATGTATCCTCAAACCATAGAGGATTCCACTGGGCTCCGGTACTTCCTAAGCACCATCTCCCCTGGTCCAGTCTCTATAAACATGAAAGTGGTCCTGGAGGAAACAAGATGTAGTCTTTCATGAATTCTCAACTAGCTTACTTTAACAGCATTATATACTCGGTGATTTCAAGAATAAACTCAGCTCACTTAAAAGATTAATCATGTCTGTAAATCTTTGTGTCTGGGTGAAGGTCACAGTGGCCCCAGGTCACATTCATTTGAAATAAGCCATTACCTGTGTAGCATTAAGGGTAGGTGTTAGCCATTTAGCAGCAGGTACATTTCAGAGGCATACTCCTGCATCAATATGCTTTCATTTTTCTTTTCTTTCTGTTTCAGCTTATAGTCCTTGAAGAAACTAGCAGAGAACCAGCCATGATCACCAAGCCATGATAACTTGTTATTTTAGGCAACCTAGAGTCAACATGACTCATTATAACAGGGAACTGAGCATGCCCAGAGTATTCTGACCACTGTTGTATGATTCCACACTGAGCATGCCCAGGAGTGTTCCTGTTTTTTCATCTGAGCATTAAAAATAAAGATGCTTTTAGTTGTGTGCATATGGTGTGAATATATATAGGTGTGTGCACATGAGTTCAGTGTGCATATAATGTGTCTGTATATGGGCATGTGCACATGAGTGTAGTGCTTGCAGAGGTCAGAAGAGTGTTAAGTACCCTGGAGTCTGAGTTTGAGACTTGTGTGTTCCCAACCTGGGTATTGGGAACTCAACTTCGAATCTCTGGAAGAGCAGCATGTGCTCTTAATACCTGAGTCATCTTATTCGGTCCCCCATTTTGCCTTTGTGAACATACTGTCTCTGATACTGAACTGATCAGACCTAGAAAATGTGGCCTTCCTGAAGGCACCATGCAAGCTTCCAAGGGAGGGGAGCAACCAATAGTCCTACCTTGCTATGAGGTCTATAAATCACAAAAAGACCAGCATGGCACCCTAACCCTAAGGGTGTATGAGTGGCACACATAACTTGGCAGTAACCAATAGCTCTTTAATTGGACATTAGGCCCTCTAAACAAGAGGAAAACCATGCCTAGTACTTGGAACCTAACCAACTTCCCAGTCTTAAGAAATCACAGATCTCCAGGAACCTACAACTGTCCCTTTACTAAATCAGCATAATTCCTAACTGCATTCTAGATATTTGTCTTTATGTCTACATACAAGTGTAGTTCTCATCCTTCACAAGAAACTACCCCTTTGCAACAGATGGAGACCATTACAGGAAAACACAACCCAATCATATTCAGAGAACAAGAGATTTGTGTGGTGCCTAGTTCCGACCGAAACAACTACAACATGAATTCTGTGCCTAAGACTCAAGGAGCCTTGCAGAAGGTAGGGCACAAAGACTGTAATAGCCAGAGGCACAGGAAGATGTTTGTGAGACTGTGTCTACTAGAAATGTCAGAGAAGCTATATATTCAAAAAGTCTCATCAACACGGCTGCCTAAACAAGACCTGAACAAAAATGGCACCGAAAGACAAAGCACCGTGGAGGTGGGGAATCTCATGGGTTCCCACCACTAGACAAAGAAGAACCCTAGGCAACTAAGAAATGTTGAGAGCAGGAGAGACAGTCTACCCTAGAGAAGAGCTTCCTTGCCCTCAATTGGTTATCCAATACCGAGTGGTCAGCCCTGAAATCACATGCATAGGGGGGGCATTATATGGACTGAGCAGGTTGTATATATGTATTTAGGAATACATATGCAAGAATCATAAGACATGAGGCAATGAATTTGAGAGAGAGTAAGGGAGGTCCATGAGGATTGGAGGGAGGAGCCGGGGAAATGATGCAATTGTGCTATAATTTCAAAAATTAAAGAAATATCACGAAAAAGTGTCCCACTTGAACTATGACCTTTAATCGAGAATGTTAAAAAATGTGCCCACTCCGAAGGTATGGGCCAACTCCTGAAAGAAAATTCCCATTCTTCCATTCTGGGGGATGGTACCACTGTGGCGCTTTCCTGTGCTGTTTGGTTTTTCATCCAGTGAGATGTAAAAGCACTGTGCATGGTTATACAGAGAGAGCCAGGGAGCTCTGGAGTTGGCAAGAGTCAATGGCAAATCCACAGAGGACAGATGAGGACGGAAAGTGGCATTTTAGATGTGGTCAGAGCAACCTTCAGATCCTCCTTCAAGGACTCCTGTGAAAAGTTTCCAGCCATTTACAAGTCTCCCCAGTGGTCCTGAACAAGCAGACTGAGGGAATCCTTGAGGCAGAGAGCAAAGTGGATCACTACGCTGAGCTGCCTCCTCCTCGGGATCCTATGTGCCCACTCCTTAGAAGACTCCCGGGATGTAGTGTGTATGAACCAGTGTGTTGGAGGTTGTGGTTCAGAACCTGCATCACTGGAGAAAAATATTCAGTATCCTTCTTCTAGAGCAGTGCTTCTCAATCTGTGGGTTGTGACTCTTTTGGGGGAAGGGTCACATATTAGATATCCTGCATATCAGATGTTTGCATTACAATTTATAACAGTAGCAAGAGTACAGTTATGAAGCAGCAATGAAAATAATTTTATGGTTGGGTGTCACCGCAACATGAGGAACTGGGCGTTAGGAAGGTTGAGAACCACTGCTCTAGAGCATTAAAATTTAAGTTTTAGGTAGAACACATACATCTTGTGCTTTCAGAGAATTAACACATCAGAGGCTGCCTGGCACAGTTGAGATTGAGGCTTGTGTCTATTAAAAAATATGACCCACCTCACAGTCACTAAGTTCCCTCTTATTCTTGGACAGATGGACAAACTGAGACACAGGCAGGGGAGGAGGGGACAATGTTTCCCCCATCACTTACTGAGTTGGTGGCAAAGTCTGATAGCGTCTGTCCATCCCTACGCTCAATCAGCATTTCCTCACTGGCCTCCAAATTGATCCTTATCCTGTTGACCGAAACGATTTGATTGCTCCCACTTTAAATGGGTTCTTGTGACTTCAAAAAGAAACAAGGAAGGGAAAAAATATACCAAATCAGACTAGTTTTCCAGGATTCATGTCTCCAAAATGTTTCCTATTAGTGTATCACATGCAAAGCAACTGTTTGAATGAGATGTAGCACGACCATAGCCAAGATTCGTAAACGGGAAGTTTGGAAAAACCCGAGACAGGAGAATCCACCTGTCGCTGTCTTTTTTATTCATGTGCTGTTTGTAAGTTCCATGCTAAAGAGAAAAAATTGAAAAAAAAAAAAAAAGACTCCATGCAAACTCCAGAACAAAAGGAGTTTGCTGCTAAAGGGAGGGGAGTTTTAAAAGGGGGAGGGTATGGGAGGGAGGAAGGGAAGAGATTCTTAATGGTATATTGTTTTCTGAGCTCTACCAATTAGCAAACATCTCTTATAAAAGAAAGAAAGAGGGAAGAAATTCCATGCACTGAAATAGCTCCAGTCAGCTGTGGGCACTCCGGGCTTCTGCTAGCAGGCTTTCATCCCTGTCCCTAACCCTGGCCCTTACATCAGTCCAAGTGCATCCTGGGGCTATTGTCATGCTGATGAATCAGCCCCAGAGACTGGATTCTCCCACTGCCTAAAGAGACATTCCCACCGCAGACAGGGCTCTGGGGCTCATTCAAGCTGAGCTGAATTGCCTTGGAGAATAAAAGACCCAGCCTTAATTAACCAGCGCTCTCGCTCCCAATCACAGCTTGATTGTAGTGTAGCCTGCTCTTCCCTCTAGGGAGGAAACGCCAGGCCTCCTGAGGCAGCCCCAGCAACGGGAAGTAGGGATCCCCTTAGGGAGCTGGAGTTGATTCTATCTTGTTTTGAAAATAGAATATCACAGGGTATTATACTCCTATATCACGGGTGTCCTGTTTTTTTTGGAAAGAAACAAATCTCAGTGTCTGTGATTTCTTTGTCCCAATTCCTGGGATCCACCCACTGTTCAAGGCTCCTTCCTAATGGGAGTCTTTGCAAGCATTTTGCAACCTTGCCCGAGAGTTTATTCCCAGCGTTGTTTTTATTTCATTTAATAGTTCCTGATCCCATTGATAACATTGGAGGGGGGCAGATACCTATGTTCATCCACTGAGTGATTGGTGGGAAGTCAGGATTAGCTGTATCTTTTCAACCTTTGCCATTTTTCTCTCAACAGTCCCTAAGAAGCTGCAGCCACTAGCAACTGGCTTGATTTCTAGTAGATGAACATTTTCCTTTCTGATTACTAAAGGTGGAATGGTCTTCACAGTATACCAGGCTCTGTAGATGTAACCAACCGTCTTATTAAATAAGAAACACAGAGCCGATTCAGAGAAGAAAGCCAAGAGGTCAGAGCTAAGAGCCTCACCCTTCCTGCTTCAGCGATCCTCTTCAGTCAAGAGAGCTCTCCGAAAGGGACCTACTTCCTGTGTGTATGTCTTTATATAGTCTAGCTGTTCTGCCTTCTCATTGGTTGTAAACCCAAACACGTGACTGCCTCGTCACTGCCTGTCTGTACCGCCCTCCAGGTCCTTAAAGGCATATGCCACCGCTGCCACGCACTCGCTATGGCTCTAATAGCTCTGACCCCCAGGCAACTTTATTTATTAACATACAATTAAAATCACATTTCAGTACAAGTAAAATACCACCACGAGGCTCACTTGAGTTTGGATTTGCTGTTGTTTTGTTTCGGTGGTGGTGGGTGGTGGTGGGTGGTGGGTGGTGGTGGTGGGTGGTGGTGAGTGGTTGGTTGTTGTTGTTGGTGGGCTCCCTGAGGATTAACCCTGGGGGTTGCTCATGTTAGGTATAAACTGAGTTATATCCTGAAAACTGAGTTTAGACATTTGAAAAAATCACCTCAGTTGATTTACTTTACAACCTCTGAGTTCTGTGAACAGGTATGACCAAGAAGGTCAGCAAGGGTGGAGGCGGGGGATTCTCACTACATCTCGTGAGTGTTCTGTTGGTTTAGGGGGTCTAGAAGAGCTCATCTCATCATCCTAACTGGGAGTCCCTCAATGGTGGTAATGGCTTAGGGGACTAGTGGAGTGCCACATTCTGACAGGAGTGAGTGTGCTGTTAGCTGGTGTGTGTGTGTTGGGGGGCATGTACAGCAGGACTCCCACTGTCAGTGGAGTCCCTGATGGCTGGAACAGTGGGGCTGTGCGAAGAGGCAGCCACTCTGAGAGTCTAGCTCCTCTCTTCCGCATTACTTGCCCTGCAGTCTGCTGAGTCCTCCCCTCTCCCTCCCCCCCATGTTTACTCTCTACGCCTTGACTCCCAGGAGACTTGTGGACAGCCTTTGAATATGTCCGGTAGGAGGTGGTGTTCCTGGAAAGGAATTCTTAGCATGGTTGCAGCCATCAGGTGTACTGCTTAGAGGGTCAGACACCCCAGTTTCCTACTGTTCTAGGGGAGTCACTTTGCGAGGCCAATGCTGAGGGGCCATTTGTTTCCTTTGTGCGTTCTCTGAACACCACAGGCTGTGCCATTCATTATCTTGTATTAGGGCGGTCCTGCTCCTCGCCAGGCTTCTGTACTAGTTATTTCAGTCCTCTCTGGGACAAAATAACAATGATGTGGAAGAAGGCTCTATTTGGACTGTCCTCATTTCATGGCGGGAAGGAGTGGTGGCTGGTGTCTGTCCTTAGTGGCAGGAGGTATCAGAGTGGCCTGTTTAAATCAGAACAAAGAAGCAGAGGCTGGACCAGTCTGTCACCCTCATGTCTGCATCCTCCCCCTCCCTCCCCACTTCTTCCAGCTAAGCTCTACCTCTTACAGGTGCCACAAGTCCCCAAACAGCACTGGCAGCTGGGGACCAAGTGTTCCAATATACAAAGAACAGGGTGCTTCACACCCAGCCTCCCCAGCTTACCAAATCGATGGTCAAATAGGAGAGGCTTGAAAATATTTCCAATGCCTTGCATTTTAATAAAATAGAGATTTAACAATCGGCAGCACAAAATCACTTTCAGTATAGTTGTTTTCGTTTCTTTTCTGTTGCTGTGATGAAATGCCATGAGCAAAGGCGACATAAGGAAGACTTCATTTAGGCTGATGGTTCCAGAGAAATAAGAGTCCATCATAACTAGGAAGCACCAGGGCGAGCAACAGACAGAGCGGCAGGAGCAGGCAGCTGGGAGCTCACATCTTCAATGCAACCACAAAGCAGAGGCAGGGGGTGGGGGTGGGGTGGGGTGGTGGGGTGGGAGGGAGGTGTGGGGGTGCAGGAGTGGGGGGGGGTGGGAGGGGTGGGGGGACGTCTAGCAGAGGAGCCAACTGAAAACCATATGCTCTCAAAGCCCACCCCCAGCGGATGGATGTACTTCCTCCAGCAAGACCACGCCTCCAAAACCACTCCCAAACAGTGCTACCAACCGGAGCCCAAGTGCTCAAATATAGTGAACCCCCATGATCCGCCTGTCTCTGTACCCAACTGGGATCACAGAGGACACCACCATGCCTGGCTTTTTGCATGGCTCTTGGGGATGTGAACATGTATAGCTCGTAGAGTAAGCATTTAACCAACTGAACCATTTCCAGTGCTCCAGAACTGTCCACTTTTATAAGAATCCAAGTTATAAGTAAGGCATTTTCTGATTTTTTTTCTTGATACTCTGCCTACCAGAATATTAGCATGAGATCATTTGGTTAGGGGGTTAAACACAAAACAGATACTTGTTATAAACTGTAATGTAAACTCAACAACTCCAGACCCTCCCAGCAGAACACTGTTTGTTCTTTGTTACTTCACAACATTCTGCATGTGCCTTTCTTCTTGCATGGGTGGCTGTATAATTTATTATCTGAGACTGGGTGCTTCATTCAAGAATGAATGTTGGCACTGTTTGGAACTACATGCAGTAGAAGACATGATCAGGACTGTACCTGGTGAACCAGACTATGTCATCTGACTCAGACTACTGAACTTACATGTAAAATGGGTATTGCAATGCCTGCTTTCCTCTAATGTAGTCTGTCTTCTGTGAGTCAGAATGCTACTTTACTTACGCTCAACAGGATGCCATCCACATACTGGAATTTCCTTTCATGTGTGTGGAGTCAATGGATTCTCTAATAGCTGTTATCACCATGTCATTTACTTCACCAAGGTGTGCCCTTAGAGGATCATGTTCTATGATCCCCACCAAACTGCAAGACTATGTAGCAAATAGATGATATGTTAAAATCAAAGAACAAGAAAAAAAGAACTATCCATGACCATATACTGAACATTTCTGAGGCTTTCAGAAGCAGTGAAGTGATCTGAAAAGGAAAATGTTCAAATCTACAGGAGGCAGCACGTAAGTCACGGCTGGGACATGACTCTAGGCAAAAGAGAAATGTGGCCTTGTTGTATTCCTTCCTGTTTTGTTCAGTGTCCTGTTGAGTCATCAGACCATGGATGCTCTGTTTACTCACTCGGTGGAAGTCTCTGGAGTCTGGAACTTTGGCTATCAAATATTGCAAGCTTACATCTATTCCCTCACCTCTTTGCTTTCATTTCATCATCTATAGCTTCAGGCAACAATACTTCTTTTCTCCTGCTTATGACTTCTCGCCAATATGACATAGCTTGTCTTCAAAGGCCTAGGCCGTGTTTACTATCATATAGTGAACATTTGCAATAGTGATTAGACATAGTGGACACTCAATACATGCTCAAGGATGAAGATAAAACATGAATGAAGGTCTCTATCCTCACTGCAGAGAGTACCAGTCTCACTGGGCTTGGTGATGGTTAGAGATGCTATAAGGAAAGTCTTTTTTTTTTAAGGTATTTTGATATGCACACTTTAGGAGCATGGAAAGGTCCATTAGAGGATGGACAGGCAACAGTGTGCTGAGTAAAGGACACCACTGACCCATCAATACCCATGCTGTACTTATTCCAGGAACCAAATACAGCCCCGCATACCTTTCAGAGACCTGAACAGTTTTCACCATCCACCAAATCATCCAGTGCAGCTGTAATGGTCTTGAGAAAGTGAAGATTCATGAAATGTTTGGCTTATGTTGAGTCAGACATTTTCCCCCTTCTTTAACCAAGGAAACTGAAGAGGCAAATAAATCCTTAAGCGGAGGAGGGAGAAGTAGCTGAGCATTCTGAGTCTCAAGTTAGAAACAGGGAGACTCCTCAACCCTTTAAAGCTCAAATTACAGCCATGATGATTTGTCCTTTCTTCTGTTTAGAGATCAATTGTGTTGCACTTGGTTTATAGTGTGAGAATTTTCTAAATCGGGACTTAAAACACCCAAAGATGGTTTTCTCTGTGTAGGATGTTATGGAGCTCCGGGGACATTTTTTTTTTTTCTACTAGAAAGTGGTTAGTTATAATTTCCTTGGCTCCAAATTCTGGTACTGGGCTGAAATGTTGAGAAAATAGAGAACTGTATTCTCCTATAGTATATAGACACTTAATAAAACACAGATGATGGGGAGCCCTCCCTGCTCCCCAGGTGAATGCTGGAGACTGTGCAGGGAAGGGAATTAAAGGATGGGGTGACACATTTCAGCATGATTCTTTCAGAGTAGAGTTCAGCTGCATGTCTAGAAACATTGATCTCAGAATTTTTTTGACCTGTAAGTGTTGACACTGGAAAATATAAATGCTTATTTCCTGTGTATTTTCAGATGGACAGTGGTCAACCACTGTCTTGAGGATCTAGGAGGGACCAAATAATGAGATTGTTGAAGATATAGAAGAAATAATTCACACCTTTAAAAGGCAGGCTCCAATTGATATAAAGAATAAGACTACTAGACATTTGGGTAAAATCAGGTTGAAAAACAAACCATAATGGATGTGGCTCAGACATTAAAAAAAAATAGAGAAAAAAAATAAGGGCACAATGTTTCTATCTGCATTTACGGTCTGAAATTTCAGGTCCCTTAATGTTCAAGCAGAAAATTTCGATCGTGTGGAAAGGAAGATGAACAAGCGCCTTCTCCTTTGACATTAGTAATATTTCACAGTGGTGGTCACTTTGGAGTGGGAGTGGGCCAAATTCAGATCCTGTGTAATAAGCCATGTAGCCACTCAGGTACAAAATACGTGAAAATTGGGGAAGATGACCTATGCCCTAAAGTGTTTGATAAAATCTGCTTGAATTTACCCTAAGAGGATCAGACATATGTGAAATTGATAGGAAAGTACAATGTCAAGATGGGCAATGGGAATTTAAGCCATATATTTCTACTGCCTACTGTAGATAAGAAGAAGAACCCATGAAGTATTTATACTTCCATAAAATACATATTTTGCTGTTACTGACTGCTGTTAATTTAGTAAGAATATAAAATTCATATATATTAATATATGTGCGTTTTTGTGACAATATGCAAAAACAGATCGGAGTACATTTTAAATGCGGTGGTGGCGCACGCCTTTAGTCCAAGCACTTGGGAGGCAGAGGCAGATGGAGCTCTGTGAGTTTGAGGCCAGCCTGGACTACAGAGTAAGTTCCAGGAAAGGTGCAAAGCTACACAGAGAAACCCTGTCTCGAAAAAGCAAAAAAAAAAAAAAAAATGTAAATGGACTAAGCTTGTTTTGAACATTGGAAGCATGGAATGGCTGTGTATGTGACTGTGGTCTGACAGGACTCACAGAAGCCATGCTTACGCTGGGCAGCCCCTAGCTGGTACAGTACGGTCTGTCACTTCTGCTGAGGCAGGGGTCTGTGCTGTGGCTTTCCTTCCCGGAGGAGAGATCTTCTCAAAGGAGATCCGGGTGTGAGGTTCTTTCTACCCAGTTCCCCTTCCCCATTTCTTCCCCAGGTGCCAGGCTTCATTAGAATGTTTTTCCCCACTTCATCAACCTCTTGTCAATCTCTCAGATGTCTCCTTCCATCTTGGCACCCGCTTCTTATAGAACCTTGCCATGTGCTGGCTTTTGATGAATTGATAGGTGCTAAAAGTACAGGTGCACGACTTCTTTTTTCCTTTTTTTTGTGTGTGTAGAAAGTGGCTTCAGAGGTTGGAGAAACGAATATAGTCACTCAAAAGGAAGTCAATATAAGAAGCCTTATTGTACTTCATGATAAAAATAAGATCAAGTGTATTTATACAAGTAATGGGGGTCCCAGACAAAACCCAGCTACCTCTTCTTTATACAGGACCCCCAAAGAGGTTCAGAGAAAGGAACCAATGCAAGCAGTGGCTCAGTGATAACGAGCACACACAAAAGAGAACAGAACAATGAATTCGAGAACAAGATTGAAAGGTAATAATTTTACAAGACACTGATAAGGAGTTTCAAAAGAATATTAGAGATTTCACTAGAAGCTAATATATAACGGAAACAATCTGAAATTCAAGAGTTGATTCTGGGAAGGTTTAGAACGTTTGAAGCCAGCTGGTAAATTTTAAGCACCCTCCTGAGTATGTTTCACTTGTCTTGAAATGAATACCAGTTTGAGGGAGGTGCAGAAAAACAGGGTCACCTTGCTAAAACCAGTCAGGTACACCAAGGAAAGGGTTTTAACTCTCAGGTGAGGAGTACGTCTCTGATATGGGAGAAGCGTTGCAGTAAAACCACATCTAGCCACAGATTTCAGGTTCTTGGATGTTTAAAGGGGGATTATTTTATCATTTCCTAGAAATATGATCTTTTTGTCTGCAGATGACTTGTAGCAACCTTTGAATTATTGATTTACTTTTCTCTATATGTATCCACGTGCATCTGAATGTGAGCGTGTGCTGGTGGCAGGAGTGGCCTTGGATCCCCAGAGCTTGAAGTTACTGTACTTCATGATAAAAATAAGATCAAGTGTATTTATACAAGTAATGGGGTCTGTACTGATGTGTGTACTGGGAACCAAACCCAGATCTTCTGCAGGAGTAGTACATAGTCTTAACTGTGGGGCCGTCTCTCTAGTCCCCATACTAACTCTTTACGACTCAGACATTGACAGTTGGATTTTTGCCCTGTTGAATTGTCTGACTCTTTGTTCTTTTAGGAGTACGCATGGTTTATACAGAGAAAGCAACTGTGTGATGGGCTGATTGTAAGTCATGACTCCTGGGCTCTGTAGGGCATTTAAACAGATTCCGATAGTTACCTTCTTCCAGACTATACCAGAGGAGCTGGCTCTTCCTCACCCCTCCTCTGTCTCCAGTTGGTAGTAAAGGACTTTATGAAAGCAGGATAACCAGGATCCTAGGAGAGCCAGCCCCTGGGAGGCAAGCTGCCCCATTAATAAATGACTCTTCATTTGTGAGAAGAAGGTATCTGTTGGGCTAAGCCACTGATTCTCAGCAGCCATTTGCTCGCATGGCATTGGTTATCCTAAGGGCATTTGCTTAACCTTTCTGTTGATGCTGAGGAAGAATAAGCCATAATCATGGCTGACTTCCATGTCTGTTTGCTCCCTGTAAGGCTGATGAAATTTCATTGTCTTGTAGATGAAATCAAGCTAATTTGAGATAATTCTCGTTGTAGAATAACAGATTTGATCACAGATTTGATAATTCTGAAGTGTGTTATACTGAAGATTAGCATAGAAGATTGAAAACTTTTTCCTTGGTAGGGGTGTGTGTGTGTGTGTGTGTGTGTGTGTGTGTGTGTGTGTGTGTAAGGAACATATTTCAATAGACAATTTTAGGTCACTTATCATTAAACAGTCTAAGAAAATAAATTCAGTGATTGGCACAGGGGAATTTTTTCCAAGTTGGTTAATTTTATATAAGCAGACATTTATCACATGAACTAAATCTTGCATTCTGTCAAAAACTTAGATGATACAGGCAATTCTTTTTTCTGGTTTCTCAGACATGGGCCAAACATTTATTAGGCCTCAGAAGTAATTTTATTTTTCCCTTTCCCCAGGAAAAACACTAGGACACAAAATATGCAGTATCAGCACCTAGCTGTCCTCTGCCAGGAATGCATTGTGCTTCCCTCAGAGTTGGCCCAGATCTTGATAAGTACTACACAAAGCTCCAGACTGAGAGCATTGATTCCGAAGAATCAGAGCACTGTATGACTCATGGAGATCCACCCTGTTGCTGATGATGGGAACCCCTTGAATTTCCAATACAGTTCTTCTTGTTTGAGATTGGTTGTCTGAAGGTCCCCTTTATGGAACAGATTTCACATAGAAACACATCCAGCTGTTAGCATCATCTCTCTGTCACCGTATTCAGGGCCCCACAGACACCTGCATGTTTCGGTAAAAATTCAGCACGCTTACTTATTTCTGCATGTGGTTCCATGGTTGAGTGCGCCCGGTACAATACTCTAGAACTTGATAAGGAGTGGATCTATAGTGGGTTAACAAACAAATGATAGCTTTAACATGCTCCTGCTTAGAATGTTTGACCGTGAGGAGGAAACAACACACCTCACAGTGCTCACATTATTGGTGTTATTGATGCCCAAACATGAGGTCCTGCTGTTTGAAGCTTGCTGATTGTACAAGAGCTACTGATGAAAGTCAAAGCCATCTCCCCTTCTGCCCTGACATTATGATCAAAACCAGGCCCTCGTGCTTTTAAAAATAACTCCTTTGGATTGAAAGGGACAAAAGAGGGGGTGGGGGAAGAATAAGAACATAGAGTTGTGAGTTTCAGTGTTTTTCCTGCCAACATACACAGACCCACATCCAGAGCACCTCTCATTTACATGCCTGTTTATTTTGTTTGCATGGCTGTCTGAAATCTGGGACCTTAGCTTTCTAAATTGAGACAAAGAAAAGTTAAGATAAAGTCAACACTGGCTCTGTTTAGTTGTGTCTGTCCCCATAAGGACAAGGTCTTCCTGTCACCGCCTGGACAGATGTTCCCATCACCGAGAGACAGTGTGCATTTGAAGGTGTACCACTGAGGATTGGGAAGGCAGAGGGCAAATTCTTCCATTTCTAAATTTCAAATGCATAAATCCGGTTCTAGGAGTTAGTAGTTTTACTCCAGGAAGATTCACAGTAGATAAAGTGGGGAAAGGCTTTCAGACACTTCACAGAATGGAGACTGAATTTATAGGAATTTTGGAGTAGACAATACCACATGTGGATAACAGCACTGAGAGATTTTTTTTAAAGTGTTGCTATAGTTAATAAGCATTTACTCTGGGTCAGTGTTGAGCTTGGCACTTTATAAATATTAAAACATCTAATCTTAACAGCATTATTAGGACATATTATTTCCATTTTCAGAGGAAGAAACTGATGTTCAGAAAACTCAAGACTCTTGTCCAAGGGCACAAGTTATAGGTCAAACTCAGACAGCATTGCTCTTAAAACCCTGTACTACTCCACAACGACCTCTTTTTCCACACCCCTTTCCTCATGAAACTCTGTCTTTGAACAGGGTATCACTTTCCTTTGGGACTCTACAATTCATCCTTGACCAAATGTTGCTTTAAGAAGATTTTCTTCCTCTCTAACATTGATTCCTGTCCCCCTGTAAGTAGCTACTCAATTTCCAGACTTGATTCCGCATGAAGTTGGGACTCAGAGGTAAGATCTAAAACTCCAAAGATGTGAGAATTTCTTTCTTGGGGGAAGGTGTCTATTCCCTCTTTCTAAAGTTCCAAAACAAAGTGTGATTTCTTCAAAGTTCACCCTGGGGAACCAATGAGTTTATTGGGCAATTTACAAAATATAAATGAGGGGCTGCTATTAGGACTTTGGGGGACCCCAAAGCAGTTACAATGGAAAGTCATCACCCAGTATAGATGCTGTACCCCTTCCATGGCCACTGTGATGGCTGTTTTTGGTTCTCAGCTTGACTACATCTAAAATCAACTATAACTGAAGCTGTTGGGCACACCCATGAGGGATTTTTTTTTCTTAATTAAATCATTTGAAGTGGGAAGACCCACTTTTAATCCAGACCTTTTGAGGTGGGAAGATCCACCTTTAATGTGGGCCTCACCTTCTGCTGGCAACCTATATAAGTGACATGGAAGAAGGACGCTTGCTCCCTTTGCCTGCTTGTTCTCGCTCCTTCTGGAAAGCCCATTTCTTCACTGGCATTAGAGCCTATATCTTTGGGATTCTGGCGTATACTGAAGCCCAGCAGAGGTACCCAGGCTTGTGGAATGAATAACTACTAGATTCTTGGACCTACTGTGGGTAGACAGCCAATGTTGGACTAGCTAGACCATAGGCTGTAAGTCATTCTAATAAATCCCCTTTAAATATATTCCTTCTATAACTTCTGTTCCTGACTAACATAACAACCTAGGTGGAGCCCTCTTCCCCAGCTTATATACTCTAATCCCTCCCATAGATCTCCAAGGCAAAGTCACATACAAATGGTTAGGAGGAGTGACTGGAATATCAGAGGAGGGTCTGATGGCCCCCAACCGCTTCTCTAAAGGAATACCAACAGTCCACAGGCCCTATCAGCAGACACAGCTGATCTGATGAAGATGGCAACAATTTTTGCTAGCAGAAAATGTTGCATGTCATTGTTATTATATTATTAATAATGTTGTATACCATGAAACCAATTCCTGGCTTGAGCACTGTTTTGTCTCATAGGGCGGCTGATCGCCCTCTCACTTCCTGATGGCAAAGATCTGCATTCAGGCCCCATTGTGACTCATCAGGGGATGATCTCCATTCTCAACAATGCCCTTCCTTTGTTAAATAAGGATGGTATATCTGGATGAAAGTGGAACAGGCCTCCTGGGGAGCATCCCTTTCCTGGTGAAGAAGATACTCCAGCAAATGTTAGACTACCTTCCAGGAGGATAAACCATCTAACCATAAATCTCTGCAAACTCAGCTCAGGCCACAAAGCTGAAAAGAGCTTTGAAAATGGGCTGTAAACTGCACAACCAGCAACCTGTGCTGGCAAGGGTTCTGGAATAATCGCGCTGAAATGTAAACTTAGCTGCAAAATGGATGTTGAGAGCTCTGGGCTTCTTGGCCACGTCCCATCTGTGCACACTCTGGGATAGGAATGTGTAAAGGAAATGATATTAGTTTCTTGTACAATCAACAGTTCTCTAAGGGCTTCTAAACAAACACATCCCTGACTGTCTAGTTCCATAGCTCCCATGTTCACAGAACATCTTGCAAATATATGTCCTCAGATCAATTCAAGGTCCTCCTTGACCTTTTATTGCCATTAATGTATATTGGTGTCTACTGTCTGAGCTCTCATGATTGAGGCAACGCTGATCTGCTTAGTTTCATTCTTTGTAACTTCCTCCTTTGGCCTCCAGAATCCTACTGTAACTTCAAGCCCTCTGGATTTCCTAAGTCACCCCATGCTTTATGCCATGCCTCTTCCCCATTCTATTTTTTAAATAATAATTTCATTTATTCTCTGAAAGACGCATGCGTAAAATGTATCTTAATCATATTCACTCCATTTTCTTTGTCTCTATGATCTCCCTCCCCCAAACGCATCTCTTCCCCAACTCACATCTACTTTAACAAATCATTATTGTTGTTATTTTTAACCAACTAGTACTGCTCAATTAGGACTATTCTTGCAAGCCTTGATTTAGGGTCATTGTCTGGGACATGGGCAACCTCTCAGTGGCTACACCTCGAAGGAATGAAATTCTCCCTTCCTGAACATCCATCATCTGCTGATAGTGCCTCAGGGAAGGGCGGATTCCTGGGATGCTGTCCCCCTCTGGTTTTAAGTGCCTTGGTCCTGTACTGGAAAGCACAATTTTTGTGAATTCATGCATGCATTAGTCATGCTGTACCCATTGGACAGCATTTCAGAGCACTCCTCCTCTTCCTCTTTTCTATCCTTTTTACTTCGTCTTCCATGGTGTTCCCTGAACCTTCTACAACTCATCCATTCCACCTCCCTCCAGAGATCTGATTCCCTTAAGTCTATTGTCCTACTTGATTAGTTGAGCTCACTGTGGGCAACTGAGTAATCACACCAGGGACTGGCCTCTGGCCTCCAAAGGCACACGTACACACATGCTCTCATGTAAACTTGAACACATATGCAACAGCCAGTAACACCTTTGTAAAACAACTTATACATACATAAACACAAAAAAATGTATAAATAAGCAAATTCATGAATAATAAAGATTTATTTGACAAAATAGGTAAGAGTAAAATTATAAAAATATATGTAGACATATATTTTTACATATGTATCTGCATTCTGTCAGGCAATGTGTAAGCTAGTTGCCACAAGTGGATGTCCTGATTTTTACAGTTCTCATAGATGGGGATACTAAGGGATAGAGAGATTATATGGAGAGCTAAGATTCTGTCCCTGGAGAGTTAGCTGTTAAGCTGTGAGTGTGATGGTTAATTTTTTGTATAAACTTAGATGGAACATGTTATGCCATAGTAGCTGCATCAGCATGATTTTTGGGTGCATTCTGGAAGCTATTAGCATTTGAGTACAGTAGGTGGCCCTCGTCAATGTGGGCAGACTCCCTCTAATCATTCGAGGACCAGAATGGAGCAAAGAGGTGGAGGAAGGAAAGATTTGATCTCTGCTTGGGTGATCTATGATACTCCTCTTTTCTTTACTCCTGTTTTTCAACTCTTAGCTTATACCTGACACGTATGCCATCATCTTTCTGGTACTCAGGTCTTTAAACCACAGCAATTGCTGCCCTACATTTCCAGCTTTTGAAGGATAGGTGTAGCTAGAGTTTTCCTGCCTGATCCACAGTCAGGACAAATCTATCTCAACCGCCAGTCCCACAGCCGCTCAGGCCCAACCAAGTAAACACAGAGACTTATATTGCTTACAAACTGTATGGCCATGGCAGGCTTCTTGCTAACTGTTCTTACATCTTAAATTAATCCATTTCTATAAATCTATACCTTGCCATGTGGCTCGTGCCTTACTGGCATCTTCACATGCTGCTTGTCATGGCGGTGGCTGGCAGTGTCTCTCTGACTCAGCCTTCCACTTCCCAGAATTCTCTTCTCTGCTTGTCCTGCCTATCCTTCTGGCCTGGCTACTGGCCAATCAGTGTTTTATTTACTAACCAATCAGAGCAACATATTTGACATACAGAACATCCCACAGCAGATAGGTCTTGGTACTTCTCACGCTCCATAATTGAGTAAGCCAGTTGCTTACAGTACATCTTACTAAGTAGAAATAGCTACAAATAGATAGATGATAGATAGATGATGGATGGGATAGACATTATGTACATGCAATGATGGGTGAATAGATAGATGGGCAGGTGGATAGACAGATGACATAATACAGACACATATAGGTAGATGAATAGGTAGATGGATAGATAGATGAACACATGGATATATAGAGACATAGATACATAGGTGATGGATGGTTAGATGGATAGAGATGGATACATGCTATGTGAGTGGATAGATAGTTGAATGAATAGATGATAGATAAATGGATAGATAGATGATAATTTCTAGTTGGTTTTGTTTCTTTGGCATATCCTGATGTACTCCATCTGCTTCAGGCCATGCTGTTTCACTTTTTCCAGATGCCTACATACTGCTTCCAGGAAGAGTCTTAACATTTCAAGCCTTTTGATTTGTCCTTTGAATTTGTCAGGGGCCCCAGTAGCCAACACACGTCATTATTTATGTGAGTTGCAATTATTCCAAATAAGGAGAAACCTGAGCAAAGGACACAAACAAAAAGCAAGTCCAAATTTCTCATTTTGGTAATGTTGAAAGAGACATGGAGGAGATTGGTGACTAGTACCAAGGCTTTAAATTTTGTTTTTCAGAGTTTGAATAAATACACATACAACGTTGAACACTAAGCTTCATCACTGTGACCTTTAGTTTTGCTTCCAGCTAAGAGAGCTGTGGTGACCCTGAAACAAGTCTACACAGGGACAGCATTTCCTTACCTTTTCTTCTCTAAGGTAAGATAAACACATATGGGATTTTTTCCACCTCTTTTTTTAAAATAATTTTTTCGTACAATAAATTCTGATCACTGTTTTCCATCTCCTCCAAGATTCATAACCCCCCTACGATCCATCAATCTCCATGCCTTTTCTCTCTCTCTCTTTAGAAGTCAAAACAAGCTAAGAATGACAAACAAATGAACCAGAATCAAACAAAAGAAATAGAAAAAAAGAAAAACTACTCCCTTACAGAGGAAGAGAGAGGGAGAGAGAGAGAGAGAGAGAGAGAGAGAGAGAGAGAGAGAGAGAGAGCATAAAAACTCAAAATCAGAAACAACAATATATAAGCAAAAGACCAGTAAGGTAAAACATGCCCAAACAAAGCATCATGAGACAAAAAAAATCTCCAAAAATACCACTGGGTTGATGTTTTGCTGGCCATCTACTGCTGGGCATTTGGCCTTAAGTGTGGTTTATATACCCAGTGAGACTCCTTTGGAGAAAACTATGTGTTTCTTTGTGAGTGTTTGTCAACTGGAGAGAACTTCTTGGTTGAGGATGGGGGCTCGTGTCTACTTCCCCTCTCAGTGCTGGGACTCCATCCAACAGGCCCTGTGCATGCTGCCACCTAACCTGTGAGCTCTTGTGTGCATCCGTTCTGCTGTGTTTAGAAGGCCTTCTTTCCTTGGTGTCCTTCATCCTTACTTGCTCTTACACTCTTTCTGCCTCCTCTTACATATAGCTCCCTGAACCCTGAGGGGAGGGGTTTGATGAAGACATCCTATTTAGGACTGAGTGTTCCAAGGTCTCTCAGTCTCTGAATGTTGTCCTGTTGCACACATGGGACTTGAACTCTCAGCAACAGGACTTCTGTTAGCCATGTTAGCTTCTAAATGGAGCTGTTACCCCACTGTTCTGTAGTTCTTTCCAGTTTGTGATCAATAGTCTCTGTGCTCTGATATTGAGACAAAATGCACACTTGAAACATCTGTAGCATCTATGACATATCTTTCTCATGCTGTGACCATGTGCACTCTAGGTATCAGACCATGCTTTTGCTTTCCAACTCTCTCGATATATCATTTCCCCCCCTGTAGCATGTGATAGCCTGATTGGTAGAAACTATGATTATCTGGTGCCAAGAACAACCAAACATGGCTTGAATGATGTTGGCCTGATATTGTCCAGCTTAAGCTAAATTTTAGTCCTACCCAGGCCATGGGAAAGGTTGGTGTTTGGATGGCTGGTGGGCTCATACCACAGTGTCTCATAAGTAAGTCGGCCTGTGGAGGCAGCAGTGAGAAGGCTATTTCAGTCATTTGATATTGGTGTTTGATGACTTCCTAGCCCCTTTCCCAGTGTGCGAGTACTCATCAATTTCTGTTGGAAAGGGGGATGGATTGGAAATTGATTCTTAAAAAAAAAGAAGCAGAAAATTGTGAAATCCTCTATTTCCCAAGGGTTAGAACCCAGGTTAGAGCACAGGTTATGGAAGAATTCTGCTATATGAACTATTTTTAAGCACAGTTGGTGACAATCACCACTTCTGAAATGCAGCTTCAATTTTAAACTACAAGGGCCTGTGCAATGGAGTTTAGTTTTCTGTTTTCCAAAACAAACTTCATCTTGCTACAGTTAAATTTCCATCTTTTGTGATCGTCAGACATTGAATCATGTATTATAAGTGGTATTTTTCGAATTATTTTTTCCAGGATAGAAGAGTCTAGAATTTTTAACATGAATAGATTAATCTACCTTAAAGAAATTAAGAGAAACTCCTTAGGTATTTTGTTTGATTCTTTGATTCTACAGACTTTTCTTAGTATTTCTGCACAAAGCTAAACAATTGTTCATATAAAACTTGTCTAAAATTATTTTCAATATCTCTAGTTTCTAAATATTTAACATATCTAGGATAGTATAGACGTTTTTAAGGTTGAACAAAGTCAATACTTAAATTCCATTAAAGTGTGTTAGTATTCACATTATGCAACTAACAAAACACAAGAGAAATCAACAAACACAACAAAACAGAGCAATTAAACTCATCATATGATAGAAATGTTTTGGAGAGCTGCAGAGAAAGATGAATAAAATAGAGTTTCTGTCTGTGATGGCTAATCTTAGCTGCCAACTTGATTAGACCTGGATCAACCAAGAGGCCATTTCCTAGAAGGATTAATTGAAGAGAGAAGACCCTCCCCAGAGTGGACACCATCTCCTGGCAGAGAAGAGAAGAGCCTATTACCAGATGCCTTAGCTAGTTCTGTCAATGTGACCAGCTTACCTGCCAGAACAATAGAAGGAGGAAAGATTCATCTGAGGCCATAGCATGGAGTTTTTAGTTCATCATAGTGACAAGAGAAAGTCCAACTATGAGAGCAATATTGTTAGGTGGTATAGTCTCACATAGTATAGAGAAGGAAGCAGAAAGCATAGGGTCGTCTCTTAGTTCCTTTTCTATTACTGTAACACAGTACCATGACCAAGACAACCCATAAAGTAATCATTTAATCAGACTTATGGCTTCAGAGAGTTAGAGTCCATGATGGCAGAGCTAAGGCATGGAGGCAGGAACAGCTGAGAGCTCACATCTTGACCCATGAGCAGGAGGCAGTGAGCTGTGCACTAGCTATGGTACCAGTCCTTCCTTTGAAACCTCAAAGCCTGCCCCTAGTGATACACCTCCTCCTACAAGGCCACATCTCCTAAACCTTTCTAAACACTTCCCTGCAGCTTGAGGCCAAGCATTCAAACCTATAAGACCTGAGTAGCCATTAGCTTTCAAGCCACCGTAGATGGGAACCTTTGTTGAGAATGAGCCTGGCTGTAATGACTTACTTCCACCATCTGGGCCTTTCCTCCAGAAACCTCCACAGCTGAAAGCCATAACCTGGGGACTTTTGAATCTGAACACTTCAGATTCAAGCCACAACACCAAGGAGCTTTCCTGTGATGCAGAGGAATTTAAATTTTGAAAGACCCTGGCAGATCAGAGATTATGAATGAAAAGACAAACGACCTTGGAAGCACCTGCATAAAGATCTTGACCCTGACATCAGGAAGAAGCTTTGTCTAGGGAAGTCATTTACCTTTCTTGCTTCTAGCATGAAAACACCAGTTTATATATTGAAGATGCTTATTCACATGAACAGATACTAAGTTTGGAGAAAAAAAAAAAGAAATAATCCTATGTATCTCCCAAACTAGAACTCTGTTCAATTTCTGTTCCCATGGTAGTTACTTCATCTTATAAACGGAACTGAATTTATATGGTGTAATCAAGCAGAAGTCTTGACATATAGGCTGCCCATCTACAAATATCCTCAGCAAACTAACAAGAATGAAGAATGGGAAATTGCATTCTCCAAAATAAGAGAAGGAATAATGGCCTGAGACAAAGGGCCAAACCTTTTTTTTCAGAATAGACTTAAAAGCCTTCCTAATCTTTGAGAGCATCTGGCCTGTATTCAGCCTCCCTAGAGGGCCAGGGAAGGGCTCCTCTGAGAGTTTCACAGGCAAGCACGTGAACTCTTGAATTGTGGAGAGCTGGGAGGGTCTAAGGAGGACCCGACTATTATCTTCTGGATGAAGCATGGAACAATGGGCTTTAAGTGGAAACTCCAACCACGGGCTCCGCTTACCTGGCTCTGGCTGCCCAGCTGTGGTTTACCCCACTACCTCTTACAGAGCTAACACAAACTGAGCTCCTATTGTATATTTGTGTATATTTGGTGCTGTTTTATTAACTCATACATGTTTGCCCCTCAGAATCACTCTGAAAAAGAAGGAAACCAACACACATGGCTTCTGCCCAATTGTCTACTCAGTCCAGCAGTCTGAGCAATGGTTTTTGTTTTGTCTTGTTTTGTTTCGTTTTTGTTTTTTAGCAAATGAGATCTCATTGAAACGTCAAATAAATACTGCTATATGTGAGTGCTATCATATTCTGCCTTGATTTATGGGAAATGAAAAACCTGAAGCTTTGTAAGAATAAAGAAAGCTGTCCTGTGGGAGAGACTGAGTGAGCCTCTAGTCACTGACTTCCTCCACTCCGAGCGACACACCCCAATGACACAACAAATGACCTAAGGGGCTACTGTTAACTAATTCCCCAGAGAGTGGCCATTGCTTATGATCTGCTGGGAAATTCGCCTTAATAAAAACGATGGCCATTTGCATCTGGGTCTGCAGGTGGTTGAGACCCAGCCTGTAAAAACTCACACGTGCCCAGTAGAAGCGCACCCATTTTTCTTTCTTTCCTCAGTTAAGGCTTTGAATTGGCGCCAGCTGTGCTTTGATGCAGTGGCCAGAAGACCCCAATATCCTGCTCTTTGTTTTTCCTGGAAGTTATTGATTATTGTTGGTCATGAAAGGCTAGCTTGGAGCTCCTTGAAGAACTAAAACTTTGTGGATGGGTGTTGGGGGCGAGGTGGGCACACTACAGAGGTCATGGTGTTTTGAGGTGAAAACTCGGTTTCGGGGGCTTCATACTAGCTAGCCCCATGTATTGACCTTATGGGAAAACAGCCTAGAAACAGACCTTTACAAAGACTCCAACTGGATTCTTCTTCATTTTACACAGAACTGGCGATCGTGCCGTAGTTTTAGTAATCCATTCTTGAGGTTTATCTGTCAGCACTGTGCTAATCTGTAAACACGTCCATCAGCAGCAATGTTGTGTCTGATAGTGCTGAGCAGCTCCTCTGAAGCAGGCTCTTGGGTTAAAGCACTGGAGTCTTTGCTGTCAGGTGAGGTAGAGGCTAATATAGTCTCCATCTTTGCAAAATGATCCTTAGCTCAACGAACTTTTTCAAATGTAGCCGCCTCACTAACTGGTGATAAAAGTGATGTGAACAGGCATATCAAAAATCTCAGAGGACTAGACACCAGTCGCAACAGGACTAGAAGGAAAAGAGAAGAAAAACGAAGTTACCTGAGAAATTTTTAATCTCTTGTACCCGGTCAGCCTTACCCAACTGGTTCCTGTGTGCCTTCCCTGCATGTCTCTGCATTAGTGTTGTTCCCAGATGCAGAAGAGCATGTGGGCTGGGACACAGTTGGTAATGGGATTCCCTATTTTCTACCAGAGAACAGCACCAGTCCATATTTCTATAAATCAGCTTGCTTAGAATAAGAAACTCACTTTTTTTCCCACTCAAAATGGATTTCATCTTCGAGTCAGGGGGGATAGGGGGATTGTGGTGAGTCACTCCACTTTTCAGGGGAGAGAGGCTCTAACTCCCAGAGGAGCAAAGAGCCTCAGCCCACTGGCGCCCAAAGAACTAACACAATGGGCAGATGTCCGAACCCTACTGGCCACGGCCCAGAAGCAAACAATAGAACCCTGGCCAACTTCTACTACAGAGAGTTTCTGAAGCTATGGTATTGCGGTGGCCAGCCAAAAACGCATTATGAGACCGCAGCTATCCACAATAGTCTCACTTCATAAAGAAGGGGCAGACTGGGGAGTGGGGAGTAACGTGAGCTTACGTTCTCTGGTGGAGTTTAAGGAAAAGTGTGCAGAAATTTTGCCTCTTTGCCCTTTCGGATGATGGATTGCTTCAGTCTTATGAAACACTGGAGCTAAGTCCTTCAGGGTTGGGACTGCATGAATATTAATTGGTCGCAAATAAGAAGAGTGAGGCTTTGCTTATTGCCAATCTGGGCGGTCATCACTACCAGCCCTTTCCATGGTCTGTATTTTAAAACAGCACTTTTCAAAGTGAGAGGGAAGTCAAAAGTTGGACTTGGGAAGGATATTTTGGTCAAGCCTTCTTCAGTAATCATTGTTTGACCCTTTAAAAAATGGCATCGTGTTCTAAGACTATAATGACGTGGGATTATCTAAACAGATCCTATTTCATATCCCTCAAATGGATGCAGATAACAGAACTCAGGAGAAGTCCGTTTTTACAGTTCCTAGAATTTTGTGGATTTGAGTATTTACTTTATGTGTGTTATCTTCCCTGCTGATAAATAAAGCAGGCATTGTATCTCCTCTTTTACAGACCAGATCGGTGATGGAAGACCTTGCCAATGGAAGGGCTCGGGGAAAGGGTGGCAGAACAGGGATTCTGAGCAGTATCCAGCTCTTCTGCATCCTGCCTACTTTCTATCCAGGTCCTGTACAGTCCTCATGCTCTCCACCCCCACCACTCCTCATCTCTTTCCTTTTACTGAGGCCATCAGCTCTGACATTGTTTCCATAAACGGCAGAGCACAGCTTGGATAGAAATCACATTAATGCGATTCTCCTGGGGACCCAGCATCAGTTGTTTTCTTGGATATATGGAGTACGGGGCACAAAGCATTTTTTTTTTTTTTTGAGAAAGAATTTACCTTTAACTGTAACAGAGAGTAGAGATTCTCTCCCAGCACAAATTTACAGTAAATTCTCTCCGACCAGTCAGTACCTATTCCATCATACCCAAGACACAAAAATCATAAAAAGCAAATTCATTTGGCTGGGCAGGCTCAAAAATGATGAAAAAAAATCTCATGAAGTCTATTACAGGAGCCTTTCTGGGAGTTTCTGAATATCTGTGCACAGTTCCTTTGAGGTATAGTTCTAGGAAGAGTTTTGCTAAATTGTAGAATAAATAAGAGCCTGCCCTCAACACACACACACCTCAACTTCCTGCTGATTGGAGCCAAGACTGAATTCTAGCCCTGGTAGATTTGGATGGGTTCTATTTTGGCCCAAGAGCCATCCCTGCTGAAGATCTCTCAGGGAAGAGTCTATTCCAGCTTTCCAAAGCCTCTCAGCCCAAATATGTTTGGCTCCTCATCCGAACCTTTACAATATTTGATGCCTATTAGAAACAACCTAGCAAACTTCAGAGCCTCAAGATCAAGCTGGACACCAATGGGTAATGGAGTCAGACCTGTAGAGTCACCATGTAACTTAAGCAAGCCTTGAGACCTGCCTTGAAGTTCATGTGCAACTTCATGTTCAGTTTTGGGCAAGGCCTGAGCTCTTTGAGATATTGGTGAAAGAGAGGAGGAGATCCCATTTTCTCTTCTAACCCATCACTTCCATATAGCTACTGTATTCCTTGACCTCAGAGGACAGAGGTTTTGAACAGGGCAGAACAAAAGCCCCCATGGAATCAGAGTCCTTTAAAAACAAGGTGACAATTTTTCTCGAGCTGCATTAACCCCTTGGAGCTAGTAACAAGGTAAGAAAACTATGATTTCAACTTCACCAAGAGATTGGCAGCTTCTAAGGTGGAGAAAATGGCATTGGTGTGCTTACCAAGAAGGGAAATCATGGATAGGTCAGATAAGATGTTAATCCAATCTGGAACTCTGTGGTGGATGGGGAAGACATGGCTAATCTGAAGGGTTCCATTTGACTGAAGAGAAGACAGAACCCTCACAGAGTCTAATCAGCAGTTTCATTTCTTGCTGGCTAGTTGGCTTCTTTGAAGGATGCTCTCAGGCAGAAAAGTTACCTGTTCTGCCACGTCCCTTATAAGCCAAGACTTTGGTGACCTGTGGTTTGTTTCTGGGTGTCCAGTGCTCACAGGAACTGTTTCAGGAGTCACATGTGCTATATCCATTCAAGATAGCAGGAAGTATCTGGAGAAGGCACACATCTGGCTTGAACATCCTGCCACTTAAACAGCAGTGTGACCTTGGGATAAATCATTTAATTCCTCTGAGCCTCAGTTTCTTCAACAGTTATGCTAATCTCTTTTTCAGAGTGTCCTTGTGACAGTAAAAGATGTAGTATTATGTGATCATCCACCGCAAACTCTGCTGTAAGTGTGTGCTTGGGAAGTGTTCCTTAAATATATGAGGAAATGCAAATCCCATCTCCTCTCTCATTTTTTCCACTTTCGCATATTATTTTTAGGACTAGATAAATTACACATTTCTATGGAATCCTATTTCGTGGATAAGCACTAGACTCTGGCCTTGTGTGTAGAATGAATTTTCTCTGCAAAAAAAGAGTTCAAGAATATATATAATTATATATATGTAATATAAAAAGAGTTCAAGAAGATATATATATATATAATTTAGAACTAATTAGCAGAGCCTGAGTGTGTGTGTGTGTGTGTGTGTGTGTGTGTGTGTGTGTGTGTGTGTGTGAGAGCGCGCCCCAGCATGCATGTGGTCAGAAGACAACCTTGTGTATCTCTTTGTTTGAGACAGGTCCTCTTTGCTCTTTGCTGACCCATAAACTTCTATCGATTCTCTTGTCTCTGCCTCCCATCTCACCATAGAGGCACTGGCATTATGTCCGTGATGTAGTCAACCACTCCAGTTTACGTACAATCTAAACTCAGGTCCTCATGCCTACAGGTTCTCTAAATACTTTACCTACTGAGCCATCTCCTCTGCCCAGTTACTAGAGCTTTTGACTGCATAGAAATGATGAAATGATGGCAGGTGTTCACAGTGGTTTCTGGCTGATGTGTAGGATTCACTGAGCTGTAAGTATCCTCCTGGTGGTCCACAGACTTTTATTAAAAATGACAGAAAGTTGCCTCTCCTGCAACTCTCCTGTCTCCAACCTGACAGAAAAATGTGTCTGGATCATGTATGAGTTCTACTGTCCACAGGTTCCTGATGTGTTTGATTTCATTTTTAGAATATTTGTGTTTTCATAAGCTACGGAGCAACAAGCTAAGTTGTCAATGGGATTACAATTTTAAAGTCCTGTAAAATGGGGTGGGGTGTGTATTTGCATTTTACAACAATAGCAAGGAGAATGTTCCTGATTATACTACTTCCATTTTTATTGTTCACGTGTGCTATAAAGTGACTGAGTGACTGTCATGTCAGTACGTCCATGGCCATGGCATGAGAAGTAGTGTGCTTCTTTCTGTCATCAAGAGAGATTCTGAAAACAATTCTGGGCATGGTACCCAATGGCTGGAAGACAAAGTAGGGTAGAGGTTTCTTGGATCTGTTGCTACTTGGAGTCTGGCAGCATCTTTCCCTGGGTGGCCCTGTTGGTTATCATGTGTGAAATGTAATGAATCCTACTGATCTAAGTTTCTTGGTGATTGGCAGCAACCATCAGCCTCTACTAGAAAGCCCAGAGCTGTGTGTAAGTGGGATCCTGGGTCTGCATCTGTGCAGAATGCTCTTAAATAAGTTGTCAAAATGTTAAGCAAAACAAGTCAGATTTGGAAAGAAAGATACCATGTTTTCTCTTATATGCAGAAGCTAGATTTAAAATAATGTGTGTGTGTGTGTGTGTGTGTGTGTGTGTGTGTGTGTGTGTGTGTGTGTGAGAGAGAGAGAGAGAGAGAGAGAGAGAGAATCATGAATCTAGAAAGGGGATCATGAGAGTAGAGGAAGAGGTCTTAAGGAAGGGCAGGGGAAAGAGAGGATAGTGGGATCCATGTGATCAAAAAGTAGAATGGGGGATTAACTGGGGAATGAAGAAAACCAGTCACAGGGAGCCAGAGGCAGAGAGGAGGGCAGTGGGGGAGGGGAACGAATGAGAACAAAGTATAATGACACATTATGTGAACATGCCAGGATGAAACATTACTTTATATGCTAACCCCCAAAATTAATTTAAAAATGCCTTGTTAAATAATTTAAAAAAATTAACTAATTCAGAAGCAATGAATGGCCCTGCCCTGCCCCATTCCCCCTACCCTCCTCCTGCTTTTTTGCCTCTTCATTTACATATTCAATAAGTTCTTTGCCTATTAATTATGCACCAGCTATTGTGAAGGTCGGTAGACAAAAGCAGGCAACTGCCTGCTGTCCTTGCTTCCAGACCGATCTACAGTACTGGTGGTGGAGGTGGGAGTGGGGAGAGCAGGGAGTACAGCCACGCAGAATCAAGCAAGTCTTTGGAACCCAGAGGAGTGATGCTCATAAGAAGAATGACACTGGGCGATGACAGGCCACAGAAGGCTGAGCCAGGGAACAGCATTCTGATAACGGAGAGTTTGAGCAGAGGGTAGAGAAAGAGCAAGGATGGTCATTTGGGGCCAGCCTTTGGTGGGAAGGGAGCGGTGAGGAGGATGGACCAGCTGAAGGAGATCCAGTGAGGGAGGAGAGAGAGCAGGGAGGCTAGAAGGGAGACATAATATCTGTGAGGCACCACAAGCACTGGGCTTTCCCTGTAGATGTGTGTGTGTGTGTGTGTGTGTGTGTGTGTGTGTGTGTGTGTGTGTGTGTGGTCTATGTGTGTGTCTACACATGCACACACAGGTGTGTGCATCCATGCACACACAGACAGAGGTGAGAAGACATTACAAGCATGTCCGATTGTGTTCAGTTCTGATGTGGATGTTGGAGAGTTGAGCTCAGGTCCATCAAGCACTCTTACCTGTGGTGGTATTGTGTTCCCCAAAATATTGTACACCCTAATAAACTTATCTGGGGTCAGAGACAGAACAGACACTAGATACAAAGGCTAGAAAATGGTGGCACTCACATCTTTAATCCTAGCATTCCAGAGGTAAAAATCCCTCTGGATCTCTGTGAGTTCAAGGCCACATTGGAAACAGCCAGGTATGGTGACACACGCCTTTAATCCCAAGAAGTGAGCCTTTAATCCCAGGGAGTGATGGCAGAAAGAAAAGATATATAAGGCATGAAGACCAGAAACTAGAAGCATTTGGCTGGTTAAGCTTTTAGGTTTTGAGCAGCACAGTTCAGCTGAGAGCCATTGGGATGAGGACACAGAAGCTTCCAGTCTGAGGAAACAAGATCAGGAGAGAAGTTGGCCAGGTGAGGTTAGCTGTGGCTTGTTCTGTCTCTCTGATCTTCCAGTGTTCACCCCAATACTTGGCCTCAGGTTTGATTTTATTAATAAGATCATCTAAGATTTCTGCTACGCTTACCTACTGAGCCATCTTCCCAGCCCTGACTGTGATTTTTTTGCCTGTAATTGAATGAGAAGTCATCAGAGGAGTTTAGGTGAGTGGTGGATTTGATAAAAGATCATATTTGGCGTCATCTCCAGAATCCATTTGGATCACAGTAGTGAAAATGGAGCAGGGAAAAGAAAATTGTGGGAAAGATTACAGTGAAAAAATAAAAATAAAAAGCTTTACCAGCAACTTCTGTATTTTGGTTATTTTACTTAAAGTAAAACTCATCAAAATTATATCTGATATTTTTGCCTAAAGATAGAGCTTTCTGATTTCCCTTCACCATTCCTCTCTCTTTCTCCTTTCCTTAAATAACCCCTTTTCTTTATTTCCCCATCTTACCCTCCTTTCTTGCTCTGTTATCTTTGGGTTATGCAAATTAGGTTAGCTTCAGCCATGAACATTCCTTTTCCCCCCAAGGTTCTTCACAAGTAAAATACTCTTTCAGTGTTCTAGAGATGTAGTTGGGATGGACTGGGACTCAGTTGCCCAACAAAATCTATTGCGACCTTGTAAGGAAAGCCTTGAGAACATGTGCTTCCCAAAGACAGTCCTTCGATCTTTCACCCCATTGGCCCATCTTTGGTTGTAGGAGACCCAACACCACTCTTCTGAGACAGTTATCTTTCTTCTTTTGTAAGAATTCCAACACACAGCTTTGCCCCTGCTACTTCTGATCAGTGTTTTGGTTGTCATCCTAACGTCCTCTACTGGCCTCTGTGTCCCTTGCTACACAGGTTCCATACCAGCAGAATCAGCCAAAGATCAAAAATGTTTAGAGCACATCACCTGCACTGAATGTGTACAGACACTTCTCCCTGAACAGTACCGTGTAACCACTGTTTCACAGCATTTACATCATATTAGGCAGGATATGCAATCCAGATATGACATAAGAAAGCTGTGCCCATGTTATAAGCAAATACATAAAGGACTTGAATATCCACCTGGAACCAAACCCCCTCAAATCCTGAGGGACACTTGTAATCAATATCAGCATTTCTTGAGAACATACTATGTGTCAGGCATCTGAGTGTGTTGCGTGCAACATGGGTTGATGTCACCAAGCACAGTATGTCATCTTGATCTTGTCATTATACAGGTGATAGGACTGAGTCAAATATAAGGGAGATTTTTCATATATATGTATGTGCAGGTATATATACATAATCATATCTCTATATACATACATACATACATACATACATACATACATACATACATACATACACACACATACGACATGGGTGCATGTGGGTGGGGAAGCCAGAGGTCAATATTGAATATCTTCCTTAATCACTCTGTACTTTATTTTTTGAGACAGGCCCTCTCACTGAACCCAGGGCTCACCAATTCAGCTGATAGGAGAGCTCCAGAAATCTTGCGGTCTCCACTTTCCTGAAAATAGACACTGGGATTACAGGGCTGTATCACTATGCCTGGCTTTTTGTACAGATTTCGGTTTCCAAAACAGATCCCCAGTATGGCAGGAACATTAACAACTACATTGTTTCCCCAGACATACAAGAATATCTCCCGAATGAGACAGGATATTATGGACGAGATTACATCTAAATAATCACTTAAATGATTTGTAATCCATTAGCATTTTCCTAAATGTCCTGACCACATGGAAGATTGGGACATAGACATTTTAAGAAAATGGAACTGGAAGTCACAACAGGGATCGCTTGTTCATTTTAATCTGTCCCAAATGTGACTCGATACCTCAGCAAGTCTCTGATTCATTGCATACCATACAGTGACCCAGGGGCCTTTCAGCACTCCAGGTTGCATCCAGCTTGCTTGCCTTGGCCTGAGAAAGAAAACCACAGCTCACTGCTCTCCTCAACACACTCAGCAAGAAGGCACAAGGAGACTGGGTGAGAGAAAACATTCCCGACAGCATGGCCTCCATTTAGAAAGTTGGGAGCAGTGAGGAGTAATGTGTCTTGACTTCTGACACTGTTAACGATGGCGCCTCTACTTTTCTTTCCGTTTCTCACCTTATTCAAATAGGAGAGGAATGAGGAGAAAAGGGAAGTTTGGCAGGAAATCCACTCGGAGAAGGAAAATCATATTTGAATCAAGGTGCCCCATTGAGGAGTCTCTTAGCATTTGCTTTGGGAACTGGCTGCAGCTTTATTAACTGGCCAACAGAAACTGGCAGTTTGGATGGGAGGAAGGACTGGCTATGCCAGGTTGCAGGATGAATGTAAGAGGGGAGGGTGGAACGACACAAAACTGGTACACGCAACTAGTGGGGTAGGAGTGTGTGTGGCGGGAACAGAGGAATGCTTACGGCCTAGAGAGGTCAGAGGTTCTGAACGGGGCGTCTAAAAGTCCCTAGAGCCTGGAGCCCAACCCAGCCATCTATATAGATCTCTCTTGAGGTATCTTCTATCCTAAGATATGTTGGATTTGCAGTAGACTCATGGGTCCTGTATTTTCCATTGTTTCCCCATTAATTAAAAATAAAAAAAAGTATGAAGAGAGTAGAAGCCAAGTGGAAAATAAAAATTTACTTCCTAGTTGTAAGAAAGTTACTAATTGATGACTGATTGATCAATCGCCAGAGGAAGTGACTAAAAAGACGGTAGAGGATGGAAGAGCTGCAATGTATCCCTGTGTGGAAGTGTCTTCACCGATGATAGGCTTGGCTCTGGGCTGAGGGTGGGGGCAAGCGTGTGATGGGGATGTGTTTCTTAGGAGCTAGCTACACGGAACTGAATCTCCATCTGTTCCTCCAGTGAGACTGGGAAACCTAGAGTGACAGGTCTAAGAATCTGTGCGTCCCACAACTACCAAAGCCACTGGCTTCCAGCTGTAACTTTGTTGTTTCTAAAATACACAGACTTCTAGAACCTTCTCCCAACTGGCTCCTGTGGGGATTTTTCTTTTCTTTTTAAAAACTATTTCAAAAAAGAAAAAAAAAAAAAGCTCATCAATTTTTTTTTTCATGGAGATTTTTCTTATTTGGGAACTCATCCTAGGAACACAAAATTTATCCATATATTATAAAGTACCACACAAATAAACTTTGCCCATGTTGAAAGATGTGTGCAGGAATATATACATATGTACATGACTGCACATGTCCATACAGACATGCATATGTGGAAAACACAGGTTGATAAAGTGTCACTTCTTGAACCTCTCTCTCTCCACCCCATCTTTTAGACATGGTTTCCCACTGAACCTAGAGCACAAGGATTTCGCTAAACTGGCTGGCTAGCAAGCTCCCAAGATCTACCTGTCTCTGATGACCCCAAGATCCACCCATCTCTGACCCCTAGCTCTGGGGTTTCAGACACACCACTGTGCCTGGCTTTTGTGTCATTGCTGGGGATCCCAAACCAGGTGCTTTTGCTTGGCCGGCAATCAATTTACTCACTGAGTGATCTCCCCTGACCCTACCGCGGTTTTTGCAGCAGGGTCTCTCACTGACCCGGAGGTCACCAAGTGGGCTAAGTTGGCTGATTAGCAAGCCTGGGGATCTGCCTGTCTTTGTTTCCCTAGTGCTGGGATTATGAATTCATGCCGCCATACCAATGTTTTGGCGTAGATTGTGAAGACTGAGCTCACGTCCTATGTTTATAAGGCAAGTACATTACTTACTGACTGAGCCATCTAGAAGAATCTTTGTCTTATGTGGGAGAAGTGCTCTACCACTGAGCTATCCCTGGGCAAGGAAAGGAACCTTGATTTCTTCCAAGCAAACTGAGCATTGCAGAGAAAGGAGTGGAAAGAATGTAAAGGGTATGTGAAATGCTGTCTTCTGGTCTTGCTTGACATGGCTGATGCCCACATGAACTCACCATAGTTATAACTACTTCACAAAACCTACACAAGATCAAGCCAACAGACCAGTCAGAATCTAAGTAGGTGGTATTAACTGGGCACAGAAGGTTATGAGAGAGAGAGAGAGAGAGAGAGAGAGAGAGAGAGAGAGAGAGAGAGAGAGAGAGAGAGAGAGAAAGTGGTAGTGTGAAGGGGATGTGTTAGTGGTTGGGGGTGTCCCAGGGGAGTGAAAGGGGGAAGCTGGGGGTGGATATGACCAAGACACATCATATGCATGTATGACACTTTCAAAGAATAAATAAAAACAATTATATGGACTAAGGATGTTTTAAGTACTGAGGTGATAATTTCATCTAAAAATCAAAATATGGTAGTAGTTTTGAGCTCCTGGAGTAGTGACTTACCAGTGTAAACCCATGTGTACATACCTTTGTGTGAGTGTGTGAGTGTGTGTGTGTGTGTGTGTGTGTGTGTGTGTGTGTGTGTGTGTGCCTGTGTGCAGGAGCACAGTTGTACTGGGCAGGGGAGATGGACTTGGGAAGAGAACTGCTGGGAAAGCCTCAGTGAAAGCTGGCAGGAGGAGAGAACCCAGCCTTGTAATACTATTTAAAGACAAGTCAATTCAGAAAACCATCTGTACGACATTTACTTGAGTGATGAAAAGAAGACAGCAAACACTCCTACAGGGTGCATGTAGGAGGAGCGGGTGGGCTGGAAAGGGAGCCTAGGGATGGGGAGGAGATGCAGCTGCTTACCTGAGTCACTACCATTCACGGGAGGAGGACCAGGGCCCTGGCTGCTTCGATGTCTCATGGAGCTGCTGGGAGAGGGAAGACTTTAAGCCACATTGAGAGAAAATTCTGTGCATTTTTCTGAGTCTTAGAGCTCCCAACTTGAGCATCTCTTCCTGAGTTTCCTCCTGGGACTCACATCCCTGACTCATCCCTTTAGCTCTTGCAAGCAGAGGGTCTGGCTGGCAGGTCTCCTTACTGCTCAGCCATGGTGATGAGTGTGTCTGTCTCTACCCCTGCTGCTCTTATTATTTCAAATTGGTGCTGCGTCGGATGGGTGCTTTGCTTCCGAATCAGTTCCTTCTTCTTGATGGTGTCATAATAACATTGAGAGAAGCAGCATCTGCTGCCATTTATTGAGTTTTAAATACGTACCAGGTGCTGCACGAGGGGGCTCAGAATTTGGAAGCCAGCACCCCAGACTCTGTCAGATGGCTGATTCCAATCTTGCTTCCAGAATTTACCGGTTATGAGGCCCAAGGACAGAAGATCTAGACTTTGGTCTCTCCAATTGTAAAATAGGCATAATCCCTAAGACACATATGTATATATGGTGACACACACACACACACACACACACACACACACACACACACACGCGAGAGAGAGAGAGGAGAGAAGAGAAGAGAGAGAGGGAGGAGAGAAGAGAAGAGAGAAAGAGAGAACATTTATTTATTTGTGCATATGTGTGTACCATGACATATGTACAGATGTCAGGGTCAACATTTAGGAACTGGTTCTCTCTTTTCATAATATTTTTTTTTTTGGATCAAACTCAGGTCCTCAGTCTGGGCAACAAGTTCCTTTACCCTCAAAGTTATCACCCTGGCCTCCCAAAATAATAAATTTTGAGTAAAGCTTTTTCACATTCTATGGTTTTCTGAAAAAACAAAAAACAACAACCCCCCCCCCCAAATCGTCTACTTTTACTTTACATGGCTTTAATGCACATCACCAAATATCCTCCTACAGAACACTTGTCCCTGAGCTCTTCTTGATTCCCGCCCCTCCCACCCTGCCCCTCCCACATGGTGCCTGTTTTTCTCTGTAAATTCTCCTCATCAGTGCTGGGTGTCTGTCAATTATCCCTTCATTCATGTTCCAATTCTCCTCAGGAAACCTGTAGGAGGGGGACTGGAGTTAGAGTGCAAGTTACTGGGAGCAACTTCTTTTGTCTCTTTCCACACACCCTGACACTTATTACCATTCTGTGTGTTTCCCTCCTCTTTGATTAGAAGCACACAGTGAACTTGTGGGGGTTCACAGGGCTCATGTTCACGGCTTCGCGATGACCCCGGTAATGACAAACGTCCCTGCCTACAATTCCTCTTAGAAAAGACTCAGAAGGTGGGAAGAGAGTTTGAGAGTGGGGAGATGGAGCAAGGATTGGTAGGTGGTTTTATCATGTTCTCTTCTCCTGAAAAACTTGAAAGTTTATGTGTGAGCAGGCTAACCTAAACATTTTAACCTGTCAGTCACAGTGTGTTTGTTGACCTAAGATGGGTAGATAGGAAGAGAATTACTGGAGGAGTAGTCCTGTCCCCATCTCAGTTATCTTGGCATTCATTTCAGGATTTTGTTTTCTAACCTGGCTAAATAACCCTGAGAAAATAAATGCATGACAGGGCATATGTGTATTTAATATTCTCTAATTTGTTTATAGCAGGAATCACTGGCTCCTCTTACCCACTCCGACAGCCACTGTCTCTATTCCATCTCATTGCTTGTTTTATGCCTAGCTTTTCTGCTCAGCAGTCTGACAGTGTCTTTGTGTGGCCATTGTTTTGTAAAAAAAAAAAAAAAAAAAAAGGGAGGAAATAGTGATTAGAGAACATCAAAGTGCCAGTTTCTGGAGAGCTCTTGGTTTCTGGAATGATCTCAGATAGGTTGAGGCCCTATTTCCTGAGGTTCTCTGTCTGGTAGGCCAAGGGCACCATGTTGGTAATGTCAAGGAAGAGTCCAGAAGCTTCCTAACTCTGAGATGGGAAAGCTTCATCCTGTCTCTCTCCTCACTAGTTGGATCTGGGGGAGGGGTTCTCTTGCATGCTAACTCAGCACTTCCCTAGAGCAGTTCTTTTAAGGTTCACCATAGGAAAGGGTCTATACATACCTATAAGACTTTTGGTTCTAAACTGAGAAGCAGCAAAAAACTTTAACAACAACAAAATAACAGAGAGAACATGGTCCCTTCCCCTACACTGCTGCCTTATATTACTTTTCTATTTCTGTGGTAAAACAATATGACCAAGGCAATTGTAGAAGAAAGAGTTTATTTGGCCTTATAGCTCCAGAGGGGCAAGAATCCATCCTGGCAGGGAGGCACAGCAGCAATCAGCCATGACTGAAGGATCAGGAAGCTGAAGGCTCACATCTTGAACCCCAAGCCTAGAACAGAGAGAGGAAACTTGTAATGGAATGAGTCTTTAAGTCTTAAAGCCCACTCCCAGTGACGTACTTTCTGCAGCAAGGCCACACCTCCTGAACCTTCCCAAATAGCACCATCAACTGGGGACCCAGTATTCAAATGCTCAAGACTATGAGGGGCATTTCTCATTCAGATTCCCACACTCCTTGACTGTGTGTGTATGAGTTTGTGAGTGTGAGTGTGTGTGTGTGTGTGTGTGTGTGTGTATGATGTTCCTATGTCTGTAGATATGTGTGCACAAGTGAGTAGAGGCCAGAGAACAAATTCAGCTGTTGTTGCTCATGCATCATTTACCTTGATTTTGAGGCATGGTCTCACACTGGCCTAGACTCACCAAGCAGGCAGGTCTGAATGGCCAGTGAACCCAGGGATCCTCTTGAGTCTGCCTCCCTCCCACTGGAATGATAGGCACATGTAACCACACCAAGTTTTTCTTACCCAGGTTTAGGGGTTCTGAGGACTGTACTCAGGCTCTCATGCTTGCAAACACTCAGCCCTGTACTTCTTGAGGGATGATTTAGGGCTCCTTTGGAGGATGTGTGTCACTTTGCTTTGTCCATGCTTAAACTGTGTTGTGACCAAGTCACAAAGGGTTCGGCAGTCCTTGTGAGATATGAATGAAATGTGACAAATGCTGGACCTTAAGTTGAATGGTCATGTCTTATCTCCATGTTCCCTTCTCAGAAGAATGGCTTCCTTTTTCTGCACACTGAAGTGGTTAGACTGGATGATCCAACGATTTGATTAATGGCTCACACTGTGAACTGTGCATTAGAGAGCCTTTTTCTTGTTAGGCCATAAAGGATATGCTTTCTCAGAACACTATACCAAGGAAGAGAAAGCTTGCTGCAACAATAGCCTTGGGATTTATTCTAATACATTTGGTTTAAAAGATGTGGCTTGCAACACTGGCCTGGATGGGAATCTGATTTCCAGGTAAACCATTTAGCTTGAGAGTTAAGAAAAGCTGTCTTGACTCACTTCTGGCTCCTTTGCTGATTGCAAAGGGCAAAGAGCCACAATTTATATGTGTATGTGTGCACCTGTTTTCTCAACCGTGTCTCTAATAAAAAATGTTTGGAAGATCAGGAGACTTCTCAGTTAATTTTCAGTGTCACTGTGATAAAATACCCCTGACAAAGCAACTTAACATTGGAAGGGCTTATTCTGGCTCACAGTTCGAGATTACAGAGCATCACGGTGATGATGCTTGAGGCAATTACATGGCATTATATCACAGTTGATAAACAGAGAGTGATGAATGAATACTGCTGCTCAGCTCCCTTTCTCTGGAGGCATTGGTGCCACCCACAGCAGGCAGCTTTTTGCTCTTCCCTTAAAGTGGACAAGGCAATCCTCCACAGGCATTCCCAGAAGTCCAGCTCTCTCAGGTGACTCTATATTTTGTCAAGTTGATAATTGACACTAACTATCATAGGAGAGTAAGAATAGTGCAACAAAGCCTGGCTTATCTATCAAAGATAACATCGGCTGTCATTTTCTGATTCTGAAATGTGTTTTTCTTGTGTGTGTGTGTGTGTGTGTGTGTGTGTGTGTGTGTGTGCATGTGTTCACACGCAAGTTCATATGCCTGAACGTGTACTTCTGTGCATGAGCATATACGTGCAGAGGCCAGAGGTCAACCTTGGGTGTCATTCCTCTGGAGCTGTCTATCAGATGTTTTGAGACAGAGTGTCCCATTGGTCTTGAGCTCATTGATTTTAGGCTAGGCTGGGTGTCCAGCTATCCCCAGGGATCCACCTGTCTGTACCTCTCCAAAGGAGGAACTACTAGTTCAAACTATCATTGCTTGCATTTTTGTTTGTTTGTTTGGCTTTGTTGTTGTTTGTTTTGCTTTGTTTTTAAGTGCATTCTGGGGAAGAAACTCGGGACTCCATGCCTACATAGCAAGCACTTTAAGCTACCTTTAGCCCAAGTTTTAATATTGACAAAAGATTACAATGAGTAGAGATGCTTGAACTCAGTAGAGAATGAGCGCTTTTGAGGTATCGTGTGACTTTGGTGCAGAGAGATGGAGAGGAGCAGCCGTGGCTTCCAGCTAAATGTACCTGGAGGCTGGGGAGAGACATGTAAAGAACTGTAGTACATAGTGCTAACACTGACAGCAGAAACACTTCCAGTGTGTCACGTGGCAAGTGTTACATGGTCCCATGCATCAGGCCTGTCTGCACAGCCATGTGATCTTCACACAGATCCCAAATACTAACAAGTGCCAGAGAAAAAACACTGTGCAGGTGTAGCATGTTAAACAGCTGTCTGGTCAGCAACAGCTGAAGGTGGGGTGACCAGGGTCCTACCGCAGAGCAAGCATGGGTCTGCAACCAAGTCAGAAAGCAGCCTTCCTGCAGGATTTCTGCTCTGAGTTCCTGCGTGAATTCCTGCCCTGACTTCCCTCAATGGCAGACTGTCATCTGTAAGCTGAATCAAACCCTGTCCTCTCCTACATGGTTTTGGTCAGAGTGTTTTAGCACAGCAACAAGAAAGGGGTCAAGGACAGTGTGGAAGGAAGCATCCAAGCATGAACCAGCGAGGGTTAGACACTCACTCATGTGACTGTTTCTCTACTCACTCTGTGTGTGTGTGTGTGTGTGTGTGTGTGTGTGTGTGTGTGTGTGTGTGTGTAGAGAGAGTAGGTCTCTACTCACTCTGTGTGTGTGTGTGTGTGTGTGTGTGTGTGTGTGTGTGTGTGTATGTGTGTGTGTAGAGACAGTAGGTTCAAGGTCTGCTTTGATCACTCTCTAGCTTATTTATTTTTTATATTGTTTCACATTGTTGAGTAGTTCATACATGCATATAATGTGTTTTGATCAAATCCATCCCCTAGTCCTTCTCATCCAATTATTTCCCTATCTATCCACTACTTTCCCCTCGAAACTTCATTTTTAAAAAACAACAACAACAACAAAAATGCTTTAGTTCACTTAATGCTCCTCATATGTTTATGGGTATAGGACCATCTTCTATGGTGCATGGGTAGCTTTTCAGGGGTGACCTTCCCATAATTCCTCACATGGCACTAAGCTTTCACCAGTGCTGGGTTCCTTTAAGCAGTCACAGGCACTGTCAGCTTATGCATGCCATTGAGCCATCAAGTCCCACAGACTCTGTTTCATTGCAAGTGTTGATTGACTCCCTGTGCGGTTTCCGGTCTTTCTACTCCTTCTTCCATGGTGCTCCCTGAGCTCGGAGGGAGGACTGTGAGGCAGACATCCCGTTTAGAGCTGGGAACGCCAGTTTCCTATCCTCTGCGTGTTGAAACAGTTGTGGGTCTCTGTGTTAATCAACACCTGCTGCCAAAAGGAGTCTCTCTGATGAGTGCTGAGATTAGAATTTAGGGAGCAATTTATTACTGTGTCCATGGAGCAGAGTTAATAGTGCTAGGTTCTTTTCTAGGGGCTAGGACTGAACCAACCTCAGGTCTTAGAGGAGGACTCAGGTAGCTATACTTTTGGAAAAGTTGGATAATTCTAGTGCATTCCTTAGGTTAGGAGCACCTTTTCAAGGGCTTATCGTCCTGAAATTTGGTAACTTTCACTGGGCATGTGGCTCATGTTTCCTGTGACATTGTATCCACATATCCCATGAAGTGAGCTGTCTATACCAACATCCTCTTTCAAGCAGTTGATCCTCAGAAAGGCATCACTCATTATATTTTACTTATAACTTAGACAGAGCTGAAACTTCCAGAATTGAGAGCATTTCTGATTTTCCTAGTCTATGCTATAAGAGATTTGTAATAGACCATCTTGGCACATCTGTGCTATGTAAAGAAGACTTTGTGTGTGTGTGTGTGTGTGTGTGTGTGTGTGTGTGTGTGTGTGTGTGTGTGTGAATGTATGTTGTATTATATATGCATGTGTAGTGTATGTATGAACAAATGTAGGTGCATATGCCCGTGCATGTGCACAAGTAGGAGAAGCCCTTGGGACTTCCTGCTCTTATTCCTTTTTTGTAGAGTCTCTCACTGAGCGTGGAGCTATCTGGCAGCTAGCAAGCCCTGGTGATCCTTCTGCCTCCACTGAGGATATAGGTTCATGTGGAGCTATGTCTGGCTGCTTATGTTGGTTCTGGAATCGGACCTCGGGTCTTGATGTTGGTGAAGAAAGTGCTCTTACCCACTGAGCTACCTCCCCAGCCCCGACCCTCAGCTTTCGAATGACTACATGCATATGGCTGCTGCTGAGTCTCCTGACGGCAGATGCCCACTCCTTCCTTCCTGGCAGAGAGACTCCCCACTCCTTCCTTCCACCTGGAAGTGATTGTGCGTCCTTCATTAACCCCTCCCTCTCCGCCAACCACTGGCTTACATTTGTTTCAGTCTTCTTGCCCAGATTATTTTAAATGTCTCCTACACTCTGTGCCAAATCCTTACAATAATTTCAGCAAAAGAAACGATGTACAAAAGGAAGAAAATAAAACCCACAGAACTACCTTAAATTCCAAAGCAATCAAAAACTACCCACTTTCCATATGGGTAGCTATAAACTCCAGGAGCCACAATTATCCCCACAGACCCCTACGTCATTTGCTGGACCACAGTATTTTTCTTTCTTACCAAACCTTTCATAAAGAGACAAATTTTCTGTTGAAAACATTTTTTTAATCTAAAGTCTCTCTAGAAAAACATTTTATTTTCAGGAGTTAGGGAATACCCCCCAAGTATTGCTAATTTCACCATGACATACCTTTCTGTGAACCCCCCACCTCTGACCAAAGACAGTGTCAGTTTACATTTAATTCCACCAAAATTGGAAAATCATGCTAACTGTAATGGGGGCAGATGATGGCTCCCACGTGGAAAGACAGAAGCCCCAAGAAGTGAGCTTGCAAATTTTCAGTTTTTCTTGCGTATGTCCTCAGTTGCCAGTTTGGCCCGAGTCCTTTTGCTTCTGACCTGAGAGCTTCAGTGCTGGGTCTGGAAAAAACCTTCTCTTAATCCCCCCAAGCTGAGCAGCTCAAACAAGTCTCCTGGACAAGATGGGATTCCCTGATCTGGACCGAACCTCCGTTTTCACCTTCTAATTAATAAGAGGTTTTGAAAAAGTCGATATGGGTTACTAAAAGCTCATGGCATGCCTTCTGATTTATTTATGCAAGAGGAAGCTCTGAGGTACCCTAAAAGGTGAGTCTGATTGTTTTAACAGGACAGAGTGTTTCCCAGCCTGTCAGAGTGGCATTTCCCCTTATCTGATGGGCAGTCTGAATGAAAGGAGGAAGCAAAGCAAAATCCACACCCTAAAGTTGGAAGCAATAAATGAAGGCTAATGAAAATGCAACAAGCCATTAGAAACCTATTTTTTCATGATTTTGTGTAATGGCCAGAATTGCTATTGATAAACATAATTCCATTATGGTAAGATAGAATGTAGGATTATTTTTCAATTTTCCTCTATTTGCCCCGACTTGCTTTTTTTCTTAGTATGCTGTCCATTTTTGATAAATTTCCACAGGCTGATGAGAAGCAAGTATGCTCTTAAGTGTTTAGGTAGGATGCTCTGTAGATAACCTGTTCATTCCATTTGGTTAATGATGTCATTTAATTCCAGAGTTTCTCTGTTTAGCTTCCTGCAGATGATCTGACAATTGGCGAGAATGAGATATTGAAGACACCCATCATTTTAGTGCTGTGGTTAATCTGTGATTTTAGATACAATTGTATTACTTTTATGAAATTGAGTGCATGGTGTTTAAGTGTATGTTTAAGATTGCCATATCTTCTTGGTTTGTTTTTCCTTTAATGAGTATAAAATGTGCCCCATATTTTCTGATTAGTTTTGTTTTACAAATTATTTACTTAGAAATTATAATAGCTATGTAGAACATACACTACAGTATGATAACTCGGTGAAGAAGGAACTAAAGATGGAAATTTTTAAATTCCTAAAATTGAATGAAAATGAATATACAACATGGCAAACTCTATGGAACACCATAAAGGCAGCCCTGAGAAGAAGGTTTATAACAACAACTCAAATTAATAACTTAATGGTGCATCTAAAAGCCTTGAAAAAATAGGAACAAACAGCATTCAAAACAGCAAATAGGAAGAGACACTCAAAATCAGGGCTAAAATTAAGAAAACAAACAGAAAGAAAAAATACAAAGAATCAATTAAACAAAGAATTGACTCTTTGAAAAGATAAGCAAGGTTGACAAACTTTAGGCAAATTAAGTCAAAGAATGAGAGAGGAAATTCAAATTAATAAAATTAGCATGAAAAGAGAAAAAAAAAGAAACCTATTTTTGAAGTCTGGTGTCTAAGTTCCTTTTCTGTGGCTATCACTGAATCCCAGCAGTCTGCATGCTTGGTAAAGAACAGAGATTTAGGGGCTAGAGAGATGTCTTGTCTAGCAGTCCTGAGGACCAGAGTTTAGGTACCTAGGGGCAGCCCATCTACATTCTTACTATTGGGGAGGTAGAGACGAGGACAGGGGGCAAGGTAGACAGCTAGACTAGCCGAGTAGGTGAGTTCTGGCTTCAAGTGACAGACCCCAACCCAATATACAAGGTGGAGAGCAACTGAAGGAGACACCTGATGTCACCCTCTGCCTTCACCTGCATGCACACAGAAGCACACACAGAGCCACACACTGTGTGACTACATGTGTACATACACATTATATACTCTGGGAAGTCCAAGACCATGGCACTAGTATCTGCTCCATATGTGTTGTGACTGGTCAAAGGCACCACATGGAGGCACAGGTTCTGTGTTAGTTCAGGATTTCCTTCTTCTTCCTTATATAAAGGGATTTCTTTTTCATTGAGATACCACCTTGATGCCTTTCTTGAATGACAATTACCACCTTAAGGCCTCACTTCCAAACACCATCACCACAGCTATGTGGGGACAAAATTTTACATGAGTTTGGGAGGGGACATTCAAACTGTGGCACATGGCAGAGATAAACTGCAAATTTCATATTGGAGGGAAGGGTCTACACATCTCTGTAGTTTCCTTGTGATCAGAGGAATCAGGTGGCCAGAGCCTTCATGCAATAAAGGATGCAGGAAAACAAAGCGGCACAGTCTTGACAACCTGGACCTTTGTCTCAGTCCTTGTGGAAAAGAATCAAAGGTAATTAAGGATTGTAACACTGATTTTAAAAGGTCTTATTAATAATTAAAAAAAACAGGGAGCCATGTATTGGGGTAAATTCTGAAAGATCAGAGAACCAGAACAAGCCACAGCTAACCTCGCCTCGCCAACTTCTCAGCTGATCCTGTTTCCTCAAACTAGAAGTCTCTGAGTCCTCATCTGAATGGATTTCAGCTGAACTGCTGCTAAAAGCCTAAAAGCTTAAAAGCCTCTAGTTCCTGATCCTCATGCCTTATATACCTTTCTGTTTCCTGCCATCACTTCCTGGGATTGAAGGTTTGTATCACCATGCCTGGCTGTTTCCAGTGTGGCTTTAAACTCACAGAGATCCAGATGGATCTCTGCCTCCAAAGTGATAGGATTAAAGGCGTGTGTGCCACCATTTTCTGGCCTCTATGTCTATCTAGTGACTCTTCTGTTCTCTGACCCCAGATAAATTTATTAGGGTGCACAATATATTGGGGGATACAATATTACTACAAAATACTGAGAGTCAAGGTAGAAAGGGAGTAGGGAAGATGAACTACACTCCCCCAATTGGCCCAGTGCTTTCTACCTGTTTATTGCTAGAGCACAGGCACAGGGAACCCTTCAGTACCTACAAGTAGGTCATTCCTTTCCTTCCTTAGTAGTGGGAGAAGTGATGGAAATCTGTGAGTAGGTATCTGCTTAAGGCCAACTGCAAGGTTAGTCATGTGTGTGTGCATGTATATATATATATATATATATATATATATGTATATACAGATTCACATGTGTTCAAGTGCACATCCATATGTGTGGGTATGTGAAGACCAGAGGTCAACCTCTGGTGCCATTCTTCAGGCACTCTCCATTTTTTTTTCCTTTGAGACAGATGTCTTGGTGACTTAGAACTCATCGGTAACTGAACTAGGCTGGCTGGTCAGCAAGCTGCAGAGGTCAGCTCTGCGTCCCTGGAGCTAGGATTACAAGTATTGTGCGTGTGTGCGTGTGTGTGTGTGTGTGTGTGTGTGTGTGTGTGTGTGTATGTGTGTGTGTGTGTCTGTTCTGGAGATTGAGCACAGATCCTCATACTTTCAAGGCAAATATTTTCCTGACTGAGCCGTTGCTCCATCCCAAAAGCTTAGATTTCAGTCTGGCTACTTTGCATTATCAGAATCAATCCAGGTCACCTCTGCCTTCAGGCTCTCCTTAGTCACACAGATCATTACATAGAAGCTACCTGATATCTGAAGCCCTCTCAAGCTTCATGGCCCTCCTCTTCTCAAAGATTGATGACGTAGTCCTCGTGAAAGACTCTAGTTTATTCAGGATAAGAGTAGACCATACTCAATATGCAGCACATTTTTAGTGGACATGTAATTATAATCTCAACATATTGTCCAATAAATGGCCACTCACCTTTGCCATGAGCTGGGGGTTAAAGGGCTTTGGAGTTCTTAGAATGGCATAAACTAATTGATCAAACTTACCAGTGCCTGGTTCAAGAATGTCTCCTGAGTTGATTGAAGCATCTGGTCTATGGGCTATTTTCTAGATCATTAAGCTTGAATCTTGTCTTGCGGAAAGCATGGTGGGTGGAAGAGAAAGTGGGCTGCATCTATGTCAAGTGGACAGTGAAGAGATGCAGGTAGTATGTCTGTCTCAAGGGGCATGGGAAGGCCTTCTGGCAGGCAATTCCAGCCTGCTGTATGACCCTTCACACAGCAGTGGCTGGAAAACTGGAATTTCAGGCTCGGTGAATGCCTTGGACATGAAGTCATAGTAAATTATCTTCCCTGAGAAGAAATAAGGAGTGTGTAAGAACCATGTCCAACATAGTTCCTTGGAGAATTTTCTGGATGTGATCTTTGACCAGAATTGTCTGTTTAGTCAGTGAACATCTATTCATTGTCTACATGTAGAAGATATTTAAAAATACAAGCAATGATACATACCCACAGAGAATGTATAGCTTACTGCCAAGAAACAAAATATGAATAATAAGATAAAAGAGTCAAGCCAAGCAGAATGATGCACTACTGTCATCCCAGAACTCGAGATGTTGAGATAGGAAGATTGCTATTAATTTAAGGGTAGCCTGGGCTATGAAGTGAGTTCTGGAACAGCCTGAGCTACAGAGTGAGAATGTATCTGTCTCAAAGAAACCAACTATCCTGGATCCTTTAAGATTTTTCATACTAGAACTTAATCCTGTGGTTTTCAGTAGAGGGTGATTTTGCTTCCCAGGGGACATTTGAAATAAGGTCTGTGATTCTCTTGCATTGTTACAGTTGGAGGAGGGGAGGAGGCTGAGAACAGCATCTAGAGCAGGGATGCTCTTATGTCTGTTACCGTCTTCACGTACCCAATGCAGTCCTCACAGCAAAGAACTGCTTGGCACCAAGTACAGTTAGTCATGAGAGTAAAAAAGACCCCTGCTGTTAGCTCTTAAATCATCTTCCCATGCTGTGGTCTCTGCTAAGGCCACATCTCTGGACTTTACCCTCATTCATAACTCCCCATAATTGCACAGGCAAAGCATAAATAAATATACGCATATGTGTAAATACACAGAGAGTATGTGAATACACATGTGTATATGTGTGTAAGTATATTTGACTTTAATTTTATCATGGTCAGTGCTGGGAGGTAGGTTTATTTCTCTTTCCAGAGGTACACCAGACTTAAACTTGGAGAAAAGTGAGGCGTGCGAAATGATTCCTCCAAGGATAAAGGAGAGCAGGGACTCGAGGCTGACTTTGTTCTTTCTTTAGTCACATTCAAGACTTCTCTAGATTTTCTAGTGGTTATAAAACCCTGTGGGGTTGTAAGTGTTGTCCT